>NC_080541.1:161931501-162610251 GCF_028640845.1 Ahaetulla prasina
CCTTATATTACTAATGGCAGAGTAATTGGATGCTTCTCCCAGAAGGTACATTGTATGAAAGCACATTATTTAGATAAAATTAGTTACAAGATTTTTCTTTCTGTCACTTAGGTTATTGTACCATATAAAAAGGATTAGCAACAGTGAGTCAAACCAAAAGAAAGAAAAGAAAACTTCATATAAACAGATGCTATATCTTCTTAGCACAATGCACTTTAAAAGTCAAATGATAATGATAACCCTGTCAACTTAACTAAAAAGCGTGATTTCAACAAATTACAGATAAACCAGCACTAGTCCCCCCACCTCCACATAAAAGAACAAAAATGGAACTTTGGGGAAATTCCACTTAACAGATGTTTCTATTATGTACAAAAATATCACATTTTGGTATAAACAACTCTTTACAACCAATATGGTAAAATGCTGTTTAGTTTGGATCCACCTTGGGAAATCTAGGTTCACTAATTGGATGGCCTTGGGCAAGTCAACATGTTCTCAGTTCTCCTTATCTGCTCTGAGTAACTCTGAGTAAATGAATTAAAATACTAGTTTCATTTTTAAATTCATTCATAGCATTTATGTCTTATCTCTGAGACCTCAAGGTATCCTACATGGTTTGTCTCCTAATTTAATCACCACTCATTCCTATGGGATAGGTAGATCTGAGGCAGACTAAATTTATCCAACAAGTTTTTCATTGGGGACTTGACCAAGGTCTTCTTAGTTCAAGTCCAATACTCTAATCATATAGTCTGCAAAATCTCTGTATACCACTTCAAATCCAACAGTGATTTGAGAGCAAATGTATTTCACATGTTATTCCTAAGGTATTCCAAAATTTTTATGGACCTTTTTTTAAAAAATGTGGTGAATGGGCAACCAGTGTTTTTTATTTTGGGAAGTTGGAAGTCTGGTATCTCATAATTGTGTTCTGCTCACAATCTTAGCTTATTCAGACTAGTTCTATTTACAGCCCAAGGTTCCTTCTCTCATGTCCAGAGTTTCTTCATCTCCAGCGGCAAACAACACTCCCAAGAAAAAAAAAGTTTTTAAGTTTTGAATTTTCAGTTTCAGTTTGGGGTTAAAAGGCATCACAAAGCTAGATGTTTTTTGTTACAATGGACAATGATAGAGTCTGTCTCAAAAATCCATTGATCCAGACAAAGAAAAATGTTGTTGACTGATGCAGAGAGAAAAAAGGCGTGAACAACATGCTCCTAATGCAATACACTGTTGGTGAAGGAGGAAGGCTATTTGTGGAACAAGTAGCACCCATTTCTTATATTTTATGAGAAAGAATTCTCCCATTCTTCCCTTCCCTCACAGCTGAATTCTTCCAGAAGCTACCCTCTAAGATGTTCTTTTAAAACGACAGATATTTTGGAAACTGTCCTCATCTTTTACTTGAAATTTGTAAGATGATCTATTAACCAGAAACCACAGAATGTGATTTAAATTCTATGATTCAGTAAAAATAAGACTTGAATATTCAAATGAAAATTTTAAATGCATTTTAATTCCTTCAACTACAGTACTATATTCCATTACAAACAATGGAATTGGGATTTTAATGTAAATTATCACACGCGGCATTGAATGTCTCTGAAGTCTTTCCAAAAACTAAAATGTTTAACAATTATAAGGAGGCATCATGGTGCTTTAGTGAATAGCAGGTTGATACAGACAAAAAACATGCGAAGTATTTGTTCCACACTTATGTTTTTAAAAAGTACTATATTTAAGCAAAAGGTAACTATTTAAATATTTAAATAACATTTACCAGTAGTAATAATTATCAGCTCTAAGTATTTTCACTTTAATGCTGGATCGTTAATTCAGGGCCTCCAAAAAGCAAAAAGAACACACTCAAGCCAGCATATTGTTTTCCAAGACCTTTAAATGGGGTTAAAGATCATTGAATGCTTTTGGGGACACGCCCTACACCAGGGATAATCAACCTTTTTATACCTACCGCCCACTTTGGTATCTCTATTAGTAGTAAAATTCTAACCGCCCACCGGTTCCACAGTAATGCGCCATGTATCATCGTCTGTGCATGCCTCTCATGCATCGTGGATTGGGTTGGGGGGGTGCCGGCTACTACCTCTGCTTGTCTGTTACAGCTGGGTGGTGTGGGGGGAGATGCGCGAGCTATTCTGGGACGAGGCTCTTTTGTTTGCAGTTGCACTATAACGCCATTTAGTTTCACTTACGTAATGTGAACTAAACTCATGCGTGGGCAATACAAATAGTATATTTTCAGAAATTTAAATTGTCATGGGGAATTTTATGAAAACCTAATGAAAATGTTTTAAAATAATGCTATGACAATTTTTTAAAAAGTCAATTAAATTAAAAAAAAGGAAAGTGCTTCAGTATCGGACAAAACCCCTACCGCCCACCATGAAAGCTGGAATGCCCACTAGTGGGCGGTAGGGACCAGGTTGATTACCACTGCCCTACACTGTTGTTACAGTTATTGTATTCCAACTATTACTTTGGACAAAGAAATGTTTACTAATCTTTCAAATAACACTGGAAGTTTTTGAGAAGAGACTGGACAACCATTTGACTGAAATGCTATAGGGCTTCTTGCCTGAGCAGGGAGTTGAACTAGAAGACTTCCAATGCCCCTTCCAACTCTGTTATTCTGCTATATCATTAACAGTTAACAGTAACAGAGTTGGAAGGGACCTTGGAAGTCATCTAGTCCAACCCCCTGCTCACAATGGATAACTGTACTAGAGATTCAAACCACTGAACTGCCGACCTTTCTGACAAGCTCAGTGTCTTAGCCTGAAAATCCTGCTATTTAATGCCAGATTGTTTTACCTATTGGTAAAACAAGACTTTTAAAAGAAGACAATAACAAGTCCCATCACATACAGCAGGACTAAAGAGACAAGTCTTTTCTATCATGACACCTCCATGCAGGGGTGCTATTCAGCAGATTCTGACAGGTTCTGGAGAACTGGTAGCGGAAATTTTGAGTAGTTCGGAGAACCAGCAAATACCATCTCTGGTTGGCCCGAGAGTGGAGTGGGAATGAAGATTTTGCAATATCCTTCCCCTGGAGTGGGGTGGGAATGGAGATTTTGCAATAGCCTTCCCCCAGGAGTGGGGAGGGAATAGGGATTTTGCAGTATCCTTCCCCTGGAGTGGGGTGGGAATGGAGATTTTGTAATATCCTTCCCCCAGGAGTGGGGAGGGAATCCGGATTTTGCAGTATCCTTCCCCTGGAGTGGGGTGGAAATGGAGATTTTGCAATAGCCTTCCCCATCAAGCCACGCCCACAGAGGGTAGTAAAAAAAATTGAATTCCACTACTGTCTCCATACAATATTATCCTGATATTGGTGTTATCCCTGATATCATATCCTAACCCTTAAAACATGACTATGCCAACAGATTCAGGGATCTCAAAGCGGTAAATTAGTGAGATGGTTTTGTTGCCTCAAAAAAACAACTCTCTGCTACTCTGTTATTAATAACTTTGATTGTGTTTTAATTGCTGAATTTTTTAATTGTTAGTTTTTTATTTTTGCTTTTTATTGTACACCACCCAGAGTCACAAATCTCTGAGAGGGATGGCTATGTAAAAATGATATATATAACATATACAATTAATTAATTATATCAAGTATACTCTTGTACAGCGCATTAGATAAAATGAATGATAAAATATGATGTATTTTACGAACTATAAAGCAAGCTGTAGTTAAAATAATTGTAGCTGATTCTTCATTGAGAACTTCTTTGTTATTTAAATCTAGTCAGTTTAGAATATTTATCAAAAATATTTAACAGTTGCTCTATTATTCATGGGTAATCACAGTTGGCAAAATGAGATGTGAACTGCTTTAGAATATTCTTCTGAAGTGTGAGATGGATATTTTATTAATGACTTCAAAACCCAAGAAAGCTTTCTACAGACAAATATGTAGAAAAACATGAATAATTGGGAAGTTCCATTATTCCACCGAAAGGAAGGGCAAATAGCCGGTTCATTGATACTCAGCTTTTACTGTTGTATTGATCCTTGACAACTTCAGGCTAATACCTTGTGATATTATTATTCAATAACGAATAACAAATGAAACAGCTTTGACATATGCACAAGATGCAAGCACACACATTAAAAATCTTAGGGACAATTTATTGGATTCAGCTTATTTTGTTATTGCCAATAAACAACTCTCTGATATTATGTTTCCTTAATAATTTTGGCTACATGTAGATTTCAGGTAGTGTTCCAGAAGAAATGATTCTTTTAAATTCTGAATACCTTTTATAATACTTTATTGCAATGAAACAGTGTGTGTTGATCTCAATTTTTAATCAGTAAAGCTTTTAGAAAATTGGACTAAGATACTAATATGTAACCTAGCCTAGGCAGCCAAATGAGGAAAGGTCAGCTTCTATAAGATTAAATTATAAAATAAATACTTAATAGGCAGAGCAGGCTAAATTGCACAAATACTTCAAATTTCAAACAAAAATGCATGAAATATTTTCAGCTGCATTCTTAAAGTATGTAAGAAGAAACCAATACAGATTTCTTTCATTTCTATTATATATAGTCCAGATAGATAAATACTTGGCCATCATCTGCTCTTTATAAATATTCTCGCTGACAGAGTTTTTAGCATTGAAAATGGCATTAAAATGCAATTCTGACCTAAATAAGATACTTCGCTTTAAACTGATATACCATTTTCTTATACTAGATAACATAATTAAAACACTTTAACTGGGTTTTTTTCAGGGGTGAAATGCTCCCGGATTGGACCGGCTCGCGCAATCCGGTAGCGATGGCGGCTGCTGGTTCAGAGGACCGGTAGCAAAAATCCCTGGCCCCGCCCCCCCGCCTCTGCTGAGCCACACCATCAGCAGAGTTTTTTTTTTACTTTTAAAAGAAGGTTTTGCTTCAGCAAAAGTAAAAAAAAGCCTTTGAGGATCCCGCCCCTCAGCTGAGATCGGCAGAGCCTTTAAACTTAAAAAAAAAATTAAAGGCTACTCTGGGGATTTCACCTGAGTTCCTCATCAGCAGAACCTTAAAAAACATGTTTTCTGTAGAAAACATGTAGAAAACCTCCTTTTAAGAGAGTTTAAGGCACTTACCTGATTACTGATCCACCTCATGGCTTTTTTCCCAGCCGGAAAGCCCGTTTCATTTTCAGCACCAGACAGAACTAATCTAACTTAGCTAATCTATTTCATCACTGAGTGATTAATGCTGGCTGGCTTTGCTGACTGAGAAACTCTGGGATTTGAAGTCCACAAACCTTAATAATAAAATAAAATATTTGTGCAGCTTTCTGAGATTTGGTGTGTTTCTGTAGTGTTTCACTCTAACTACACAAACACACAAAATCTCAGAAAGCTGTATGTGGCATTTTATTTATTATTTTATTTTATTTTATTAAATTTTTATACCGCCCTTCTCCCGAAGGACTCAGGGCGGTGTACAGCCGAAATAAAATACAGAGTATATACAATTAAAAGAGATTAAAATAAACTATTACTAAATGGCCGGTAATTAAAAGATTTAAAAATTTAAAATATTACTAAAACCCCAATTTAAAATCCACTATTTATGCCAGTCCTGCTTGAATGAATAAATATGTTTTTAGCTCACGACGAAAGGTCCGAAGATCAGGCACTTGACGTAAGCCAGGGGGGAGTTCGTTCCAGAGCGTCGGTGCTCCCACAGAGAAGGCCCTACTCCTGGGGGCCGCCAGCCGACATTGTTTGGCGGACGGCACCCTGAGAAGGCCCTCTCTGTGAGAGCGTACGGGTCGATGGGAGGCATAAGGTAACAGCAGGCGGTCTCGTAAGTACCCGGGTCCTAAGCCATGGAGCGCTTTAAAGGTGGTAACCAGGATCTTGAAGCGCACCCGAAAGACTACAGGAAGCCAGTGCAGACTACGGAGCAGTGGTGTTACATGGGAGCCACGAGCAGCTCTCATTGCCACTTGCGCAGCTGCATTCTGGACTAACTGCAGCCTCCGGGTGCACCTCAAGGGCAGCCCCATGTAGAGAGCATTGCAATAATCCAGCCGAGACGTAACCAGAGCGTGAGTGACTGTGCATAAGGCCTCCCGGTCAAGGAAGGGACGCAACTGGCGAACCAAGCGAACTTGGTAAAAGGCCCTCCTGGTGACGGCCGCCAGATGTTCATCAAAGGACAGCCGACCATCCAGGAGGACGCCCAAATTGCGAACCACCTCCTTTGGGGCCACTAACTCACCCCCAACAGTCAGCTGCGGGAGCAGCTGACTGTACCGGGGTGCCGGCATCCACAGCCACTCCGTCTTGGAGGGATTGAGCTTGAGTCTGTTTCTCCCCATCCAGACCCGTACGGCTTCCAGGCACCGGGACAGCACTTCGACCGCTTCGTTGGGGTGGTCCGGGGTGGAAAAGTACAGATGAGTATCATCAGCGTACAGATGATAACTCACCCCGAAACCACTGATGACCTCACCCAGCGGCTTCATGTAGATGTTGAACAGGGTAGGCGAGAGAATCGACCCCTGAGGTACTCCACAAGTGAGGCCCCTCGAGGACGACCTCTGCCCCCCTGTCAACACCGTCTGCGACCGGTCGGAGAGATAGGAGGAGAACCACCGATAAACGGTGCCTCCCACTCCCAATCCCTCCAACCGGTGCAGCAGGATACCATGGTCGATGGTATCAAAAGCCGCTGAGAGATCTAATAGGACCAAGGCAGAGGAACAACCCCTGTCCCTGGCCCTCCAGAGGTCATCCACCAACGCGACCAAAGCCGTCTCCGTGCTGTAACCGGGTCGGAAGCCGGACTGGAACGGGTCTAGATAGACAGCTTCCTCCAGGTGCCGGGGAAGCTGCCACGCAACCACACTCTCTACAACCTTCGCTAAAAAGCGAAGGTTGGAGACTGGACGATAATTTCCCAAAATAGCTGGGTCCAGGGAAGGCTTCTTCAGGAGAGGTCTCACCACCGCCTCCTTCAAGGCGGCGGGGA
Organism: Ahaetulla prasina; assembly: GCF_028640845.1. NCBI lineage: Eukaryota > Metazoa > Chordata > Lepidosauria > Squamata > Colubridae > Ahaetulla > Ahaetulla prasina. The sequence goes on from NC_080541.1 coordinate 161,938,507, forward strand.
AAACCCCTTCAACCAAAGAAGCATTTATAATCCCCTGGAGCCAGCCTCGTGTCACTTCCTGAGCAGCCAGTACTAACCAGGAAGGACACGGGTCCAGTAAACACGTAGTTGCATACAACCTCCCCAGCAACCTGTCCACGTCCTCGAGAGCCACAGAATCAAACTCATCCCAAATAACCTCAACAAGATGAGTCTCTGCCACCTCGGCTGAATCATCGCAATCATGGTCCAAGCCATCACGAAGCTGAACGATTTTATCGTATAGATAACCGTTAAACTCCTCGGCTCGACCCTGCAGGGGGTCATCCCGTCCCTCCTGTTGAAGGAGGGAACGGGTCACCCAAAACAGGGCGGCCGGGCGGTTATCTGCCGATGCAATGAGGGTGGAAACGTAGGAACGCTTCGCCTCCCTCATTGCCACTAGGTAGGTCCTAGTAAAGGACCTCACTAGTGTCCGATCAGCCTCAGAACGGCTGGACCTCCAAACACTCTCTAGGCGTCTTCTCCGGCATTTCATCTCTCTCAGCTCCCCGGAGAACCAGGGAGCCAATTGAGATCTACGCCGGGTCAGAGGCCGCAAAGGCACGACACGGTCCAAAGCCCCAGCCGCGGCCCGTTCCCAAGCCGCAACCAGTTCTTCAGTCGTGCCGTGGGTAAGATCCTCAGGAAATGGCCCAAGCTCTGTCAGGAACCTCTCCGGGTCCATCATTTTGTGTGTGTGTCAGTTGTGTGTGTGTAAAGTGTGAAAGTTGGTTTTGGAGCTTCTTGTGGCTGTGTGAAGTGTGAAGTGCAGCTGCTTTTACACTGTGTGTGAGTCAGTTGTGTTGTGTTGTGTTGTTTGTGTGTAAAGTGTGAAAGTTGGTTTTTGGTACCTCTTATTGTTTTTTTATACTTTATACTTTATTGTTATTGGCTACGCCCACCCAGCCATCTGACCACCAAGCCATGCCCACCAATTAAGCCACGCCCACAGAATCGGTAGGGAAAAATTTTAGATTTCACCCCTGGTTTTTTTTAATGAGGCTATTATTTACTAAAATTACTAAAATTAATTTTCTCATGCTGCATGTTCTAAAATTCTTGGTTCTTAGAAATCTATAATTTCATTCAAACCTAGGAATATCAATATACAACATTTCCCCACTCTTCTAAACTGGGAAAATATTTTAATTCAGGACTTTTTCAGAATACTCTTTTTCAATCATAATCCTAAATATGGTAAGTCCTATTTTGGAATTTTTTAGGCTGAAAATATTGCAGTTTTTTCAGCAGCCTCAAATTCTCTTGCTAATTGGTGCTGCTGATGCTGTTCTCCCACTTTTTAGATACTTTTCAAGCTGCCCTACTTTGCTTGAGCAGAGAATATGCAATAGTACTACAGTTACTTACCTTAAACTATTTATAGCCACTTACATGAGAATAATTTCCATTAGTTTACTTCTGAATATACAAGAACATGTTATAATTAATCACATTTTTATGATTCTGCATAAGATATTTATGTTTTCAGCTAATTGAACCTGGACTATGACGTTGAATGAGTCATGAGGAACACTAAACACAAAATCATACTGTTTACACTGCAATATTCAAGTAATATCTATGGAGTTTAACTTGATGTGTAAACCTAGTTACTATCGGCTGCAGCATCATTTAGAACAGGGGTCTCCAACCTGGGCAACTTTCAGTCTGGCGGACTTCAACTCCCAGAATCCCCCACCCAGCAAAGCTGGCTGGGGAATTTTGGAAGTTAAAGTCTGCCAGGCTGAAAGTTGCCCAGGTTGGAGACCTCTGATTTAGAACACAGGTATCAAACTCGCAGCATCATGTTGCCATCATGTGATGTTCTGCCACATTTTTTCCCTTCACGGAGCTGGGGTAGGCGTGGCATGTGTGTGACGCATCTGGTCCGTGGATCACCAGTTTGACACCCCTGATTTAGAATTTAACTAGTTGCGTGAATAAAGCCAGGTGTGGCATATTTAATAGATAAGACTTTATTGTCTTCTTTTACCATAGCAATCAATTAAAAACCTATAAAATCTGTAAAATCTGGCAATATACATTATATTTCATAGATAATAACCAACCGCACATATGCATATTTATTATTGGCTATTATAAAAATTGGAAAAAATAAATGCAGGTCTCTCCTAGTCTAAATAATCTTGTGATGGATTGATATGACAATTACCTCAGATGATGTGACATTTTAAGAAATCTTTGTTGACGAATCTATGAGCAGGAAACAAACAATCTTTGTCATTTAGGTTTCTGCAATAAAAGCAACATAATTGAATCATTATGTCAAGGTAAATAAAAAGGGTAGTGGAGAATAATGTGGTTTACAGATTCAGTTTTCTCCATGAAACATAAACAGAGATGTTTCTGCAAAGGAGAATTGAATGTATCGTCTAATTAGGCTAATGACCAAGTGTCATATCCAGCTAGGATAAAGTCTTTCTTGTGTTCTGGGCATAGATGAAGTTTATTGAGTTAAATGAAGTGGTAAGACGCTAAGCTAGAGGTTACTCTTCTGAAGATCTATATAAAACATCTACTATTTCTCTTCCATACAGGTTCTTTAATTCCAACCAAGGTTAGATATTGAACAGAAGTCTTCAAAGAATTACATTTATTCTGATTATCTATATGAATAGAGAATTGCAATGGACAGTTACAAGCTCTCCTATTAAACCAATTCAAGCTTATATTTTAAGTGGCAAAGGCACCTTCATGCCTCAATTAAAATTAGGCCCATCTGTAGCCTGACAGATAATTAGAAAATCAATGGGATGTGCCTAACAATGCACTTAGAAATTTTCAAAGGGGGCCTTAGAGCTAGAGCTCTAATGCAACAGTAATATACGTCTATGTTATGACATCAGATTTTTGACAAAAACTTCCTCTGACAGCTTTATTTGATAAAATCATGATTAAGTAAACCATGTCTTGGAACCTTGTAGGAACAAATGGTAGCCTATGCTACCCATACAGACTTATGGATTTATCTGGTATATAAAATGAAATTTAAGGGCAAATACAGTAAAATTTTGAAGACTAAAAAAAAATAACTTTTATATCTGCAAAAAAACCCCAAAATAGAATTCATCTTCCCCAAAACAAAATGCAGAGAATATCTGCATTTATCAAATAAGTACGTTTGTTCTTGTAACCACAGATCATAACACAGGGGCCTTTATAAAAATGATTAATATTTTGAACCAGGGGTTATTAATAAATAATCCACATGCATTGCCTATGATGAGATACAATCATTACAAAAGATAATCACTGTATAGGGCTTAGGTGAATCATAAATATAATAATTATGTGTAACTAAAATCCAAGATATTTAAAAATTGTAACAGCAACAGATGAAAGCTAAATATAGACAGCAAAAACACTCCTCAGTATATTTTCAGTTGAAATTACATTACTGGTAACAATAAACAGCATAAATTAACTTTTTGTCAGTTTATCTCAGTACAAACTAACCCAAATACATTAGAATGAAACATGATTAAATGTATGTAATTCTGTCAGCTGCTAATTAGGATACACTAAATTATTCATATACTATTAGGTGTTCATAGAGGCCCTGCAATCCAGTTTGGACTCAATCTATTTTGGACTGTTCTGAAAGTAATCCAAATTCATTTGATAAAGTCAAAATAAATTTCAGAAAAACAGTCTTCCAATAGTTGAAGCATGGAAAAAAAGACTAATGCCTTATTGCCCCAGCAGAAGGAAATAAAGTTTGTAGACAGACTACAGCTTTACGACTGACTGAGTTCTGCAATATTAATTGATTGGGTTTTTTTTAAAAAAAATCTATGTCCCTTTAATTTTTTTCTAAGTACCCATTTGATATTTAGAGAGATTTGGGAGACTGTAAAAAATGCAGGTGTAAAATGTCTGTGCCAAATTTCATGCAGATAAATTGAGATTCAGTTATATCCAAAAATATACACTTGGTGAAACTGTATGTTTCAATGAATCCCTAATTAAAAATAAGTTGACACAACCACAACCTGGTACAAAATTCAAATATGATATCTGCAAAATTGAATGTATATTTACTGTTTGTGTGCAGTTCTCTAAAGAGTAAAAATTAAAAAATGGTTTTTATGGTAGATACAAAGCTTTGTACACTGTTTTAATCAGTACTTTATAAAACCTTTGGCAGAAATAACAGCTTTCAAACATTTCATATATCTAGCTAGAAATTTTTCCATGCTGCAAAAGTCTTTCTTTCTGTTCCTTGCAAAAGTCTTTTAAGTCAAGTTCATTCTTGTCTTTGTGTTTATTTTATGTTCAAAATCTCCCTACAGATTTTCAGTAATGTTCAAATATAGAATCTGTAAATGTCATTCCAAAAGCTTTCTCTTTTTTTTCCTATTAAGTACTTCATAGTTAACTTGGAGGAACAGTATTTTAGGCAAAGAGTAATGATAATGCCTCTTTCTGTAGGCAATACAATTCTTTTTTTTCTTTTTTTTCCTAACCTAACTTTTTTATTTTTATAAATAACTCAACGCAGCAAATGTACCTAATACACCTTCCTTCTCTTATTTTCTTCATAACATTTCTGACTTCCCCAAGCCACCCAGCTGACTTTCATACTTAAGGCAGGACTAGAACTCACAGTTTTCAGTCTTACTGAAATTCCCAATTAATTTAATTTTAATTCCATTTAATGATAGTTTTCAGCCTAATGCTAGATGAAAGGTCAAATTTGATAATATTTTATACAGAAGAAATCAGTGTAATGCCAAATATTTATACCTGATAAATCTATTACATCACTACCTAAAATGAGAGTTACAAAAAGCAGAACCATATAGAAGATACTTTTCAATTCCAAGACATTGTGATTAAGGCAATTATAATGAAAGGGTTGCAGGCTGAACTCATCCTTAAGGAAATGATAATTATCTGGAATAACTCAGAACTAGCATTCAGAATGCCTCTAGTCTAGTGCCTTTGGATAAGAATGTGATTAAACTATGTGGGTAGGGAGTCTAAATTACAGACAATAAATCGTAAATTAAATATATGCCCATTTTTATTTGCATCTGCGCTATACAGCAGTACAGGCAGCCCTTGATTTATGACCATTCATATACTAGTTCAGTTACAACAGCCTTGGGAAAAATGAGTTGTGATCCATTCTTGAACTTACAATTGTTGGACCACTCCCCAGTTATGTGATGATAATTCAGATACTTGGCAATTTATTTGCAGTAAAAATGTTTAAAAAACCACCACCTTGGGTCTGGTAATGCGATGCCTGCAACCAGAATTCCAGTCTGACTTGTGAAACATAGTGTCGTGCCCCCATCAGAGTCTGAATCTGTGGCGGAAGATGAGCTGGAACAAGAACTGACAGCGAGTGAGAAGGCAGCTAAGTTGGCCTTGGAGGAAACTGGGGAAGGACAGAGTCAGTCCAGGCAAGGCTGTTCGGAATTAATAAGGCCTGAAGACAGGGAGAGACAGAGCTTAAGATGAGGAGCAAGAACCACCCCCTCCTGATGCAAGGACTTGGAAAGTGCAGAGAAGGCAGGACCGGTGCAGATGGAGCAGGCCACACGTGAGGAGAGTGCTCCGCCCAGCTTCACCAGGCACACCTGGAGAATGAGACTTAAGGAGATGCCGTGGGAAGGGGCATTTGTTGGGAACAAGCACTGAGTTCCTGAAGAGTTGTGTGCTGACGTTTGAACTTGCCAAGAGTCCTTGCATTCCTTGTTAGTGTTCTGGACTAATTATCTGGATCTTCTTGTCCCTGAACTCCTTGCTTGGCTCTTGTTTTGCCAAATACATTTGGGATTTATTGCCATGCAGCCTGTGTGCAGATAGCGCTGGGCTGGACTAATTGTAGCCGAGGCTGTTTGAGGTTTGTGGGGGCGGAGGTTGTTCTCACTCTGCTTTGGGACTTGCCAGTAACATGGGAGCATTTGGGAAGATTTGGAGGAACAAAGGGGTGGTTTGAACTGCCAGCTGTTTGTGTTATTTCTGTGCCGTGCTTTGGGTCATCACACATAGCTTGCTACTTAAACTATTCATATTAGTGGAGACAAGATAATATGTCAGTAATTGACAGTAGTATGTAGCAGAAGCAGTGGCAGTGGTGGCCCTCCACAACAGTCCTAGTTCCACATGTGACCCCTTGGAAAAATTAATTGCCGATTCCTGCTTTAGACTAAGAACAACTAAAAGTACAGTAAATAAAGCAGAAGAATAGAAGTAGCAATCATTCAGATATATTCTGATTCTTGGATTACCCATCTAGAAAAAAATTCTCCTCCTGAAATATGTTTCTTTAGGGTCTGCATCTAAATAAGTGTAGTGGGATATCACATTAAGAACTATTACAAAAAATAATTTACCATTAAGAACACTATTACACATCACAGCTATTGTTTAACAATTGCAACCAAATAATGTTATACCTAGCTAGAGGTCGCTGAGTAAGAGTGCTTCTCTATATATTCATCTGTTTATGAATGATAACAGTCTGAGCATTATTTTAATGATCAAAATCAATGCTTCCTTGTCCTGTCAAAACTTGGCTGACCAGGCATCCAGCAAAAGACAAAATGTCTTCCTTTTTGTCTTCTTGTCCTCCATCTGGCAGGCCTAGCTTTAAAATCAAATATTGTTTGGCTTTTTGCGTATCTTTTTTTAAAATTGGACTATTTTCACAACAGTAATCATTCAAACTTTTGGGTATTATGATCTTATAAATTGTCTGCTTTTTTCTTTACCTCATAATAACTTTTGTTATTTAACTCATTTTCTAATTCCAGCAATCAGCTTCAGTCCAGCTCCTTTAAATCTATGTTTGCTGCAGTCTGTAGATCACAAGGCTCGTCATGAGTTTCTATGGTGAAATTTGAAAAGCAAATCATTGTTGATTCTATATTATAGAATCTTGACAATAAATATTCTTAGTGTGGCAAGTTCATTATAATATCCCATTGTTGTCATTATAGTTATTACTATAACATTTTTCTTCTTGGCTCATATGGTAGCCTTACATTTTGAGTTTTGTTTATTGTACTTTACACAGTTACCCAACCCACAGTTATCATGTAAACTCTGAGTGATTGTCATAAAAATTAACAATTAAGTCACAAAATGTATATTGTAAACAGGCAGAAAATATGGAACAAGCACAAATGCTAGAGTTAACTCATTGCCTGTCTGCTATTATTAAATTCATGTTCTTTCATGTCCAATATAATGATTTTAACTGTCAGACCGCCACTCCATCCCAAAATAATGACAAAGGATATATATTAATATTTATTCTGAACCTTTTCATAGTAGAAATGATAACTGTATGAAAGTATGAAGCAGTGTATGTAACTATCGGTAGCAATAATGGTTTGCAAGGACAGAAAGAAATGGGGTACAGTGAACAGTGAAAGGGAACAATAGGACAGGAACGGTAGGCACTTTTGTCTTCTTATGCACGCCCCTTATAGTCCTTTTAGGAATGGGGTGAGGTCAATAGTAGACAGTTTTTGGTTGAAGTTTTTGGGAATAAACAGTGTGGGCATAAACTAGATTTAGCTATGTTTCCTTTTCTTTTTCTTATTCTCATGTCTTTACTTCCTTTGGTTTATTATTTCTTATTACTTTTCTATATTCTGCATAATGTTTTCCACTCCTGAAACAAAATAACATCATGGGGATGTGTGCATGTAATAAATTCTTGCAACAGAGTACTTGAAGCTTATCTAAAAGGCACATGGCCTTAAATAACCCTTTCCAGTATTGTTGGCACATTCTCATGGTTCAATGGACAAACTAGTCTTTAAATAAATGCACAAACAACAAAACAATAACGCAGTTAGTTAATCTTCAGTAGTTTAGTGAGCTGGGCTCTAAAATTCTGTAAGGCTTCTAAATCTTTTGTACAAAATGTTAGTAATATCATACCAAAATGTAAGCAAACAGAAAGATCACTTTCTAGATGAAATCTTGAAGACTATATACAGCTCCCAAACAATTCAGCATTCACGACATCTAGCTGGTTGTCAAGGAAACTTGTGTTTAATCATAGTAATTCTCTTTTCCAAACTAAGCTATCATTTATATTGCCCAGAAACAGTAGATTGTAATTAAAAACTTTTTTCCTAAAGACTTTATTGGACGTTATAAACAGCTCTGATCTCTTTTTAACCTTTTTTTTTCATGCTTGTTCTGTAGAAAAGTATTTTAATATTAAGGGCAAGATTGATGAATAAGTAAAAATATTAACCTTTTGTTATTATACTATTATAATATAGACTAATAATATTGTAATACATCCATGAAAACAATACAGATCAGACAATTTTAGTAAAATGTTATTTTATTTATTAAATTTCTATGCCATCCATTTCACTCATACAGCAACTCTGGGCAGCTGTAATAAAAAGTTTAAAAGCGTTAATTAAAATTAGGAAAAAAATATTAAAAATTAAGAACCAAGATGATGGGTGGCTTGGGTGTGAGAATCTTCTCTACCCCATCAGCAACCCCGATGTAGCAGGCCCCTATTGGGACCCCAGGCCAAGCAGCAGAACCAAGTGTTTAGGCTCATCCAGAAGGCTAGGAATGTGGAGGCAGAACTCACCTCTGCTAGGACAAAGGGCAAGAGACCACAGCAGAAAAGGCTCTTCTCATCAATACCACCACCTGAAATTCTTTGGTTGATGGGATGCAAAGTAGGCCCTTTCCGCTGGAATGAGCAAGGTGGGTTAGTGCCATCAGGGAAAGGCAATTCCTCAGATACCATGGACCCATGCCATAAAGGGCTTTAAAAGGGATGACAAACAGCTTGAATTGGATCTGAAAGCAAAGTGGCAGACAGTGCAACTCACATAACAGCAAGGTCATATGTGCCACCCAAAGGGCTTCTAGAACTTTCTGTATCACTGCATTCTGTACCAATTGTAGCTTCCAAATACGCTTCAAGGGTAGCCACATTTAGACCCCCCATATAGTAATCCAGCCAGGAGATGACCAGTGCATCAATGACTATGTACGGGGCCTCACGATTCAGAAAAAGATGCAACACTAACCACAACTGTCACCTGCTCTTTGAACAGGAACCTGGCTAATTGAGACCTGCTTTGAAGAAAGGAGCTGAACCAATGCAAGATTGTATCATCTAGCACTACCTCTTACAGACCGTCCAAAAGGATACAATTTCTTCCTTTATGTAACTATATACTAATATATTTTTCCTACTACACTCTAATGTATAATAAAAGTATAATAACTATAATATAATAATAGTGGTGTCCCCCAAGAAAGCATTCTCTTCATACTATACATAAATTACCTTTGTGATCATATTATAAGTAACTGCGTTCTCTTCGCCGATGATGTAAAACTATTTAACACCAACAATGCTGCTACCCTTCAAAAACACCTTGACTTTGTGTCAGAATGGTCAAAAAATTGGCAACTCCAAATCTCAACCAACAAATGCTCTGTCTTACACATTGGCAAAAAGAATCAGAACACAAAATACAAACTGAGTGGACATGACCTTGTAGATGACCCTCATTCTGTCAAGGACCTTGGAGTACTCATATCAAATGATCTAAGTGCCAAAGCCACTGTAACAACATCGCCAAAAAAGGCATTAAGGGCTGTAAGCCTAATCTTGTGAAGCTTCTTCTCCGGTAATATTACAGTACTAACCAGAGCATACAAAACATTTGCTAGACCAATTCTCAAATACAGCTTGTCTGTCTGGAACCTGCACTGCATATTGGACATTAATACAATTGAATGTGTCCAGAAATATTTCACAAGAAGAATCCTCCACTCCTCCACTCACAACAAAATACCTTATGCCACCAGACTTGAAATTTGGGGCTTAGAAAATTTAGAACTACTCCATCTTCGGTATGACCTAAGCATAGCTCATAAAATCATCTGCTACAATGTCCTACCTGTCAATGACTACTTCAGCTTCAACCACAACAATACATGAGCACACAATAGATACAAACTTAAGGTAAATCGCACCAAACTCGATTACAGAAAATATTCAGCAACAGAGTGGTCAATACCTGGAATGCACTACCTGACTTTGTGGTTTCATCCCAAAATCCCCAAAATCTTAACCTTAGATGGGTTACTGTTGACCTCACCCCATTCCTAGGAGGTCTGTAAGGGGCATGCCTACCATCCCTGTCCTAATGTTCTCTTTAATTGTATTCATTTTATGTATTCAATTCATGCTTATACTTATATATATTATCTAATACGTACTCAACAAATAAATAAATTTAAAAAAATTTAAAAAATTAAAATGAAACTGAACATTTAAAAAAATCTGACTTTAACTGATGTAAACTTTGGTCAAGTTTCCTTATTGTCCCATGTAACTCAGGGTGCCCCACAGAATGCGCCTGAAATCCTTTCCCTGTTGACAAAACTTATTGCCATTATTATTTTCATCACTGAATTACCCCAATAATTAATGAGCTGTAGGATTCTGAGAAAAAGATGCAGCTTTTTTGAAGAACACAGATGCTAAGTAAATGGTTAGAAGCATCTTTTACACTTAAATTCCTTGATGTTTAACAGGGTGATTCATTAAACTATTGCTTGCTATTTCAAATCATAGGATTTCAGATAATTGCTCTCTATCCAAAAGTAAGAACACAGTATCAACCATCAAACCTAAAGTGAACAATGGGAATTTCTATCAAACATCTGAGATACCAGCAGTTACTGTATAGTGTTGGTTTTTTATCAAGTTTTCCTTAAAAAATATTGTTACAATGCAGATTCATATCATGCATATTAAAAATACAGAATAATACTAAATTGGTTAAATTAAGAGACTGGTTAGTTCCAGACAACTCTGGGTGTCTTATATAATAAGACTAGCTGAATACCCATGCTCCGCTATGAAACTATGTGATCAGGCTTGATAAATCGACACTTAAAATTAATGAGTAGTTATGATCAGCCTCTCCTCTCCCTTTCTGTCCCTCAGGCTGGCCCCATAGATCCTCTCCTCTCCCCTTCTCTCCCTCAGACTGTCCCCATAGATCCTCTTCTTTCCCCTTCTCTCCCTCAGGCTGGCCCCACAAAAGCCCCTCCTCTCCCCTCCTCTCTCTCAGGCTGGCCCATAGACCCTCTCCTCTCCCCTTCTCTCCATGAGGCTTACCCCATAGATCCTCTTCTTCCCCCTTCTCTCTCTCAGGCTGGCCCCACAAAAGCCCCTCCTCTCCCCTTCTCTCCCTCAGGCCGGCCCATAGACCCTCTCCTCTCCCCTTCTCTCCATGAGGCTTGACCCATAGATCCTCTTCTTTCCCCTTCTCTCTCTCAGGCTGGCCCCACAAAAGCCCCTCCTCTCCCCTTCTCTACCTCAGGCTGGCCCATAGACCCTCTCCTCTCCCCTTCTCTCCATGAGGCTTGACCCACAGAAGCCTGTCCTATGCTATCCCACTCTCTCCACAGTTATTTTCAAATTGGGAGGAGGAGTAGAACATCTAACTAATTAGCATCAGAGAGTATTATAATAATATAGGAAATACTAATGCTCTGATGGCCATTTCGAAAAATCCTTTCTTAGTGAGGACCTAGAAGCCAAGAGAAACATACATGGCAAATTTCAAGTTGGTAGGCTTTACGGTTCTGGAGATTTTGTGATTAATGTGTGAGTGGTTTTCAGTTTTATATATATAGATAAAAGACAAAAAAAATAAAAGAGGATTACAAGAACTCCTGAACACATAGAAGAAACAACCATAAGACTTTAAAAACACCCCAGAGAAAAAACAACCGGGGCTGAATAGCTTCCTAATCCCAGGCCTCGGAACAAAACCAACTTTTCAGTTACTTGTTGATCTGGTAGCCCAAGCTAATAAATAAAAGTACAGTAATATAATTTAATTTATGACAATCCATTATTTTCAGGATTCTGCTATAGTTTTTATTTCATCATGCACAATTTATTCAGGGGACTTTAGCATTATGTATTATATTTTTAAAAAGGTTTTCAGAATGATTCCTTTTTTAAAAAAATATTTTGCTAATTGCAAATTTAACGAAGATAGGACTACCAGATCTGAACTGCAACTATAAATTTGCAGCAAAGAAGCTTGAAAAATTCTAAAGCTTTCCTGCCTGTTAGTGATTATCTTGCTTTTTTTCCCCAGCCCATCTCAGTTAGCCAGCTAATGATAGTACAAAAATAACTCCAAGGACAAGGAAAAACATATTTTAGAATTATGATGTGAGAACAAATGACCTGTCATGACTTTAGTTAGAAGTCACATTTCAAAGTTTACAGTCATGATTCAAAACATGACTAATTGGTACGTTTCTGAAGATGTCAGTGATTAATGAGTCATTTTGATGTAAATTTTAAAACTTACCTGTATAAAAAGTAGAAATTAAAAAGTTTTAAGAAGTAGTTAATGATTCTTACAGTCCAAATTCAAAAGGTTTTTACATTTCATTTTCTTTTGGACACTCTTGAATCTTATAGAAAGACAAGTCAATTTTATTCTGCATCATCTCTCAATATCACAAGATGAAATAGCATTGGTTGTGCAATAATTGCTTTGTCAAGAGCTATTTTTCTCTTTCTTCCATCAGATATAAAACAAAAATATATAAAGCTAATTATGCATATTCCTTTTAAAATCATTGATTAATTAAGATATAATATTAACAGATGTCAATTCAGGTTGTTTCTCATATACTGTATAAACCCAGTAAATTCAGTATAGAATGAAATAATTAATTTAAACTTCTTACTGTATGCCACTCAGAATCATTTGTTTTGTGAGGTGAATGGATATGAAAATTGGATAAATAAATAATTTTTTTCTATGTCTAGAGGATAAATAAGTATCTGAAAAAAACTGAGCGAAACATTTTTAAAAATAGTAAATCATTTATTTCATTGTTTCCTTGTAGAATTTTTTAAAATAGAAAAAGAATTATGGACATTTTTATAAATGTATTCTATAAAATTATTTTTTATATATATTTATTCAGACTATGATTGCTTGGGGGAAAAACTTTGGGCATGGTATTGACTTAGAAATATGGCAGAAACTGTGGACACAAAATTACAAGATGACAATGTCTACTGCATATAAAGAAAATTTGTATAAGATGTTTTATAGGTGGCATATACCCCCGGCAAGAATAGCCAGGATGTTCAAGAATAAATCTGGAAAATGTTGGAAATGTCAACAGATACCTGGATCCTACTATCATATGTGGTGGACTTGCGTGGAAGCGAAAAGATATTGGACTAAAATACATACATGGTTGGAGAAAATGATAAAGAAACATATAGACTTTAAACCAGAAGTTTTTTTATTGGGAATTATACCTGAAACCTATAGCAGAGAACTGAGATATTTGATCGTAAATGTAATTACAGCAGCCAGAATTGTATTTGCAAGGAATTGGAAAAATGAGAAACTGCCATTGTAGGATGAAATTATGAAGAAAATTATGGATTTGTGCAGAAATGAGTAAATTGACATTTGAAATTAGAGAACAGGAAGATAAACAGTTTTATAAAGTATGGGACTTATTTTATCAATGGTTAGAAAGGAAATTATGAAAAAGAAATGTGTAATCTTTAACGTGTTAAAATTATCGAAAGATATAACTCTTTTAAAATGATGGACAAAATAGGGTAGTAAGACAAAATATTGTTCTTGAAGGATTATTAGAGGTTGATTAATTAAAATATTTGATTACAATTTGATGATAAAACAGAGGAACAAACTAATGATAGGTAATTCTTGTTTGCACAAAATTTAATACACACTACCGACACATTGTATTTGGAATTTGAATGGATGATGCTTTTATGTTTGTATGTCTTTAAAAAATTAAAAAAAACTTTATTCCAAAAAAAAATAGCTGAAATTATAAAACTGTGACTAAAAAAAATTAACTGGACAATGCTGGAATTTAATTTCTTTTGTTGGCTCTTTAGATTCATAGAACAAAAGAAAAAGGCACCTGAAAAAAATAGTATACTATTCGTATGAAAAATATGTATTTTGAATATAACATATCAAAATCATATGTTTAAGAATGACACTTTAATATCTAACTTTCCACATAATATTTTATGAGCAAAACCTATTCATATGATCCTAAAATAATAAGCATACTTTTAGATCAATAAAGGAAGTTAAAAATGTTCAATATCTTTTACTGATCTAAAGTATGGTTATTATTTAAGCACTTTAGATCCAAATTATACTGATTTTTTCCTGTATAAAAAAAATATCAAAAATCGGAGGGGACAGGGTAAACTGGATTCAAATTTTCTAGAAATTTTCATTTCATTTATTTGTTCAATCTGTACAGAAATCCCTTCAACATACAACTCTGCATTTTTCTGTGCCTCCCCAAACTCCAAATATACTCAGTTCTATATATATTTTACATCTCATCAGATAAATAATATTGGATTTAAGATCTGACTGAAAATGTGTTTTATGCCATAATGGCTTTCATTTCTCTTATGTTAATTTTTTTCTCTTATTTCACTGAATTATTTCATTTATATTGATAGCACTTTATTCCTTACATTTCTTTTTTTTTAATATTTTTTTTATTTTATTTATATAACATATAAAATTTAAATTTCCATTGAACTGTGTAGTCTGGGTACAATTGTTTTTTTAAATAGTCATAATCCAAATGTTTACAGTAGTATTCATCGCAATAACATTGATAATATAATAACAATAATATTTAACATTATCTACTTTAACAACTCTCCACTTTAACATTTCCTCTTTTTATGTCTCCCCATTTCTAACTTCTGCTTCTGTTGTCTAACCATTGATAAAATAAGTCCCATTTCAAAAAATATTCAGTTTTTTCTTTATCCTTAATAGTAAGCGTTAGTCTATCAATTTTTACACATTCTAATATTTTCTTAATTACACTCTCATCTGTCGGGATCTCATCATTCTTCCATTGCTATGCAAATACAATTCTGGTTGCAGTTAGTACACCTAAAATCAAATATATAGTCCTTTTATCATATTTTTGCAGTAAAATGCCCAATAAAAATATCTCAGATTTCAAGTCTATGTGTTGTTTTATCATTTTTTCCAACCAAGTATGTATTTTTGTCCAATATTTTTTAACTTTTGGGCTTGTCTACCACATATGGTAATATGAACTACGTGTTTGATTGCACTTCCAACATTTAGCAGATCTATCTTTAAACATTTTTGCCAGTCTTGCCAGTGCAAAATGCCATCCACAAAAGATTTTATACAAATGATCTTTATATCAGTTGACATAGTTAATTTAACATTTCTATCCCACAGTTTCTGCCATTTATCCAATTCTATTGCATATCGAAAATTTTTAGCCCAATTATTGTCTCCTTTATCTGCTCACTTTATTCCTTACATTTCAAGTGCTATGAAAAAAACAAAAACTTTATTTCGAGTAGAATAAAAGGATAACTTATGCACTGTTCATATTAAAAAAAAAGTGAAATTCATTCTTAACTTGGCAGATGACCTTTCTTGAGCCTGTCCTTTCAGAGAATTTCTAATTCAACTAATGCTGGAGACAAGTTGGGGGTATGTATTTCTTTAATTACAAATTAAGAAGGAGAAATGCATGTATCTCCCAGGTCAGCATACTGAATCCTCTAATCCTTTTCATCCATATTTCCTTAATCTATTAAGTCACTATTTGCTAAAGGTAGAACTTCCTTCCACAGCATTTGTGTGTTTGGCTTTAAGAACTGAATGAGCTCTCCTTGCCCACTTTTTCTTTGCCTACCATTACCAAAATATTTCGAAATAACATTTTGAAATATGTTCTGCAACTTTAATTTCTTTTCTACCAAGTAATTACTGAACCCTTTTTTAATTCTTCATTTTAAAAATGAATTATTTCACCATGAAATTCTGCAAGTTTGACTTACAGCCTTTAGAACAGGGGAGTCAAACTGGCGGCCCACAGGCCGGATGCATCATGAAAAGGACACGCCAACCCTGGCCCCGCAAAGGCAAAAAAATCATGATACATCACATGATGTCATATGACGCGATCAAGTTTGACACCCGTGCTTTAGAATAATCCATTTTTATCTTCTCAGTCATTGTTCTAAAACCATTTTTAAAAACAAGGTGGAATTTCTATTGGAATTTCCCACTCATTGTTTTAGAACAATTTTAAAAATGGACCAATAAGAACAAAAAATATGCACACCAGGTTCTAAGAACTGGTATGCTTGGAGTTGGGGTAAAGGGCAAGGGAGAGCTAAGCGGGGAAAGGAACTAGAGTGTGAGACAATTATGTACAAATCTGAATAACATATTGTAATTGATTCTACTAGAAGAGCCAAAATCAGTCAATCAGAATAGAACTGAAAGGGACCTTAGAGGTGTTCTAGTCCAACTTCCTGCTCAAGAAAAAAAACCCCTATTCAAACAGGTATCTGTCCAGTTTTTTTTAAAAAACCTCCAGTGATTAAGCACCTAGAACTTGTGAAGGCAAGCTGTTCCATTGGTTAATTGTCCTCACTGTTAGGAAGTTCTTCCTTAATTCCATGTTGCTTCTCTCCTTGATTAGTTTCCATCCATTGTTTCTTGTCTTGCCTTCTGGTGCTTTGGAAAATGGGGCGTTTGACTTACCTGACACGCCCTTTCTCACGATGGTGAAAACGGCAATCAGGATGATGGGGTTGACTGTCCATCAAGCTTGCAAGGACCGAGTCTGCAACTATTTAAGCCCCGCCTCTTCCTCTTGGGCTCCAGTTTTTGGTGAAGGGACTATTGCAGACTGGCGTGTCTTTCTGAAAGTAAAAACAGTTAGTGATTGCCATCCCCCCCTTTGGCTAGAGGCCAGCCCATGTAGGGAGGAGCTGACTGCCATTTTCACTGTCGTGAGAAAGGGCATGTCAGGTAAGTCCAACGCCCCATTCTCCACTCCGGTGAGAAACGGCAGTCAGGATGATGGGACATACCAAAGCTTGTTGTCCAGTCAGGTGGGAAAATGCCAGCCGTCGTCCTACTATGCCTCAAGGACATGTTGTAACACCCTCCTGCCGAATGCTGCATCTGATGAGGCATATGCCTCTAGTTTGTAATGACAAATGAAGGGCGTAGGAGTGGTCCATGTTGCAGCCCTGCAGACCTCGTGTAAAGGGGCTTGAGTAGACCAGGCTGCCGATGTTGCAGCGCTTCGAGTTGAGTGTGCAGTAATATTGGAAGGTCTAGGCAGGAGTTGAGTATCATAGGCTGACGCGATAGTCGATTTGATCCATCTACCTATTGTAGGGCCTGAGACCTTGAGACCCAAGGAAGCAGGAAGGAAAGATACAAAGAGAGCTTCTGTCTTTCTAATAGTTAAAGTGCATTGTAGGTAAATCTTGATAGCCCGGCGGACATCCAATGTGTGCCATAGAGCTTCAAGATGGTGAGATGGATTTGGACAAAAATTAGGAGGACAAGTTCCTGGGATCGGTGGAAAAGGGTATTAATCTTGGGCATGAAAGTAGGATCTAAGCGTAAGACGACCCTGTCTGGGTGGAAAATGCAGAGGTCCTGGTGTACAGACAGGGCCGCTATCTCTGAAATACGACAAGCCGACGTGATAGCTACAAGGAAACACACCTTCAGAGTTAGGAATCTGAGGGAAACCTCCCGAAGAGGCTCAAATGGAGACTTTGTCAAGGCCGAGAGAACCTTATTGAGATCCCAAGAAGGATATCTGTGGACTGTAGGTGGGTGAAGATTGGAAGCTCCCCTAAGAAATTTGCGAATGACTGAGTGAGAAGCCAAAGAATTGGATTTGGTGCAGGTGAGAACAGAAGATATGGCTGCCACCTGCCTTCGGAGAGTATTCGACGATAAACCAGAAGTTAGGCCCTCCTGACAAGTTAGACCCGATGATGCGAGGAATCTCTGCTTGCGTGGGAGTAACCTCTCTCCTACGACACCACCGAACAAAGCTCCTCCAAGTAGTCTGGTAGATACGAATGGTTGAGGAACGACGAGATGCCTGGATCATAGGAATAGCCTCGGCAGGAATGTTAAATTGAGTTAAAATGTCCCGCTCAGCCTCCAAACAGTTAATTGAAACCATTGAGGTTCCGGATGAGACATTGCCCCCTGCAGCAGTTGAATCTTATTGTTCGGAATTCTCCAGTGTTTGGCGACTGATAGAGCTAGAAGGTCCGCAAACCATGGTCTCCGAGACCAATGTGGTGTGACGAGTATTAACTCCGCTTTTTCTTCTATCAATTTGTGAATCACCCTATGGATAAGTGGAAGTGGAGGGAATGCATAAAGAAAGCCCGGGGGCCAAGGAGAACATAGAGCATTCACCCCCTCTGCTCTGGGGGAATGGAATCTGGTGAAGAACTGTGGAAGCTGATGATTCGTCTCTGAAGCGAACAGATCTACTTCCGGAGTACCGAACTGGTGAACTATCTCCATGAAAAGATCCTGAGGAAGACTCCATTCTGTTTGGTCTATCCTCTGCCTGCTGAGGGCATCTGCTTGGACGTTGGCCTCTCCCAAGATATGATCCGCTCGAATGGAGAGGAGGTGACGTTCTGCCCATTGGCCTAACCTTGAGTGATTTTGAGTGAGTCCTTCCCCACTTGTTTAAGTGGGCCTTCGCTGATACATTGTCTTGAGAATCAGAATATCTTGTCCTGCAACTTGGTTGCTGAAGTGTAGTAGAACTAGATAAATGGCTATCAGTTCTAACAGATTGATGGGGAGGGTCTGCTCGTGAAGGGACCAAGTGCCCTGAGCCATCCGATGTCCTAGATGTGCTCCCCATCCCGTGAGACTCGCATCTGTGGTGAGGATGAGTCTGGTTGGTTCCCTGAACCTGGTACCTTTGGAGATGGCCTCGGTGGTCCACCAGTGAAGAGATACGTGTACTGACTGAGGAAGATGAACCAGTTGCAGTGAAGTGGCTAAGTGTTGTTTCTGGTACGGAAGGAGCATCCATTGAAGATCCCTGCTGTGGAGGCGAGACCAAGGAACAATGCCGAAGGTAGACACCATTTTCCCCAATAGTTGAGAAAGGGATTTAAGAGATACTGAACGAGCCTGAATGGTTCTTTCTGCCAATTGTTTCAGACTGTCCTGACGCTCTTGGGATAGATATAACATGGAGAGATGCGTGTCAATCTCCGCCCCCAAATGAAGAAGCCTTGCAGAGGGTGAGAGATGGCTTTTTTCCCAATTTATGGAGAACCCATGTGTTTGGAGGACTTCTATGGTATACGACAGATCAGAGTGAGCTGTCAAGGCCAAATTAGAGAGGATGAGAAGGTCATCAAGGTAAAATTGTATGCGAGTGGGTCTAGAGCGTATGTGGCCAATCAGGGCTCCTAGAACCTTAGAAAACACCTTAGGGGCCGATGACAACCCAAAGGGCAAGGCGGTGTATTGGTAATGTTCTCCTTTGTAGGAGAACCTAAGGAATTTCCTATGTTCTTGAGCTATAGGAATATGGAAGTAAGCCTCCGTGAGGTCAATGGAAGATAGGAAATCCCCTGGTCTGATGGACTCCAGAATAGAATGAAGGGACTGCATTTTAAATTTCCGATATAAAACATAACGATTTAGTGATTTTAGATCTAGGATTGCTCTCCAACCCCCCAGGATTTGCGTACCACAAACAGGTGTGAATAGAATCCCTGACCCCGTTGGGGAAGGGGAACCTGCTGAATGGCGTTGATTTGCAACAGATGAAGGATGGCTTCCTCTGTAACTCTTCGGTCATCCCTGTTGCGGAAACCGGACATGGTAGGAAAAACCTCGGAGGGGAGGAGTGGAATTCTATGAAAAGGCCAAATCGAATTGCATGTCTAACCCAAGCATCAGAAATAGAAAGATCCCATTGATCAGCGAAATGGATAAGCCTGCCGCCTATGGGAAGGGAGGAAAGGGATTTATCTGGATCTGCGAAATCCCCTACCCCTACCACCCGTGAAAGGTTTCTTGGAGGGGTATTTGGGATTGGATCTGACCTGGCCTTCCTGGGAGAAGTTCCCTCTGGACTGAAATAGTCTTTGATTTCTGGACTGGTAGAAGGAAGAGTCTGATTGACGAAAGGACTGCTGGCGTGAGTATGATGAAGCTCGAGCATCTGAGCGTCTCGAAAGAGAGGGAAGGATCTTCTGCTTGTCGCGGGTTTCGATGAGAATAGGATCCAATGAAGCTTCAAATAATTTATCTCCTGAGAAGGGAGAAGAAGCTAGTCTCCATTTATTTCTGTTATTCGCTTGCCAATTCCTAAGACACAATAGTCTGCGGGAAGTGATGAAGGACCCCACTGCCTTGGAGGCAAATCTAATAGCATTGAGAGTAGTATCAGAAGAATACTCCAGTGCAGCTATAATCTTGTTGAGGTCTTGGTGAGACCTAGTATCAGCAGGTGGGGTTCTAGCTTGCAATTGTTTGAGCCAGATGATGGTGGCTCTGTTGAAGAAAGAAGCAGAAGCTGCTGCTTTGACCGACCATGCTGCTGCTTGATGTCCTTTGACTAAGATCTTTTCCGCCCATTTGTCCTCAGGGTGGAGGGATTCCTCGGGCGGTCCCGTGAGATGAGTGGATGAAGCCAGAGCTACTATGAGAGTGTCTACTGTGGGAACCTGTAACAGGTTAGACATCTCTGGTGCCATATTATAAAGATGTTTGTCAATAGAGTTTGGATAAGGGCCGGATCCTGGGGCTACCCATTGGTGCTGCACCACTTCAGTGAAAAGTTTAGGTGCTGGAACCATATCATTAGAAGTAGATGGTTCTGAAAAAAGTGAACCTGAAGGGCCTTCCCCTGCTGGATTACGGTTCTTAGAAGAGGAAGCATCTCCTAAGCCGGTCGAAACCTGTGCCTTATATAGGAGAGATTTAAATAATTGAGGCTTAAACAGACCTACAAAGGGTGGCTGGTCAGAATCTAAGCCTTCATCTTCAGAAAGAGCATCATCTGGAAGAATTCCCTCCTCAAGTAGGGAGTCATGGTCCCAATGTTCTGGGGAATGATGACCATCTAGTTCAGAAACCAAAAGGTCTGCTCAGTAAAAGGTTTGGTGAGTCTGGACCCCCGCAGAAGAGGGAGCTGCCAGTTGGGGAATACATTGGACTAAGCTAGACTTGATAGCCTCTGCAATGAGAGCTCCAAAAGTGGGTGGTAATTGCATATTGGAAAAATCTCCTGTACCCTGAGGTATAGGTTGAGGGACTGGATTAATGTTAATGCCAGAGACTGGAATAGGAGATGAGATAGCAGGTTGCTGGCAAGTTTGTTGAGACAAATCTTGAAATAAAGGAGCAGGGTCAATTTGAGGAGTTGAGACTGAACGGTTAGGAGACCAGTTGGGAGGATTATCTCTGGGAGGAGCGACCTCTTGGTCCCTATGGGTGGAAGAAGCAGGACTGCCAGGAATATCCTGAGCTTGCTGCTGTGCTTTAGAAACCACCCTTTCCAGGGCTCTGTGCCTTCTGGCTTCTTCTCTTGTGGGGGCCTGAGAGGGAAGTTTGTCTCCTCTGCCCTTTTTCCTGGTTGTAGCCCCTGATGACCCTTCTAAAGGGTCCTCAATATGGCGGCGTTTAGAAGTAGCCTTTCTGGGCTGGGGCTGTGCTTGATCTGCCATCTTGCCCAGGCAAAAGAGGGACTCCTTAATGTGGTTAAAGGAGTAAAATGGCCAAAACAATCACTATTGAGAGGCTTGTCCTCTATTTAAGAGTATATCAGCCGGAAATGAGGCAGGAGAAATATGGGAATAACTCCGTTAAGAGAGAACATCCCCAAAATGGCGTCCAAAACTTTTGCGCCAAATTTAACGCTCCTGTGGCAGTACGCTGCTCAATGAGCTATGGAGGTTAAAGCCCAGGTAGGTGCCTCGCCCCCTGCACCAACAGCGACTTATGGGCTTCGCAGCGATCCGACGCCGCTCAGCTCACTCCTCCGATGCAAAGGCAAGCCACGCAAAGTCAAGCAGCAGAGGGGAAAAAGAGATCGGAAAGATAAGCGCCGCTCAGCTCTCTGCGTGCGCCTCCAATCTCACTCAAAGCTGTTGGAAAGTAGAGCGGAAAACCTCCAGCGGCTGAGCCCTCCTTGAAAAGGCCGGTAATGTGAGAGGCAATGAGGTGCCAAAATCAGCCTTTAGAAAAGTCGCAGCTTGCCCCAAGGCAAAGATCGCTGCTTTATATGCTGCTAAATTGCAGCTCAAGCCTGTCCACGGCCTTCAGCAGAATCAGGCATAAGAAGCCCTCCACGCTGGAATGAATCCTCTGAACTTGATACTTGCTGGTAGAAGAGAAAAAAAATTTAAGAGCACAGAAAGACACGTTCGTCCAGCTTGGGACCGAGTCAAAAACTGGAGCCCAAGAGGAAGAGGCGGGGCTTAAACAGTTGCAGACTCGGTCCTTGCAAGCTTGGCGGACAGGTCAACCCCATCATCCTGACTGCTGTTTCTCACCAGAGTGGAGAATAACCACTCAAATACTGAAGAACAATTACAATAAAATATATAGACAGAATTAATTGATGTTGTGACATCCCCCATGTTTTGGAATGGCACAACAGTGTTCCTAAAACACCCAATTAACTAATCCCATGCTGAGATCTAAAGAAATGGAATTTAGTTTTGTTTCCTCTAAAAGCTTCTGCCATGCAATCCCATTTACGCCAATGACAACCAGATTGAGCTTTTATTATTCCACCAAGTAAGGAAGGTTTAGCCCTAGATCATTTCTGATTTACTGGCTAATCTCGGGCCATGAAAAACAGAGTTTTTTGCTTTTCACAAAGGACAACATTCCGTCTCTGCATCCTATGAAAGTGAGGATCCTGCTAGAGGACCAGGAAGAGCTATCAATCAACATTTACAAGGAAGAGCCTGAGTATTTCTCTCCAACCATCTTCTTTGAGGTGTTCTTAGAACAAATATTGAAAGATAAGATCACAGATGTTTTGTAGCTGTGCTAACTATAGCTTCTTCATTTGAAATTATATATCTATGATTGTTGATTTTCTCTTTTTTCTCTTATTTTCTCTTTTCCCAATAGATTCTTTTTTTTAAAATTACAGAGGCTTCATTGACTTAATAAGGGAAATTCTCATATAAACCTTTCTCATATACCTGAATGCTTGGTTACATCACTGGTATAAGGTTTATTAAGTATTGTATCTATGAAGATATAGCACATTTTACTTTCTATTTTTTTAGGACTTGGCTGAAGGGAGAAGTTATTGGTAAAAGAGTTAAGAACTCCCCAATTAAAAAAGCTAAGAGGGATATTATGAAATTCAGCCCAATAGGGCAGCCTATCATAATGATCTTTTATTGGAAATTTTAAATTATCATTGTCTGCAAGAATCAAATATAGCAAAATAATCATAAAATAAAAAATAATGAAAATATGAATGATAATAAACTGACCTCCGTATTTCACTGAAAAGTTTCTCTTTATCTATGAACTAAACAACTTTCACTACCTGAAATTAATTTCTTCCTTTGTAAATTTTAAAAGAAGTTGCTATCTTTCTTTTTGTTCTGCTATTAAAAAATCTGTATATTTCAAATAATAAATCTCCAAATAAAAATGGAGATTAAAATGTTCAAACATCATAGAATCTCACCTATTGCAAATTTGTCTCAACAGTCTGAAGTGTAATTTGAAACTGGAATATTACTTAAGAGAACCTTCTACATTGCCAAGTTCAATTCCCAAAGTCTCTGCAGAAGCTTTTCATTTTACCCTGCAATTATCCTCATTGTTGTCATCCTTACAATATTTAGTATATTCTATGAGCTTTTCACCACCCCATCTCCAGCTTTCATTCTCTTCATTTCCCACTTAGTATTTCTCTATGAAAAGCAGTCACTCGGTTTAAAAAACAAGGTGAAATTGGATAAGGTGTCAAGCCCTTTTATTTTGCCAAAATGAGAAAAAGGGATCTAAAGGCAGCACAAGTTGAGAACTGATAGGAAACTATCTCACAACTCCGGTTTCAACAACATAAAACAAGTATTTTGGGCAGCATCACAGCTGAACCAAAAGATAATTGACAACTTCAGAAAGCCCTTATGCTGTAAGCAAAAGGCATCGTGCTTATCCTGGACTAGTACAAATGTCACATGTGAAAAGGTTCTTAGGTTTATATGGGTTCTTTATCCCTTTGTATGAATCCAACCAAAAGTCAGATTTTCCCCATCTTTTCTTCATCTTTTATAACACCCAACTCCCAGTATTGTGTATATTTGATTTATCTCAAAAATGCAAGTAATGTCTAATTATGACATTTATTTTTTTCCTTATAGATCAGGATAATGGTTTTGCTATTAAAACATTGCAATATAGTACTGTATAAATTTATACCAAGTACAACATCTAACATTAAATTCAAACATGCTTTAAAAAGATGGTTTCATAAACATTTTATACATCATGACTATAATTAATGGAACAAGTATTTTATTAAGAACAAGTAATACCACCTTATCACAGGCGAAAAAAGAAGCAGCAATGCCCTCTTGTGTTGTAAAGCAGTAAGTTTTTATCTCAAATAATCTCACATTTCACAATAAAACTATTTTAAGATACAAATATATAGGGTTTTTTTTCTATTGCAACTTTGAAAAGAGAAATGTTAAAAATTATGTTATCTATATACTGTATAGGTATATAATCACTCAAGCAGGAAAAAGGTTTTGTGTTCAATCTTCCTGATCAGGTGTCTGAAAATTGGGACTGAAACTTTCAAAATTCTCAGTTAACATTCTCAGTTTACATGGCCTGTCCAGTGAAAGTGACTGCTCAGTTAAAAGTTGTTTTAAGAATAGCAATGGTTAAGTAATATCATTTCTGATAGGCAAGAATTCCCATGTGTTCAGCAATACATTTATTTCTATCTACATTTACATTGGAAAAAGCCCCTTACTAAACTTGAACAAAGGGAGGGAATTAAAATGATTTGATGGTTGAATTATTTAATCTATGTTTATTATAATAATTGCATTATTATTATATTAATTGTTTTATAAAGAAACTAGCCATTATATTTATTCTTATAATAACAAATACAGAGGCTAGTTTCTTTATAATAGTAAACAGGAGGGAAAACAATAAACAAAGTACATGCAAGGAAATGTGCTGAAAGGTAGTTATGTCAAATTATTGAGAAAATTATAGATTATTTATCTGTTGTTCAAGAACGTCATTTTAAAAAAATCAATAATTGCATCTTCCAGAAAGCCCCTATAAGCAACCGAGTATTTTACTGCCAGGATAAACAAAATAAAGATTGAACAGGATGTTCAAGGCCAATGACTGCATACAATTATTGATATATCTTTCTGCTTCAATCAGTTGAAATAAATTAATAGAGGCCAGAAAAGATTTTAAATGTAGAACTAAGTAA
Organism: Ahaetulla prasina; assembly: GCF_028640845.1. Classification (NCBI taxonomy): domain Eukaryota; kingdom Metazoa; phylum Chordata; class Lepidosauria; order Squamata; family Colubridae; genus Ahaetulla; species Ahaetulla prasina. The sequence goes on from NC_080541.1 coordinate 161,963,932, forward strand.
GGAATTAACCATAAATACTCTTAAGTCTATATAACCTCAAGGGGAATTTGAGATTAATCTAATTCATTAATGTTTTTCTACCTCAAAATCTAAATCATATAATACAGATTATATGATATCTGTTTTTCAAGCTTGGATTGACCCTACACTGTACTGTGGAACAGAACATGAAACAGATCTAATACCAAACATAACATTCCGAAAATAGCCTCACACTGTTATTACTCTTACTCACCCACTTCTTCAAAATAGTTTGAAGATAGTCTATAATCAAAACATGGAATAAAAATCACTGTCCCATTTGTTCTACTTTGTCCTGAGATAACAAAACAAAAAAAATATCCTCACTCAGCAGCCTCCATAGGCTGGGGGAGGTCAAAGCATAAAAATATCAGTTGCAACTGCATGAATAAAGCGCTGCTTCATTGTATGATATTTAAACATGTGGAAAACATTCAAGGCTTCAATTGTGTGGCCATACTGATTTTTTTAGACCCTCTGCAGGCACCCCTACAGTTTGCCTACTCTAATATTCTTACTTAGGGGTGTATGCATTTGTCTAATTGTATGACCATCAGTTCCTATGAAAAAGAAGCTACGAATGTTTCAAGCTGTCTTATCTCCTGAAGTCTAGGAGCAAGGAGGCATAGTGTACAGAGGCAGAGATTCTGCCAATGGAAAACTGACCATCCACAAGTGCCACAGATGTTCAGCATTTTAAAAAAAAGAGTATAGTTCTAGTTTTAAATGCCCTGTAGCAGACACTAAAGTAAATTGTACAGCTCTTGAACATATTGTCATCGTACAATCACAGAAGACCATACTTGCTTTCAACAGAGTATGAATATGAATATGAATGAATATTTTAATTTGTATACCGCCCTTCTCCCGAAGGACTCAGGACGGTGAACAGGCAGATAAAATACAAATATACACAATAGTTAAAACAACCCTTAAAAAACTGATTTAAATTAGCCCAAGTATTAAAATAACTTACACCCCCATAAAATTACAAAAATTTAAAAACCCATCAAATTCGATTAAAATCTAAAGATAAAAATCAAGCTAGTCCAGCCATACGAAATAAATAGGTTTTCAGTTCGCGGCGAAAGGTCCTAAGGTCAGGTAGTAGTCGAAGTCCAAGGGGAAGTTCATTCCACAGGGTCGGAGCCCCCACAGAGAAGGCCCTCCCCCTGGGGGCCGCCAGTCGACACTGTTTGGCTGACGGCACCCTGAGGAGTCCCTCTCTGTGGGAACGCACCGGACGATGGGAGATAGAGGCCGGCAGTAGACGGTCCCGTAGATAGCCTGGTCCTAAGCCATGGAGCGCTTTAAAGGTGGTAACCAATACCTTGAAGCACACCCGGAAAACAACAGGTAGCCAGTGCAGTCTGCGCAGGATGGGTGTTACGTGGGAGCTCCGAACCGCTCCCTCAATAACCCACGCAGCCGCATTCTGAACTAGCTGAAGTCTCCGGGTGCTCTTCAAGGGGAGCCCCATGTAGAGAGCATTGCAGTAGTCCAGGCGAGAGGTCACGAGAGCAAGAGTGACCGTGCATAAGGCATCCCGGTCCAGGAAGGGACGCAACTGGCGGATCAGGCGAACCTGATAAAAAGCTCTCCTGGAGACGGTCGCCAAATGATCTTCAAAGGACAACCGACCATCCAGGAGCACGCCCAAGTTGCGTACCTTCTCCATCGGGGCCAATGACTCACCCCCGACAGACAGCCGCATCTGCAGCTGACTGTACCAAGGTTCCGGCATCCACAGCCACTCCGTCATGGAGGGATTAAGTTTGAGCCTGTTCCTCCCCATCCAGACCCGTACGGCTTCCAAACACCGGGACAGCACTTCGACAGCTTCACTGGGGTGGCCCGGGGTGGAAAAGTACAGCTGAGTGTCATCAGCATACAGTTGGTATCTCACCCCAAAGCCACTGATGATCTCACCCAGCGGCTTCATATAGATGTTGAACAGGAAGGGTGAGAGAATCGACCCCTGCGGCACCCCACACATGAGGCACCTTGGAGTCGATCTCTGCCCCCCCTGTCAACACCGTCTGCGTCCGGTCAGAGAGGTAGGAAGAGAACCACCGATAAACGGTGCCTCCCACTCCTAACCCCTCCAACCGGCGCAGCAGGATACCATGGTCGATGGTATCAAAAGCCGCTGAGAGGTCTAATAGAACCAGGGCAGAGGAGTAACCCTTATCCCTGGCCCTCCAGAGATCATCCACCAGTGCGACCAAAGCTGTCTCCGTACTGTATCCGGGCCGGAAGCCGGACTGGAACGGGTCTAGATAGACAGCTTCATCCAGGTACTGGGGTAGCTGACACGCCACCACACTCTCTACAACCTTCGCCGTGAAGCGAAGATTGGAGACTGGCCAGTAATTCCCTAAAACAGCTGGGTCCAGGGAAGGCTTCTTGAGGAGGGGTCTCACCACCGCCTCTTTCAAGGCAGCGGGAAAGACCCCCTCCCGCAAAGAAGCATTTACAATCCCCTGGAGCCAGCCTCGTGTCACCTCCTGAGTAGCCAGTACTAACCAGGAGGGGCACGGATCCAGTAAACATGTAGTGGCATTCAGCCTACCCAGCAACCTGTCCATGTCCTCGGGAGTCACAGGATCAAAATCATCCCAAACCACCTCAACAAGACGGGTCTCGGAACCCTCGCCTGGATCTACCCAATTTTGATCCAATCCGTCCCGAAGCTGAACGATTTTATCGTATAGATAACCGTTAAACTCCTCGGCACGCCCTTGTAGGGGATCCTCCCGCCCCTCCTGTTGGAGGAGAGAGCGGGTCACCTGAAACAGGGCGGCCGGGCAGTTATCTGCCGACGCAATGAGGGAGGAAACGTAGGAACATTTCGCATCCCTCAGTGCCACTAGGTAGGTCCTGCTATAGGACCTAACTAGTGTCCGGTCAGCCTCAGAACGGCTGGATCTCCAGACACTCTCTAGGCGTCTTCTCCGGCGTTTCATCTCCCTCAGCTCCTCGGAGAACCAAGGAGCTGGTTGAGACCGACACCGGGTCAGAGGCCGCAAAGGCATGACACGGTCCAAAGCTCCAGCCGCGGCCTGTTCCCAGGCCGCAACTAGTTCTTCAGTCATGTCGTGGGCCAGGTGCTCGGGAAACGGCCCAAGCTCCGTCAGGAACCTCTCCGGGTCCATCAGGCGCCTGGGACAGAACCAGTGCATTGGTTCCGTCTCCCTGCGGTGGTGGGTAGCAGTCAGAAAGTCTAGGCGGAGGAGAAAATGATCTGACCATAACAAAGTTTCGACAACTAAATCATTTAAAATCAGATCATTCAACCACTGGCCAGAGATGAAAATCAAGTCTAGGGTGCCTCCCCCGACGTGGGTAGGGCCGTCAATTAATTGAATCAGGTCCATGGCCATCATGGAAGCCATGAACTCCTGAGCTGCCGAGGATGCTACGCCAGCTGATGGCAAATTGAAATCCCCCATGACTAACAGTCTAGGGGTTTCAACTGCCAACCCGGCCAGCAACTCCAACAGCTCAGGCAGGGCTGTTGTCATGCAGCAAGGAGCCAGGTACGTGATCAACAAGCCCACCTGAGTCCTACGACCCCACTTCACGTAGAGGGATTCACACCCAGCTATCTGAGGCACAGTGGTCTCCCTCAGCTCAAGACTCTCCTTAATAATAACCGCCACCCCGCCACCCCTACCCTGGGCCCTCGGCTGATGGAATGCTCGGAAACCTGGTGGGCACATCTCCACTAGGGGGACCCCCCCTTCGGTGCCCAACCAGGTCTCGGTAATGCCCATAACGTCCGCGGTCCCTTCCTGAATAAGATCTGAAATCAGGGGGGCTTTATTAACCGCGGACCTGGCATTGCATAACATCAGCTGAAGGCCCAGGTCCCGAGCACTCTGGCCACTCGGGTCACGGGAAAATCCTGGGGGGCCGGAGCATGCAATCGCTCGTAAACAGCGAGGGCGAGCCCCCGAAACCTGATGTGGCCCCCCCTTCCGTCATATCTGCCTCTCCCACTTACCGTAGTAATAGCTCAACCCTGATAAACTGGAACGACACCCCTCTCCACAACCCTAGGACCTATGAAGTTACCGCCGCGAACACATGGTGGACCTAGCTCCCTCCCTGATGGGTTCCCCCCCCCACCCATCCACCCCCAAACCAAACCCGTCAATTTCCCTCCCCCCCTTAAAATTCCCCTTAAAACTCCCCAGTAAAAAACGATTAAAACAGTTCATTAAAAATCCCCTAAGCCTCCTAGATTTCGCATACCAGCTCTCGGGGTTCCAAAACCCGTCCTCGAGATGTGCCCTCGATAGTGTGGAGGGCCAGACCTGCGAGAGAGGGGAATCTCGCAGGGCAAGAAGGTCCGCAGTTGAAAATCTTCGCATCAATAAAGTACAGTACGGTCAGCAGTCCATCCAAGCCGGTCAAGATGTCAAAATGTCATTGCAACAAAACTAGGCTCCCTGGCTGGGGAGATGGACCATGGACTTCCAGGACTCCGTGGGGCCGTTATTCTACCCCCAAACCCAAACAGTCCCACTTTCCCCAGGTCCAGATAACAAGCCATTCTCCTCCAGGTCAGTCCATTCAGCCATGGTGTTAAAATCAATTTGGGCCTTGATGTCAAAAACTCCATACCCGGTTCCTCCTGCTCCTCAGGCCTGACCCTGGACAATCTTAGGCCGAGCTGCAGAGGGTCTAAAAGAGGGCCAGCCTCGCCACCAACTCCTCCTTCGGCGGGCCGAACCCTCCAGATGACACATCCGACCCCTTGCAACTACCATTCAGCGACCAATCTTCTCCTCTCTCCTCATCTCTGGCAATGGTGGAAAAAGTTCTCAGACGTTGATAGAAAATCCTCAGCCCCTGGGAATAGGGGAGGTCGTCTGCCGCCGCTGGAATCCGGAGGCCAGGCGCGACCGCCGCAGCCATCACCCCGGCCAAAGGCCCACCAAAAGGCCCAACAGAAGGCCGAAGGAAAACGCCGAGAGAAACGCCAGAGACCAAGGGGAAGAAGTCCGGCCAGGCCCCTTCCGGCATCGATGGAAAAGGCCCTCAGCCCCTGAGGGAGGCCTCCGCCGCCACCGGCGCCGCCAGACCCGCAGGTCATACAGCGCCTGCCGCGGCCGCGACCACCGCCCCAGGTAGGCCAAGGGGGACACCGAGGGAGCCGCCGGGCCGCCGAGGGAACCACAGAGCCACAGAGCCGCCACAGAGTACAGAGTCCTTGTGTTGAAAAGATGCAAATGCAAATTACCCCAGAAATAAGGACATCCTAATATCTTTCTTAGGCCCCAAACTACCACAACATAGCAATTTCATTGAATGACATGCTATTATTTCTGCACTTATTTACATTTTGGATACTGCACTTCAGAAATTCAAACATCAAGCCCTTAGTGCTAAACAGTCTGGTTATTTATATTCTATGACTATCCTATGACTATCCTGTGATATTCTATGATATCCTATGATATGATATTCTATGACTAGCCTATGATAGCCTATGACTATCATTAAGTGTTGTATCATAAGTGTTAAATTTGTACCCTATGACCATCATTAAGTTTTGTAAGTGTTGTACCTTGATGAAGGTATCTTTTCTTTTATGTACACTGACAGCATATGCACCAAGACAAATTCCTTGTGTGTCCAATCACACTTGGCCAATAAAAATTCTATTCAATTCTATTCAATTCTTGGGGGAAGGAAACAGAAATAGAATTGTTCATATGTGCTTAAAGAGATGCTTTATGTATTACTGTCCTCTGAACATATTCCTGAAGCATCGAATAGTTTTTACCTTGACAAGCTCAGTATACAAGCTAAACTCATCATCAGCATTAGTTCAACTAGCCAGTTAGATAAATACATCTCTCTGATATGCTCCAGCTAATTGCAGTGGCTTCACTTCTGATCATTACGAATGCATGAAGGTTTTAAGAGGAACACGTGAACTCCAAGAGGAATTAAAGAAAGAAATGCAAAGAACAAACTGAATAGATGACTTGACATCAGTAACTAGGAAAATTCTAGAATAGATCAATATGAAATCACATTGTAAGCAATCTGTTCAAAATGTACTTATCAATGATTCTCCTTTTCTGATTAGGTAACTTCATTTATAGATTATGAGGTTGCTTTAAATATAATATATATTAATTTTAGCAAAGTGTTTGATCAAACAAAACTATGGAGTTTTTATTCTTATTATATGATTGTGATTTTATGTTCATTTAATTGCTACCCTACCTTGTTTTTACTTCACAATCATACAAATAAGAATGTCACAGGAGTTTGGGGTCAAATACTTTGTTAAAATTGAATCAGTTATATAGAATATAGCTGATTCAAAGACTGTATTCAAAGAGTACTCATCAATGCTTCCTTTACTGACTAGACAAATGTATTTCCTTTCAGTTTTTTACTCTTCAGTAATTATAGAAATTATTTGAATAAAGGGATATAAGGCATGCTTAGTTCCAGATGACAGAAATAATATTCAGCATTAAACTGAAGTGGACTGAAAACAATAGCATTAAATTTAACAGAGATAAATCAGTATTCTTAACTTAGGAGGCAAAATTAGAATACCTGATTGCGGGATAAGAAATGGCTGAATTGATGAAAGAAATTGAAAAAAAAATAAATCTTGGAAAAGTAGTTGGCTGCAAAGTAAGTACAAGGCAGCGGAACAATTGGTTATAAAAAAGGCAAATATAAATTTAGATTACCTTAAGATGAATATAATTTTCAAATTATGGAAAGTATCTTTTATTTTGTTGTGCTATGTTCAGTCCATTGTGAGATGCTGTGTGGATTCTGAGAACCACACTCAAAAATTCTTAAAGAATAATTTCAGAGAAGGAGGCGGTCTAAAAATTAAGTTCTGAAGAGATATTGTTGGAAATGTGTATGTGTTATCTGGAAAAGAAGACCTGAGAGGAGATAAGAAAGCAATAATGAAAAATGTCACACGAAAGGACAAAACATGTTGTCCATGATTCCAGAGCAAAGATATAGTATAATTAATTTCAGTTAAAGGATAGCAATTTCCAATTGAATGGATTTTCAAAATGAAAAATAAACACCACACACTTTTTCTAAAAGTGAGAATAGTTTGACACTAGAGCCAATAATCACTTTATCAGATATGTTCAAGTGGAGACTGAAGAACCACATGTTATGGATGTGTTATTTTGGATACCAGCACTGAGCAAGGGTTATAGCTTGGTGCCCTAATTGGTCCCTTCTAACTCTATGAATACAATCAAACCGTATGATGTTTGTTTCAGCTTGGGCCAAATTATTCTCTCGCAGCCCTAAGAAGCCCTAGGAAGGAGGCAATGGCATAGTACTTCCAAACTCTTACCAACACACACGCACACATACACATAATCCCCTCCCTCTCTCTCATAGTAAATTTAAAGGTCAAATTATTTTCGTATAGGGTCAGATAAAGCAGATAGAGATATTATAAGCTGTTAGAGACAGAAAATAATTTTACAGTTTCATATTGTTTTGTAAAGCATATATTCTTTCTCAGAAAAATGAATGGGAAGTTTTGTATGTAGGAAATTCACCTTCAAATACCATCTTGGAATTGGCATATTTGACACCCCTAAAAAGTTGAAATCTGTTACAGTCCAATTATTTCTGCGAACATGGATTTCTCAATATTTTATATTAGCTACTAGACAGTTGGGCTGTGTAATAGCATGCTAATTCAGATTTGAACTTTATGATCATGTTAGTGTCTTTTGAATATCTAGATAAAAATGTTCAGCTAGCTGCTGAAGATATCATTTTCAACACTAACACTGATTCACATAATGTGCTTATATGATATAGTGGATACATTTGAGTAATTATTTTACAGATTCATTTTGGTCTGCAAGATTAATTGAGTTGGCAAATGTTAATGAACTTTCAATGACTAATAGTTTTAAAATTAGCAGAAAAACAATTGAAATGGATATTATATTGCACATTCAGTTACTAATCTTCAGCAATTATAGTTGATCTAAATATTTCTTTTGCATTTGAACAAGTATGTTATTGTATAAAATTCAAATTGATAATCATAGCTGAAAACAATTTAAAAACTTGAACTGCATATCTCATTCATATAAACTCCCCTTCTCTTATTGTTAAATAAATGACTTCAACTTTAATAGTTTAACTGGGTAAAATGAGTATATGTAATATTAGCTTTGATTTATATATGAATATGTTAATTTTGGGGAGTTTTCCCCTTTTCTCCTTTTTCAGGTAAGTACACAAATACATTTTAAAAACTACTTGAAATTTTTTTTGCATATGGCTATCTCCCCAAAAACCTGTTTATAATGATGATGAAGCAATTATATTATATATAATTATATATAAAGTTCATTTTTTATTACAATAATGTGTTTTTCAATAATGTATCAAAATCTGAACTTTTTGTCTAATTTCCTGTAACCTAAGATTCCTGTAAATTAATGCCAAATGTTATCATAAAATAAATTGATCATAAAACTTAGCCTAGAATTCATTATATCTATATTTCTAACACAGAGACTGTTAAAAGCATATTTAACCACCCACATGACACATATGGAATTTTGTTAAGTACTTTCGTTAATTTTTATTGCCTGGATCTTATATATCTTTAAGTTGAATATGTTTTTGAGTTTTTAAAATGTACACAGAAGTATTGTGTTTAAAGACCATTTCACAGAGTAACAGAAACCTATAAGGATTAAAGAGTAACATGGAGACAAGCTGTTCAAACATAATCTGTTAGGAAATGTAAGTTAAAATGCATGATTTTGTTGTTGTTTATTCTGAAGTTGTAAGAACAAATTTTCTATTCCTTTTTTTTGCAACAAGACATCACTTTCATTTAATAGAAATCATTTTAAGTCATCTAACAAAAATCTTCGGTTCATACTATCAAAGATACAAGATAGAGTATGGACATTTTGACACAAATTTATTTTCAGGGTTATAGACAGTAAGAGACATCCAAACAGAAAAACACTGAAGTTTGGATATTTTTTTAGGATATAGAGTATTACTTGGAATAATAAACTGAAATAAAGTTTTCATTTTACCTATTAAAAAGTGGTCTAGGGCTTCTGGGTGGCGCCACCTTTCTCGCTGGGTGCTAATTTATGGCACTCCGCATTGAATATGGTAAAAGCCGGATTTAACAACTGATCCCGGCTTCATTTCCCTCTCTGGTTGAAAGAGAGAGACAGAGCAAGGGGGAGGAATTTGGTAGATTCCTTTAGGGGCTTTGTTTTTGTAATACAAAGTCCTGAACGGTCGAATCCCCTTATTTACCCCTCCCCCACCTCCAGTATTCTCTGCGCTCCTGAAAAAGCAGGAAAAGAGGAAGGTGTCCACTTCTGCTAGCAAATGATTTCTTTTTGTGGATACGAAAAGCAGGCGGAACGAGTGTGAGGAACAATTATTGGTTTGCAAGTATTTTTGATTTTCTGACTTCCGCCCCCCCTTCAGTTTCGTTTTAGAGAAACTGAAAGCAGAGCGATACATCAAAGGGAGCTTTGCTGTTGAATCGAAACTGAATGGAGATTTTATCTTATTGTGTTTGACTGTGGACTGTTGGATTATATTACGCTGTTTAAGTACTTTACAAGGGGATTCTCAGCAGGAATTTTGTTAAGGAGGTTCTTTCAGAAGAATGGATTCGTGACTTTATACAGGACTACACAGAAAGTATGTATTTAATTATTCAAAAATACGAATTGATAAAAAATGGGGACGTTTTGGATGAGAGTTTGGAGCAAATTAACCAGTGCAATTATTCGGAAAATGGAATGGAGGACATACAAATAAAAGTGGATAAATATGAAGATTTGATTGTGAAGAAACAAGGTGATCTAAAGAAGTTTTCTTTAAATAGTTTGGATGAGCTGCCTGAATTTGTGCTACAGGAGATTGTCCTCAAATGGAAAAGACTCACAAGCTTAATGTTTCCCAAGAGTTCTCTTTTGGACTGATGGAATATACGGCAGTAATTTTTGGATTTCTGGACATAAGGAATTACTAGGAAATATTGTGATTGACTTTTAAAAGGAGCAACGAAGGAAAGACAGAGATTAATGCACCAAAAAATGGCAAGAGACAAAAGTATTATTTTTGAAACAAGGTTTTTAAAATATTAATAGACAAAATATTAGTGTCCCGAAAGGCAATTTGTGATTATAAGAGACTAGATATTTGGATATACTGGATTTTGATGAGGAAGGACTAAAGTTGAATAGATATTGTAATTAATTAAATAATATTGTAATTTTCTCTATTGAAATTTTATAAATTTTATAATCTGTTGTATTGAATTTTAAATAGAATATTCTTGAAAGGTCTTATGTAAGAAAGACTTGGGGAAATTATATGGTTATATGGTTATAGAAGCTATAAGGGAGATATTCTCTGAACTGGATTGGATTTTTATGCTTTAGCTGGTTTTAAATATTTTAGGATTAATTTGTTCTACTGATTTATATATTTTATTACTGTTTATTGTTAATTTTTTGAAGGATTTGGTTATGTAAGGAGGAAGTCAGAGCTAGAGAGGGAGAATTGGTATAATAGTTTTGGGAAAAAAAATTTTTAGCATATGTTTGTTTTATTTTTAACTATACCTTGTGTTTGTTCCGGGAAGCCAGGGGGGGAGGGGGTTTGTGAAGGGAGAGGGGTTGGGGGGAAAGGGGGGGAAAATTTTTTTGTAAAACTTTTTGAATAAAAAAAAAAAAGTGGTCTAGAAATTGAACATCATAAAAAAATGAAGAGGGTGTAAGGTATTTATATTTCAAACTCTCTTGAGTTTAAACCCAGCACCTTTTCCTTCTGTTTTTTCCCCGGATTATTGAAAACTCTCTTTTACATGCTATTAACTTTATGAAAAAAAACTGTCAAAAGTGTACTAAAGAAATTCAAGGAAAATTGCAAACTGATTGCTTTTGTACAAACTAGTACACTGCCCTGGAAATGTGCTAATGTTCCTCCTGAGTAGGAGTGAGAAACTTTTCCTTTGAGTCAAGAAACAGACAAACCGCTTTGATACATGTCAAAGGCATTTACATAAAACAATCTTAAAAGTGTATTTTTACCTTGAATTTACTTTTTTAAAACTTAATACAGAGGTAGATTTACGGTGATCTGCAGCCTTTACATCTTAACCAATTCTCAAGGAATCACCTTAAAAAGTATATGACCATATGAAATTGGAACCCTGTGGCAAGTGGAGAACAGAAGTTGAGAAAACAACAAGGCCTGATAATCTGGCTGGCTGCATATTGTGCATCTCTGCCATAAGAATATTTTAAACTTCTTATCCACAATCTGTTCCACAGTCTTAAAATGACGAAGTCAGAATATGTTCCCATGTGTCACTTTGTATTATCCTCATACATGGGCATCTGGGTTAAATAACATGCACAAGGACATAATCACATACATTCTGTGACTTATGTATTTGCATTAAACATCATGTTATTACTTTAGCATAATTGCAGTTTGCTGTGGATCTTGCTATCCTCATATGGTGTTTTATATTTGAAGTAATGTTTCTAGATCAGTTTTCCATCAGGATGATCAGGTCTGCATTGCAGTCAGGAATGGCCGTGTCCACAATCAGAATCAGCACAAAATATGTTAATTCCTGATGAGTTCAGGTGGCCATGACATGGGATATACATTTAAAATTAAATATGGAATCTGACCACAAAGTCCTGGGAAATTGTAATTGGTCCACAATAAAGGAATAAAAATCTGTTGAGGTAGTAATCTCCATCACAACACCAGGACTTTTTGCCATATGATTTCTTCAAATTCACAATGTTATTAATCATTATTACATATTTCACTGGAATCAAATAACGATTTCATCAATGTGCCATAGTTTATCACGAGATACTATTTAATTATTTTCCTTTCTTGCTTTTTTCTCTGCATAGTTTTATATAATTACACATTCATAATATGTTTATAGTCTTCCTTAAATCATACAAGCAAATGTCTGAACTTCAATGTTATTGTGTAAAAGAAACAATAATTTCTCTTTTTCTTCATGCACACATATGCATTCATACAATGCAGTGCTTGTTACCGTTTGCATATCTCCTGTGTTTTTATAGGCTCAGAACAATTGGGGAGGGGGTAGAAAAGAGGACTGCAGGTAGAAGAATTAGTAAAATTGCCATCATTTGTAAGCAGAAAAGATTTACTAGATAATAAGAAATAATTCTTCTACCTATTGTGAACCAAATATAAATCTAACCTACTGAACTAAGAAGAAGCAACTTTATACCTATCAATATTCTGCTTGTGGCCACCTTACTTTGTACACATCAGATGTGCTATACAGCATGACTTTCATGAAAAAGAATCTTATTTTTGTTTTAAAAAACATGTAAGGTAACATGCTGCAAAAATAAATAAATAGTCTCTAAAACCTCCTTTATTTACTAGATGTCTCTAGACCCAATAATGGGAAATGAGCCCAGCTAATCAGAAAGACAAAAGAGGAAGAAAACTGTAAAATAGAGACATCCTAGAAGGTTATAAAAAATGTCATGGATAGATTGATAAATGAATATTGAGGTCCATGGCTAGGCAAAACCTATTTGTGGTAGCCATTTTATAGAAAACTCATGACATGCTCAAAAAACTATGCTTGCCACACTGAAAAATGTATTTCCGATCATGATTAGTTCAGTATTAGGAAAATGACTTTTTGTTTAAAATAAATCACTATAGTAGAGTAGCCCCTATTAAATATGTCTACAACTTCAATACTAGGAAGAGAGCTCTACGATTAAATCTTAAACATGCAACTTACCTATCCTGATAAGTAGTAATGGCAATACTAGGAAGCGTCAATAAGGGCAAAGTTGTGGGTCTAGAAATGTTATCTGGTGTTCTTGCTTTTTCACTCTGTCGTTGAGATAACGGTGGTAATAGTAAATTAGCAGAGCAGCACCTTCTTCCCCTCCAGAGATCTATGCCAAGAGTGTGGCTGGATGCACTATAAGACTTGCTGAGACGACATTCTAAATAATCTTTAGCAATCTAAAAGAACAAATAGAAAGCTGAATTATATAAGAAGCAATTTTATAAAACTAAATATAAAAATTTAGAATTGCATCACAATTTAATTACAAAATTGAACACACATAGTTCCTATACAAGAGATTCTTAAAATAAACATTAAATTTCACACTAAAAAGAAAAATTACAAATAAGGAAAAAGGAAATGTGCTGCAATTCAACCATTAGTCTGAATGCAAATGTTAAGCACATAATTAACTCTCACATGTGACTCAATAGGTTATAGTATTAATTTTATAATAAATTATTTTCTTTCTTCAACAAAGCATTAATTTATTCCATGTCCTCCCAAAATTTCCTTTCAGCTTTTGCAAATCCCAACTAGGATTGGAACCCTATTCAGGCACTAAATGAAAACTGTACTACTGGGATGTAAGAATTATCAGTGTCTATACACACATACATCTCTCTTTCCATGCAACAGCCAAGATATTGAAACTGAATATGGTTGTATTGTTGGAATGATTAGAAACAGTATTTCAGCTAAATATAAGTAAAGAGTCCCATTGGAATGGAGGCAATAACCTTCAACAACAGTAAGAAAGTAATGTTGACTAAAAGGGCTTGAAAAAGACAAGAAAGATTTGCCCAAATTGAGCTAACAGAAAACAAAATTGGAAGCACTGAATATAGTATATCTAAAGAGATATACACTGGGCAAAAACAAAATTTTAATTTCAGTTACATGCAAATCAGAAAAAAAACTTTGTATAGGGTGCTAAATTGTTGACATTATGTACAGATTCTTTGTTATTGATCATTAAAATGTTGGAAATAAAAATGCCAAGATTTTATGGGATAACCATATTTCAAACACTACACCTGCTTCTTCTTTAAAACAATAACAAAGCATTGATTTCTTCATTAATGCTTTCTTCACAAAGCATTAATTAATTCAATGAATATATATTTGGACAATGTTCTGCATCAGAATCACTGTAAGACATTACATACAAGTTAAAAGCCATCAATATAATCAACATTAAAGTTTTAATACAGGTAGTCCTTATCTTAGGACTACAATTGTGCCCAAAATTTATGTTGTTAAGTGAGAAATTTGTTAAATGAGTTTTGCCCCATTTTACGACTTTTCTTGACACATTTGTTAAGTGAATCACTGCAGCTATTAAATTAGTAACATGGTTGTTAAGTGAATCTGGCTTCCTCATTCACTTTGCTTGTCAGAAGGCCACAAAAATAAATATGAGTCAGTTTTCAAGCATCCAAATGTAAATCACATGACCACGGGGATGTATAATGGTCATAAGTATGAAAAATGGTCGTAAGTCACTTTTTTCAGTGATGTTGTGACTTCAAACGGTCATTAAGTGAACTATTGTAAGTTGAGAACTACCTGTAAATATCTAACAGCAATACAGGATTAGTTATATTTTATCTGAAACAGACAGACAGACAGACAGACAGACAGACAGACAGACGTATGTGTGTTTATACTTACCCCTTCTGTAGGGACAGTCATTACACTCCTACTTTTCTTCATGATGGTAGTAGAAAATCACTTCAATTATAAGCACCCTTTTCAATTGTGCTTCTGCCTAACCAATAAACCTGGTCAAAAAAGGAAGAAGAAAACCATATTTCAGTATTTGTCTTCAAATTTAAGAATGGAAACAAGGTCTGGCTTGTACATTACCAAGAATGGTAGAAATGTTATCATTAACATGATATTTTCTCTATTAGGTAAGTATTGTTTAATTGAAAAATATTCCTCGGAGATCCTCCCCCAAGATGGCTGCTGAACAGTAGAATTTTTCTCTCCTGCCAAGGATCTGCTGATTTTGCTGCCAAGGCTGTTTTTTTGGCAGTGCTACTTCTTGGATTCCAACGGGAGCACTTAAGAATAACCCAAGACAATTTTCAGATAACTGTAAACACACAGTGCATTTTTGGGTAATGAAAAGTATCTTGATTTCATTTATACTTATATTGCCCTTTCACCTACAGGGATTTTGCATTTTATTAATTTGCAAAGTTTGGAGCTTATTTTTTAAAATTTTCTTTTAATTTTGTATTGAAATACTCCAAAAATTTCCTCCTTGTTTCTTGATCCATTTTTTTTTTACTCTGAAGAAATTACATGAATGTTCTTTGTTCCCGACCTTGAAAAGCTGTCTTATCTTCGGTTACCAGCTTACAAGATAGCAAATAATATATCAGTTTACAGACAAGACACTATAGCTGACATTTAAGCAAAGACTGTTTTTTAACATACAAACCCAATCTGAAAACATTTATAAAAAGTTTGACAATATAATAATGGCTACAAAGAATGCCGAGATCCAAGTAACTGCAGTTAAACCAGATTTACAAAAGGAACTTGGCTTGAAATTGGCAGATTCGGTGGAAAAGACTGACAGAAATATGGACATTACAGACTTAGAACTGACTGAGTGGATGAATGATAAATGGTTTCCCTTAAGAAGACTGAAGAAGATTGAGGAATGGATTTATTATACTCAACTGGAAAACTATTTCATCTGGACTCTTTTGGGAAGATAGATTGATTTTGGAGAATGGATTTATTATATTTAATGTTCTTTCCCCTCCATTTAGATTATTTTAGACTTCTCTTTTTATATCTACTTTCCGTTTTAATACCTTCTAATTTTTCATAATATTTTAGACTCTGATGTATTTTCTATGCTTTATAATTACTATATCTCACCCTCCTTAAACTGAATTATGACTGTAATTAAAATTGATTTAATGAGAAATTATTCATAAAAGTAAAGTTTTTCCCTATCCAGTTGCTTCCAATTCTACGGGCAGTGCTCCTCTCTGTTTACTACCTGAGGGAGCAAGTATCATCTGAAGACATTTCTGTAGTCATGTGACCACTACGACTATACACCAAGACACATGGAAAGCTATTATCTTCCCACCAAAATGGTATCTATTTATGTATTTGCATTTAAATGCTTTCAAACTGCTAGGTGGGTAGGAACTGTGGCAAGTAATGGGAGCTCACCCCATTGTGTAGCATTCAGGTCTCAAACCTGAAATGGCAGCTTTCCCGCTGATAAGCTCAGCATCTTTAACTGCTGATCCACCAAATTCATACAGGTTTACAAATATATCAGTTAGGGTTTCTATTAGTTATATGTTCCCATCTTTAACATTGTAATGCATCTTGGGGCACCTGAGAAAAAAGTCTAGAAGTTACAACTGGTGTAAATGTGGTAGCTACACTAGCAAATGGCTATTAAAGAATAATGTGAGTTGGAAAAACTGAACTCAATTAGGCAGTATTGTACTGCTGAAGAGATTTGAATTTCAATCAAATCTCCCAGATTCCATATACGTAGCCCATGACAATCGTATGTTAAAGTTTTGCCTGGATACATAAATAAAGAGGAAACTACTTTAACTTGTGGCATTGGATGTTCCATGTGAAAGGATAAGATATTATTATTAATATTTATTTATTTATTTGTCAAGCATGTATAAGATAACAGATATAAGTATAAACATGATTATGAACACAGGAAATGGATACAAATAAATGGGGACAGTAAGACAGGGACGGTAGGCACGTAGGTGTGCATATGCAAGCCAGTTACAGACCTCTTAGGAATGGGGTGAGATCAACAATAGACAGTCTAAGGTTAAAGTTATGAGGGGTAAAGGAAGAAAAAAGTAAAGAATTTCCCACTTTTTCCAGCTTAGCAGTGTTAGTTCTATATTGTACTAACAGTATAGAACTGTAAAATTTTACACATAAAATGCTAAATTACAGTAAGACTGTAAGAAATATGCCTAGTATTACTTTCTTACATAGTAGTTTTTTAACATAGTGTATTCCAACTCTTTATTTCAATGTTCTTGCAAATAAGATCCACATTAAAACATTTTTATCCTTTCAGACATTTCATTAACCAAACTAGGTAACATCATCAGTGCTAGCATGTCTGCAATAAAACAAGCAAGCTCAGAGAGCACCAAGGACCCCTTATGTCAACCCTGAGCTACAAATATTCTCCTTTAGTCGCAACCTTTTTATCTGCCCATTAAAAAAATGTTCAAATTAAGAAAAGCATATTTTATAATTGATAATATTTCATGAGTCACTGCTAATGCATTTAGATCAAATTGGGAAACCAAAATTGTTTTAAATCATTCAGACACTCTGCATGCATTAGCAATCCAAATTCCTTCTGCATAAACTTTATAAAATTTGAACAGCAACTTTCTGATCAAATGAGGACCAGAACAGTTGAAGATGTCTCATGTGCTCTTACATCATTGACACAGAAGAACAATTGATGTTATTTTTGAATTCACAGGTGGGCAGAGCAGTTCTCCAGGGTTCCCCCCCCCACCTTTCCAGGAATAGTAATGATTTAACAGTCAGAAACTCTGTATAATTAATGGATCTTCTTTAATAGGTAAGGACAAGCTACTTCTTGCAGAGTATGAAATCATGGTATGGTTATGAATAACACACAGTGTGAACTTGGATCAACAGCTGATTTAAATTGAAAAGGAGTACCCATAGTTTGTTAAAGGTTTACTTATTTCAGTCATGGCTTCCTGAGTCATGTAAATCTGCCTAGGATTTTCATCTATGGTTAACTCCCCATGTGCCCACCAGATTACAAAGGCAGTAAAATGAATGTATAAAGAGGGTAGGAAAAAATTCAGCTTCCTGAGCATCTTATTTTGCAGCTCTGATTGCTAATAATCCGCTGTAGAACCACTACAGTTTTCACAAAAACAGTAGCATCAGACAGTCAGACATAAAAAAAGGTATATTTATCAGCCGACATTGACTGAAACTGTCCATAGTCTTCATATCACTCTGGTACTAAACCTGATTACAAGCATTCTATTTCTATTACTCATAATAAACATTAGAAATTAGACGATTCTGATAAACTAAAAACTGCCTGAAGAATTTCTATTCAATGTGTTTTACAATGTGTTTTATAAGTGAAAGCATGCAAACTTAAACTCAAGGGTACTGAGTCACAGGTAATAAGGCACAAATTGCAAATATACAAATTCTAAGAATTAATGGGCAATATCGAACAGTGTTTACTCTATACTTTACTTCTGGGAACAGATTTGCTCTCATTCCTGCAAATATGTGTTCCATAGCTACTCAAGACAAAGGAAAGAAATAAAAAAATCCATAGTGCAGGATGTACCCTGAAGTTATTTTGCTTGGCATATGAATATGATGCACACATATTGCTTTGCCAGAGACTGAATTTCAGTCAGGTAGAGATATACAGTCATCTCTTAACAGTCAAAAACTGAGCTAAGAAATTTCATGAACAGATTTTTCAGGATACACAAAGAAATCCTAAAATATTCCATGGATCAAATCAAAATAACATATAGATGGCACAACGTATAAAAAGGTAAAGGAATCCCTGCTGATTTTACTCTGCTAGCTGGTGCTTCTCTCCCTTTCAAGACCATTGAATCAGCGCTGTCTGAAAACATTTCCATGAGCACTCCGGAGCACTGTTACGTACCCATTGCAGTGGTGCTTATTTATCTATTCACATCTGCATACTTCCAAACTGGTAGGTTGGTAGGAGCTGGGGTGAGAACAGGAGTTAACCCCATCACACAGCACCTGGGTCTTGAACCTGGGCTCTTGACTTTCCAGCCGACAAATCCAGCGTCTTACCACTGAGCCATCATGCCACCCAATGTACAGCACAATATATAGCAACTACTTTATTCACCAGTAGTAATTATAGTTATTCCATATGATAGAAGTATAGAGCTTTGTTAGTGCTAAAAGTTACTGTACTGAAATTCTTCATGGAAAATTATTACTCTATAGCAGTGATGGCTAACATTTATGCTATCATGTGCCAGGAGGAGGGGGCAGGGGAATTGCACGCTTACGTGCCCACACCCAAAATTCTATGCGCCCTGCCCCTGGGCATGACCCTCCCTCCCTCCCTTGTTCCTGGCACGCGATGGCCTGATAGGCCCGTTTTTCTCTCACACCTGGCTCCAGAGCCTCTCTATGAGTCTGGGGAGGGCAAAACTGCTGGAGGCCCGAAACTGCCCATTTGCCGACTTCCAGTTGGACAGGAAGTGATGTTTTTTGCTATCCCCAGCATCCAGAGACTCCGTTTTTGTCCTCCCCAGACTCATAGAGAGGCCCTTGAGCCAGGTGAGAGAAAAACGGGCTTTTCCCACCACCACCCAGGCCCTGGAGACAGGAAACAGCCTGTTTCCTAGTGGGCCCAGAAGACCCAAAAATCAGCTGGCCAGCACGCACATGTGTGCCAGAGCTAAGCTCACGTGCCCACTGATATGGCTATGCATGCCACCTGTGGCACGCATGCCATATGTTTGCCATCAGGGCTCTATAGCATAGAGTTTAGTATAGTTTGAAAATAATTAGGAAGAACTGGTTCAGCCCACACATAAACACAGCATAGATTTGCTAGCCTGCTTTTTCATGCTTTTATGGGAGCCTGTAAAAGGCTGCTGCTGCTTTAAGAGTTGTATTATGTGATTGGACATACAAGGAATTTGACTTGGTGCACACTGAGAGCATATGCATCAAGACAAATTTCTTGTATGTCCAATCACACTTGGCCAATAAAAAATTCTATTCTATTCTATTCTATTCTATTCTATTCTATTCTATTCTATTCTATTCTATTAATTTTAATAAGTGGATTTCTTAAAAGCTATATTGGAAGTGTAGTATATTCCTGAAAATATAGCACTACCTGCAATAAACATATACATATTAAAATTTGATTAACTTTGTTAGATAGGGTGGTATTTGTATTTACATTGTGAGGCATGCTGCTTGCAAGGAAATGCCAGGTCTAATTCTTCATATCATTATTAGGAAGGATCTTGGTAGCAGAAGGAGAAAGATCTCAGTCTGATACTTTGTAGAATTATTTCCCTGATTACTTTGATTGAAACATGATCTAAAATAATTGAAAGGTGTTGTATATACTTATGAGAATGTACTGAAACCTCTCAGGTCCAAACAAGTTAGAAAACCTTACACTAATATAAGAAGTAAATAATACCTAATTACATAATTTGTATTAAAATCTCATATCCCAAATACTAAGCATTACCTACAGTGTCAAGCTAACAAAAATTAAAGCAGAGAAAGATGAAAGGTCTAATTTGATATTTATAACAGTATTTGTATATACAGTAAGTTGGCTGTGGATGCCTTTCTACTCCAATTACTTGAAGACAGGAGAACAGTTTTCATTCTGTATTAAATATGACAGAAATGACAGCATTATGATTTTATTACAGACAGGAACAGTCTGTCTTAGAATGCTTAGAAAACAATATTTTATGTAATGGCCTAGAAATCTCTGTGTAATAATTGAAAGGTTTCTGGTGTCTTCAAAAATGTTGTGCATAACATGGGCTTTTATCTAAAAAAACATGCCAAGCTTTCAAGAAGCTGGATCCAGGAAAAATAATCCTGATCTACCATAAATATTCCTCTTAGCAGTAAATTTTTAACACAGTATTTATTCCTTTTTTGTACCAAATCTCAAATAAACCAGATGGTAAATTTAATCATAATCAACAATGTTTTAAATAATGTAAATATAAGAACACTAAAAGATACCTTTGCTCATATAGCTGCCAGTTTTGCTTTGCTTCTTTACAATGTTTCTTAAAAGCTTTATAATTTATCTGTTGTAGCAGACGTCTTCTCCAATTCCCCATTGCTTTGTTCACAATGTTTTGAACACTTCTTTGCAAATCACAACGAGACACAGAAAATATTAAAGTCATGGTTTAATATAGGGCTTTTTGTACTCTGTGTGTGTGTGTGTATCCATCCCCTGCTTGAGCATTGGGGTTGATGGAAGACCTGCAAGTTTCCTCCCAACCTGTTATTCTACATTCTATTGCACTGGTCGTCAACCTTTGCAGCTTGGCGGCAACGGCACAGGGGAAAAGGGGAAACTGGCCAGACACACCAGCGCACATGCAGCCCTTGCACGAGTGGCGGGCACACATACACACAGTTCCTATTGGCCCGCCACTCACACAAGTTGAGTTGCACACACACATGCGCACATGCTGGCCAGCCACTTGCACGACCCAATTCCGAATAGGCCAAGGCTCAATAATGTGCTGCAGACCAGGAGTTAGGGACCCCTGTTCTATTACACAGGGTTAGGGACCCCTGTGTTTGACATCATAACCAGAAAATGGAAATATGGCAGTAAAAACATAAACAGTTGAATAAATGGCTGGGGAAAAAACCCCAGAATAATGTTGTAGTTTTAGTTAAAGTTCCAAAAATTGCATCATCTGAGACAGCATAATTTCTCTTGAGAGCATAATCAGCATAATTTTGAGACATTGCAAAGAATGATAAATCTGAGGTGCTCTCCTCCTCTCTGGAAGAATTTTGTCAGTTTTATACACATTTCTTTATTTCCCATATCTTGGGAGATCTCAAGAAGATAGATATTAGAGGAGGTACAGACAAACACAGAAATTGAAAACAGACTCTTGAAATTAGGCCCTCGCCATCCTTGCCGAAGTATCTTCATTTGTTCCTTGCTGATGATATACTGAAAGAGGATGAAAAAAGAGAAATTCATCCAGCAGGGCAATACCATTTTCACAGTGCTTTGCAACAGAACAGATGCAGAAAAGACCAGATAGAAATTAGCAACAGGAGTAAGTATCTTATGGTAGCAGGTATATTAAAGTAAGGATGAGTGGACAACATTTTAACTCAATAGAAGAGAAAGGCCCATAGAGAGAAGTGGTAGAAGCAATCTAGTTTAAATAAAAAGCTTCTGTTTCCTAGAATTGGTGATTGATAGCAGTTTGCACACATTTTAAACAGATTCCAAGGCACAGACTTGTATGCATTCCTACAGACATGTTTGCAAGCTTAAACTGTCTTCCAACAAGCAGAATTAATGAAGAATGAAGAGGTGAAATCACAAGTTGCAATCACATGATGTCTTGTTTAATAATTGTTAATGACAGAAGTGGAAGTCATATTGCAAATTTGTCACAATCATGTGATTTTTCATTTAGTAATCCAGCGCTTCATGACAGAGTTATATCCAATTAATGTAGTCATTACATACTTATATATATACTTTTATATTGTATAGTTATTTCAAGCTTACGCTTTATATATACTGTGACAAAATAAATAAATAAAAAATAAAAATAAGACTTGCTGGTTCCAATTGTGGTCTGTAAGCAAGGATTTTCTGTACCCACATCCTATGTCAAAAGGTCAGTCTAACATTTTATTTTGTCTCAGTTTTATTGGTGGCAAAATATCTCTCTGACCCTTTGTCTGGTTTGTGTTCTTTGTTTCATTTACTTTGCAAATTTTAAATACCTATGTTTAAAGTTCCATTGTATAGCGCAGTGATGATTAACCTTTTCGGCACCAAGTGCCAAAACTGGAGTGTGTGCACGCATGTGCACGCACTCATCAGAACACTGGAACCCAGAAGAGAGCAGCTGGCTGGTGCGCATGTGTGTGGTAGCCAGCTGCTCTTCTGGATTCCAGCACACGTATGTGCGCCAGCCAGCTGGTCCGGCGCACATGCGGACCGGCCAGCTGCTTTCTTCCATGTTCCAATGCGCGCATGCTGGTGACCAGCTGGCGCGCTAGAACCCAGAAGAGAGCAGATGGGCAGTGAGTGTGCCCACAGAGGGGGCTCTGCATGCCACCTCTGGCACGCATGCCATAGATTCGCCATCACGGATATATTGTGTACAACTACATTTCAATAAAGACTCATTCAATACAACTTATGTGTGTTTATGTATGCGTCTTTTGAGTCAGCCTTGACTTCTAGCAACTACCTGGACAAGTCCCTGCGATTTTCTTGGCAAGATTTCAGAAGTGGTTTCCCCCTGCCTCCTTCCTTCTTAGGGCTGAGGGTGAATTGGCCCAAAGTCCATCAGCTGGTTTTGCACCTAAAACAGGATTAAAACACATGATCTCCCAGGCTCTAGCATGGTGCCTTAACCACTGCATCAAACTGGATCTCATTCATACAATACAGTAAGTTTATTGCTATTTTGCAAAATCTCTTTCCATTATCCTATTTGGTCACATCCCCACTCATATACATGTGACCAGACAGGTTAATAGAAAGTATATCTGCAAAATAGCAATAAGCATAATGTGCATAACAAGTTGCTTACAAGTGATTCTCATTTAGTAACCACAATGAGAATTAGCAACTTTGTGATTAAGTGGAATGATTGCTAAACGAAAGTTCAATTCTGCTTATGAATAAAATAATCATGAAAGGGAACGTTGTCTTACCTGAACGTCCCTTCTTAGAGAGGGGAAAACGGCCGTCAGGAACGGCCGTCAGGAATGGGTTAAATCTCCTCGTTGCTGATTGGACCGAGTCTTTAACTTGTTGCTCATAGCCCCCGCCTTCTCTTTCCTTCCAGCTTTTTCGGCGAGGCTTCAAGTGTAGGCCACCGTGTAATACTGAAATGAGAAAGAATTAGTGCCCTCCCGCCCCGAAGCCCGTTTAGACAGTCGCCTTGGGTGGGGCTGACGGTCGTTTTCCCCTCTCTAAGAAGGGACGTTCAGGTAAGACAACGTTCCCTTCTCTCAGTCGGGGAAAACGGCCGTCAGGAATGGGACATACCCAAGCTCAATGTCCTACCGGGAGGGATGATGGCAGTCTGTCATTGTTGTTGAGAGAGAACCGTCTGCAGGACTCGTCTGCCAAACGCCGCGTCGGCCGACGCAAAGGAGTCCACTCGGTAGTGTCGAATGAACGAAGACGGGGTGGACCACGTCGCTGCTCTGCAGATCTCGTCAATTGACGCCTGTGCGCCCCAAGCGGCCGACGAGGCTGCGCTCCTGGTCGAATGTGCCGTAATGTTGCGCGGAACCGGAAGAGACAGATTCTCATATGCTGTGGCAATAGTCGCCCTGATCCACCTTGCCAGAACCGATTTGGTCACCTTCTGACCCATAGAGAGCGGTTGGAACGACACAAAGAGAGCCTCCGTCTTGCGGAACGACGCTGTTCGATCAATGTAGATTTTCAACGCCCTCCTTACGTCAAGAGTGTGCCAAACTTTTTCCAAGTGGTGCTTGGGATTGGGACAGAAATCCGGCAAAACAACTTCCTGAGCCCTATGGAATTGACTGTTAACCTTAGGAAGAAATGTAGAGTCTAGTCGTAGCACTACTCTATCGTTGAAGAACTTGCACAGGTCCTGACGGACAGACAGGGCGGACAGTTCTGATATCCTACGGGCTGAGGTAACGGCTATAAGAAAAGCGACCTTGAGCGACATAAACCGGAGAGATGAGTCCCTAAGTGGTTCAAATGGCGTCTTGGTCAGAGCATTGAGTACTGCGTTCAATCGCCATGTTGGAAAACGGTGTACCACCGGAGGGTTGATATTAGCAGCCCCCCGAAGGAACTGTTGAATGTGAGGCTCTTTTGATAGGGGAACAAGTGACCCGCATCTCAACACTGAGGAAAGAGCCACCACCTGCCGTTTGAGTGTATTGGTCGCCAGCCCGGAGTCGAGACCTCGCTGTAGAAAAGCCAGGATGTCCAAGACGGAAGCCGTGGATGCTACTATCCCCTGGGACGAGCACCACCTATCAAAGGTGCGCCACGTGGCCTCGTAAATCCTCTTCGTAGAGTCACGGCGCGAGGCCAGCATGGTCGGAATGGCTTGACTTGGGACCTTCGCCTTAGCTAAGATGCCCCGCTCAATCTCCACACGGCTAGACGAAACCATTGTGGGTCGGGGTGCAACACTGGTCCCTGGTGAAGACACACTTGGCTGTCCGGGATCCTCCACGGGTCTTGGATTGATAGACTCATCAGGTCTGCAAACCAGGGTCTTCTGGGCCAGAAGGGAGCGACCAATATCAATTCTGCCTTCTCCGCGAGGAGCTTCCTTATCACTCTTGGGATCAGCGGGATTGGCGGAAAGGCATATAGAAGACCCGGGGGCCAGCTGCTGCGGAGGGCGTCCACTGACTCCGCCCCCCGTGAACGGAACCTTGAAAAAAACCGAGGGACCTGCTTGTTGTTCTGGGAGGCGAACAAGTCCACCAGTGGGAGCCCGAATCGGGTTGATAACTCGCGGAAATTCACTGGGGACAACGACCATTCTGAATGATCGATAGTCTGACGACTGAGGGAGTCCGCCGTGCAATTGTCCGTCCCCGCAATATGTTCCGCCTTCAATGACCGTAGGTGGGATTCGGACCAATGACCGAGGGAGAGCGTTTCTGTCATCAGTCTGCGAGAACGAGTGCCACCCCACCTGTTTATATGCGCCTTCGCCGTCACGTTGTCCGTGAGGACAAGGACATCTCTGTCCCGGATGAGATCCTCGAACGCTAGAAGAGCCAGGCGGATGGCGCGCAGCTCCAGAAAATTGATGCCGTGGTGGATTTCCGAGAGAGACCACTTGCCCTGTGCTAGATGTTGATCGAGATGGGCTCCCCATCCCGAAAGACGCGTCTGTGGTGATGATGACCCTCGCTGGCTCTCTGAATACTGAGCCTCTGGCTACCGTCTGTGGATTCCACCAATCCAAAGAAACGAGTACCTCCCGTGGAAGAGTCACCCGAAGCCTTGATGAGCTGCGCCGATTCCTTTGATGTGGCAGGAGGAACCACTGAAGAGGCCGACTATGGAGGCGAGACCATGGAATAATATCGTATGACGATACCATTTTCCCTAAGAGCTTGGAAAGTTGGTCCAAGGGAACGGACCGAGACATCCTGGAAATACTAGCTAACTCAGCTAAACTAGTCTGACGATCTGCCGACAGAAAAACCATCGACCTACATGAATCAATTTGTGCCCCCAAGTGGACAATGGAGTTGGAAGGGACCAGATGGCTCTTTTCCCAGTTAATCGAGAACCCGTGTGATTGCAACATTTCTATGGTCAAGGAGATATCCCTGGAAGCCCTATCCTGGGAGGTCGATAAAATGAGGATATCGTCTAGGTAGGCCTGAAGTCGGACAGGAATCCCCCGAATATGTGCCATTAACACCGCCATAACCTTAGTGAAAACCCTGGGGGCCGAAGACAACCCAAAGGGTAAGGCTCTATATTGAAAATGAGAGCCTTTAAAACAAAACCGGAGAAACTTACGGTGATCTCTTCTAATTGGGATATGCAGATAAGCCTCCGTCAAATCGATGGAAGCCATGAAATCCCCCTGTCGTATGCACTCTAAGATGGAACGTAACGAGTGCATTTTGAAACGATGGTAAACAATATATTTGTTCAGGGCCTTCAGGTCAAGAATGGCTCTCCATCCCCCGGACGGTTTGCTTACCACGAAAAGTCTGGAATAGAAACCCTGTTTATGCTGATCAACCGGAACCTGTTGGATGGCCCGGATAGATAGAATATGTTTGACCGCCGACTCCACAAGGGAAACACAAGAAGAGCGGTTAGAAACAGGACACTGCAAGAAGACCGTCGGGGGGGATGGAGAGGAACTCTAAAGCTAAACCATTTCTGATGGTCTCTAGGACCCATCGATCTGAAGTGGAAGACTCCCATTGGGAATAGAAATAAGCTAGTCTGCCTCCAATGGGTAGATCTGGTAAGGAATTATTTGAAACGGCTAAACGGTTTACCTCGCCCTCCCCGGAACGGTTTACGGGAGGAGAATTTGGACCCTGTTCTAACCTGGTCTGCCCGTTGTGAGTTTCCTCTGTACGGTGAATATCTTTGTCTTCGTGATCCTCCGAATTCCTGGTTACGAAAGGAAGAAGAAGAGGCAGTCGAGGGACGAAAATAGGGTTGTTGTCGCAGCTCGCCTCTGCGCGACAAAGACGGTAACACCTTTTTCTTGTCTTTAGTTTCCACCAGGATTGGATCCAGGGAGGCTCCGAACAACTTCGAACCTGCGTACGCGGAAGATGCCAGCCGCCACTTGTTTCTAGTGTCTGCCTTCCAGTGGCGCAACCATAAGAGTCGTCGAGACGTAACCGTAGACCCAATAGCTTTGGCTGAAAATCTAGCAGCGTTAAGCGTTGAATCAGCCGAAAATTCTAAAGCTGCAATAACCTTGTTAAGGTCCTGGTGAGCCCTCACGTCTGATGATGATAAACGACCCTGAAGCTAAGCCACATAATGGAAGCTCTATTAAAAAATGAAGATGCCATTGAAGATCTGATGGCCCAGGCCGAGGCTTGATGGGCCTTGACTAGGGATTGGTCTGCCCTTTTGTCTTCCGGACGAAGAGCCTCATTCTCAGGACCCGTCACGTGAGAGGTCGTCGTGAGGGCGACTACTGGAGCATCCACTGTGGGCACCTGCAGAATGTTTTCTAGATCAGGAGCGCAGTTAAAGAACTTTTTGTCTGTGGCACTGGGGAGAGGGCCCGAACCTGGATAAGACCACTGCCGTTGGACCACGTCCACAAACATCTTTGGTGCAGGAATGGCTTCTGCCACCACCGTGGGTTCCACAAAGAGGCTAGATGAAGTACTAGGTAAGGCCTGGGAATCCGTAAAAGGAGCGTGCGCTGAACCCAGCCCCGTGGTAGCCAATGCTTTAAACAGAAGGGAACGAAACAACTGCGGCTTAAAGAGTCCCACAAATGAAGGTTGTTCTGGCCCAAGGCCTTCGTCCTCTGACAAGGCTTCTCCAGTATCTTCCTCTCCCGATAGTGAGGATTGACTGCCCTCATCTGAGGATTCCTCCCTATGAGGCCTAAACATGGCTGATGCAGAACTTGTAGACCTACTCTGCCTCTCCTTATTTCGGGATTTTGCTAACTCCTGGCGTACAGCCTGTTGAATCATCAACCCAATGGAGTCAGGTAACTGAAGCACTGGAGATCTGGGAAAACTAGGCTCTGGTTGTAGAGCAGATGCCCCAGTCCCCTGAGACACAACCACTGCCTGGCCTGGAATGGAACTAGGATTATCCTGAAATTCCGTCTCTGATAGGGTACGGAACAAAGGGGCAGTCCCCGTTTGAATAATGGACAACTGGGAAGTCCTATCCGGAGACCAGGCCCCAGATCCCTGCATGGTCTGGGCGCTACGTTCTGGGCTTGGTGGGATAGGAATGTCTGTCCTAATCTGTTTCCCCTTATCAATAGGTGAAGGGGACCTGTGGGCCCTCTTGGAGGCCCTGGAAAAGACCCTTTCAAGGGCCTTGTGGCGCCTTTCCTCCGCTCTCACCCCCTTTTTAGCTTTGGTCTTGGTTACCCTCCGCCCCCTAGAAGGGGAAACTTGAGGGGCTGAAGATGGACCCTCCCCAGGATCCTCCTGACTTAAAAACTGAGGAGGTGAAACTGTTAAATCAGGCTGATTAATACTGGCGTCCGCCATTTTGCCACTTTTCCCGCCAATTTACGGCCTCTGCGGCCTACTCACAAGTTCTCAGTTGAATCCACCGGCTCTTTGAGGAGGCTGCCGAACAATGCCCAGCTTGGATCTTGATCGCTGGTAGTCAAGCGGCAAATTTTAAAGTGACCTCTTTTTTTTTTTATTATTATTATTTATTATTTATTATTATTTTGCCGCGCTTCCAATATGGCTGCTCGATTTCCAGCCCGATAGCCACTGACTAGGCTCTCCCCAGCTTCCGCAGCCCCGAAAAAAACCTTCTGTCGATGGGCAGGGCGGGCCGCTCACCTCGTGGCTTCTGGCGCGGCTTAGCAGGGCTCCCTGAGGCAATCCAGCGCTGCGATCTCAGCGGCGAAGGCGGAAGGGCGAGCCGCCGATTGGGAGAGAGCGTCGGGGACCTGCCCGTGAGCTCCTCCAACCAATGCCTCGTAATTTGCTGCTGCTGCGGCCTCAGCACAGCGGGAAAAGCCCGCTAGCGCTTCCCAGCTGTTCGGCAAGCTGCGAAACCGCCGCGGCGGTCTTTAGCGGCTTGGGAGCCCGTCTCCTCCACCGGATATCCAGAAAAAAAGGCAAATAAAAATCGAAAAATGTAAAAAAATAAAAATAAAAAGGCAACAAGTAAGGGAACCTCAAGCGATGCAAAAGAAACTGCCTGAGGTAAATTTAAACATGACTGGTCCGAGCAAAACCGAGTCGAAAAAG
The DNA here is from genome assembly GCF_028640845.1 of Ahaetulla prasina. Taxonomy (NCBI): domain Eukaryota; kingdom Metazoa; phylum Chordata; class Lepidosauria; order Squamata; family Colubridae; genus Ahaetulla; species Ahaetulla prasina. Next base: position 161,993,120 of record NC_080541.1, read on the forward strand.
CTGGAAGGAAAGAGAAGGCGGGGGCTATGAGCAACAAGTTAAAGACTCGGTCCAATCAGCAACGAGGAGATTTAACCCATTCCTGACGGCCGTTCCTGACGGCCGTTTTCCCCGACTGAGAGAATGAGGATTACCTATATTAGATAGCCCACTTAGTTTTTTTCTTTTTGCAAACATACATAGTAGATTATCAACAGTTATGTTCTTCTGGCTATCTATGTTTATTGCAAATTATTAAAAAGTGTTTCTAAAAAGATGTTTTACTTTAAGCAAATGTGACTTGGGAGAATATTGCTTTCATTTACTATTCAAATGAAGTGGATAATCAGTGAAACAGGCCTTCTTCCATTAATGGAGTGTTGATTAACAAAAAGAGGGAAAGAAACAACAGCAACAAAAAAAGATCACTTTTGTTTTAATCTGTGTCAAGGGACAAAATAATTGTTCTTTGACATCTTAAAGGGTAATACATTTGCTACTGCCAAAAGTGTAGAATATCTATGACACAAGGGAACAAATTTGCTTATCTTAAATACAGAAGATTATCACCATTTTTAAGGGTGTGGTTATGGTAATGGCAAATATTCCCTTAGCATACGCTTTTGAGACACAATATCATCACAATATCATATGTTCTGTCATCCATCCATCCATAAACAAACAAACAAACAAACAAACAAATAGCTTGAGACAGTTGTTAGACATAAACTAGGGATGCATAAAAATATTACACTTGCCTTTTTAAAAGAAATATAGGCACTCTGCAGGTTAAAAATTAGTTTTATTCCCTGTCTTTAACTGAAATTTGTATTTAAGTCAGAGTTTGTACTTACAAACAGACTGCCTATTACTAAAAATGGTGGTTGGCATTGTCCTTTCTTAAGCTGACAAAGTGCTGCAGCCATACAATCCTTTTAGAAACTGCTACTGCCGAAAGTGTAGAATATCTATGACACAAGGGAACAAATTTGCTTATCTTAAATACAGAAGATTATCACCATTTTTAAGGGTGTGGTTATGGTAATGGCAATATTCCCTTAGCATACGCTATTGCAGAAAGGGTAGAACAAAACTTGATGCCAATAAAAATATACAGAGGGATTCCTTTTTTCTTGGCTGTGCTTATATACTTACAGTAAGGCAAGATAATGTCCTTTCTATAACACAAAAGGAACATATTGTAGCCTGATTGGACCTTTATATATTATTTTTGTGAAATGCTGGAAAAAGGCTAGTTGCCAGATGACTGAAGAGAGCGAAAGTGGTCTCTGCCCTCAAAAGCGGGTAAGAAAAAGAACCCCAAGATTGTTGGCTTTCTGACATGGATTCCTAAGAAAATTCTAAACAGATAAAACCAATGATCTAGAAGCACTTTGAAAACAGTACGGTACTTCAACAAGAATAAGTCATCTCATTTTTTAAAACCATGTTATTTCTTTAGCAAATTGTGGAGATGCTAGATGCATCTTTTTTATTTCAGCAAATTATCTTCAAAATATTCTAATTATCAAGTCAGATAAGTATGGATGCATAACAGGACACAGCTGGCTTGAAAATCATATTCAAAGAGTGCTTATAAATGATTCAACTAGAGAGAGATATCAAGTAGGGTAGACATGATTGGTCTTGGGCCCTTATTCTTTATTATTTTCATTTATGACTTGGGTGAGGATGTGGAGGAAATCCTTATAAAATATACAGTTATGTAGACAGAACAACATAAATGGGATACCTAATAATCTATAAAAATTCAGTATAGTTAGAAAGAGGGTTAAAAACAATTAAATGAACTTTAATAGAAATAAATATAAAATATGGACACGAAATATACAGAAATTCCTGGCATGGCAATTGTATTTCTGGGGAAAAAATGAAATAATATTTGATTTATATTAAATATACATCACTAAATGTGATGTGGCTTCAAAAAATAAAAAATGACATTTTAGCTGCATTGATACAATTATGTTTCTATTTTTTTTATTTTTTATTTTGTCACAACAGTATACACAAGCATCAACATAAAACAACAACACATCATATAAGCATATATAAGAGCAAAAGTATGAAATAACTATATTAATTTGATATAATGAAAAGAAACAATAGGAGAGGAACGGTAGGCACTTTTGTGCTCTTATGCATGTCCCTTATAGTCCTCTTAGGAATGGGGTGAGGTCAATAGTAGACAGTTTTTGGTTAAAGCTTTTGGGATTTTGAGAAGAGACCACAGAGTCAGGTAGTGTGTTCCAAGTGTTAACAATTCTGTTACAAAAGTCATATTTTCTGCAATCAAGATTGAAGCGGTTAACATTAAGCTTAAATCTATTGTGTGCTCGTGTATTGTTGCAATTGAAGCTGAAGTAGTCTTTAACAGGGAGGACATTGCAATAGAAGATTCTATGTGTTAAACACAGGTCTTGTCAGAGTCGGCGGAGTTCTAAATTTTCTAATCCCAGGATTTCAAGTCTGGTGGTATAAGGTATTTTGTTGTTTTCAGAGGAGCAGAGAACTCTTCTTGTAAAATATTTCTGGATTCGTTCAATTGTATTAATGTCAGAGATGTGGTATGGGTTCCAGACAGGTGAGCTGTATTCAAGAATAGGTCTAGCAAATGTTTTGTATGCTCTGGTTAGTAGTGTAGAGTTTTTGGAAAAGAAGCTACGCAAAATTAGGTTTACAATTCTTAGAGCTTTTTTTGCTATGTAGTTGCAGTGGGCTTTGGCACTTAGATCATTTGATATGAAAACTCCAAAGTCTTTAACTGAGTGGGGGTCATCTGTAAGGTAATGTCCATCAAGCTTGTCCTTAGTGTTTGGGTTCTTTTTTCCAATATGTAAGACTGAGCATTTGCTGGTTGAGATTTGGAGTTGCCAAGTTTTAGACCAATCGGATACAAAGTCAAGCTCTTTTCGAAGGATAGTAGTATTGGTGGTGGTGTTAAATAGTTTGACATCGTCAGCAAAGAGAACACAATAACTTGAGATAAGGTCACAGAGATCATTTATATATAGTATGAAGAACGTTGGTCCAAGAACGCTGCCTTGAGCATTGCAAGGAGTAATATTTTACTCCTTAATTAATTAATTAATTAAAATTGCAAAGAGTAATAGTTCCACTTTATTCTATTTTATTCAAACCTACCATAGGAGTCAAACAAGCTAGAACAGATGCAGAGAAGACCAATGAGGATAATTTGGGACTACAAATTCAAATTTCTTTGTTTAAAAAAATCAAGGAGCAGGATATAGAATTGGTTCTGTCAATTAGAGCAGGGGTCCCCAACCTTTTGGACCTCAGGGACCACTAAATTCATAATTTTAAATCCCGCAGACCATTAATATGATCTGCCTAATGACCGGCAGGGTGGGCATGGGTAGGTGGTCATGTGACTGGGTGGGCATGGTTAACTATGTCAGTCATGTTGAGGGGCACCTCGCCAGCCTCTACTCGCCCCTCCCCACCCAGCCACTCCTCGCCTCCCCGCCTGGGCTCCTTAAGCCCCCTATAGGAAACAGACTTTGGAGCTAAGCAGCCACCATGAGTTGGTAAAACAGCTGGCTCAGTTCAAATTGGATCTGGCCAAGAAGGAGGCTCAGCAGAAGCACTCACTTGAGGACTATGAGCATAGGCTTTCCAAGCAGAGAGAAGATCTGCAGGAGTGCAAGGCCAGGTGCCAGCTCCTGGAGGCTCAGCGGGCTGAGACAGTCAGCCAGTTCCAGGCCATGATGCAGTCCCAATGGAACAAGACCCTCTGGCTCTTCGCTCCCAGTAGCACTTCCCTCCAACCTTCCTCAAAGCCCTGCAGCAGGAGGCTGAAGCAGACCCACATCAGAATTTCTGCCCCCCTCAGATCCGCACAAAAAGACTCTGAAGGGGAGACTCTCTGCAGCAACACAAACGTTCATTACACGTATGCTGCCCAGGGGCCGTAGTTTGAGGACCCTGATTTAGTGCAATATAAAAAAATGCAAATATTTTTTCTGTGGACTACCAAAATTTTCTCGCGGACCACCAGTGGTCCACGGACCACCAGTTGGTGACCACTGAACTAGAGGACTGGACACAAGATCATGAATTTAAATTACAAGAAGATATATTTCTACTGAATTTTTGACTGAATGTCCTAAAACAAATAATAATAATAATAATAATAATAATAATAATAATAATAATAATAATAATAATAATAATAATAATAATAATAATAACGATGATGATGATGATGATGATGATGATGTTTTAATTTGTATATCGCCCTTCTCCCGAAGGACTCAGGGCGGTGAACAGGCAAATAAAATACAAACAGAAACATACACCATAATTAAAACAACCCTTAAAAAACTGATTCAAGTATGCCAGAAATTTAAAATAACATTACACCCCATACAAATTACAACAATTTAAAACCCACAATTAAAATTTAAAATTTAAAATCAGGCCAGTCCAGCCATATGGAATAAATAGGTTTTAAGTTCACGGCGAAAGGTCCTAAGGTCAGGTAGTTGTCGAAGCCTGAGGGGAAGTTCATTCCACAGGGTAGGAGCCCCCACAGAGAAGGCCCTCCCCCTGGGGGCCGCCAGTCGACATTGTTTGGCTGACGGCACCCTGAGGAGTCCCTCTCTGTGGACTCCAATATATTGTTGGTGTTAAACACTCGTTCACTTAATGTGTTCAATTAAAACAAAACAGCTGTTGTTAGTGCTTTGTTTATCTACTGCAGTGAATAGGGAATTGAACATGATGACTCTTCCAACTTTATAATCTCATATTAAAATTATTCTAAAATTCAAGCTTCAAATAATTTTTGATGTAGCATTATCAAGATGTGTGTCTGAGGGTAAGAACAGGTGCAGTCAAAAATAGAGATTACCGAAGACTAGACAGTTCTGTAACAATACTGTAACAATTTAAACAGCTCCTCCCCCAAAGATGCAACTAATTCTGCTCTTTTGGGAGACATAGATAAGAAAAAAGAGACACGTAAGATCTGATCCTTGGGACTGGAATTCAAATGGCTTATAGTTTGCACTTGCTCATTCTTTGCTCTGATTATGCTTTTTTTAACATCTGCAATAAAACTGGCTTATCAAGAGCTGTGTCGTTGAATTTCCACCTACATGTTTTCTATCTTAAGTATCTGGATGACGTTTGATAACAAGACATTACTTAAGATTTATTTTAAAAAATACCAACAGAAATTTAAAGCTTGAATTCAGGAATAGTTAACTCCACCAAAAACTTCATTCTTGTAAGTTAATACTTTACTTATACAGGTAGTCCTCCACTTAAAACAGTTCATTTAGTGACCATTCAAAGTTACAACGGCACTGGCGGCTCCAGTGATGTCACCCTCCTGCTGGGTGCTCTAACAGAGCACTCCGTGTTAGAAGATTGTAAAACTCAGTGAAACAGAAAAAAAATCACTGTTCACTGAGCTTAGCATAATCTCTGGGTGAAAGAGATTATCAGAGTTGTGGAAGAGTGGCAGGTCTGACAGGGGGTTTGCTCTCAAGAGCGAATTTTCCTGGATTTATGACCCCACCGAATTCCACTCCCTCCAACTTCAGCACGCTCCTGTTTTTATCAGGAAAAAGGAGTGGGAATGTCGCTTCTGCTCTAAAGGACTTATTAAATTGATTGATATTCTAAGCAGACGGGAATTTCACAAGCGTTCGATCTTTGATGAAGAATCAGCACGGCAAGTACCGACTCCCTTTTTGAAACTTGAAACCTTTCTTTGTCTTTGATTAATTGACTTTTAAAATGGCGTCTGAAAGTGAAAGTAAAAAATTTTAGTACGATGAAGCAGCGTTATTTGTGGATTGTTACAAACGGAGTTTTTTTATACTGAAAGGAGGGAAGGAGAGTTATTAAGTTTGAATTCCTGATTCTTTTGAACAGAATGGCAGCTAAACCTTTAAAGCCTTCTGGAAGAAGGGGATCTGAACCAAGTCTTGAGGAAATATTGAAAGAACAATTAAAACTTTCTGAAGATAGGCAAAAAGAGATGATGGAGAATTTTAATGCAAAAATAAGAGAAGATATTCTCATGGCAGTTCAAGGACTGAGTAAAAAAATTGAGGGATTGGAAGTGGAAATGGAACAGATCTCTCAGTCAAATAAGCATTTAGAAGACAAAATGAAAGGTGTTCAGAAAAAAGTGGATCAAAATGAAGATCAGGTTGTGATATTACAATATAAACTTATGGAAGGAGCTCTTAGAATTCGTGGTATGCAAGAAGAGCGAGGAGAAGACTTAAGAAAAATTATATCAGAAGCATTGGCTGAATTTATTGAAGTGGAACCCCAAGAGGTAGCTTACCAAATTGATAAAATATATAGAGTTAATTCCTGGATTGCAAGACAGAGAAAGCTTCCTCGGGACATTGTGGTTTATTTTGTGAAAAGGACTATGAGAAATCAGATTCTGCAAGTTTCATATCAGACAACTTTAAAAATTGGAGAACAGGAGTTGAAGGTGTTGAAAGAGATTCCTTCAAAGATGTTAAGAGACAGGAAGGAATTTGCTTTTTTTACACAAGAACTTAAAAAACATCAGATTCAATTCAGATGGGAGGTGCCAGTTGGACTGACAGTATTCTATCAAGGAAGGAGATATAGAATTGACACTGTTTTAAAGGCAAAGGATTTTCTTTCTACAGTTTTGAAAGTCGAAATAGAAGTGATAGAAAACTTCAAGAGACTCAAGAAGGCGTGGTGATCCAAGAGTCTTTATTGCTGCCAGTATTAGAGGAACCACAAGAGCAAAGGGTGACAAGAGGAGCCCTTAAGCGTAAAGAAGAGCAACAGTCTCAAAGTAAAAGTCAGGATCCCAGTATGGAAGCTGTGGGAGGAGCTAGACGGAAGATACCGGAGGAGGAGCTTCCGTTGTCTGCTTCAAAGCTTCAGGAGGCCAGTAATGGCAAATAGAATCTTGTCATGGAATGTTAATGGCTTGAATTCAGCTCAGAAAAGAAGGAAAATATTTCACTACTTGAAACAATTAAAAATGATGTGATTTGTTTGCAAGAGACACATATAAAATTATCAGACCAAAAATATTTAATTAATTCAAAATTGGGTAACCATTTTGTTGCATCAGCTTTGGAAAAGAAGCATGGAATTGTTGTATATATCAGGAAGGATATACCAGCTAAGTTAATTGAGGCAGATATTCAAGGAAGATTTATTGCTATTGAACTGGTGATAGATGCAAAAGACTTTGTTGATAGGTATTTATGCACCTAATCAGCAACAAGAAAAGTTTTACAAAATGTTACATGAGAGGTTGACCCTCTGGGATTATAGTTCGTTTATTTTATTAGGAGACTGGAATGGAGTAATTGATACAAGAAGCGATAAGAGAACCTCCTCCAAGAAGATACCTATACATGCAAAATTACCAAAATCCTTTTTTGAAATGATGGAAGACTTTGAGTTTAGAGATATATGGAGATTACGGAATCCAGATGAGAGAGATTTTACTTTTTTTTCTGATAGGCATCAATCTTTTTCACGTATTGATTTTATTTTAATTTCTAATGACTTGCTTTCTAGGGTGAAGAAAACGAAGATATTTCCGAGGTGTTTAACTGACCATAGCCCAGTATGGATGGAATTATTACAAGGGAAAAAAGGTGGTAGAACATGGAGGTTGAATGAAAATCTGTTTAGATATGAGGATAATGTAACTTATTGTAAGAAACAGTTAAAAGAATTTTTTGATTTTAATATGTACAAAGGGACACCTATAGGAACTGTGTGGGAGGCGAGCAAAGCGTTTATTAGAGGATATTGATTTACTTGGACAATAGGCAAAGGAATAATAAACAAAGGCAGCGTAGGTATTTGGAAGAAGAAATTCAAAGGAAGCAACAGTTATTAATTCAAAACCCACAAGATCACAAACTTAAAGAGGCTATAAAAATATTACAGAGTCAATTTAATATGTTAATGGCAGACCAGGTGGCAACGAATATACAATATGCTAAACATAATACCTTTTGTAATGCAAATAAACCTGGGAGATGGTTGGCATATAATTTAAGGAAGAAACAGAAAGCACGTGTCATACAAAAAATAGAATATAAAGGTAAAGAGATATACCAACAGGATAAAATTAAAAGGCATTCTCAGAATTTTATACTGCACTATATGCAAAAGACAAAATATTGAATAGTGACATTTATGATTATTTGAAAGATTATAAGGTTAATATTCTAACATTAGAACAGAGAGAGGAGTTGAATCGGCCGATAGCTACTGGAGAAATAGTGGAGGCAATTAAACAATTAAAAATGGGGAAAACCCCTGGTACAGATGGTCTTACAGCAACTTATTATAAAAAAACACAGGATGAAATATTAGGCCCACTTAAAGAATTATTTAATCAGATACAATTAGGAGTGGGAATACCCCCGTCATGGAAAACATCTTTTATTTCACTGATACCAAAAGAGGAGCAAGACTGCTCTAAACCTGGTAACTACAGGCCGATTTCACTTTTAAATAATGATTATAAGATTTTTGTAAAAATAATAGCAAATAGATTAATGTTAGTTTTACAACAAAGAATTCATACTGATCAATCTGGTTTTATAAAAGGGAGGCAGATGAGGAATAATGTTAGACAGATTATTAATATATTGGAATATTTGGAAAAGAATACTTCAGCGGCACTTATTTTTTTGGATGCAGAGAAAGCCTTTGATCGATTGCATTGGGATTTTTTATTTAAATTAATAGAGAAAATGCAATTTGGAGACTGTTTTATTAGAATAATTAAAGCGATTTATGGAGAGCAAACAGCACAGATTATAGTAAATGGTAGTTTGACAGAAGTTATTAAGATTGCGAAAGGAACGAGACAGGGATGTCCCTTATCACCATTATTGTTTGTTTTGACTCTGGAACCATTATTAGATAAAATACGAGAATTAATGAAAATAGAGGGAATTAAGATTAGACAATATGAGTATAAAGTTAGAGCTTTTGCAGATGATGTAGTGGTTACGTTAACGAATCCTATAAATTCAAGTAGATTTTTGTTGGAAGTAATTGATAAATATGGAAAGGTATCAGGATTTAAAATAAATCAGAATAAAACAAAAGTGATAATTAAAAATATGTCTATACAACAGAAACAAAAACTAGAGGAAATGACAGGATTTGAGGTAGTAAAAAAGGTTAAATATTTAGGAGTCTATATTAGCTCATCGAACAAGAAACTCTATAAGAATAATTATGACTTGCTATGGCAAAAAGTTCAGAATGATATGAGTGGCTGGAAGAAATTGCAGTTATCCCTATTGGGAAGGATTATGCTATTAAAATGAATGTGTTACCTAGATTTTTGTTTCTGTTCCAGATGATACCAATAATTAAAAAGGATAAAAATTTGGAAGACTGGCAGATTGGGATTAACAAATTTATATGGCAGGGTAAAAAGGCGAGGGTTAAAATGAAAATAATACAGGACTCACGGGAAAGAGGTGGTTTAAGAATGCCTAACTTTAAATTATATTATGAAGCAGTAGCCCTTTCAGTAATAAGTGACTGGTTTAACTTAACAGAGGAAAGAATTTTGAATATAGAAGGTTATGACTTGTTATATGGATGGCATGCGTACTTATTTTATGGAAAAAAAGTGGATAGGGCTTTTAAGAATCATGTGTTGAGAAGTGCTCTTTATGGTCTGGAAAAAATATTCCTATAAATTAGAATATAAGATTCCTATATGGGCGAGCCCTAGACATGCAATAGAGAATATAAATATAGAACAGAAACAGGAAATGATTACTTATAAAGAACTTTTGTATGCTGAAGGAGGTAGATTGCAATTAAAATCATTACAGGTATTAAATGAAGAAGGGAGGAATTATACTTGGTTTCAATATGGGCAAATAAGTGCTAGATGGAAAGAAGATCAAAAAATTGGTATAATGCAAAGGGAGGAAAATTTAATAAAGCAAATTAGAAATCAGACCCAGGAGCATATAAAGAGATTGTATAATGTGTTGCTTGAAATAGATTCGGAAAAGGATTTGGTAAAGGATTGTATGATAAAATGGGCACAGAATATTCAGGAACCAATAATGTTGGAAACATGGGAGAAAATTTGGGTTAGAAATGTTAAGTTTACACAAGCACAGAATTTAAGGGAAAATTTTTATAAGATGTTTTATAGATGGCACTTAGATCCCAAAAAATTATCATGTATGTATCCTAATATCCAAGCGAAATGTTGGAGGTGTGATTGTGATGATGCTACATATTTTCATATTTGGTGGACTTGCAAGAAAATTAAGGTCTTTTGGATAAGAATTTGGTGGATTATTCAAAATGTACTGAAGAAGAAGATAAAGTTCCTGCCACAATTTTTCCTTTTGGGAATTATAACGGATTGTACAGGGATTGAGACTAAATTGATTCTGAATTTAATAACAGCAGCAAGACTGTTGATTGGACAATACTGGAAGAAAGAAGAGATACCTACAATAGAAGAATGGATATTGAAAGTTATTAATTTGGCTGAGATGGCTAAAATCTCAGCGTTTTTAAAAGACAATACGCAGGAAAAATATTTAATTGAATGGAAAAAATGGATTGATTATCTACAAAACAGATATCAGATTAAGAAATATCAGATTGCCTTTGAATAATTAGAAAGTTATTTTATGTAATGGGGAGGGGGTTGGGAGATGAAAAGCTTTGGATGTGGTTATTTGGATTGGAAGGGAAAATTGTATTCTATGCTTGGTTTATGTATAACAATACCTTGTGATTGACCCGGGAAGCCGGGGGGGGGGAAGGGTTTTTGGTTTTTTTTGTTTTTTTTTTGGGAGGGAGGGGGAAAAAAGGGGGGAAATGTTTTTGTTTTTTAAAACTCTTTCAATAAAAAAAAAAAAGTTACAACGGCACTGAAAAAAATGACTTATGACCATTTTTCACACTTAGGCCCGTTGTAGCATCCCCATGGTCATATGATCAAAATTCAAGTTCTTGCTAATCGATTCATATTTATAATATAATATAATATAACAACAGAGTTGGAAGGGACCTTGGAGGCCTTCTAGTCCAACCCCCTGCCCAGGCAGGAAACCCTACACCATCTCAGTCAGATGGTTATCTAACATTTTCTTAAAAATTTCCAGTGTTGGAGCATTCACTACCATTTATGATGGTTGCTGTGTCCTGAGGTCAGCTTTTTCAACCTTTTGACAAGCAAATTCAATGGCGAAGCCAGGTTCACTTAACAGTGTTACTAACTTAACAATTGCAATGATTTACTTAAACAGAAGTGGCAAGAAAAAACATAAACTGGGGCAAAGCTCACTTAACAAATGTTTCACGTAACAGCATAAATTTTGAGCTCAATTGAGGTTTTAAGTCAAGGACTACCTGTACATTCAAGAGGCTGTACAAAAGATGCATTTTAAACCTTACCAGTGCATCTATTTTAACCTTGGAGTGTTATCATGTTTGAATAAACAATAAAATATAGTTTATTAAATTTCTTTAAATAATATACCTATTCTAACAACAACTACAACTAGTGTAGAATTCTATTCATTTAAAAAAATACATCTTCCATAACAGTTGCTTTAAAATGTGTTTGTATGTATGTTTCTCATGAAGAATGTTGATGCACTATTTTAGACTATAGTCACCCAATTACATTTCTCTATAATTCCACTTCAGCCCAAAAGCAATCTTAGTTCCTAGGCATGCTAATTTGCTTTTTAAAGAATCAGTGGCAAAATAAAAGGTCAAAGACCCCTATGGATGCTGTGAGCATTGCTACTGTTAATCCTATTTCCTATACTCCTAATCTCTTCCCACCCACTGAATTTGGTTTAAATCAATTATTTTAATCATACCATTTCAATGAGTCACCTCATAGGAAACATACTTGGAGATTATTCTAAACTGAATCACAGTCATACCAAATTTTCTATAGATTTGTATGTATTTCAATTTTAGAACTATATTTTATATTTATTTTATAGAGCATGTCTTAACTGATGATATTCCTTGATTTCAAATGAACTTACCTAATTGAGGTCAGTTACTAAAATATAATAAAATTTCAATTTTGCAGAACAATCAGGGAAGACAGGTATACCTTAAATCCACATATCCAATAAATCCAAATGTATATAATTGATGTATTTTACAGTACTGATACATAATTAATTCATTAACATCAACCTATTCATTTAATTACAGAAAATATGTAACTATTTCATAGAAATTTATACTGATTATAGAACTATGCAAATTATATAAACTTTTGTAAATGATGATTATATCATCTATTTGTAATACGTTAGAATTAAAGGAATTAATTTTGGAAATTTGCAAATCAAGTTTAAACTAAAACTTTGTCTGACACATCTGTATACCACTGAATAGACATCCCTAAAATCAAGCATTTATTATAATGCTGGTTATTTTCTTTCTTCATATGGGTCTTTTTTTATTAAACTTATAATTGCTGTAGTCTTGATTATTTTGGCTGCCCACAAAGAATGTAACAGAATTCAAAATAGTCACAATATGGTTAAAATAGTAATAATAGCATAAAATCCCTAGCAAAGGCAGTAACAACAACAAAAATCTCTGAAATTACATATTTTCAGTATTTTCTCGAAGACCAAGAAGAAACTATCCTGATTCAGTATGGATGCTCATTCATTCAAAAACTTTAGCTTTTTCTTTCCCAGCCAGAACCTTACAGTCTCCATGACACTAGCACAGGCATCAGTGGCATTTCCCCTACAGCTTGTGATGGCATGGAACCATCATATGACCTCTTCCTAGGTGTGTCGCATACATGTTAAAAAACAAGGGAAGGAGAATATATCAGGAGGCACAAGAATGACCTCCCACCCCCCACCCACTGTGAATGAAACAGAACCACTGCAGAACAATGCATGGTCAATGGTATCAAAACTTGCAGGACTGGCTTAGATTTTTAAATTTAGAGGGGTTTTAAATTGATTTTAAATATTTATATTTTATATTTATATTTCTATTTTTAATAATTCGGGCGCTAGAATAAGTTTTTTAAGGATTATTTTAATTTGTATATTGATATTGATGTTTTATATGCCTGTGAACCGCCCTGAGTCCTTGGGGAGATAGGGCGGTATATAAATTCGAATAATAAATAAATAAATAAATAAATAAATTTACATCCTTGCAGTTTACAGGGCAAAAGTAATCCAGTTAATATTGTAAGACAGTGCTCTCGTCATGACCAATGCAACTACTGATGTAAAGTCAAGATTCCAGCCATTATAGTTATATGTTTATGTAAGAAAGATTCATTTGCAAAGTAACAGATTCTATATTTGTACTACTAGCCATTGACAACTCAATGGACAATATGATGGAACTAAAGTTAACTTTCTAATAATTGCATGCATCCTACAGTGACGTTACATGATCTTCTGAATAATCCATAACTCACAGTGAGACTTATTAGGGAGGCACAAATTAGAGAAAGCTACTCAAGTACTTAAAAGAACAATTTAATTACTTACAGATGTCCAAGATGAGCTACTGAAATTAATCATTCTCTGGGTTCAGAGCAATTCAATTGACTAAAAACCATCAATTCTTCTTTGTTTTTCATATGTAAAACAAGTTCATTAAAGCCAGAATATTACAATCTATTCCAGGGAAACTTTCAAATGGCTTTTAAAACATATTTACATGAGTTGTTCACTTTCTGTTGTTATCAGGAAAAGCACCTAATACTTTTATATTAAATACCTTTGGTTATTTCAACTGTTTGGAAGGAAGAATGAGTCTTTCTCAAGAAAAAGCAAAATGAAATTATAATAAATACTGTATATTTATGTGTGTGCATATGTGTGTATATAATATGATATATAACTAATAATATATAAACTGATTATAAATTACAGAGAAATCTATAGACTTAGCATATTTTAGAACAGACAATTATTAGGGTATGTCAATTTCCAAACATTAGGGATGCTTAAAAGTTGTGGATGCCTTGGGGATTATAAAGATATTTTGGTTACTTTAATATAATTTAGATTTGCTTGGTAAGTAACTACATAAATATCATAACTTTTTAATTTGTTTGTTTTATTTGTGAGGAGTTAAGAACAGTTTCTATTATTTTATGTTAGTAATTTCTCTTCAAATTTTTAAAGATCAATATACTTTTGTCAAACCAGGAGTGCACCGAAATATAGAAAATGTGATCTCTGAACAATTCTATCAATCCTTTAATTAAAAAAAAAATGTATTAGTCAGTTCTACTTGTCATCTGCTATAAAGATTAGTCACAATGTAAAAATAATTGCATTTTGTATGAGTAATAGATGCTCAATGAAATTTTTCTCTGGTCTTTTATGTTGTTATATTTATGCACAATGAATTCTACAGTTTTCTAACGTGTAGCAAATTATCATACTAGTCTCTGCTATAAATGTTCACACATAATGCACACAACTATTATAATGAAACTTCTCCATTTTCACATCAGGATGTGAACTCATGTTCATCTCTACTGTAAAAAAATGAAATGTAATAAAAGCAATAAAAATGGTTGTGAGCAATATTCAAAACTACAGTAAATTATAACTCTGAATTTCTGCATTATACAATTATATTAAAAAATTAAAAGACTGTTTAAAAATTGTTTTACAAAACATTCAAAACCTGATTTATAAACAATACATAGACAATGGACATTAAAAGTATCATAGAAAGTGATCTTCATTATTTCCTTAAATTAAAACTGAATTTTTCAATAGCTTATTGGGTTTTGTGATAGAAATCAAGCTTGTTTAGCTTAAAATGGAAGCAAAAGCTCAAGACAGTCTGAAAATTACCGGTAGCTGCTGTATAAAAAGAAAAGACAGATAAAACTATACTGAAACTAACCTATTCAGACAAACTACATCGTAGTTTTTCATTACATAAAAGCTAGTTTAGTGTCTGCTATTTTCTTTCTCCTGCTAAATATCTCAGTATCACATAAATTACTAAGTCTTGGGTATGGATCTGTGTGTGTGTGTGTGTGTGTGTGTGTGTGCATGTGCACGTGCATGCACCTATGTGTGTGTATATGTGTATGTGTATGATGTATGATGTATAAGTATATAAAAAAACTTAGGCTAAAATAGTGAATACCTTATAGACAATCAATCTATGCATGCCCAGCAGCAGAATAAAGAAAGAAAGAAAAAGCTAACAGGAGGTCCACTGATATATGTCACATCATCCCTGACAATAATGATACTGGAACTCATAACACTGACTGAAGATAGTAGCCTAGCAGCCATGCCCGGAAGGCATTAATAAATGCATAAAAATAGCTAAGCAATCACACACTGTATACAGCCCTCCATAAACAGTGAAACCATAGCACTTACTTTCTATAAGTTTACTATTCAAATCTACAGCCAGAAGCTTCCTAGGTAAACCTCAAAATGATGACACACGTAGTGATGTCATGATGTAAATGTCATGATTAAGTACACGCATTCTGATGTCTGACTCAAGTAAGTCAGTCACAGCATTTGTGTGATATATCCCACGTTTCATCATTCACCATCTCCCCCGGAAGCTCATGAATAAAGCTTATCAGCTTTTGTTCAATTTTGAAATGGTGAGCACATTTTATCTTTGGTAGCTTATGTATAGTGTGCACCATCACAGTAATTAAGATGAGTAGAACCAAGTGGTGCAATTCTATATATGTAGTGCTCAAGTTATAACTAGTCATCTACTGACCGTTCAAAATTATGACAAACTTTATTGCTGATAAAGCACTTCCAACTGTCATAAAAGATTGTGCTAACCCCACGGTCACATGACTACATTTGGGGCACTTTGCAATTAGTTGTAATTGTGAGCTGGTTGCCAAGTGCCAATCATGTGATCACCGTTTGCAATTTTCTCTGCTAGCTTCCCCAAAAAATCAGTTGGGAAGCCAGTGGAGGGAACTGATGGTAGCTGAAATCTTGTAGGCTTCAGGATTTCTCTTCCATGTTATAAATGCGAAAATTGGTCACAAATTTATTTCTCCATCACCATCTTCACTGACAATAGTCATTGTACAAGGCAGTGACTAAATGAGTCTCACCAGCATTTACTGGCCAATTCAAGTAATTTGAGAGCTAATATGCCTCATTCACTGATCAAGTTTTAAAAATATAATTCAACAAGAAAAAAACCGTAGTACCAGAAGAATTACATAAGCAAAAATCAAGCCCCTAAAAGCAATGTTCCTCATCCTTGGCAACCTGAAGATATTTAGACTTCAACCCCCTGAATTTCCAAGCCACTTCAAGTTTACACATTTCCTGGTTGCCAAGGTTGAAAACACTAAGAAAGGAAACATTCTATCTTTGAGATCCCAAATACTTGCTGAAACTAACAGATCTTGATGTGGCTACAAAACATCCAAAATGTAAGGAACAATCTGATTTCTAAAGGAATATTATTTCCATAGAACATGGCCAGTGAAGGAGAATGCCCACCTCTGGAGTTCTTGTAGATGACATTCCCTAAATGTAGAATCAAAGGGAGCCCCTGTTCAGATCCTAACAGATAAACAGACAAGAAATCCATCTCCTTCCACTTATGACTATATGACTGTAACTTTGTTGCTTGTATCCTTATGATTTATATTGATATTGCTTCCTGATTGCTTATTTGTAACCTATGACTATCATTAAGTGATGTATCTTATGATTCTTGATGTACGTATCTTTTCTTTTATGAACACTGAGAGCATATGCACCAAGACAAATTCCTTGTCCAATAAAAAATTCTATTCTGTTCTGTTCTAAAATATGGAGCATAAATTGATGGGATTGTTGTCATGGATAACCCTATATTCTTCCTCAGGACCAAAAGACCCATGTTTAGCCCAGCAATTTAATCCTCCAGATACTCAGCAAATTTCTTACAGAGGCCTAACAACCATTTGTCTGACTTGTTCTTCCCAGAATGGGTCTGGATCACCTTGCATAGGATAAGTGGTAGCAATTTGCTTTAAGAGCAGAGAAATGTTTCCTCTTATTTGGAAGTTGAATCATGGCAACTGGATTTATTTTCCTGTTGGTTTGAGATGTTTCACTGCCCATCAAGTAGCTTCAGTCTGAAACAAGTTGAATAAGGGAATCTGAGTAGGTAGAGTTGTTGGAATGTGTCAACTCCTAAAATTCTTAGGGGTATTCCCACATCAACATCAGGGTTTCTTCCCCAAAAATGAAATACTGTCATTGTCATGAACATATTGTCTTTTGTTTCACCACACTATAGGCTCAGATCTAACTCCATGTTTGATCAGATTCGGTCCTTGTCTTCTGTCAGCATCATTTTAGATATTTCCTCTTTCTCTTCATCTCTCAGAGCTCCTTATTAAATCAAAGAGATTCCTCTATATTGGCAAACAGGAAGAGACTGTCCAGATGTAATCATATCCAAGGATGCTACTATCACTATATTATAGGAAGTGACCAAGTTCTTAGCAGAATTGTCTCCCATAATTGCAGGAAAAACCCCAACCACCTTCTGGAAACCAATTGATCTATTAGGACTGATCAAATAGGAGTTCATAGCACCATTGAATCCACAGCAGTGAAGGAATGATCTGACCATTTATCCAAATGATAAATAAATACTTGATTTCTTGGTCTGCACTGCCTAGTAAGACTGATATTAGTCTTGAAAGTCTGATTATGTTGTAATTCCTCCTGTTGCTTATAGTTCAATGAATTAGGAAGCTGCCTGTCTGATTCACTTTTGAATATTATCTGTCTGTTGCATATTTAATTTTTTTTTATCCCCCATTATCCTTGCAAAGAAGCTTGCATGTCTCTGTCAAGGTCATATTCCTTACTCTACAACTTCCTGAAAATTTAGGTCATCTTCAAGTGCCTAGCTTTTTGTAAACTATTCATTCTGGCAACAAAGCTTTGCACCACCAGATTAGATAACTAAGTAAGATCAGGCCATCAGGAAACTCCAGATTGTAGTATATACAAGAAAGTCAAAGTAATATACCAGAAGAAGGCACAAATCACTTCCATATGGTTTCTAAGAAAAGCTGAATTTGAAGAAGTCATGCTTCTAATGATACATAAAAGTTTCTGTTCAGAACATATTCTTGAGGAAGATATCTAGAAATAAATATAATTTACTCTTGCTGTGTTAAAAATGGAAGATGCATTTTTATTCCTTTTGTAGTTTATCATCATTTTGCAATCCTATTCTAATTGGAATGTGAATATACATTTCAGTAGAAAAACTGAATATTGGATATATACCACTAGACTGTGAATGGCTTTCAGCTGTAGATGAGCAATTTCCACTGGAAAATATCAAGTGTTGAACTTACTTTAAGGTTATACTTTTAACTATCTACTCTAAAATGTGCATAAAAGTACATAATACCTTTATATACTGAGTTTGAATCAGATTTAGGACATAAAAGCACTTACAATTTAAGCTGCTCTGTCCTATGTTCATGCCAGCTTAACTCAAAGCCAGCTTAAGAAAATACTATCCAGATTAGGACACTTTAGCAATAACTTGCAAGATATTCAATCTGGAAAAGAGCCTAGTAGCTTCTCACTGGAAAATTCTTTTGCTGCTAGGTCCTCCCACATTTCTTTTCCATTTGTTTTTCTTCTTGGGGGCAGATTTTTCTGAATATAAATATATACCTTTATATGTGTGAGTGTATAAATTTGTAAATATACATGTGTATGCACATATGAACATATACATACATGTTTATACATACATATGTATGTTTTCTGAGGTTTTCGCGGGTGTTTGTATGTAGGTCAAATTTGCTCCCAGAAGCACGAAGCTGAAGCCTGAAGATGACGAATGAGACTTCGTCGAAACGTCGCCAAGACACTTCCAATTTTACGTGGGAGAAAACCCAAATAACCAAAGATCTACATACACATGTATATATACATATGTGTCTATGTCTATGTGTTTGTATGTATAGTTGTGTATGTGTATATGTATGTATGTATATATGTATGTATGTGTGTGTGTGTATATGTGTGTGTGTGGATAGATAGATAGATAGATAGATAGATAGATAGATAGATAGATAGATAGATAGATAGATAGAGATATATACACACACACACACATATATTTGTTTTCAGAGGTTTTCACGGGTATATATATGCAGGTTTTGGTATGTTCGGGTCTTTCCCGTGTAAGATTGGAAGTATTTAGGCAATGTTTCGATGAGATCTCACTCATCGAAACATTGCCTAAATACTTCCAATCTTACATGGGAAAAGAAACAGCTGCAATCACACATTGCTCCCAGAAGCACGAAGCTGAAGCCTGAAGATGACGAATGAGACTTTGTTGAAACGTCGCCAAGACACTTCCAATTTTAGGCGGGAAAAACTCAAATAACCAAAGACCTATATGTGTGTGTGTGTGTGTGTGTGTAGGCTTTGGCATATTCGGGTCTTTTCCCGTGTAAGGTTGAAAGTATCTAGGCGACATTTCGACGAGGTCTCACTCGTCATCTTCAGGCTGGAGTTTTTGGCTTTGTGCTTATGCGAGCAAAGTGTGGTTATAACCACGTGTTATAACCCTTACATGGGAAAAGACCCGAATATGCCAAAACCTACATACCTTTACCCGTGAAAACCTACGAAAACAAATGTAGGTATGTATGTATAAAATATACACACACACACACACGTTTAAATGAACAAGGTACAAGGCAACAATATGTACATACAACCTCCAGTACAACAACCTCCTTTAAAATAACATTTTTTCTCTTTCCATCTTTTCCCACCTTAATAGATTCTATACAATCCTTTATTAGTGTTGCTGAAATAACCTGACCATTCTATAAGGATAAGCTTTCTGTTATGTTTCAAAAAGACATCCAAATATCAGTGTGACTTAACACAGTCATAATCAATTCATCCTATTGATTTCAATATATTAAACATGACAAAATCTGAATTCAGCACCCTGTAGACATGCATATTGTCTGGAGACAAGACAACAGGAAAAGGAAAGAAAAATCTCAACAGTACTTTAAATTTAAAAATAAGGCAGGTCTTAAAAGAAACCACCAGGAAATTGAAAAGAGATACTGGTTACAGATAACCTCATCCTCACTACATTTATAATGGGGCAGGGGGAAATTTATTAAAATATATATCTACAAATGGATCAATTCAATCATCTAAAAAACCTAAGTAAAATAGGACACATGCATAATATTGTAATATGTGCAATATCTTACTTCAAAGTCATATTGTCATCAAGTAATTGATGGTTTGTTGATATTCATAGTTATTAACCCTAGAATTCATGCTATTTCAAAGTATACTGTTTGGATTAAGAATACGTTAGAAGCATTCCATTTGTGCTAGAGTCTGGGGACTAGGGAGAAGTCTTTTAAATGCCTCCTATTTGTGAAATACCCATATGTTGGAAAACTCCAGGCTGGCAAAGGGGAAGGGTGAAGCATGGAATTAGACTAGAGTCGCAATAAAGTAGCTAGCTTGACTTCTGTACTTCTGGGTCTGTTTGTTCACACCTAACACCATCTCTTAAAATCTTTATGTAGAACACAGGAGGGAATCCTTCCAATGGGAATGAAAAATGGTGAGGAGGAAGAGGAGTCAACAATGTTTGCTTCTCTTCATCCAGGGAGATCTATGCATTGGCATAAAATTAAACGCTTTGAATATTTCTGTGATTATATCACTGTGATTATATCACTGATTATATCACTGTGATTATATCACTGTGAATCCAGTATTTATTTGAAGGAAAACATATTAAGGTATTGTTGCTTTTAAAAAAAGATATTTTATAGAAGCAGATGCCCTGGATGCCACAAGCAAATGTAGGAAATGTAGCATTTCATAAATCACAGTGCAACAATAACAGCAAGAAAACTTGAATAATATTTTTCAATACAGGTTCAATTTTCAATACAGGTTCAATTTAGTCTAAAATTACCTTTTAGATTAAGCAATATTTCTATGTAAAGATAAAAATGAACTAAAAATATAGATTTTATGCAATAGATTACATACATAGATAACACCTCAACTTAGCTTTGAGGGTTTTCAATTTTATTAGATTTTTCTTTCTTGTGACCTTCCTATGAAATTACATCATTCACAGCAGAACTGGGCTCAGGATTCAATTCAGAACTCCACAAATGATCTAGAATTCCTCTGGAAGTAGACCAATCTAAATCTAAGGTAAGATTCAGAAAATATGTTTTCCCATAATCTGTCATGAAAAATCATATTGCCTCCTTATCTGTCTTTATCAGATTACATTTTCAGAAAAAATTACAATATACAGTGGGACATGACTTTTAAAAAAAAAATCAGTGGAGTAGATTTAATCTATGCTAATTTGTTATCTAAAAATAATTCCTATAATTTAGTAGTTTTGGATATGGTGTATTTGGAGATTTTCAAATGATGTGTATATGTGTGATAAGAGTTTAGAAAGTATAAATTTACTGTAGTTCCATTAACATTCTGAGGTGTAATAGTTTTTAGCAAGGATCCAATAAAAGAGTTTATTTTGAGTACTTATATAGATATCTATACAACTATTATTACATAGTCAGCAATTTAATTGATTGCACCTCATTATTCTTGTTTAGGGGGGAAAAAGAACATCTATTGAATTGATCAAACTTTTAGTATCATGTATTGAGTGACCCACAGCGAACCAATCACACAAAGCAGTAATTATACATATAAAATTGTATAATTTTATATGTATAATAAATCAGCAGATGTAAATCCCCAACTGTTTCCTACATCCAAAGAATATTTCACATTGTGCAAAAAATGAAAGAGTCAACTACACTTTGTTTATATAAGAAGATCCCCAACAATGGGGAAAACAGTATTTTTTATACAATAAAATGAAAAAATTCAAAAACCAATATAAAAATAAATAGAGAACAATTCGGCACAATATATTCTATTTCCCTAACTAGATATATTCTATTTCCCTAAATATTGCTGGAGGCAACGCTCAAACCAATGTCGTATCTTTCTATTATAAACTTCTATCAGCAGAAGGATAGAAAAACTAAAAGAGATGTTAACTATTGAATAGTTTTCTGGTTCAATTCAAACCAAACAAAAAGGGGTCCTAGTGCATTATTGTGAGGAAATTATGAATATTGTCATGTATTAAAATTATATAAATGCAAAACTGAAACTATCGAAACTAAGATCTATTCCATGATATATTGTGCCATCTTATAAATATATATTGGCTCCAGCTCAAAGTCTAAACTAAGTTCAACCATCTATGTATAATAGATAGATAGATAGATAGATAGATAGATAGATAGATAGATAGATAGATAGATAGATAGATAGATAGATAGATAGATAGAGATAGAGATACAGTAAAACCAGAATTAAATCCAAATCTGCAACATCTGTTATAGTAACTTAGAATATATTAACTAGCAATGTCACAATTCTCCAGCTATCTGCATCCCATTTATCCCGCACAAAATATAGGTAAAACACCAGTTTGTTTTTCCAAAAAAAAAAAAAAGGATAATTATAGCACTCCCATAGATAGAACATCAGCAAATGCCCTCATGTTTACTTTTAGATTGACATTCCAGTATAATCTCTCATTTTTTAATGTTTCCCGCAGTAGAGTTTGTTTCCGTTCCCGGTTTGTAAAACTTCACCATTTGCCTCCACCGTCTCCTTTCAAGGGTCCCCTTTCCAACCCCCGTTTTAATAAATAAAAAGTCCTTCGCCCCACCTGTCAGCGCCTGGAAAAGGCAGCCTCCGCCTCCTCCTCCTCTTCTCAGAAGATCCGTGGAAGACAAACCGAGGTGGTGGGAGGAGGGGGGGGGGGCTCAATGCCTCAAAGTTCACCGAGATCTTTTTCCTGCCGGGGCTTCGCTGAAAAGGCGAGAAAGGAGTTTTCAATCTGCCGCTCAGCGCCAGACAGCTCAGTCGGAGAGAAGGCACTATCCGTTCCAGCCGCCGAAGCACGTTTCCCGCGCAGATGGGGGTTCTCTCTCTCTCTTTACCGGATTCAAACAAACCAACCGGTCACTTTTTGGGGAGGGTAGAGAAAGGATTCACACAAACGCGCGCGCGCGCGCTTCCTTTTAGGTCGCGTTCTGCGACCTAAACGCGCGCTGGCCGCTTCCCCCCCACCTGACATTTCCCCCGACGAGGTTTTTTTGTTTCTCCTCTCCCCCACCCCCCCACTACCACCTCTGCCCGGAGGGCTGGCTATTACAGGACCCAACGCGCGGCCATTGCCTCAGTTGAGGAAGCCGAAGTGAGGAGAGGACCCCGCGACATTGCTTTCCCTCAAAGGCAGACAACTGACGCGGGCCCCCCCCCCCAACCCGGCTCTTGGGGCGCTCTTACCTTTGCCGTTTGTTCTTTCTCACCCAAAAGAGGCGCGGGCCACGGCTCGGCTTTTTTCTTCCTCTGACTGCGGCTCTCGTCCAACCTGTCGCTGCCTGGAGATGGGGCAGCCCAACCGTCTCCGTTCCCCTCAGCGCCTTTCCGCCTGCAGCAGCAGCAGGCAGGCAGCTAGCTCTGCCTGCTGCTCTGAATGACAATGTTGCTTTGACTAAGTGTGTGTGCGTGCGTCGTCTCTCTCTCTCTCTCTCTCTCTTTCGTGTGTTTGTGTGTGTGTGTATGGGAGAGAGGGGGAGAAAAACCGCGGGCCACCACCTGTCGATGCTGCCAGCTAACCCAGGCAACTCCATGCGTAAACAGACCCCACGCCAGATGCCCTAGTTAATGGGAAGGCACTGGCAGCATAAATCTCTAGGGAATTGAGAGGTGGGGAAATAAAGAATATTAATCTCTTGGGGAGTGTGAGGGGGAAATGAAAAGATTAACCTTGGAGATCAGTGTAAAAGAAACGATCCACATCAGTCTTTTCCACTATCCTCCCCCCCCACTCCTCCTACTCTTCTTAAAGAGCCTGAATATCGCCATCGCACAAAGGAAGCTATAAAATAGGCCCTTTATGATGCTATTCAATATTAACATCTAGCCATGTTGGCCTAAACACATGTTTGAGGAGGTGTTTTTTAAAAGAATTTCTCCACATTTGAAAGTCTGCTGCTTTTCTATAAAAAGCCCCCACAGATAATATTAGCAATAGCACTGAGATTTCCCAGGTTTTCTGTGATTTGTCACAATGAAACAGTATTACACTGGGCTTCTTTTAGAGTATCATCTAAAGAACATCTGCAGACCCTTTTTTATATCAAACACTGTTTTATAGTCATGGGTAGGCTCTGGGATTGAAAGCAAATTATTTTCTAATTGCATATCTGGTGTAATAAGAATTCTCCTAATGTTACATTTAATAAGTTATTCTAAGGAGACATTTTTCAATACAAATGCTGAGACAAAATATTTCTAATAAATAAAATCCTGTCATTGGGTTGGGAATATGAATATTCCTTGTTGAGTGGAGGTTTTTTGTCCCATTAAACAACTATTATTCTTAGGGCTTTCATTTGATGAAGAATCACATAAATTTCATAATTGGAGATAGAAATATTAATTTCCAGGAGGAAAAATATTTTTTGTGTGGGGAAATTTATCTTTCGATTATTCTACAATCAGTCCTGTGGTGAAATTATCAAATTTGGGTTTTCAGATTGAAAAAAATCATATTCTAAGTTTTATGCCTGTGAATTATGTCAAAGCAAGATCTAATTCAGTTGTTTTTATCAATGTACACAAAGAATTAGGCACATTTATCAGTGACACAGATTCTTTTTAGTATCACTTTGGAATAAAATCAAGGGTGGTCCCGATTACTTCAGGGTCTTACCTGGATCTGATTTCAAACAGTTATTGCAAAGTGAAGTTCCAACTATCAAAATTACATTTATTTACTGAGCTGTGGTGGTGCAGTGGTTAGAATGCAGTATTGCAGTCTGATTCTGCTGACTGTCGGCAGTTCGAGTCTCACCAGCTCAAGGTTGACTCAACCTTTCATCCTTTTCAAGGGTGGTAAAGATTGTTGGGGGCAATCCTGACTCTGTAAACTGCTTAGAGACGGCTGTAAAGTGTAATATCACTTTTTGCCCCATCTCCTATTACTGTTGCACCATAAACACAATAACTGAAAAACATTCATGCTGTTTCTATATTCTATCTAATTCAATATTCTATATTATGCAGTAACCAGTCAAGTTCTATTGGGAAAGACACAAGCAAAACAAGAGTTTGCTGCACTCTTAGCCAGGAACTATTGAAAATATTGAAAATCAACTGCTAATTTATTTAGGATAGTAACTAGTAATAAGTAATGACTAGTAGACATTGCTGATTTTATATTATGTATATTTGTCCTGTTTCAATCAATATTGTTTATTTGATTGATTATGTATATTTAGTCATTTAAATATGTATTCTCTTCGTTTGCTGGTCTTGAATCTCTCTATATTTAGTAACCTCTATTTAGTTTCAATGGCCAAATCTAATATTGTAAAACCAAGACAATCTTTGAAATATCTTCATTTTCCATATGTCATACCATATATTTGTGTTATAGTATTTACTTCATGATATTGGTTGCCTTTTTCCAACTAACCAGAGTTATACATGGGAGATGTGTGTATGGGGCCCTGGTGGCCTTTTAATGGTGGCCTGCCATTACTCATCCCAGTCCCATGAAGTGGAGAATTTTTTCCACTTAAGTCTCATAATTACGAAGGGAGGGTATTTCTAAAAAAATACTGATCAGAGCTAAAAAAGAATTTTTTTTCCTTTACTGTGCATTGCTTCATCCAGTATGAAAGCAATTGTATGTTCCCAACTGTTGGGATGGAAAGATTATTTCATTGATATACTTCAAATTCCCTTCTGTGACTAAGTAATAAAAGATAAAAACTGAGATGTAGCTGCATCATACACATTCAGAGGAACATGCAGTACAATCTTAAGGGAAAGTTGTTGAAAACCATCTGCATTGAGCAGTATTCAACCTTGACTTCACTCATCAGTGAAGAAAATAGGCAGTAACAAGGATCTCAATTTCTGAACTAAGAGCAGATTCTGCTTGAAATGCAATACTAACCTACTTTCATAGATTGATAGTTTGGTTTTATTTATTTATTTATTTACATTTAATGGCTGACCCTTTCCGGTGAACTCTGGATGACACACAAAACTGAAAGAAGCATAAAGATAGCTAAAATATTAAATCAACAGACAGCCCAGGGTAACATGTTCTAGTAAAAAAAATCCACAAACAAGGGCCATTAAACTAATAACAAACATCTTCAGCCTTAATTTAAGACCTAAACAAAGTTTTCAAAGCTTTCTGGTATCATGGGAGAGCAGATGCCGTTTTATTCTGGAGGGATTGGGATGGGGTCTAATATGCATCATATTGTACTGGCATGATGTCTTTCTTATCTTACAGCTCAAGAAGAAGAAAGAAGAAAGGCACGGTCCTTGGAAAGCTCTTCCCAAATTGGCGCCATCTCACCTCACAGAGTTTTTGTTGTGTGGAAAATAAGAGGGGTAAGGAATATTAGGTATGTTCATTGCCTTGAGTTATTTATAAAAAATAACAAAGGTGGGATATGAATCAATCAATCTGTCCCAGAGGTGCTGATACAGCAAAGGCAGCAATTAATTCCTTTTTTTTAATTTGTCTTGCACCATGGACTCTTTCTTTATAGTGTTCATTATTAGGTCTCCCCCTTTTGCATTCTGAATATAAATGAGGCTGGAGTGATATGAATTTATGAGGAGATGGCAGCTATATCATCTGAATGATAGATGCAGTGTGTTGTGGTTGGATGCAAAGTTGGGCCTAGAAGAAATGCATAACAGAAATTACAGTAGCCTCATCCTAGTGTGTCAGTATTGCTAAAGCAAGGGAATCCATACAGTAGCAAAAGGCACAACAATAGCACTTGTGCCAGGCACAGAAGTTTGTTTTTTTCCTATTTGGCACGACAAATCTTGAATTGCCACAAATGAGTAAAGACAACATCAAGAAGTAGAAAGGAGCTAGGGCAAAAATTAAATTCATTAGATATTCTGTTACTTTTAAATGTTATTAATTCAATGCAAATCATGAAATTGCAAACATATTCTTTTAATGCTTTGCCTGTTTTTTATTATAAATATTACAACTGGGATGGCAAGTTACACAGGAGATTGTGCAGCATACTTAAGTTTGTGGAGGGTGGGAGTGTATAATCTTGCAGTTGTAAATCAGGTAACTTTACTATAGTCCCTTAATTGGATTATGCTCCTTGATACTTACTATAATTCTTACTCTCTATATGCATATGTGAAACCTGACTGTGTGATATTATCAAAGATTATAATTATCCTAAAATATTTTCTTATACTGGTCCCTTGATTATCCCCTAACCAGCCAGCATGATTATATGCTTCCAATTACCACCAGACTTACTGCCATCAAAATATCTAGAAAACACCATGGTGTTAAATGTGAATAATCAATCTGACATTTTATGTTGGCATGAAAACAAAGAAACCTAACTTCCACTCATAATAATATTTTATTAATGTAATTATGAAATACAAATGTGTGTGATATAGCCAGATAATTCTATTTCATAAATGACATTTATATTTGTATTTAATGTATTTATCAACAAGAAACTATGCCCAAGGCAACATACAAAATATTTTAAAAAGCACATGCATTTTATTATAAAATCTACAAACTAATTTTCTCCTTGAATGTTATAAAATTGGCAGACATATTTTAGGTCTCACTTATTCAAAACCAGGCCCTTAGTTTCTCATTAGATATGAATCAAGAAAGTATAACAGGTATAAGTTTAAAGTGCACATGAAATAAAAATTTTGAATTCATTTTGAGTTCATCTAAAATTTAGTTAATAATTTGCTGTATGTGTATATCAGGGGTGAAATGCTCCCGGTTCGGACCGGCTCGCACGTTCCGGTAGCGATGATGGCTGCTGGTTCAGAAGACCGGTAGCAAAAATCCCTGGACCCGCCCCCACCCCCCGCTCTGCTGAGCCACACCATCAGCAGAGGGTTTTTTTTTTACTTTTAAAAGAAGGTTTTGCTTCAGCCGAAACATGCCTTTAAAAGTAAAAAAAAGCCTTTGAGGATCCCGCCCCTCAGCTGAGATCGGCAGAGCCTTTACCTCATCAGCAGAACCTTAAAAAACATGTTTTCTGTAGAAAACATGTAGAAAACCTCCTTTTAAGAGATTCTAAGGCACTTACCTGATTACTGATCAAACGCATGGCTTTTTTTCCAGTCCAAAAGCCCCAGTTTCACTTTCAGCCAGACAGAATCAATTGCTTAGCTAATCTATTTCCTCAGTGAGCAACTAATGCTGGCTGGCTTTGCTGGCTGAGGAATTCTGTGAATTGAAGTCCACAAACCTTAGTTACTAAGGTTGGAGACCTCTGATTTAAAAATATAAATAAAATAAAATAAAATAATAATATTAAATATTTGTGCAGCTTTCTGAGATCTGGTGTGTTTCTGTAGTGTTCCACTCTAACTACACAAACACACAAAATCTCATAAAGCTGTATGTGGCATTTGTGTGTTTGTGTGTGTGTGGTGTTGTGTGTGTGTGTAAAGTGTGAAAGTTGTTTTTTGAGCTTTTTGTGGCTGTGTGAAGTGTGAAAGGCAGCTGCTTTTACATTGTGTGTGAGTCAGTTGTGTTGTGTTGTGTTGTGTGTGTGTAAAGTGTGAAATTTGTTTTTCGGTACCTCTTATTGTTTTTTATACTTTGTTTATTATTTTTATTATTTATTGTTATTGGCCACGTCCACCCAGCCATCTGACCACCAAGCCACGCCCACCAATTAAGCCACGCCCCACAGAACAGGTAGAGAAAGTTTTTAGATTTCACCCCTGGTGTATACCAATCTGAAGAGGCCCAACTAGATTTTATTTTTATTTTTATTTTTTTAATTGAAAAAGTTTTAGAAAACAAACATTTCCCCCCCTTTTCCCCCCCTCAAAACCCCCTTACCCCCTCCCTTCCCCCCATCCCCCTCTCGCTTCCCGGGTCAATCACATGGTATTATTACACATAAGCCAAACACAGACTAAAATTTTCCCTTCCAACCCAATTAATCTCATCCGAGTCTTTTCATTTCCTAACCTCCCCCATAACATTCTTTTTTTTTCTAATAAATAATTTTTTATTTCCATTTTTCAACATCATATTTATGTACAAACTATTATCCATCATTAATCATTCTAAGATAATACATCCTTATTATTCAAAGGCAATCTGATATCTCTTAATCTGATATCTAGATTTTATTTTATTGGTAAATCTCATAATAGGTCATATTGGAGAAGACCATTAGAAAATCCGAAGATTGTGGGTTAAACTAGGAAGTCACAAGACTTGAGAAAGTCAGTGGCAGATCACTTCCATATTATTACAATGAGAAAAATATGGACACATCCGTGCACTCAAAATCAGTCACTCAATTTGAGAGAGATTTTATCTACAATGACATGGATGCAAAAGCGCAAATGTAGAAAAAGTCACTGAATTAACTTCTTAAGTTACAAACATCTTTTTTGTCTCTATAATAATTTAATTGGAAGCTGTGAGACAGATTCTCACTAATTTTCCCAAGTGAAACCCTGCTGTGGTTATCTGGGTTATGTACATCAGTGAAACAAACTGAATCATAATTACAATTCAGGAAGTCATGCTATTAAGAGCATGTTATGCTCATTTAAATTAGCATTAAATTACTGCTAATTAAATTACTGTTGATAAGTAAAATTTATATGTTGATAAATACGATAGACTGAATGTTTATTTGAGGATGTCACCTTTTAAAAATATTTGTTTGAAAAATAATTTATTTGCTTTTCGTTTGATTATAATTTTATATTATACTATTACATTATATATAATTTGTTGAGAGCAGAGAATAATAATATTTTAATGGGTTGGCTTAATATCCCAGCATGGACTGTGTATATTTCACCACAGAATTTGATAAAGTAAAGGAGTAATATTCCTGTCATTGAAGTAAGATTTAAAGTGTTCAAGCAATGTCAGATGAAGTCTTCAGAAACACTGTCTCCAACTTTGGAATGTTCCATCTTGCCATTATCCTCTCTCAAGCAGTACCCACCATATGCATTGTCCCCCAATCCCCCAAACTGAACATCAAATCAAAATCCCCCCACAAAGAATGTTCCGAAATCTAGTGTTCAGAGAAACAGTGCCTTTGATCCTTAGGTCTTATCCTACTTTGATTTGTCTAATCTCTTTTAGCGTCATCTAAGCCAATAAGCAGCAATCCCTTTAGTCTTAACGTATTCCATAAATTAAATATATACTACAGCAGAAATAACTTTCTGTTGTTAATTTCATCAGGTGGCCTGTATTGTAGTGTTATATTATTCAAATCAATCTTTCACATAAAACTAAATCCTAGTTTTCTCTTTGTAAGACATAATCTAATTATATCTCTTTTTTTCTTTGTTTAAATTATACGATATATCATATCCCATTACAATATTTTTAATAGGAAAATGAACCCATTTTCGTACTATTAGGATTTTATGTGAGTTCTGCAATCAATGATTTAATTAGGTTGGCAAAAATTGCACACACTGCCTCCCAAAAGTGACCTCAGTAAAGATTTATATATGACCCTGGCAATTTTGTTTAACTGCTGATTATCAAATAACCCAGAGTTAGCTGAGATTGCCTGATAAGACATAAACTATAAACCATGGTTTATCGATTACTACTTCAGAACAAAACCAATTCTCGATTACAACTCATTTGTCTGGAACCCACACTGCATTTCGGACATTAATACAATTGAGCATGTCCAGAAATATTTTACAAGAAGAGTCCTCCACTCCTCTGATCGCAACAAAATACCTTATGCCACCAGACTTGAAATTCTGGGTTTAGAAAATTTAGAACTACACCGCCTTCGGCATGACCTGAGCATAACTCATAAAATCATCTGCTATAATGTCCTTCCTGTGGAAGACTACTTCAGCTTCAACCACAACAATATATGAGCACACAATAGATTCAAACTTAAAGTGAACCACTCCAATCTTGATTGTAGAAAATATGACTTCAGTAACAGAGTGTTAATGCCTGGAATGCACTACCTGACTCCGTGGTCTCATCCCAAAATCCCCAAAACTTTAACCTAAGACTGTCTACTGTTGACCTCACCCCATTCCTAAGAGATCTGTAAGGGGCGTGCATAAGAGCACCAGCGTGCCTACCGTTCCTGTCCTAATGTTCCCTTTGGTTGTATTCATTTTGTGTGGTTATTTCATGCTTATACTTATATCTATTGTTGTGTTGACAAAATAAATAAATAAATAAAATATTTGAATCTCCATCAAAGTACTGAGGTTTAAATAAACTCCAGTTTTGAGCAGTTATTTTTTTTAAAAAAAAGTCAAGAGAAACAGACAACACCAAGTAGCAGAGATGCAAAGCAGCAAACTTTATAAAGGAACACAATGAAGAAAATGCAGAAGGTTGAAGAAGAGAGTCAGAAGCAAAAGGAAACCTAATGTTTTCAAAATGTTGGCTTGGCTTCTCAAACCTCCTGTCCTCTTGTATAACAGAGAATCACAGATTGTTACTGACCAATGTGTGTCTCAGTCAGTGAAGGGGCAAGAAGACCAAATAACACTTGCCAGCTTGACCACTCAAGCACTGCTCTCAGACAAAGCTCACTTTAGTGAACTCCTGAGTGCTGGTGAAAACAGTTCCATTATTATAGAATGGATCGTGCCAGCCAGCCATTCCATTTGAAAAGGACAGTGATAAGAGAAGCTTTTAAAAAAATTACATATTACATAAGCAGAAGCAAAGTTGCTGTGCAAGTCCAGTGATAATGGCATCACTATCTCTAACTATAGGCCATGTTATATTGGTGTTTTTTTTTCAACCAGAGATGGAATTATTAGTGGCTATTATGTCTAAAAAGCAAAACCATGCAGTTTTGATTTTGTGTCCCAGGTGAAGATAGTCTTCTCTAAAATGTTTTGGCTCGGCTATCAGATTGTGCTACTTAGCATTTGACCAGTCAATACGTAACATGTACAAAAGTTCATCCAACAGCAGGGAGGATCCCATCCATCCTACCCCACAGTCTGGGAGAACATAAGAGGAGAGAATTGTCATAGCATTCAGTAAGAAAAGCAATCTTTCAAAGTAGGCTTTCTTTAATATATTACTGCAAATAGTAAACTCAAAAATCTCCCAAGGCCCAATTCAGATGCAAAGCTGAATGCTATATTTCAGACCAAATTCAATCATTTGTTTTCTCAATGTTAAAATGTTAAAAATACTGTGTAACACAACCCATCTGTTATTTTAAATGGCAAAGTATTTTCTTCAAGAATACAAATTTTAAATATTGGAGTTTTGCTGATACTTTATAGATCTGCGCATATATTTGATTAACCTGCCTGGAGGGCACCATTTTATATTTTAGTATGTTAGTATTCTATTTTCGTCCATGTTGTCTTTTTCTAAATTGCACAGTTCTAGACATGTAAACTTTTCACCATAGAGAATTGCTCTAAATTTGTGATATTTTGGCTAACGATTATTTCTTTATCTTT
This sequence comes from Ahaetulla prasina, assembly GCF_028640845.1. Taxonomy (NCBI): domain Eukaryota; kingdom Metazoa; phylum Chordata; class Lepidosauria; order Squamata; family Colubridae; genus Ahaetulla; species Ahaetulla prasina. The sequence goes on from NC_080541.1 coordinate 162,025,789, forward strand.
TCTGTTTCTATATGATCTATGTTGAAGCATAATAACAAGAATTGCCCACAATAGGTCAAGTACTGTATAATACATTTGCTTTAGATCAGGTGATTCTTGATCATTTCTCCAGTACATTCAGTGTCTCATGCAATAAAGACAATAGTTGTCTAATTTTGCTGTTGATTTTGTTAACTGATTTCTCCTCCAGAAGACCATAACCTATGAAAGAACATTTATGCCAACGTTATATCAAACTTTATTGAATCCGAAGCTCCACTATAATGAAATTATGGTCTTTCTAACACAACTTAGCAAGATGTTTGGGCCACAATAGCTTCAAGGGATTTTTAACATGTTCTTTTAGGCAGCATCCTGCCTCTGATGTAGTTTGTGAAGTGTTGTTGGAGAAAAAAAGACTACTTTTGTATATCTCTTATATATAAACACATATGAGAAGGGTCGATTTATTACAGTGCCATGTGGAAGCTTTCATTTAAGAATTGAGATTCCTAGAAGTGGAAGTCAGTAACTGGGGGAGAAAATTCAATTATTAATGTCCAGTTAGTACTTGGGTCAGTGAAGGAGTAAAGAAGCCAAGCCATGCATCAGCAATAAAGTAAGCATTAGTTTTACAGTACTTTGGATAAAAAGGAAAAAATCTGACTAAGAACTTGAGTGGCACTTGTGTAACCCCTGCCAATTGCATCTTTTCCTGAGAAGATATGACTAAGCTGCAGATCATTTCCAGGAAAAGGTTCATTAGGTTTAAGGAAAGATAGGCAGAAGTCACTCGATTTGCTGCAATGCTCCATTTTTTCCTTTGAATTTGCATTACACAACTTAGAACAGTGTTTCCCAACCTTGGAAAATTAAAGATGGACAGACTTCAATTCCCAGAATCTCTCAACTGGCTAAGGAATTCTGGAAACTGAAGTTCACCCATCTTCAACTTGCCAAGGTTGAGAAACCCTGGCTCAGAAGAATGGTGGTTTCATTCTTTTCCACTTTTCAGATAAGTGTCTCTGCTATAACTTTGCCATATTTTGTTAAGTTCATACCTCCCATTTTTTTCAGTACACTCACTGGGAAGGAAAATAATGTTTAGCTAATATGCTCTATAGCTCTTTTTTTCTGTTTCTAGCAATAACAAACAGGAGGCTTAGGGGCTTTTTAATTAGTTGTTTTAATAGATTTTTTAAAGGGAGTTTTAATGGGGATTTTAAGGGGGGGGAGGGGGGGAGGGTCAAGATGGGTGGGGAAAAACCCACTGGGGTGGGGGAGGTATGTCCAGTCCCAGTGTGTGCTCACGGCTTCATTTCATCGGGTCCGAAGACAGGGGAGGGGAGGTCAAGATGGGTGGGGAAAACCCACTGGGGTGGGGGAGGTATGTCCAGTCCCAGTGCGTGCTCACGGCTTCATTTCATCGGGTCCAAGACAGGGGAGGGGATGTTCAGAGCGAGAGTGTTATTCCATCTGTACGGTAAGTGGGAGAGGCAGATATGGCGGAGGCAAGGGTCGATGTCGTTCCCTGGGAGCACGTGCTCGATGTTTAAAAGCGATCACGTGCTCCGGCCCCTCAGTCCTTACTCGTTCCCCGGATGGCCAAGATCCTCAGAGCTTGGGTCTTCGGCTGATGCTGTGCAATGCCCGGTCCGTGGTAAATAAGGCTCCCTTGATTTACGACCTTATACAGAGGGAGTCCGCGGACTTTACGGGCATTACGGAGACCTGGTTGGGCACAGAGGGGGGTGTTCCCCTGGTTGAACTGTGCCCTCCGGGTTTCCATGCATTTCATCAGCCAAGGGCCCAAGGTAGGTGTGGGGGGGTGGCGGTTGTGATTAAAGAAAATCTAGAGCTGAGGGAGTCCACTGTGCCTCAGATAGCTGGTTGTGAATCCCTCCTTGTGAAGTGGGGCCATAGGAATCAGATGGGTCTGTTGATCGCGTACCTGGCTCCTTGCTGCGTGACTACAGGCCTGCCTGAGCTGCTTGAGGTGCTGGCCGGGGTGGCAGTTGAGACTCCCAGACTTTTGGTCATGGGGGATTTCAACTTGCCATCGGCCAGCTTGTCATCAACGGTAGCTCAGGAGTTCCTGGCTTCCATGATGGCCATGGACCTGATTCAAGTAATTGATGGCCCTACACACATGGGGGGAGGCACACTAGATCTGATTTTTATCTCTGGACAGTGGATTAATGATCTGGTATTAGGAGATTTAGTGACGGAACCGGTGTCGTGGTCGGATCATTTTCTCCTTCGCTTGGACTTTCGGACCGCCGCTCACTACCGCAGGGAGACGGAGCCAATGCGTTGGTTCCATCCCAGGCGCCTGATGGACCCTGAGAGGTTCCGGACAGAGCTTGGGCCGTTCCCTGAGGATCTTGCCCACGGCACGACTGAAGAACTAGTTGCGGCCTGGGAGCGGGCCGCGGCTGGGGCTTTGGACCGTGTCGTGCCTTTGCGGCCTCTGACCCGGCGTAGATCTCACTTGGCTCCTTGGTTCTCTGAGGAGCTGAGGGAGATGAAACGCCGGAGAAGACGCCTAGAGAGTACCTGGAGGTCTAGCCGTTCCGAGGCTGATCGGACACTAGTGAGATCTTTTACTAAGACCTACCTAGTGGCAATGAGGGAGGTGAAACGTTCCTACGTTTCCACCCTCATTGCATTGGCAGATGGCCGCCCTGTTCCGGGTGACTCGCTCCCTCCATCAGGAGGGGCGGGATGACCCCCTACAGGGACGTGCTGAGGAGTTTAACGGTTATCTATACGATAAAATCGTTTAGCTTCGGGATAGTTTAGACCAAAATTGCGATGATCCAAGTGGGATGGCAGAGGCAGGTCTTGTTGAGGTTGTTTGGGATGAGTTTGAGACTGTGGCTCTCGAGGACGTGGACAGGTTACTGGGGAGGCTACATGCGACCACATGTTTACTGGACCCGTGTCCTTCCTGGCTGGTGCTGGCTACTCAGGAAGTGACACGAGGCTGGCTCCGGGGAATTATAAATGCTTCTTTGATGGAAGGGGTTTTCCCCATTGCTTTGAAAGAGGCGGTGGTGAGACCCCTCCTCAAGAAGCCTTCCCTGGACCCAGCTATTTTGGGAAATTACCGTCCAGTCTTCAACCTTCGCTTTGTGGCGAAGGTTGTAGAGAAGGTTGCATGGCAGCTTCCCCGGTATCTGGATGAAGCCGTCTATCTAGACCCGTTCCAGTCCGGCTTCCGGTCCGGTCACAGTACGGAGACAGCTTTGGTCGCGTTGGTGGATGACCTCTGGAGGGCCAGGGATAGGGGTTGTTCCTCTGCCCTGGTCCTATTAGATCTCTCAGCGGCGTTTGATACCATCGACCATGGTATCTTGCTGCACCAGTTGGAGGGGTTGGGAGTGGGAGGCACCGTTTATCGGTGGTTCTCCTCCTATCTCTCCGACTGGTCGCAGACGGTGTTGACAGGGGGGCAGAGGTCGACCGTGAGACACCTTACTTGTGGGGTGCCTCAGGGGTCGATTCTCTCGCCCCTCCTGTTCAACATCTACATGAAGCCGCTGGGTGAGGTCATCAGTGGTTTCGGGGTGAGTTATCATCTGTACGCTGATGATACTCAGCTGTACTTTTCCACCCCGGACCACCCCAACGGTTGTCAAGTGCTGTCCCGGTGTCTGGAAGCCGTACGGGTCTGGATGGGGAGAAACAGACTCAAGCTCAATCCCTCCAAGACGGAGTGGCTGTGGATGCCGGCACCCCGGTACAGTCAGCTGCAGCCGCAGCTGGCTGTGGGGGGCGAGTTATTGGCCCCAACGGAGAGGGTGCGCAACTTGGGTGTCCTCTTGGATGGGTGGCTGTCGTTTGACGATCATTTGGCGGCCGTCTCCAAGAGGGCCTTCCACCAAGTACGCTTGGTGTGCCAGTTGCGCCCCTTTCTTGACCGGGATGCCTTATGCACGGTCACTCATGCCCTTGTCACTTCCCGCTTGGACTATTGCAATGCTTTCTACATGGGGCTGCCCTTGAAGTGCACCCGGAGGCTGCAGTTAGTCCAGAATGCAGCTGCGCGGGTAATAGTGGGAGCAACTCATTGCTCCCATGTAACACCAATCCTGCGCAGTTTGCACTGGCTTCCTGTGGTCTTTCGGGTGTGCTTCAAGATTCTGGTCACCACCTTTAAAGCGCTCCATGGCTTAGGACCCGGGTACTTACGGGACCGCCTGCTGTTACCTTTTGCCTCCCACCGACCCGTACGCTCACACAGAGAGGGCCTTCTCAGGGTGCCGTCCGCCAAGCAATGTCGGCTGGCGGCCCCCAGGGGAAGAGCCTTCTCTGTTGGAGCTCCTACACTTTGGAATGAACTTCCCCCTGGTTTACGTCAAGTGCCTGATCTTCGGACTTTTCGCCGTGAGCTGAAAACACACCTATTTATTCAAGCAGAACTGGATTGAAATTTTATTGGGGTTATTTATATTTTAAGATTTTAAATTGTTTTAATATTTCAGCCACATTATAATATGTTTTTTAATTTCTTTTAATATTTATATAGTATTTTTACTTGGCTGTACACCGCCCTGAGTCCTTCGGGAGAAGGGCGGTATAAAAATCGAAATAAATAAATAAATAAATAAATAAATAAGATATATTAATTGCCTCACACAAAAGAGCATTTAAAGAGGTTTTTGTACTCTCATTTGGAGCTTCCCCCCTAGACTGGTCTCTTACAAGCACTTTGTGGAAAGTAGTGAAAAATGCTGCAAGAGCAGCTTAAATTGTAATTCAAACGGATCAAGCCTAATCGCCTTTGGTAAAATAAAAAATGTCATCAAGTAAAATTGCATCAGAAAATAAGGTGAAAATTACTTGATCAACACAGTAAAGTCTCCTAATCTAACAAAAAGCTAGGAGGCATGTAAACTGAAGCAAGACAGATCAATCTTCTAGCAGAAATAACTCCTGGATCTTACTAAAGTAGTATATACATGACTTTGGTGCTGTCAGTGGTTCTCCATCTTCTTTGATAGGTAGCTTTGCACTAACTAGGTTCTTCGACAAACTCAGAGCATATGCACCAAGACAAATTCCTTGTGTGTCCAATCACACTTGGCCAATAAAAATTCTATTCTATTCTATTCTATTCTATTCTATTCTATTCTATTCTATTCTATTCTATTCTATTCTATTCTATTCTATTCTCAGTATTTTGTCCCTGCTGATTAAATAATAATACAATTACTCAAAGTACAATTTAACTCTTAACTTTCAGTTTTAGAACTTTTTTTTTTCATTGCTGAACTGAAATACTATCCAACCATCCTTAAATTCCCAGCAAACAACAGCGGCATTAATTTTTTTTATCCCCACTATCTTGTTTAAGCCAAATCCCAATGCAGTTGTCAGGAAAAGGTTGTGCTCTAATTAAGTGCTAATTAGGATCCAGCCTTATCAGAACTCTGCCAGTACTTTTCCCAGAGTAGGTTCACATAGTATAGTTGACTTTGTGTTAGCGTGCAATATTGACCCAGCCTTTATGGTTTTCAAATTGTAGTTTATCATTAACGTATATGAAATCTGCCAGTGTGGTTTATTCAGTAAATCAGTGTTATAAAAAGTCATAGTCTAATGTACAAGCATGGCTATTGTTTTATCATGGTTGATCACACAGCAACCAGATGTTTACACTGGATGTGGAATTTTTATACACCTAAAGTTAGGTGGTTATTGATGGTGTTAAAAGTACCATTGTAGGATGTGAGTTTTCAAAGTAAAATTGACTTCTGCAATTGACTGATGGTGATTCGGTCACTGCAGAGATATTCAGGGGGGGGCTCAGGATATTATTTTGGAATTGCACCCAACGTGCCTATAGCTATTAGTACCAGCTTTGCTTTCTTTTGTCATAGATATTTTATTTCTATTTGCAGGTTTGCAGGTTTTTATATTTTGTGAATTTATCTCTCTTCTATTCTGTTGTCCCCAGAATCAGATGCTGCCATGTCCACCATCCAGACATTTTTGTCTTTATTATCAACAGTTGTTAAGGTGTTATATGGCAGAAAACTTTCATCTTATTTATTTATTTATTTATTTATTTATTTAATCAAATTTGTATACCGCCCTATCTCCCGAAGGACTCAGGGCGGTTCACAGGCCAATAAAAACATATAAATACAGATTAAGATCACAATTAAAAAACTTATTCTAAAGCCAAATTAATTAAAATGATATAAATACTAAAACCAATTAAAATCAATACAAATTTAAAACCTAGCCCAGTCCTGCGCAAATGAATAAATATGTTTTAAGCTCGCGGCGGAAGGTTCGGAGGTCCGGAAGTTGACGAAGCAATCTTCTATTGCTTTGCAAATAAATGGCATTTCTTGCACCATTGTAATGGTTGGTCACAAGGTTAGCCAGATGTTTATACTGAATTTGGCATTTTTATCCATGTATGGATATGACCTCGTATATAGATGTTAGTATTATTATTATTACGGTTTATTACACAGTCAGATGTTTAGACTAGATTTGACATCTTTTGTCATTATGTCTTTGTACCATTTTTATTCCTGCAGCCACCAACATGCTATCTGAACTTATTTTCCTGAGGCTAAAACAAATCCCATGGATAGAGTTTAAAAACACACACAAAAAAAATAGAGTTTAAAACACAAAACCTCCATGACTTTGCTGCAGGGGGAAAAAAGGGGTTAGGGTACTTGTGGGCTAATTTCCTGAAATCTTCATAATCCAATAACATGTTATTTCAGTGATAACGGTAATAAAATCATGTGGGTAACTCGACTCATGATTATTAGTCAACTTCCAAGTTTATTATTATTATTTTTTTTATTTTATTGGATTTTTATACCTCCCTTCTCCCGAAGGACTCAGTCCATAGAAGTCACCCTTCTACTGATGTGCCATAATAAGAATTAAGAATTTCTTATTTCACCCAAAAAAACATGAGGACATTTGAATGATTTATTATTTTATTGAGTTAACAGGCACCCTAAACTGATGCAAATACCACAAAGAAGCAAAAGAGCAACATGCATTTATAGGATTTGCTTTTATGCTGTCTCTTTCTCTCCCTCCCTCCCTTCCCCCTCCCTCTCCCTTCCTTATTTTTAATTAACAATGTACACTTTGTGATCTGAAATCTTAAGACTGATGTGTCATATTGACCCTGAAAGTTCACTATAAATGTGGGTATTCCTATTCCTAATATTTGTCTCTCTTCCTTCTTTGCCTCCCTCAGTTTTGTATGCTTCAAAACATTAATGCTTAGTTATGCTTTTTCTTTAGCGTCTAGATCAGGGGTGTCCAAACTTGGTCCCTTTAAGACTTGTGGACTTCAACTCCCAGAGTCCTCAGCCAGCAAAGCTGGCTGAGGAACTCTGGGAGTTGAAGTCCACAAGTCTTAAAGGGACCAAGTTTGGACACCCCTGGTCTAGATTGTCTTCAACCATTAGATCTAAGCCAAGAAATTAATGCCCTCTTGATGATCTGCACTTTGACCCATCCTCCAAGTCACCTAAAGGTAAGGGAACAGGGAAGAAGAGCCCATATTTCTAGAGGATGCCAGGTTCATTGCCTCTGTTCTAACCTAGCAGAGAAGCCATTTATAAAGACAACCTGCCAGGCTTCTTTTTATTCATTGAATATGTCAGTACTGTCTTATTATAGAATTTGAAAGCAAGTTAATGTATTCAACAGATCAGGATCACTGAGGAACTTTTATGAGCTAAAGAAGAATATTGTAGCAGGTGACTCAGAGGCGGCTAGGTAGGTGTCGATTCTAGCCTCTTACATTATGAGGTATATGTGAGTGGGTTATAAAATAAATGACTAATCTAGGCTGAGCCTTCACATAGTTGGTTATTCAATAAAAGCTACAGTGGATTTCTTGGTTTTTGGTTTATTTTGACTCTACAGTCACAGCATATGAAATTGTTCAATGGTCTCTAATTTTTAAAAAAAACCTATTTTTGTTAACAAGTGCCAAGTTACATTTTGAACATAGTCTGGAATCAATTCTAGATCTAGAAGAATCAGACATATATACATATCACATTATTCTGAAAGCTGGTGCTTTGTTTTGCATTGTGCAGTCCCCATTTCTTTTTTTCCTTTTAATTTTTTTTTTTGGAATCGTATGGAGACAGGAAAGCTTGAAGAAAACCATCCTCAGCAAAATAATACCCAAGACTTTCATACTGGGGACTTAGAACATACAATATTAAAATAACTTTCATTTGACTTCATCTTATGGACCATGAGAATTTTGACAAAATCTTTGCAGTATTAATGACCCACATCTTTGAATATTAGTAGCTCAGGTATGTAGTTATATTGTTGGTTTGAGCTCCAAGCTTGGCAATTTGGTTGCAACCATTTCTTCACCATTTGAGGAGACATCTTCAGTGCACTTTGGATTGTTCTTGTCTGGGGGGGCACTGGCCTGATTTCTGGTTGTGTGATTGGCTGGCTGTAGTTGCTGAGGTCTATCACCTGTAGTTGCTGTAGGTCCATGACAATGACATCATCAGATGACATCAGAACAACAACACCAGCGCTAATTTATTTATTTATTTATTTGAATTTATACCCCGCCCTTCTCCGAAGACTCAGGGCGGCTTACACTGTGTTAAGCAATAATCTTCATCCATTTGTATATTATATACAAAGTAAACTTTATTGCCCCCAACAATCTGGGTCCTCATTTTACCTACCTTATAAAGGATGGAAGGCTAAGTCAACCTTGGGCCTGGTGGGACTTGAACTTGCAGTAATTGCAAGCAGCTGTGTTAATAACAGACAGACTTAGTCTGCTGAGCCACCAGAGGCCCAAGTACATCACATAGACGTACTTAAAACCAAGGACTATGACTCAGCAACTACAGCCAGCCAATCACACAACAAGAAATCAGACCAGGACTCAGCAAGGTATTTAAAGGCCAGTGCTCCCCCAGACAAGCACAATCTAAAGCACACTGAAGATGTTTCCTTGAATGGGGATGAAACATTTGCAACCAAATTGCCAAGTTCAGACCTCAAATTAACAACATAGTTAATGACCCACATTTTATATTTTTTTATATTGGAGGTGTGAATCCAATGGCATAGACTCTTTAGCCTTTCATGACTTACTGATCATAAGGGAACAGTAGAGCCTAAATAAAGAGTTAAGTAATTACTCTGTGTTCCATTTTTACTTATCACCCAGTGAACTCTTTTTTAAGAGTCTGCTAATCGGAGGACTTTCTTCTTTTGCCTTCCCATTCAGGCACACGCACACAAAACACTTATTCTTTTTTACTCTTCTCTTGATAAGATATAGATAGCTAGATGCTTGGCTTTGCTTATCATATATTCCATGTAAATAAATCTCATTTCTGTAGAATTATAAAGTCTGCTTCACTACTGTAATAGAATATGTAGATGACCTTGAAGGGGAATGATGCTACCTAGGAAACAATGAGACAAGAGACACAGGAATCCCCAATGGCTTAATGGATAGAGAAAGAAACTTTAAAAGGACCCGTTCTAGTTGATCAAGCAGTTAATAGTAGTGGCAAAGAGTTTGTGCTTTCAGACTTGCTTCTGTTAATGTAGCCTTATAATAAATTAGAATTAGTTTGTCTGTTCAGGTTGCCTATCTGGTTTACATTCCTGGGAGGTATAACTAGTAATTATTTTGTGTCAAATTGCTGGTCTCAGGAAAATGGAGAATTGCTGCATTTAGAGTAGTGTGGGTCATTTGCACCTCAGTTATCCTTGGGAAGGTGACAAGAGAAGATTACATTCCAAAAGTAATATTTCACTTAGCTCAATATAAGAAAAAGGCTAGAAAGAATATAAAGAATATTATATAAGAATATAAGAATATATGCCTCTGACCCGGCGTAGATCTCAATTGGCTCCTTGGTTCTCTGAGGAGCTGAGGGAGATGAAACGCCAGAGAAGACGCCTAGAGAGTACCTGGAGGTCTAGCCGTTCCGAGGCTGATCGGACACTAGTGAGATCTTTTACTAAGACCTACCTAGTGGCAATGAGGGAGGCGAAACGTTTTTACGTTTCCACCCTCATTGCATTGGCAGATAACCGCCCGGCTGCCCTGTTCCGGGTGACTCGCTCCCTCCTTCATCAGGAGGGGCAGGATGACCCCCTACAGGGACGTGCTGAGGAGTTTAACGGTTATCTATATGATAAAATCGTTCAGCTTCAGGATAGTTTAGACCAAAATTGCCATGATCCAAGTGGGATGGCGGAGGCACGTCTTGTTGAGGTTGTTTGGGATGAGTTTGAGACTGTGACTCTCGAGGACGTGGACAGGTTACTGGGGAGGCTACATGCGACCACATGTTTACTGGACCCGTGTCCTTCCTGGCTGATGCTGGCTACTCAGGAAGTGACACGAGGCTGGCTCCGGGGAATTATAAATGCTTCATTGTTGGAAGGGGTTTTCCCCACTGCCTTGAAACAGGCGGTGGTGAGACCCCTCCTCAAGAAGCCTTCCCTCGACCCAGCTATTTTGGGAAATTACCGTCCAGTCTTCAACCTTCGCTTTGTGGCGAAGGTTGTAGAGAGTGTGGTTGCATGGCAGCTTCCCCGGTACCTGGATGAAGCTGTCTATCTAGACCCGTTCCAGTCCGGCTTCCGGTCCGGTCACAGTACGGAGACAGCTTTGGTCGCGTTGGTGGATGACCTCTGGAGGGCCAGGGATAGGGGTTGTTCCTCTGCCCTGGTCCTATTAGATCTCTCAACGGCTTTCAATACCATCGACCATGGTATCTTGCTGCACCGGTTGGAGAGTTTGGGAGTGGGAGGCACCGTTTATCGGTGGTTCTCCTCCTATCTCTCCGACCGGTCGCAGACGGTTTTGACAGGGGGGCAGAGGTCGACCGTGAGGCACCTTACTTGTGGGGTGCCTCAGGGGTCGATTCTATCGCCCCTCCTGTTCAACATCTACATGAAGCCGCTGGGTGAGGTCATCAGTGGTTTTGGGGTGAGTTATCATCTGTACGCTGATGATATGCAGCTGTACTTTTCCACCCCGGACAACCCCAACGAAGCTGTCGAAGTGCTGTCCCGGTGTCTGGAAGCCGTACGGGTCTGGATGGGGAGAAACAGACTCCCCATCCAGACCCGTAGGGGCCGGATAGCTCAGGCTGGTAAGGCCTGTTATTAAGAACACAAAAGCCTGCAATTACTGCAGGTTCAAGCCCGGCCCAAGGTTGACTCAGCCTTCCATCCTTTATAAGGTAGGTAAAATGAGGACCCAGATTGTTGGGGGGGCAATAAGTTGACTTTGTAAAAATATACAAATAGAATGAGACTATTGCCTTATACACTGTAAGCCGCCCTGAGTCTTCGGAGAAGGGCGGGGTATAAATGTAAACAACAACAAAAAAAAACTCAAGCTCAATCCCTCGAAGACGGAGTGGCTGTGGATGCCGGCACCCCGGTACAGTCAGCTGCAGCCGCAGCTGGCTGTGGGGGGCGAGTTATTGGCCCCAACGGAGAGGGTGCGCAACTTGGGTGTCCTCTTGGATGGGTGGCTGTTGTTTGACGATCATTTGGCGGCCGTCTCCAAAAGGGCCTTCCATCAAGTATGCTTGGTGCGCCAGTTGCGCCCCTTCCTTGACCGGGATGCCTTATGCACGGTCACTCATGCCCTTGTCACTTCCCGCTTGGATTATTGCAATGCTCTCTACATGGGGCTGCCCTTGAAGTGCACCCGGAGGCTGCAGCTAGTCCAGAATGCAGCTGCGCCGGTAATAGTGGGAGCAACTCGATCCTGCGCAGTTTGCACTGGCTTCCTGTGGTCTTTCGGGTGCGCTGTAAGATTTTGGTTACCACCTTTAAAGCGCTCCATGGCTTAGGACCCGGGTACTTACGGGACCGCCTGCTGTTACCTTTTGCCTCCCACCGACCCATACGCTCACACAGAGAGGGCCTTCTCAGGGTGCCGTCCGCCAAGCAATGTCGGTTGGCGGCCTTCACTGTTGGAGCTCCTACGCTTTGGAATGAACTTCCCCCTGGTTTACGTCAAGTGCCTGATCTTCGGACTTTTCGCCGTGAGCTGAAAACGCACCTATTTATTCAAGCGGGACTGGATTAAAATTTTATTGGGGTTATTTATATTTTAAGGTTTTTAAATTGTTTTAAATTTTCGGCCACTTTTAATATGTTCTTTTTTAATCTCTTTTAATGTGTATATAGTGATTTTTTACTTGGCTGTACACCGCCCTGAGTCCTTCGGGAGAAGGGCGGTATAAAAATCGAATTAAATAAATAAATAAAATAAAATAAAATAAAACAATGAATGCAGGAACAAATGGGCCACCAGATGGTGTCTGTTTTGAATCTGCAGAAACTTCTGTTTTTAGTAAAGAGAAAGACAGGTTTGCTGAACAGAATGATTGTAAATCTATCTTTTACTTGGCTAAACAAACAAAAGAGCACCTCAACCAGAAGAAAAATTCTATAATTTTTGTTAATTTTAAAATTCTACCATTAGTCAAAGAAGAGATGCTCATTTTAATCATTTCCTCATCATTCGCTAATGACGTAAAACTATTCAACTATTCCGACAATGCTGCTGCCCTTCAAAGAGACCTTGACTATGTGTCAGAATGGTCAAACAATTGGCAATTCTGAATCTCAACCAACAAATGCTCTGTCTTACACACTGGCAAAAAAAATCAGAACACCAAATAAAAATTGGGCGGATACGACCTCAAAGACAACCCTTACTCTGTCAAGGACCTTAGAGTACTCATCTCAAATGATCTAAGAGCCAGGGCCCACTGTAACAGCATTGCCAAAAAGGCATTAAGAGTTGTTACCTAATCTTGTGAAGCTTCTTCTCCGCTAATATTGAACTGCAAACTAGGACATACAAAACCTTTGTTACACCGATTCTAGAACACAGCTCATCAGTCTGGAATCCACACTGTATATTGGACATTAACACAATTGAGCGAGTCCAGAGGTATTTCACAAGAAGAGTACTCCACTCCTCTGCTTACAATAGAATACCTTTTGCCACTAGGCTTGAAATATTGGGCTTGGACAACCTAGAACTATGCCGCCTACGGTCTGACCTAAGTGTAGTACACAAAATTGTCTGCTAAAACGTCCTATCAGAAATGACTTCTTCAGCTTCAACCGCAATAGTACACAGGCAAACAATAGATACAAACTCAAGGTAAACCACTCCAAACTCATGCAGAAAATACAATAGATATTTTCAACTTCAGCAACAGAGTGGCCAATGCCTGGAATACACTACCTGACTCTGTTGTTACATCTTCAAACCCCCAAAACGTTAACTTTAAACTGTCTACCGTGGACCTCATCCCATTCCTAAAAGGTCCGATGACCACCCCATTCCTAAGAGGTCTGTAAGGGGTGTGCATAAGCACACCAATGTGTCTACCATCCCTGTCCTACTGTTCCCATTTATTCGTATCCATTTCCTGTATTCATAATCATGTTTATACTTATTTTTTAAGAATCAAAGATCCTTTATATGTTTCAAATCTGGAATCCGGTCTGTCCTCAGTAAAATAGATCACAGGGAATAGCTGTGATTTAAGACTGAATAAACATCATTTTTATACAATCAACAATTGAAAATTGCTCATGAACTATACTCTTAGATCCATTTGAACTAAATTGTGAAAAAATGCAGCAAGAACAACAAAAAATTGCAATCACAAAAACTGTATAACCAAATGCACTAAAAAAGTGGGGCACAGAGAACCTGATGCATTTTAAAAATTAGAAGTCTTAGAAAAAGTTGCGGTCATGCGTGAATTATTCCAAATATTTATGTTGTATAAAGGCCAAAAACACTTATTGCTATTTTGCTACCATGTTTTGCGGTTAGAGGATGTTGGGAAATTCAGATTGACTGTTGGAACAGCATGCAAGTCATGGGCACCCCATGCTAGTACAAATGTCTAATGCTGGAGCATCAATGATGATGGTTATGTCTTTTGTAATAAATGATATATGGACACCGAACTCTTACTATAATTGCCAGTTACATTGATTGTGAAGACTACCTTTTCCAAATTCTGGGTTTTGACTTAGTCATTTGTGTTACTCAGTCTACAGTGGGATGCTATTGAAAAGAATCTGGAATTTGCATCTGGTGCAAAATTTAGTAAGGAGTCCATCTAATTTAATTCCTAGATTAGCTGAATTGTGTCTGTTGTAAGCATGGATCATGGTTATTTAATACTTTAAATTGCTTTAATCTGGGGGGTTTTAAGAGCTCCATTCATGAGCATCTGTGTGGAAAACAAATGTTGAAAAATGTGCATCATCATGCAAATGCTGTGAATTATTACTGGCACTAGGCACTGGGACACAAGTACAGAACTTTTTATTTTTGCATACTTCATATATACTAGCCATTTCAATAATTTCAATAATAAATGTATATCTAATCAGCAAATCCCAAAGCCAGAATTTCATTTTTTTTCTGTCTCAAGGCCAAAATTTAGAAGCAGTTTCCAAATAGAACCAAAGTTTGATATATTCTTTTCTTTGATTAAAACTGTTAATTTAACCATGTCTGCTAATTCCATCAGTTTTTCCATCCATTCTTCTGTTGTGGGAATCAGCGTATCTTTTCATTTTTACACATAAAGCTTTCTCGCTGTAGTCAGCATATACAACAACATTACAGATTTTTTCCCCAAGATCATTATTCAATAAACCTAAAAGGAAGTTTAAATTTTATATTCATTTTGAAAATCCTGAAAATCTTCTACATTAAAATATGAACATTGCCCCCAATATTTTTAACAGCATCTTGTTATCATCTAAAATTCATATTCATTATTTCTTGAAATGCAGCCACAAATCTATAGCTTTTTAGTGGTACTACCTTACATAAGGATGTTTTCTGCTTTATCTCATTGAAAAAGGAATCATTCCTTTTTATAATTTACTTGGCTGTTTGACTCCAATTCTGAATCTCCCCTTTGGCATAATTGTTCCTGAGATCAGTTCTCAGGATAAGAATAGGTAAATTCAATATTTCAAGTGATCTACACACTTGGAATGTGTTTCACACAAAAGCTTGCTGCATTGCCTTTTGCAGACCAGAAGAAATTTATTTTCACAGGATGTTCCGCATAGATAATAATCAAATCTTTTAGAGTCCACTAGATGGCAGTCCAGTGCAAAAAAACGAGGTAGAAAAGAAAACACACACACCCCTTTTTTTTCCTTGGTAACTCTGGAAGAAGATGAATTACAGCAGCTCAGACTCAAAACTTGCTTAAATGATTCCTCTGCTGGAAATCTGCTGTTTGACCTGCACTTATTTATAAAGAGTGTTAAGCTTCAGCTGCGATATAAAAGACAATGTGGCATTTTGTCATATTTAATGTATCCAATATCTGCCACTGAAATAAGTCACCACTCCTTTGGGAAGTTTTGAATGAAGAAAGCATAGCAGACACACACCAAGAAAGCATAGCAGACACACACACAAAAGGTGAAACTTAAAATGTCACTGTACAATTGGTTTGCTTTGGTTTTAAAATCAAAGCAGTTGTGGGAAGGCAACTTCACATCTACTTTCCTGATTTTAGCGGAGTGAAATATAGTGGAGTGAAATGTAAAATACACAATCTATGTAGACTTATATTTTTTATTTGCAAAAAAATATAAGGCAACTTCATAAATTCCAATAGTAGCAAATATCTATAGCTCAAGACTGAATGGTAGAGTCTGTGATGCTCTGAGTTTGGTTGTTTGCTTGCAGATGATACCCATACCCAACTCAGTAACGTCACCAAGCGTGTGGGTTTTGCTCCCTGTTTATATACAAAGGTGCCAAATTACAGAATAACAACAGGTGGGTAAAAAATCAGTAGGAGCAAGAGAGAGTTCCAACTTCTTGTTGATTTCATCAGTGGGTTGTCTGTGGAAAGCTGGCAGTGAAGGAATTCCTTCTTTCTTCCCTCCATATTCCTATATTCCTTCAATCATCAGCTCTGCGAGATGGAATCCTCCACTGGATTCCAGGTTTCTGTGAATGAAAGGAGCCCTTTCATTTAAAGAAGCATCAGGCTCAATTCCCAGAACTTTCCAGGAAAAATAAAACTTAACGTTAAGCTAAGCTTATTCCTGGAAATTGTTTTTGAATGTCAGCTTCAGAGCATATAAAAGGAAAAATGTGTCCTTGGGGGCATAGCTTTTTTCACCACCAAATGACTCAAAAAGTGTCCTATATGTTTGCCTTTTGATGATGAAAGCACAATGCCCAAGTGATTTTGACTTTTCTCATGATTCAATTTCAACATCTGAATTTTGAGCAAATCCTAGATGTGAGTAAGGGGCACTATCCCTTTCTCAAGCACATGTCTGCATGATGTTCTTAGGGTCATTTATAGCTTCCACACCAATCATTATAGTGAAATAGCTTCCTCAGACCCCTGTTCAATAGGATTTATACCCCTGATTGCGTTTCAAATACAAAAATCTGGATGACATTTAGATGGCAATCAAGACAAGCAAAAAGTGTCACTCTTTGTTGCCACCTAACGATTGATATGATTGACTAGTAAACTCTTTTTTTAAAATTAGAGTTCATCCTATTAATGGTTTAATGGGAAAGAAAAAATCAGTGAAAAAAATGGAGGCTTTTCCCATGTTGGACAGGGCTGGAATTTCAGACAAAGAACCCACAAATTACGCTCTTAGAATGTTGTGGTTCAACAATACTTGGAAGATCACTTCTCAGAATAAATAAGCTGTTATATCTCACTCTTATTTCAAAATTAAGCAATATTCCACAAACAATGTCCTAGCCTAGCCTAATTTCTAAGGGTTTGGTACAAGGTTATATTATTTCTCTTCTTGAGTCTCTCATTCTCTTGGCCTAATCCTATTCCTCAAGTACAGTTTCATAAATATGCTATGAATCATATTCCAACAATTTGGTGATTATCACTTAGATACTTGAAATGCAACATAGCAATTCAGCTTTGGCCAGGGCATTATGTTTCTCTATTCTACTATGTGCTAATTCAATATCTTTATTGGCTCCTGTTCTTTTTTGTAATTCTCAGATTACATTTTGCTGAAAACATTCAAACAAAGATTCCATGCACAAAAGATTACAAAATACAGTTGCAATGCAACTTCAATAGTGAACCTTTTATTCACAAAAGTAGATACAAAATTACTTTGGCAAGTATTTTAAAACATGAACTCAAATTGTGTTTGAACAGCTAAGAAATTATGATTGAAATCCTAAATCCAATGTTTGGCAGGAATAAAGTTCAAAACCCATTTTTCATTCAAATTCAAATACTATGACTAATCAAACAGCATAATGTGAGAGGTAATAATTCTATGGACACACATAGGATATAAAAAACAGAGCCACCCTTGATACAAATGTTATTCACAGTTTGAAAAATAGTATGTATTAAATTCATCCAGAGTAAAAGCTTTTTCAAATGACCCATTAATATTAAATATCATCCATGAATTCAAAAACACATATAAATTCAAACTGAGCTCTGTTTTTGAAGATAGCAGAAGTTATTTTGAACATGAGTTCCACCTATATATACTGTATATTCAAACATAATGTAGATATACTGTATCACCCCACAAATATGACAATTATACTTCCAAAATCATAAAAACCTATATCTTCTGCACTCAGCAGAGCTTAAAGTAAATTTATACGGAGAGGTTCACCAACCATTTTTTTCAGTCCTTAATCTTTCCAATCCTATAAACCTAATTTTTGCTTTATCTACAATTTAGACAAAACATTATTTATCATTTGGTCAAAAACATTCCATATTTCAATCCTTCTATACAGCCCAAAGTTTCTGATGCTTAAAAGTTTTACAACTTAACAGTAAGTAGACTTAATTAACATCTTCTAGTTAGTAACAAAACAACATGATATGGACAAGCACTGGACAAGCAAAAGAGCAAGCTTTACAAGAGCAAGCACTATAAATTATATGCATATTGATATAGAAATAGACATCTCCTTTTCTATATTTCTAATATTAGAACTAGCATGGACATGCTGCTGGGAATTCAGACATTAGTATTCCCAATGTATCTGAAGGATATCAAATTATAGAAACCTCTTTATACTATAAAGTCTATGGCAAAACAGAGATTAAATATAAAAGGAAATATTGGACCGGACTAGTAAACTATTTGCATACTTCTTTCTATAGCTACTGTTCCATGAATACCATTGACTATGGTATTGCCATCATTTCTAATTGCATTAATCAGTAAATATCAGAATATACTGGGTGACCTGGACAAAGTAAATGCAGCCCAAAATGAGTATGAACCATTTTATCAGCATCTGGTCTATTTGTATCATGTAAAAATAATAATATCAGTTTGCTAGTTTTGTTGTGAAATCAGTGTGCTGTACCAATGAAAAAAAATAGCACCTGTTGACTCAAATTAGCCAAGCTATTTGCTATTGTAAAGGTGCTGCTTTCAAGGATCATTGGCTTGCTAATCTGCACAAAGGTTCTTTCTCAAACATAAATATGTAATTAACCAGACATTGGACAACTAATACATGGAGCTCTTTGGTTAATTTCTGTGAATAGGATACACAAGCACACACAGAAACACACTTTCACACACTGTATGCATGTGTGTTTGTAGGACAGGGAGTATATCCTAACCTAACAGTATCCTTGTTAAATTTAGAAGCATTATGTGAAAGAGAAGACTAGTGATTAAGTCCTCCTAAACATTAGCAGAGAGCGGATCTGGTGTAGACATCAGAGTAGAAAGTGGGAGTCTGTGAATTCTAGCTCTATCTTAGACCCAAAGCCAGCTAGTGATCTTGGGGCCAGTCACTCTCTCAGTCTTAGGAAAGAAGCAATGATAAACCATTGCTGAAAAACTGCCAAGAAAACTGCAGGGACTTGTCCAGATAGCCTCCGAAATTAAACAAGGTTAAACAGAATGGATGGGAAACCATTAGCAACTAATCATGGACCTATGAGATAATATGAATTTATTTTTAAAAGTGTGGAAATAGAGGAATAATATTTCTTTCAGATCTTGCCCAAATTCTGGGGGCTTGCATTAAGACATCTAGTTTTCTTGCTGAGAATTTGGAAGTGGCTTCTCAATGAATTAAAATTAACAAGAACACAAGTTCCAGCTGACTATTATGGAAACCTTCCTAGCAGTAAGAATAATTCTCCTTCAGAACCAATTTCTTCAGCAATTCTAGCAGAGATTAGATAGATATTAATTAGTGCTTTGGATTCTTGGTCTGGGCAGATCTGATGGACAAACTAAATAGCTTCCTTCAACTGTATGACTGTATCACTTTATTAGTCCATATATCCATTTAAATGCAGTTAATGGGTTATCCTCTATGAATTTAATAGTATTCCTTTGTTATGTTAAAAATATAAAACAGTAATATAGAAGCACATTTCACTTCGATAGTGAAGAATATCTGCACTTTCCTGAACCACCCTGTATGTTCTGTGGGTATCTAGGCTAAATTTGAATAAGCATGAAGCTAAATAGTATAAACCAGTAGTGTATTATTGAGACCATCCTATTCTTCGGAGCAAGTGCATTGTCCTTGGGATCAATGGACAGTCATAGAAAATTTATTTAAAATAAAAATTGCTTGCCATTTTCACATAACCAGCATTAATTTATTCAGTTGCTACTGCCCCTATGGCAATCTAGCTTGCCATATTGCATCTTTCTGATAAATAGACTCCTTGCAAAACTACTGTAAGCTTGTCTAAATACTTTTAAGAATATTTCAGAAGCACATAGAAGGAGAACATACTCAGATGAATGGATTGTAACTGAATGAATAGTTTATACATCTTACAGAAATAGGGTTCTGGTTTATCATAGCATAAAAAGTTATACCATAAATTTCATGGTATATGTACTGTTCACTTCAGGAGCTGGTGCCTACATTATTGTAAACTAGATTTCAAAATACTACAATGAAATTGGCAAACAAACACATCATAAGGCACAGTATTAAGAATTCAGAGACAACAGCAGTTAGAACATTTAAAGTGCTACTAGCAAATAGTACAATTACAATAAAAAGAACTCCAAAATAATTGCTGTGACATAGCACATAGCATATAGCTAATTTTATCAGATTACATCATCAAAAACATATTTATACATTCAAATACATGACATTGGCTATTGATACACAGCTTTTCCAGGATAGATAATACGTACTTATTATAGATAGTAGGAGTCTCTGTCAGCCTTTGTAAAAGCAAACTTTACTGGATGTTGATGGTTAAAACTAAGCTGAGAAAGGAAATAAGATAATTCTCCAGGAGTTTGCATAATATTAGAAAATGTATCTGAGTATTATTTTTTCTTCCTTCTCCTCCTCTTTATAGTATACACTAAATAATTCATGATTGTTGTTCTTTTTAATTTGGAATGTTCATTTTGTATGTTAATTCACCATTTTAATCTGATTCTAATTATTATTATAGAACAAAAAGCTTTAAAATGTTTGAATTTGGATTTCCCAAGCTATAAAACCTAAAAAAGAAGTGAACAAAAATATTTTTTCTCTACTACCCTGCTTCCCCCAAAATAAGACATCCCCTGATAATAAGCCCAATCGGGCTTTTGAGCACATGGCAATAAGGCCAAACACTTATTTCAGGGTTCAGAAAAATATAAGACAAGGTCTTATTTTCGGGGAAACACAGTAAATGTTTTTTAATGGGTTTTTTTCCTGCCCGGCATTGGGAAACCAAAAGTAAAAGTTAAAGGATTTATGTGAATTATGTATAAACAGAATTTATTAAGTAAGATATAATGCAAAATGGATATAGTCTGCTTTATCTTACTTTGACCACATTCAGTTTTACCTATCATACTTTTTAAAGCAGTGATTCAAGCACATTTTTAACCATTTATATACAGTTGATTGTTTCAAATATTTTTCAGCAGTATTAATCTGTAAAAGGAATACATACCACAAATCTCCAGTTTAATACATTGAGGATTAGAACTCTTCTACATCAGTTCCTTTGTCCATCATCTAATACTCAGAAATTTTGCTATCATTGTTTACTTAACAGTTAAAATTTAATTAGAACAATTAATTTGAAATCAGAAACATTTCTAACAAAATTTATGATGGAAAATTACCTAGGAAATGACTAAATGTTGTCACAAAACTGTACATGGACAAACACTGTTCATTTTTTATGCAAATCATGAATAAAAGCATGCCAACTTTCTAAATTTGGTTCTGAAGATAATACTGGTCATTCTCTTGCAAATAAAAGTCTTTGAGATACAATACTGTATGAAAGGGTGAACATGTGCAGTTTCATTCATAAACAGCATATTCAAGGGCTGCATAAATATATTACCTGTGTCAGTATTCATGTATTGCACAAGGTTTCCCTCTATGTAATAGGATAATTGTAGCCATGCCCATTGACCTGCTATGGTTCCTATGTCAGTAGAGAATAATACACTGATATTAAACTTGCAAGATTAGAGACTTAAGACATGCTGGCACAAGTTTGGTTATTTCAAGCTTTCATTGAAGCCTCAATCAGAAAATAGTACAGACATCATCCTGAGAATATCGCTGAAGCTCGATTATCACTCAATTAATTGCAGAAAATTGACAATATAATAGCAGTTTATTCACAAGTGCAAGTTAACTATGGAAAAAAGAATCTTCTTATTTGGAAAGATAGAATTTACTTTGTCTTTCCAGATAATCAAGCATATATTAAAACTGTACAGTTGTTCTCCTTCAGGAAAACACAATATTGCACTACTTGGGAATTAAATATGGATTATTAATAAAACTTGAACATCTAGCTGTTCACTTGCAAAATACAGAATTTGCCAAAATGTTCTGCATGAAGAAAACTTGTTGGACATACAACATTATAATCAGAATAAATTATAAGTATGGATTAATTAAGCTTTGCTACTAGCTGTCTCTTGTATTTTAACTCTCAGTGTTTGAAACTGTGGCATATATGGTATGAATGTTTGAAGGGGCCTCTCACAGTTACAGATAAAAGGATTTAGATCAGGTGTTACATTTTGAGAAATCCTCACGCTTCTAATGAGAGTATTGGTATGAAAGTTACATGGTGCCACATTTGAATTTTCTGTTAAAAATATATCATTTTCGTTATTTTTGAGTGGGCCCATGCCTAGATAGAACAAACTTCTCTCTGGACTGTTACCTTCAGTGAAAGTTTTATCCTGTTCTGAAGATTCTGAGAAACCTTCAGAGGAAACAACAGAAAGAGAGTGAGTTTTTCTGGGAGGGTCTTGAAAATATTCAGGTAATATCAAAAATGCTTGATTTCCTACTGCCCAAGAAATGCTAGAGAAAGAAGCTGGAACTGAAGACTTAAGGTTCACAAAGCTTCTGTCAAAAGGTTTACTTGAATCCTCTGGAGGCTCATAAAGCCCACTTGACATGGAGCCACTTATAATAGTTGCATATTTTACATTACATTGTTCTGACATGCCTCTTTTATTTTCAGCATCATGGACATTCTCAGAGAGACTGTCCCTATTGAAATGACCACTAGAGCAAGTTGAGTCATGCTCAAAGTCCTGAATGGTTGAAAACAGTGAGTCAACAGCTAATAACTCTTGTTTATCTTCATGTTTCATTGCTTTATCAATACTGATATCTTCCAATACTATTTCTGATTCCAGAAGTAGAGGACCAAATGACAATGCTTCAGGATGCTTGAGAAAGAGATGCTCAAAGGTTTCAGGCTAAAAAAACAAGACACATTGTAAAGCTCATTTATCAGTTAATTGTTCACACTGAAAAGAATACAAGAATAAGAAAAATTAAGCAAATGAATATTTTATTACATTTGAATCTTCATTTTCAAAGCCAGATGAACTACATTTTTGAAATAATCTCTCTTTGGGAGGGGAACCAAATTATGGTATTGAATCTGGATGTTTTCACTTATATAGTTCAGATTAAATAAAGTGTACCAACATAAGGCAGACATGTTAAAGTAAACAAAGATATATCTGCAAGTTTTAAATATGCCATTTTAGATATTTAATTTTTATATGCTTTAAAGTAATTGTTTAAACCCTAGCTTTAGAAGCTTCTGCTTTCTCTCTTCTCAATTAGAATTATGGATATAATTCATCTTCCTTTCAATAAAGAGGAAATTAGGAATACAGTGGCTCTAAAAATAACTGATAAATAAAATGAATCATAATCAAAATAACTACAAAGCAAACCTGCAATTCTGTGTACACTTACCTGTCAATAAAACAACTGAAAATATTTTATTCTGGCCAGAGTTTATATTCTATGGTGCAGCTCTGTCTCCAGAAATCATCACTCATTGATATGCAGTACAAGGGTTTATCAGGTTTTGCTATTCCTCTCCAACATCCAGAATGAAGTTAAGTGTATTTCTCATGTAGACTACATCAACAATATATGATGATATTCCCTAAGTTCAAATATACTCTTTATTGTCATATTAAACTCCTGTTCAGTTCAACTACTGGCAAAATTTTCTGCCTTTCTTTGTGAGTGGTTAAGGAGAACTCCAAAACTGTAGGAGATGTTTTGCATCTCAGAAGTATTGCTTCTGTCACCATTCCCGAAAAAAAAAATTTCTGGGCAATTTCTTAGCTTAGCTTTATTGAACTTTATTTAAAATGTATTATGGAGCTGACCTTTCATATATTTTTTGTTGCTGGAAAGTTAGCACCCAGGGGCCTAATCCAAATCAGAATCATCATACATTGAGATGGAGAAGGCCTATGAGGATTTGATGCAGCTTCTATAGTGGCAATGAGCATCTTTGTTTCCAAGTTATGTTAGTGTCATTGGGGTAATCAAGGGAATCACTGCAATTTAAATTGAGTTCTAGAATGCTTGGAAGTAGTTTTTTCATTCATAAGAACTTCTATCAGTGCTCCATTTCAAGTTCTTTGTCCTCCCCTCCCCATTTACAATGTCTCTAAAGCAACATAGTGCCCTTGTATAAGGTTCTGGGGCTCTTGCAACAATACCAGTTTCCTGCTTTTGCCACAAACCTGTGGGAGGAAATTAATGTGGGCAAAATGGGTTGCAGCCTGGATACTGATTTCTTTGTTCCTTTACTGGTCAACTAGAAAGAGTCCAGCCTAATTGCCAAGATTTTGGCAAAAGCTTCTATGGATACTCATGGATCTTTGAAAAAATGATGTTCAGCTAAGAGCAGGGAATTTGCACACTGCCCACATGGAATGCCTTTAATATTCTGTTTGTCACAACCCTGCATAGATATGCTGCTAAAATATGCAGTGCACAATGAGAGAGAGAAAAAGAAGGGGAGGATTAACAGAGTTTTGATAACAGCTGACATGGGTGAAGAGGGCCTACAGTGTAAGACTTTCAGAAATACCTTGGATTCTGAGATTTTTTTGAGGGTAGCCAGTAGCTAATGTGGCTGAGATATAACATGCAGCTCCATGGCTTAGGACCCGGGTACTTACGAGACCGCCTGCTGTTACCTTATGCCTCCCACCGACCGGTACGCTCTCACAGAGAAGGTCTCCTCAGAGTGCCGTCCGCCAAACAATGTCGGCTGGCGGCCCCCAGGAGTAGGGCCTTCTCTGTTGGAGCATCGACGCTCTGGAATGAACTTCCCCCTGGCCTACGCCAAGTGCCTGATCTTCGGACCTTTCGCCGTGAGCTAAAAACATACTTATTTATTCAAGCTGGACTGGCATAATGGTTTTTTAACATTTTAAACTGGGTTTTATTGTTGTGGGGTTTTAAATTTTTTAAATTTTAAATTTAAATTTTTAAACATTGGCCTTTTTGTAATATGCTTTATTTTAAATTTTGATTTTAATTGTATATATATTGTGTTTTATTTTGGCTGTACACCGCCCTGAGTCCTTCGGGAGAAGGGCGGTATAAAAATTTAATAAATAAATAAATAAATAAAAAGTATTCTATTACAACATTGCAATGAAGAGGGGTGTTTATATTTATTCATATTTAAGTCCTGTTCTGTGCTATTTTCAGTTATTCTACTGACAGAAGGATGGATAGACAGACACAACGCTGGCCTCATTTGCAGAATTTGATCCCAATATTCTGTTGGGCTGGAGATAATGAATTAATGAAAACCTTATGTGTTAGAGAAATTATTAGCTGATAAAATATAATACTTTGATTACAAAATAGGTTTAAGTTTGCCTGCTATTGATACTTGGTTGTGGAATCATTTATGACGTGACAACTGAAACATATTTTCAAGAGACAGCCAAAAGAATCTATAAGATTCTGTTTATATGTCTGAAATTCACATACACACAAACTATAGCATGTGTGTATATGTGTATGTGGTACATCCAAACATACACAGGGCAACAAATACTAAGAAAATAGATAAACTCTTTTTATTCCTTATGTAAAAGAGGTTAAGAACTTTGTGTCTGTCAACAGGATAATTCTCTGTAAATAGAACAGAATGAGATCAAATCTGCAGCAAGGAAAATTTAGCCAGATAAAGAATGAGATGGAAGATGGGTTATGGGTTATGGAGATAAGGATTCCAGAAAAATTTCCAATGAATCTCATTTTGAAAGGCAGGTCAGAATACTGGCCAGCCCTTCACCCAAAGATCCTCCTTTTGGTCATACGATGAAGAAGAGGATGTGTGTGGCTTGTCCCTTCCTTCCCACTGCACACATATTCACATAAGTATAGAGATACCCTACCTGAATACTGTGTCATGTTCTGGGCTCCACGGTTCAGAGAGGGCAGTGACAAATTAAATTCATAGAAAGGCTAAGATAGTGAGGGATCTAAAATAAAGCCTTATGAGGAAATGCTAGAGAATCTGGGTAGGTTTGACCTGTACACAGCTGATAAATGGATATTAAAGCAGTCTTCAAATATCTGAAGAGTTGTCACATAGAGGAAGGGATAGAGTTATTCTCTATTGCTCCAAAGGTCAGGTTGAGAACCAATGGATTAAAATACAAGAAAGTAGGTTCAGCCAGACATTAGGAGAAACTTCCTAATTTTATAAACTGTCAGTCCATGAAACAGACAGCCATGTGGGGTGATAAACTTTTTGCTATAGGGCTCCAGGCTCCAGGCATGATCAATCAGAGTTGCTTTGGTGCAAACCAAACCTTTTTACAGAACCTGTAATTTCTTTCTAAATAAATTCCTGGAATCTCTAATCAAGAAGCAAAGCTCATGATAGGAAATTCATTGTGTTTGAGTGATGTCTTGTCCCTTTTGTACTTAGTTTTTCATGGAATCCCATCAAATTGTTCCAGAGCTTAGGGTTCCATAGAAAACAATTTGTAAAACTTCTTCATTCAACCCCTTGTCCCATGCATACAATAGTGGTGTGCACATACCCTGATTAGTTTCTGGGAAGAAAGTGCACATACACAAACACACACACAATACTTTATTATACAGAACACATACAAATACTTATGGCCACTGCTGCTAAAGATGTTGAGAAAATTCCAGAAATTATCCCCCTGAGCTTGTCAAATATTTATCAAGGAATAATTTCTGTCATTCTTGTTTATGCTGCTATTGTTTGGAATTATAATATCCAGATAGTTTTTTATCTATTCATTTTTTTTCTCCTAAAAATAGGGATAGATTTCTTACTCCCTATGATTTGCTGGTGGTCTGCCTGCTTGCATTTGTCAAGTTTGCTGAAAAGTGAGAGTGGACAAAGACTGTATTGAGTTTCTATCATTCCTCTGATAATAAATATTGTGTCCAAATTAGGAAGAATACTTGTCTTTTGATAAATACTTTATTAATTTTTCTTTTATAGCTTTAGGAAGTTACTTCAAAATATACAGCTCTTTTCCAAGTGCCCTAAAAAAAATTAGAAATCAGGACAAGGATTCTGCTCATTTATATGTCCTTCTGTTCATTGTCAACACTTCCTTTTTATATGATAGCATTTTAATGACGTAAACAAGCTAAAACAAAAGATAAAATTATCACTGGAATTAGACCAAATAAAAGCTAAAATGTTCAGAAATAAAGCTTTCAGAATATTCATAAATTTCATTTCAAAAATATTTTGAATATGATGTTAAATGTTGTAGAATAGTCTCAGCAAAAGCTGCATGGCCCTTGTATGTATTGCGTTTAGCATGAAATAGAATAAGTTTGTACCTTCTAAATAAGCTTTTAAATATTTCTGAGTTTTCAAACTTTCTGTTATATTAAGATTGAAAATTCATAGAATATAAAAGATGCCACTTGAGTGCATTTTTATAGAATTTTATATAGGAGTTCTATTCTATTTAATTTCCCGTTTCCCATTCTCTGACTGTAATCTCAGGGACAGTTTCTACCAACTAGAGCAGATAACAGTTTTTTGGCCTCTATCCCCTTACCTAACCATTTTGGCGGGGAAAGCCATTTTGTAATGGATGCCATAGTGTAATTCATAACGTTTTGTGGTAGCCTTCACCAATAATAACCTGAAACGATGCAAAATTCATGACCTTCTGAAAACACCAAGTTATGTCATGTTGCCCCAAGCCCTGGGCCACAGCCAGTGGTGGGATTCAAATAATTTAACAACCAGTTCTCTGCCCTAATGATTTCTTCCAACAACCAGTTTGCCAAACTGCTCAGAAAGTTAACAACTGGTTCTCCCGAAGTGGTGCGAACTGGCTGAATCCCACCACTGGCCACAGCTCATCTGGAATCAGGCCATGGAAGTGGTGGATGAGCGTGTGCATGCACTGCTGCATTTGTGAAAGTGATGCACCCACACAAAACCATCCCTTTCTCCCCCCTGCCACTGCAGCCTGTGCCGTCTCTGCTTGTTCACTGAGCTGTAAAGGTTGGAGACCACTGGCATAGAGCCAGTGACATTATTAAACAATTTCACTTTTATTGGAAAGTCTGATAAAATGATTCTCCCACTGACTACAAATATAGGAGGAATTTCAGAAGGCCGTTTATACACACTTTAAAATAAACTAAATAGGGTTGTTTTTCCTTTTAATAATTTTCATTGTCTTGTCTGTCTAAAACATTTACTCTATTCTTCCCTGCTTCTTGGCACAATTCAACTAAAGGACACATCAAAGTCATACTGTTCTCACTTCCAAAGCCCACTGAAGCAATTTGTAGGCCTAGCTGTCTTTCCTTCTGCTAATATGAAACACAAGTATTGCCCTGGCCAAGCTGCTGCAGTCCTCCAGTGCCTTGCAGGCATTTTTCCATCTGGGGTGGAGAAGAAATCTGATCTCTTGTCAGTGTCATCTTTGTTTATTCGCTGTAAAATCATTAAGCCAGCATTCCCTTTGTAACTAATTTCTGTCAGGAATCAGAAGGAGGGATGAGGTAAGTGTTTCCTCTCACAAGAAAATAGTAAGCTAAATTCTCCAATCCTGTTGACACAGTGAGAATATGGAAATCCAGAGCGGCTTTTAAACTGGTGCAGCAAATGTGAAATTGAGAGATTAAATTACAGGTAGTCCTTGACTTACGACCACAATTGAGCCCAGAATTTATGTTGCTAAGTGAGAAATTTATTAAGTGAGTTTTGCCTCATTTTATGAGTTTTCTAGCCACATTTGTTAAGTGAATCACTGCAATAGTTAAATTAGTAACACGGTTGTTAAGTGAATCTGACTTCCCCATTGACTTTGCTTGTCAGAAGGTCGCAAAAGATGGTCACATGACCCCTGGACACTGCAACCATCATAAATGTGAACCAGCTGTCAAGCATTTGAATGTAAATCATGTGACCTTGGAGATGTTGCAACAATAAGTGTGAAAAATGTCATGTCACTCTTTTCAGTGCCGTTATAACTTTGAATGGTCGCTAAATAAATTGTTGTTAAGTCGAAGACTACCTATAATCAGGAAAAGTACCTACACTGAGTATGTCTTAGGTACATATATGTGGCGGTTATGAAATGGTTGCTTATAAAGATTCAGCATATGATGCTCTGAGTAAGAAACATGCTCCATAATAAGCACCTGCTTATTTAGAAAACAAAATAGTTTTAGGAAAATGTGTAGAATTAAAGACACTTTGATATCGCTGGCTTTAGGACATGATGCTTTATATCTATATCTATATTCTAAATCAGGTGCCGGGAACATTCCCCAGCTATCATATAATCCCAGCTTTATTCATTCAACCCAGTCATAAGGATAGTTTGCCCAGACTATTCTTTGAGCTTAGGTTACTTAATCAGAGTTTTCTACAGGAACTTAATATATTAAGGAATATAACATAGTACCTACTGTCCTTGAATCCTCAAGTGTTCCTCTTACACAACAAAACCTGTCCTTGCTGAAAAATAGTATTCTTAGAATGATATACCATTAATATAACCTTTGTACAAAATTATTTCCAACACTATTATGTACGAACAAAGTCGGCAGACAATGAAATGATAGGAAAGTAATTCTGTCTTCTGAATTCAAATAGATAATTCTTCTAACAACTTGTAAAGGAAGTCTGGGAGCTGGAACAATGGTTCAGCGGGCAGTGACCAAGATTAGACTTCAAAGAATGTCCATTCTCTGTTTAAATGAAATGAAATAAAATTAACAATAAAGATGAGAAAGTAAAGTTTAATGGAAATGAAAACTGAAAATAATATATTAATTTTAAAAAAATCATTTCCCCAAATGTTTTCTTTCTACCTATTAGAACGTTTAATTCAACTTTTATAGTTTCATTCAGAAAGTATGTAATGGTAAACTTAATAAAACTTCCAACTGCACAACGTAAGAATCAAGAAATCTACAGAAAGCTGTATAGAGAGGGATGAGATGGAGATAAATGGATTAGATTATAATGCATTGTAGACGTTATGACCTGCTCTGTCAGAATGACCAGTTTTCTTAGATAATGTCCTAAAGATTGAAGATCCATGGTTCCAATAGAAATGTTGAATACTTGTGGCATATTGTCCTAGCAGAACATGGAATCTCTAGATTTTATTTTGAGCACTGGAGCTTGTATAATAGTAATAATGATAATAGTATTCTATAATAGTAATAATAATATAAAAACCTGGAAGGATTTTTTTTAGAATGTACATGTATCTCTGAAGGGACACCTATTCAGGCAGATTTATTTTTGTCAGTGTACCTGAAAACCCATTAGTAATTTAATGGTAGTAATCAGCTTCAGTTTTCAAATAACGTATAACAATGAAATGCTTTAAAATAAAATTCCATACCTTTTGGAAATTAACTCCTTGTGCCCAGGAACAATTCTTCGGGTTTGGGACATCAACCCACAATAATTTCTTAATTCTGAAAAAAATGCAGATAATGAATTGATTTGGTTCAAAGATAAGCAAAAGCAAATTTGGTGTAGAGTCTAAGGCTGTGAACCAGGACCTGGAAGATCCTGATTCAAGGCTACCCTCAGCTATGAAGATGTACTCTATGGTTTTGTCTCTCTCTGCTCTTTCTTTCCTATATGAAAAATAAAAGAAGCAGTGCTATGTATACTGTATAGTCTTTAACAGAAGCTAAGATATAAATCTAACAAAATAATGATGAGAAAAAATATTACAGCTTCTGGGTTGCTGCAAAGAATAATACTACAATGCAAACTCTAATAATTGTGAAATATTTCATAATTTTAATTTTTAAATTTATTCTCTATTCATCCATTCAAATGGATGATCATATAGATTATTGTATGTAATATTCTCCTAATATGAACAGATTCAGCAAGCCATCATGAAGTAAAACTTTACCTATGCTGCAAAATCAACAGTGCTCCAAGCAGCAGAAATGAGCATGAAATCATTAAGGGTAGAATCACATAGAAGTTCACATCATGTTGCTTTTCAATCCCATCTGGAAAAATAATTTATTTATTACCATTGCATTCCAAATACACTTGCAAGATATTACTTCAGTGACATTAAACTGAATGGGTGAAGATTATTCTAGAGAATATGCCTAACGAAGTCTCCTAAAATAAAAACTGAATAGTAGATACTCTAGATTATATTTTTCAATTCAGATCCTATGTACAATGCAAGAAAATTCCATTAAATTCACCAGGCCTCCAGCTTAATTAATGAATAAGATTAAAAGGCTTTAAACCTTGAGTCCTTTTTTCCTCAAAGTTAAATCTTGATCGGTTTGAATTAATCAGATTTTTTAAAAATGATTTTAAGTAAGTTTGAATATATAGTTAAAAATACATTGATTGGCTAAATTAGCCATGCATCTCAATTCTCTGTATGAATACTCAAAAAGAAGCAGCATTAAAAACAGCATTAACAGGCAGGAAATACTGCTAAAGAAGAATGACAATGACTGTGTAGTTTCATTTTTGCCCTCCATGGCCTCCTGTAGCACTGCTGGCTGAAAACAGGCCATGTGGCCCATTTTCTGCCTTCTGGGCCTCCAGCAGCACTCTGCTGGCCAAAAACAGGCCACAGGGGGGCCGCACATGGCCCATTTTAGCCAGCAGAGGCACCGCGGGCTAGTCCTTTGATATTTCCAGGCAGGCCCCATAGGCCAGATTTAAGCATCCCGCGGGCCGAATCCGGCCTGCTCTAAGTAATGCATACTTAATAGAGCTAAGCATTCAAAGGCACTTCAAACAGTGGTGGGATTCAGCCAGTTCTCACCATTTCGGGAGAACCGGTTGTTAACTTTCTGAGCAGTTTGGTGAACTGGTTATTGGAAGAAATCATTAGGGCAGAGAACCGGTTGTTAAATTATTTGAATCCCACCACTGGCTTCAAACATATATCAGCAGAAATGAAATGCATCCTAACCCTATATAAAAGTATTAATAATGTATATTATACAAAATTATATTATATGAACTAAAAGCGATATTTAAGGCAGATACAATCTCCTGCTCTGCCATTGTAAGTAGCAATCATGTCCCACTATACTTGACAAAATGATATGTGAAATAAAAACATTTCTATACTTAAATGTAAACTATTACTATGCTGCTATCTGTTATAAAGGTTCGGTTGTGTCCAGAAATTCTTCTTGAATGTTTTTGTAGTGCAATTTTTTGTTTTGTTTTACATTTTCAATATAAATAGTTGAACCAAAAAAAAAAAAATGGCTGAAGCTGTATTTCAAGGCAGGATTATTTAGAATTAAAAGTTAATAATAATTTGTACAAACATACATATCCTATTTTTCGGAGTATAAGACACACTTTTCCCCCCTAAAAGAGGATGAAAATTTGGGTGTGTCTTATACACCGAATGTATAAAGCAGGCTGTTTCCTGTTTGCTGTTTGCTGCAAGGAGGAAAATTGCTGGGGGCAGAGGCAGATTTTTTTTCTTCTTGTTTTCATCCCCAAAAATGGTAGGTGTGTCTTATAGTCCGGAGCATCTTATACTCTGAAAAATATGGTACCCATTACACTGTTGAGATGAGTGGCTCTATAAATCAATCAATCAATCAGTCAATCAATCAAACAAGCAAACATTCTTCAGCTTCAAACTAAGCAAATAAGCACAGAACATGAATAAAAAATAAAACACCAAAATGCATGATATAAGAAAAAAAAAATAGTTAAATCTAATTTCGATCAAAATCAGTCACTGTATTCATTCAATTCATTCAATTCTACTCTTGCAATCATTCTTGCTTCTACAATTTCCATATATCACTTCATACATTGCCTTTTGTTCTTTCAACTTAATTTCTCTTATTTTGAGTACCAGTAATCCTTGACTTACAACCATTCATTTAGTGCCTATTCAAAGTTACAATGGCACTTGAAAAATTGACTCATCGTTTTTCACACTTACGACCGTTGCAGCATCCTCATGGTCATGTGTCCAAAATTCGGACATTTGGTAACTGGTTCATATTTAGCCTTCCCTGGACCCGGCTGTTTTAGGTAATTATCGTCCGGTCTCCAACCTTTGCTTCGCGGCGAAGGTTGTAGAGAGTATGGTGGCATGTCAGTTTCCCCGGCACCTGGAGGAAACTGTCTATCTAGACCCGTTCCAGTCCGGTTTCCGGCCCGGATACAGCACGGAGACGGCTTTGGTCGCGTTGGTGGATGATCTCTGGAGGGCCAGGGATAGGGGTTGTTCCTCTGCCCTGGTCCTATTAGACCTCTCAGCGGCTTTTGATACCATCGACCATGGTATCCTGCTGCGCCGGTTGGAGGGATTGGGAGTGGGAGGCACTGTTTATCGGTGGTTCTCCTCCTATCTCTCCGATCAGTCGCAGACGGTGTTGACAGGGGGGCAGAGGTCGACCCCGAGGCGCCTCACTTGTGGGGTGCCACAGGGGTCGATTCTCTCGCCCCTTCTGTTCAACATCTATATGAAGCCGTTGGGTGAGATCATCAGTGGCTTCGGTGTGAGGTACCAGCTGTACGCTGATGACACTCAGCTGTACTTTTCCACACCGGGCCACCCCAACGAAGCTATCGAAGTGCTGTCCTGGTGTCTGGAAGCCGTACGGGTCTGGATGGGGAGAAACAGGCTCAAGCTCAATCCCTCCAAGACAGAGTGGCTGT
Organism: Ahaetulla prasina; assembly: GCF_028640845.1. NCBI lineage: Eukaryota > Metazoa > Chordata > Lepidosauria > Squamata > Colubridae > Ahaetulla > Ahaetulla prasina. The sequence continues at coordinate 162,059,319 of NC_080541.1, forward strand.
GGATGCCGGCATCCCGGTACAGTCAGCTGAGTCCGCGGCTGACTGTTGGGGGCGAGTCATTGGCCCCGATGGAGAGGGTGCGCAACTTGGGCGTCCTCCTGGATGAACGGCTGTCTTTTGAAGATCATTTGACGGCCGTCTCCAGGAGAGCTTTTTACCAGGTTCACCTGGTCCGCCAGTTGCGCCCCTTTCTAGACCGGGATGCCCTATGCACGATCACTCACGTCCTCGTGACGTCTCGTCTGGATTACTGCAATGCTCTCTACATGGGGCTCCCCTTGAAGGGCATCTGGAGGCTTCAGTTAGTTCAGAATGCGGCTGCGCGGGTGATAGAGGGAGCCCCTCGTGGCTCCCATGTGACACCTCTCCTATGCAGACTGCACTGGCTACCTGTGGCCTTCCGGGTGCGCTTCAAGGTTTTGGTAACTATCTTTAAAGCGCTCCATGGCATAGGGCCGGGCTATTTACAGGACCGCCTGCTGCTACCGAATACCTCTCACCGACCCGTGCGCTCTCACAGAGAGGGACTCCTCAAGGTGCCGTCTGCTAGACAGTGTCGTTTGGCGACACCCAGGGGAAGGGCCTTCTCTGTGGGGGCTCCCACCCTCTGGAACGAACTCCCCCCAGGACTTCGCCAACTTCCAGATCTCCGAACCTTCCGCCGCGAGCTTAAAACATATTTATTCATCTGCGCAGGACTGGACTAGATTTTAAATTTATATTGGTTTTAATGGGTTTTATTATTTATATTGCTTTTTTTAATTATTCGGCTGTGTAGAATAAGTTTTTTAATTGTTATTTTATTCTGTATTTATTTGTACTTTTTTATCTGCCTGTGAACCGCCCTGAGTCCCTAGGGAGATAGGGCGGTATATAAATACGATAAATAAATAAATAAATAAATAAATAAATAAATAAATAAAAATTTACAAACATATCCCCAGGTCATGTTATCACCTTCTGTGACCGTCTAACAAATCATTATGGAAGCTAGATCATTTAACAAATGTGGCAAGAAATGCTGTAAAATGGGGCAAAGCTTACTTAACAACCGTATTTGCTTAGCAATAGAAATTTTGAGCTCAATATTTGAAATTGTGGCTGTAAATAGAGGACTACCTGTATCATGCAACCATGATTTTCTTGGCCTTCTCTTTCCCCTCAATCTTCTTCCATATTTTTGTTCTGTAATTAAAGCCTCAATCATGCTCTTTATATCATAAACTGTCTCGGTATATTTCTTTTTTTACTAATTACTTATTACTATCCTTTAATTTTTTTCTTACTCTTGTATTCAACATTCAGTTTCTTTTCACCTACTCTCATTTCCATATAAACAGAGCAAAAGTATTTTATATATATAACTGTTTTATTCTGACAAAATAAAACTACTCAAAACGCTACGTTTATTATCATGTTTTAAAATTTTCTCCATTTTTCAATCTTTAGCACAGATTCTGTCAAGTATACAAATGTATCAACCTATTCTAGTTTTTTCTGTGTGTGTGTGTGTGTGTGTGTGTGTGTGTGTGTGTGTGTATTCTGAGGTTTTCGCGGGTGTTTGTATGTAGGTCTTTGGTTATTCGGGTTTTCTCCCGCGTAAAATTGGAAGTGTCGTGGCGACATTTCTACGAAGTCTCATTCGTCATCTTCAGGCTGGTGTTTACTAGCAATTAAAAGGAAGAAACAGCTGCGATCACACATTGCTCCTAGAAGCACGAAGCAGTAAACATCAGCTTGAAGATGACGAATGAGACTTCGTAGAAATGTCACCAAGACACTTCCAATTTTACGCTGGAGAAAACCCGAATAACCAAAGACCTAAATATGTGTGTGTGTGTGTGTGTGTGTGTGTGTGTGTGTGTGTGTGTGTATACACATACATATATCTTTCAATTATTTAACTGATTTTTCTGTTAAATACCACTGGTCTCAGATTCCTTGGACTCTGAATAAAACATATCATCACCTTAGAAAAATATATTCCCAACTATATGAATTGAGACTGGTGACAGAGAACTAACTGCTTTCTCTGCCAATAAAGAGAACTGTTATATAAACATCCTTCAACTACCTCCAAAGGCCTTCACAAGATTTGCCAAGAATCCATTAATTGTGAAGGATGAAAAAAAAATAGAATTTAAACCCTGCAGCACAGATATGTATTAATAGTTTCTGATTTCCTTGTGTTTAACTGGTTAATCAACTGTTGTGTTTAAGGCTTTATTCCTGTCTGCCGTAAAGATTATATATAAAGATTATAAACTAGCTAAGTCATTTTTTAGTATTTTCTGCCAAAGCAGGGACCTAATAAGGAGTTAAGGCAGTGGTGGGATTCAAGTCATTTAACAACCAGTTCTCTGCCCTGATGGTTTCTTCCAACAACCCGTTTGCCAAACTGCTCAGAAAGTTAACAACCGGTTCTTCCGAAGTGGTGCGAACTGGCTGAATCCCACCACTGAGTTAAGGGACTGGATATCTATTACTAACATCCAAGTCCTGAGGTGTAGTGTGAAAACAACCAATGGTGGGATTCAGCCAGTTCACACCACTTCGGGAAAACCGATTGTTAACTTTCTGAGCAGTTTGATGAACTGGTGGTTGGAAGAAATCATTAGGGCAGAGAACCGGTTGTTAAATTATTTGAATCCCACCACTGAAAACAACCAATATACTTCTAATGTCACAAGCATAAATATTCCATTTATTGTCTTCCACTTAGTTCCATCATACCTCCCGCAAACTTTACATGATATTGTGATGGAATGCCTCATCAGAAGGTTCCCTGGATCTCTGCATGAAATACATCATCTCAAGGAGACTCTACCCAGTAGATAAACAATCTAGATATCTCACCTGTAGATTTAACCACCTCAGTAACTTTCCATACATAATTTAATTTTATTTGTAATTTTATTCATCACTTGTTCTGTGTGTTTTTTAATGGTTCGTTGTTCTGATATTTTATATTGAAACATTTAGTGAGTTTTCTGCATTAATGCTTGTATTCTGTTATGTCACATGAAATAATAACAGCTTCATCAAACAGTGTTCTTATCATATTCAGCAACTGCCAGCTCCATGTTCACACAAAACATTTCATTACCAAAGCCAAGTCACGTTCTCATGTGGTTCCTCTAAATCAACAAACATAAAAATAAATTATCTCACATTCATACATTTTTCAATGACCTGCTAACATTGGATCTGCAGACCCCCCTGCCCAGTGTAAAGGTACACTGTACTTCTCACATTTTGTTCATTGTCACACCATCACTCTTTCAAAATCAGAATTCAGTTAAACACTTTCTCAGGAACATTTAGCAGATTAGTACCCCAGTAGTTTTTAAATAGACTCTAGGTACCTTGCCTTTTCTATAGGAGACCCAACATATAATCTTCCAATCATTATGCACACATATTAAAGTCTTCATACAAATTAAATAAGTCACAGAACCCTTTCATAAGCAAACCATATCTGTATTTTTACTTTCCTTGGTATTTTAATATTTCTGCCTTCTTATGATTTGTCAATATTTTCACTAAAGTTTTTCTATCATCACTTTTTTTCTTTGACTACAAGTAGTCCTCTACCTACAACCACAATTACAATTGTAAGTCGTCAGAGTCATAAGTCAAGGGGCCATGTGGCAAACTTGATTTTTTGACTATCTTACAACCAAACATTTTGATTTGTATTGTTTTTTTCTGAAGAATGGCAAAAAAAAAAATCCAATGCAAATCATAGTCACGTAACCATGGCATTTTGCAACCAGTTATAAATGTGAACTGGTTGCCAAAGTCTCAATTGTGATCACATGACCATGAGGGGAAAGTGCAGCAGTTATAACTTCAGCAACAGTTCACAGCTTTTTTGAAGTTTTTTTAACAGACCAATCATGAGTTGAGGACTACCAGTACAGTTATACCATTTGTTTTCATTCCACTTTTGATACCTACTTATCATTCCCAAGTAGAACTCTAGAGTACTTCTAGCATTCCCTCACTTTATTTTCATCCTAAAACATTTAATCACTTTTAATCCTATTAGCTCTGCTGGAGACACTTTTAACAATTTTCACTTCCAAGATAGTTTTTCCAAGATTGCCACCAATTTAAATAGTTTGTTTTTCTCTATATCCTTTAAATTTAACCATTACTTGCTCTAGTTGACTATATTCTTCACTACTCTTTTTCTCTATTTCTATCATTCTCATTTTTTTTGCCAGTTGTTCTCTTATATAAACTTTTTCTCATCCACAGCCTCTTCTTTCATTTTATCATGTCAGTAAGCATGCTTTTTACACTCCCCATAAACATTGTACAACTGATGGAGCATGAACATCCTTCCAATTACTTTTTTTGTGATCACATTAACTTGAAATATCCACATTGCCACAGAAATTCAGTGCAAAGAACTTGCTTGTGGTACTGAAATATAATAAATGGAAAAAGGAATAAAAGCTATTTTGAAAACCTACTACAAAGATTCAGTAATATTAATCATAAGTAAAGTTTTCATATACATGAAGTTTTTCAATTTTTGAGTCTTCAAAGAGAGAAGGAATAACTGATGGACACTTTATTGTTCAGACATTTTTGGGAAACAAAATAATCATTCCAAGACATCCTGGAATCAGTTTGGTGGGCAATATTTTCCTTCAGAGAAGGGAGAATTAGCATTCCATTGTCTTATTTCTAACTAACATGTAACTAATAATTCAGAATACAACATAAACAAAAGTAATTGGGCTAGGGGCAGAAAATATAGTGTAGTGAAACACATATCTTAGACTTCAAGAAATCCTATTGTAAAAACGTTTAATGATTATATATAGGACTTCACAATAGTAGGAGAAAAGTGGAAAAAGTATGCACAGATTAATGGGAATTCCTGAAAACTGAGATTCTAAAAAGAACATTTGGAAATCATTAAAATGTGGAAATAAAAAGAAAGGAGCAGAAGAAACCAATGGGGTTGCTAATAAAGTTTAGTGAAAAAACTGAAAATCCAAAAAGGCACATATAAGAGGAAGAATGAAAGACATATTACCAAGAAACAGTACACGTATACCTAGATTGGTAGAAAGATGTCAGGAAAACTAAAGAGCAGAATGTACTGAGATTAGCAAAAGGGCTTATTTAGAGATGTTCAAAGTAACAAAGAAAACAATCGATATACTAGCTGCTCATTGAGGAGGGCAGAACAGATAACAAAGAAAAGGCAGTACTACTTAAATCCTATTTTGGGCCCATGTGCTCAGCGAAGATATCCATTCAACTAGGCAATTTTGAAGAACAGATTGAAGGAGCAGCATTTTCACTTCAGTTTAGTCAAAATAATCAGAAGAACTTATTGCCCGTGAACGAGTTCACATTTCCATAGGAACTGTTTCTTAAAATATTGAAGGAACCCTGTTTCCTGTTTGGTTCTGTATTAAATCAGCCAATATTAGGTTTACCGTATTTTTTTCTTGTGATATTTGAAACATTAAATACAATTATCCACCCCCTTTTTAATTAAAAAAATGCTGCCATAGAAGCATTTTCAATGAGGATTAAGGCATGAATCATACACATGGATAATATCTATTGTTTTATTGCTGCTTGTAGATGTATCTTTTTTCAGGTGGGACAAGGTAGAAAATTCAGTCCAGTCCAGTAGACTTACTAATATGTTTTTGGCTGCTTTAACACCCAACAAAATTAGCTGTGTGTATAGTGCCATCTTGTGAGTTTAACTGGAAGACATATGTCAGATATGACAGATAAGCAACTTGCATGATAAATACTTGACTTGTTCCCACATGTGTCACTTGCATGATCCTTTGTAGTCTGAGTGGCAGCAGTCATTAACAACTAAATCCCTTTCAAACTATTTATTTTTTGCAAGCATGTTTTATATTCTATCTACTAACAGGAATAAAAATATAACTGGAATATAAATATATTCTGTTAAACGCTGTAAAAAAATGTTTTGAAGTGTGTCCTAGTATTATTTGTATTCTCATTACTATTTAAGAAGTTATAAGATAACAGTTCACTAAAATCACCTTTGGAAAATCCTTCTGTTATCGCAGGTTTTGTGACTCCTTCATTAATGACCGGATATAAACTAAATCTGTATTTCTCAATGAGTACGAAGTTATCTGGAATGAAACAATCATGTTTAATGTACAAGTACTAGCAACTCACAGTCAGTCAGATTCATGGAAGAAACTCACAGCTGCATAAAGCGTCAGAGTTAAAGAAAGTCAAGCACCAGTTTGAGACTTACAAGTTTAGAAAACTGGCACTTTCCTATATTCCATTGTTTTGACATTGGAAAACTACAAACTACAAAACTCTCAAAATCACAAATAAAATGTTACCACATATAACAATAATACTCTTCTTCTTCATCTATCATAATTTAAGTTGGGGCAATCCGAAGTTGCTTAACTTCTTATATATGGTTCCCCAATATTGCAAAATCATGTTGCAAAAAAAAATTAAGGAAGGAAGGTTTTTTAAAAATTTATTTTTAAAAAAATCAATGCAATTATATTAAATATGACTTAACATGACTTTTTCAGGAATTTTTATTTTAATTGCATTCCTTATCCTTCTATGTCTCATGTCCAGATATATTTTTTTCTTCCAACGTAAGTATTGTTTAACAACAACAAAAAACACAGAAGCATATGTTTTCATATTCAAACTCACCAAATATATGATACCTCCTAACATTAGAAGGAGCTGTTATCCATTTAATTGGTTCTTCTCCATTTAGATTGGTCCATTCAATTACAAAGGATGTAACCACATAATCCATAGGTAAAAGTGTCCAGGACATTATTACACAACTGCTGTTCATTAGGTAGATATTCAGAGACTGCAGAATGTTTACTAACTCAAACCAATCAAGAAACAAACAAAAAATGGTAATCAGATAGAAAATTAGAAAGAATTCACCTAATCTCTTTAAAAAGAAAATACAAAATTACTTCATTTTACTTTGTAGATTAGAAATATTGTAAACTTCATAAGTAAAGAAAAGAATAATATCACTAGATTTCCAATTGGAAGAAACTAGTTTAATTCACATGTATAATACAAGTACATTTATTTGGATAAAAAAATATCAAATTTAGATCAGCAAACCCAATTTTAATCTCCCTGGCCACATGTCCAAATAGCTATACCTCATTATTTTTTGTAATGAAATGGGGTATTAAAACTTATTTAGAGACTATAGTCAATAGTATTTAATATTTATTAAATATAAATATAGTTTTATAAATCAAATGTAGATCTTGCCTTGCCGCCTCCACTATTCTGGAGGGCATCAGGGAGAGAGAGGAATCAAACATATCAAAATGATGGGTACAATTGAGCAATCAAATAAAATGTCTGATATCTGCATTACTTGGTTAAAAAGGGGCATGACTTTATCACTCAACTGCATCCATTTTTTTAATGTATGATGACCCCATTAACACTTTTGCACTCAGTGTTGGACTGTGGCCTCTACATGCCATCCAAAAGTGCGATATGGCCCTTGGCTGAGGGAAATACAGATCACTGTATAATTTTAATAAGTATACTGTCCATATATTTTATCTGTTTTATATACAGTACATTTATCAGAATGCCAGCATGAGAGTAATAAAAATGAGTGAATTCAAGATTTGGTTGGAAATCCTACACTTTTTATTTAAAGAGAGGACATTCCAAAAGATCAATAGTTTCTGAATACCTTCTTTATTAAACGTATAGTCATACATTAAAAGGGTTGTATGGGAGCAAGAATCCAAAATGGTTGCTCTTACCTGTGCTGATTTGTTGTGAAAGAGTTAAAATAAAATTCACAGAGGAAGGTCCAATTGAGTTGATTGCTAGAATTTTAACAGAATGTATATCTTCAGACCATGAAAAAGTATAAGTAGTGTCATTTTCTACATAGTCAGACCAAGCCATATTTTCTGAGGTATTATGCTCTACTACATAGTCTAGGACACTACATAAAGAAAGATTCTTCATCAGTGGCTGTAAAAAAATACATATATATTAGATATTTTGTATTGCAGTTGAAACTAAAGTTTATATTTTTTTTAAATAATACAGGAGAAGATATTTGATTCATTTCCTACAAATGTTAACTTTCACAGTCTTATATAGCCAATTAGGTCAGAAATTAAACTAATTTGCTGAGAAATCAAGAATTTTAAACTGATTTTTTCAAAGTGCACTGGAGGTTTTTAAAGTGTGAAAGCAATTAGATGGATTTCTAATTTAGTAAACTATCTGTGTTGGTTCCATATTTCTAAGAATTCTGATTGGAAACACTTGTTAGTTTAGACAGGCAGACTGTTTTTGGTTTAAGGCATTGGGTAGAATCCAGTGGCATGGGAACAGACTTCTGCTCATACAAGAGAATATTCTCTCCTTCTCTGCAACAGCCATGTATCCTCAGGATCTAATCTTTAGACCTGGGAATCCTTTGGAGCAAATTTTGAAATCATGTAGAATATTGCAAGGAGAAGGAAGAACTGTTTGGCTTTAGGGTTTATTTGCATTAACTGTTGACATTGCAAGTACAGTTGTACCTGTTCAACTTTTTAAAAGGTTGTAGGATTTTAAAGAACCATGCTATAAATTTGCTAATGAGCTGATTTTGATAATGAATTTGTTTGGATCATGCATCCCTGAAAGGCAACGCAAACCTGAATTATGCCTATCACAAATAGAAATGAAAAAAATTCTACCTTTAATTCCTTTGAAAACGAATTTACAAATTCTATTCCAAGGCAACTTTTAGCATTAAAGCCTACTAGGATTTATTTTTTTCCTGAATCAAAGCTTAATCAAAAATAGTTCTGAGAAAACATACACTTCGGAAAGTTGCGTGTAAACAATAATAATTACATTGTGGAACTTCAACTTTTAAAAAACTTCCCCTTTTCTATTTTTAAAAAAAGGTTCTTGATTAATATATGTTAAGAATTGTGTAAATCAGGACACTACATAAAATGTCTTCTTTATATTTTTAACTAATTGAAAGAGAAAGCCAAATTGACTATTATCCCACCAACATTAACAGTAAAGGAATTGCAGTTTTAGCTAGTTTGATATATCTAATTGTAAGGAATAATAGAGCATTACAAAAAATTAGATGTTGAGCAGCTGCTTCTTCTTCTCAGACTTACCTTCCAAAGCAAAGTGACATTTTTCTGATTCATAATGGGATCTTCATTAATAACTCTCCAGAATTCCGGTCCTCTCAAAGGAGCTGAAAAAATAATGCATATTTCAAATTGTTTACATACAACTTGTTCTAAATGAAAAGCATATAGGTAATATAGCATATAGCCAAAAGCAAATAGGTAATATACTGACCTTTGATATCCTTAACAACTGTATAAGCAGATCTGCTCCAATCACTCCAATAGCCAATTCCTTCAGTCATCCTGCAGCGCACCTGTATAATGTAAACTATGCAGGGATCTTGTACTGCAATACTCACAGAGCTAACTGATACAGCAGGAACTTCCTGAATCTATAAAAAAAGCAAAGAAACCTAAACAATAATAATAAAGTAATTTTTGAGTGGCTAAAGCCAAGATTGGATATCTATTAAATATTCTAGAGAAAAGAAACACATCACAATTGTTCTTTTTCCTCCCAAAATGAACCAGACACTAATAAAACTAACAGAACAATCCTAAGTAAAGAAGTAGTTTGCATCAAATCAGAACATACCTTCCAGTTAATGTCTTCTCCGCTAGTCACATATCGAACTTGAAACTGAAGGTCATTCTTTGGAAGTTCAGGGTTCTTCCAACTCACATTCAGTTGCCCAGTGTCCTCTGTAATCTCAGCTTTGACACTGAAGGGAGAGAATGGCTTCACTAGAAAGGTGAACAAAAGAAATTTGGCTGACTTACTGAATATCTCCCTTGGATACCTATGCATTGGTTCTTCCCTATTGCATTTCACTAAAGCAATGTATCCTGCAATTTATAAAAACATGCGTTTGTCATACTTTAATTGTAAGCAATTGCAGTAATAACCTGTTGCCTTAAAAATAAGTTCCTTCTCATGAAAAACTCCTTCTGTGATTCTTTCTCACCCAATCTAGAATTAACTCATGACCACTATGTTAAACTTGTGCCAAAATCTAGAGGACAGCATTGCTTCTCCAAGGTTTTTCTAGTGTTCTTACATTTTTGGAAGAAATATAATATCTAGCTTCTCAATAATCTGGTAAAGACTAATAGCTGAAAAATACTGGGTTGCCCAATTCTAAAGATTTTATGGAATTGGATTTCTGATGTTATACTTCCAAGACCAGCAGTCAGGCATTGCACAGTGATACATGAAGAAGAGTGGTTACCAAACTATTAACATATAGGCAGGGCAAGAAGCAATGGATGGAAACTTATCAAGGACAGAAGTAACCTAGAACTAAGAAGAAATTTCCTTAAACAACAATTAATCAGTGGAATAACTTGCCTCCAGAAGTTGTGAATGCTCTAACACTGGAAGTTTTTAAGAAAAGATTGGACAACCATATGTCTGAAATAGTATAGTGTTTCCTGCCTAGGCAGGAGGCTGGATTAGAAGACCTCCAAGGTCCCTTGCAAGTGTGTTACTCTATTCTATTCTATTCTATTCTGTTCTATTCTATTCTATTCTATTCTATATGATACAGATGCAAGACAGGAGTAGTATTCACTTACCTTCATCACCGGTTTGCAAATGTGGGTGCGCGAGCGCATGTGCTCGCTTTGCTTGCGTGCAACACCTCTGCACATGCGCAGGACCTTCTGCGCATGTGCAGAGCATCAAAAACAAGATGTGATGACATCCGAGCAGGAAGGCAGAGCCTCCCGCAGCCACCGCTACTGGTTTGCCCAAACCGGATAGAACCGGCTGAATACCACCACTGATGCAAGATCTAATTAAAAATCATTTTGTTTTCAAATTAATTTAAGTAAATTTTACAATAATTTATTCAGGAAGCCAATTATGTTTGGTGGCTTTTAGAAATGCAACATGTATAAACCTGTTCAGTAAAGATGATTGGTTCAAACTGCTCAGAAAATCACAGCAACCGTTGCTGATCTTCAGCAATGCTAGAAAGTAATCATAATCTCAGGCCCATGTAAGGCAATGGGGTGGATTTATAAAGTAAATATGTATTATTTTTTCCTCCTTATAACACGTCATTGTCCCATTTTCTCTTTCTTCACCACCTTCCCGGCAGGCTGACTCATGCCCAATACTGGAGAACCGTAAGGGAAATGCTCAGAACAAAGAACTGAAGGCAGGTAAAGCTGGGGACAAAGAGAAGTTTAACTACTCCTGTACACACATCTCTTTCTTGATGTTAAAATGAGGCGTCTTTCATGTGCTGCTTTAAAGGTGAAAGGAGCAAACAAAAAACACTGCAGCCTTTGTTGTATCTGTAGCTGCAACAGAACTGAATCTCCAAAACCAACCTTTAAATCAGGGGTCTCCAACCTTGGCAACTTTAAGCCTAGAGGACTTCAACTCCCAGAATTCCCCAGCCAGCAAAGGAATTCTGGGAGTTGAAGTCCTCTAGGCTTAAAGTTGCCAAGGTTGGAGACCCCTGATTTAAATGACCATTCAAGGCCTTATGATCTTGTTATTGAATCGTGTAATATGACTCTTGAGCCAAAATAATCTGTTCTATATATCACCTCCCTATCTATCAACATGGAAATGTAATAAAAACATGTTAGAAATAAAAACTTATTTTAAATGTTTATTAAAAGGCCTGATAATTCATTGCAATTTCATATGCATTTAATTTTCTTTCAGTTTTAATAAAAACAGCTATCTTTATCTTCCACACAGACTGACCAAATAATTAAAATGGCCAATTGAAAGGAATACTTTGGAGGAGGAATATGAAAAAATAAAAAAAAATTCAACCAAATAGTATATATGTAAGCAGCAGCAATTACATTTTTATAATTACAGATTGAAATATAGGATACATCTTAAAAGGAATGTTGTATTGCAGCTTGCATTAGCTGTATTATACACCTTAAAAGGGACGCAAAAACCTAAAATTTCTATTTCCCTTTCATTCATACATTTAAAAAGCTGTTTTGCAAACTGTCTTTTTCCTTGGAAATGAAATTTGTTGCAAGCCCTTAAAGAGTTATATTTGAACATGTACAGTATAACATGCAGATTCAACAATAGCAGCCCTCATCTCAAAGTCAAAACTCAGGCTCTGGGATACAGTATGTTATAGTATGTAAAGTAGTCTTTATCACAAGAAAATCAGTTTGGTGTAGTTATCAAGATATCAGGATAGAAATTGGGAGACAGAAAGCACAAAGTCAGCTGGGTAACCTTGGGCCAGTCATTCTCTCTCGGCACTAAGAAGTAAGCGCTGGCCAGGGGTGAAATGCTCCCATTTCGGACCGGATCACTAGATCCGGTAGCGATGGTGGGGAGTGGTTCAGAGAACCGGTAACAAAAATCCATGCCCACCCCCCCATGCCCAGCTGAGCTGCGCGATCATCAGAGTTTTTTTTTTACTTTTTTACTTTTTTTCTTTTTCTTTTAAAAGTAAAAAAAAGGCCTCTGATGATCACGCAGCTCAGCTGGGATCGTCAGAACCTTTTAAAAGCATTTTTTCTACAACCTCTTCAGCTGAAGAAGTTGTAAAAAAATGCTTTTAAAAGGCTCTGATGATCCCAGCTGAGTTGCCTGATTGTCAGAGCCTTTTTTTTCTTTTAAAGGCAAAAAAAATTCTTTTAAAAGAAAACAAAAGCCTCTGACGATCAGGCAACTCAGCTGGGATCATCAGAGCCTTTTAAAAGCATTTTTTTGCAATCTCTTTGGCCACAGAGGTTGTAGAAAAAATGCTTTTAAAAGTAAAAAAAAAAAAGTTGGCCATGCCCACCCAGTCACATTACCCCCACCACCACCAAGCCACACACAGAGAACTGGTAGTAACAAATTTTACATTTCACCACTGGCAAACCACTTCTGAAAGCCTTGACAAAAATACTACTTGGATTTGTTTAGGCACAAGTCAAAATCAACTGTGACTTAGAAACATACCCCCCAAAAGGGGGGATTTATGATGTGAAATCACAACCCCCATGTCAATCTTCCCTTCACCTGTCCTCTCCTCTGGTTGGTGCTTGTACTGTGAAGATAACAGAGAAGAAGAAAAAGAAAGAGGAGGACTTGGAAGAAGAGTTGGAGAAGGAGATATCTTCAAATCAATTTAGGCCACAATCCATTGTTGGAAATCCCTTTCACTTACCTACTTCTTTTGGAAGGACACATACTGGCTTTGATGTAATTGTTCCCAGTGAGTGCTTAATCTCTATCCACATAGTGTATCCAGACAGAAGGTAAAAGGGTTGAAAGATGCACTCATAAACATTATTCTTAAGCAAATTGCATTCTTTCACCTCTGAATCTGTATGCATGCTTGGAGACTCTGAACAGTATATATCGTTCCTTAAAATAATAAAAAAACAATACATAGAAAACTTCGCACTTAAGATCACATAAATACTGTAATATAACTTCTTCATGAAAAAAAATGTAAATGATAAAACATAGTCTTCACATAACCTGCAGTTTTTTAATTACAAAATTTGTAGTTAACTATTTCAGCTTACTCAGCTAAAATAAACAATTTTATTTATGTATTCATTTATTTGTAAAATGTATATGTCATTGAATGTTATTTCAGCATATCTCCCTGAAATAAAGCTATCTATTATAATACATTAAGATGTAAACAAAATCCTTAGGCAAATGCCTGGAAAATCTATTTGCATCTCAGAATTTCTCATTTTAGATCATCAGCACCATTGTCTCAAGTCTAATGAACGAACAAGCCTGAAGCTCATTCTAACTATACACATTTTGCTATAATGTTTGAGGCTACTGGCTTCATTACATTTGAGGCTGAGTTTCTCCATACTGCCATTTCAGTCAGATGGGAAGTCAATTATGTCAAGTACTGGAAGACATTTGGCATGTGTCATCTTACCAGAACCTGAGTACACACAGCTGGTGTACTCATGGTTGATTACTTGATTGTTGTTATTAGTCATGAAAGATATTGCCTCTTTAACCAAGCCACAGATTTTTAGCCTCTTTGAAAATAGGCAGGTCATTCAGTTTTATATTTACTTTTTGGTAATCCACCAGAAAAAAAATAAACCTCACAGTTTGATGTAAAGCCTGCTAAAATCAGTGGGAATGCTGATAGTGATAATGAATAGGATCTGTGAGGAAATGAATAAATGTCTCTACAAGACATCACACTAAAGAAAGGAACTGCCATCAATCTAGTTTCTCTCTGCGTTGATGAAAAACTAAATGTGGCAGGTACATAATATGTTTACTTTCATTCATGTTTTCTCTTTCTTTTGCAGACTTTGGAGATGGAGGGGTGGGAAATTGAATTATTGGTTTCATAGTGCTGACTGGTGACATAATCTCTATGTGAAAGAGTACACATGAACAAAGATTATTAAGGGCTATATTGCAATTAGAAAAGAGGGACAGAGACAGAGATCACTTCTAGTACACAAGGAACTTTGTAAAACTTATTCGTGTTCATCTTCACAATGACTCTAAGAAACAGGTCAATATTAATCTCATTTTGAGAATGGGAAACAGAGGTTGAAGAAAGGAAGGTGATTTCAACAGCAGTTTGCAAAAGCTAATATCCAATGCTGCCACAATACTAAGCCAAGGAGCCTTAAGGCAAATGTAATACATACTCCTTTCCCTGGCAAAAGACCTAAGACTAAATTTATTGATTTTAAATGAAACTCGTTTTTTTCCTCTAAGATGCTCAGAACTGTATTTGCAGCTTAACAATAAAACTATGAGTATATTAGGCTGTGAGACAATGACTAAGACAAGATAGTTCAGAGGTCTTCACAGTTAAGCCAAATTTGAATCTGCAACATCTTAGTTGCTACCAGAAATGTCCGCAGGGAGATCAAGGGAAGGCAAATTATGAAAACACCTTCCAACATTTTCAAGAAAGAATTAGATCCTGTGGATGCTTCTGGTCACCATGTTATATGACTTATTTGTTAAAGTGTCAGTCCGTGATTGAAAGCCAGTTTATCTCCCCCAGAACATATTATCTAGGAGCTCTGGTCAGCAGGTGCTGTTTAGAGCTAAAAGGTAGCAGTTGAAGTAGCACGCCACTGGATTGATTCACATTAGAATGAAGAATTAAGATACCCAAGGGTCAGTCCTGATCATCCTTCACTTCGATGACGATAGGAAAAATATTTATTTATTTATTTATTTATTTTATTTATTTTATTATGAAATTTATTTGCCGCCCATCTTGTGTTCAACGACTCTGGGTGGCTTACAACATAAAAACGTTTAAAAACAAATACATTTCATAATAAATAAATACAAATAAACATTATTTTTCAGAAAGGAAAGGTTTTATTGTATAAGAGGAAGACCTGGGGATTCAAGGACATTGGGGACTATGTTACATTCTTTAATACATTAAATTCCCCTAGAAAACTTGGATTAAGTAACCTAAGCCCAAAGAATAATCTTGGCAAGCTACTGTATCTTCATGATTGAGTTGAATTAATAAAGCCGGGGTTATCAAATCTGCAGGTAACACAAAATTTGATAGTTTAATTCATATCCCAGACAATCAAACTGGTTACCAAAACTGGTAAACTGATTACTTTAAAAAGTGATAGTTCTTTAAACTATCATCTATACATTACATTTACACATGAGTTATATATTTGCACAAAGACCTGTGGAGAACTTCTTAAAGTTTACAGAATCATATCCATTACATACAACTTCACTAGGCACCACTTTCACTAAAACCAAGAAATGACTTCAAAGGAACAGAGAGGACTGCAACCAGGTAGAAGGATGAGTTCCATAAGATAAAGTATAGTTGATTACCATTTGACCAAGAAGTCAATGTGGAGCTTGTAATAATTTTATAATATCTTGAGGAAAATTTCTGAAGAACTCAAAATATTAGCACATTCATTCATTTGTGCCCTAAGGAAAGTACTGCCTCAGCAAGTGGCAGCACCTAGCTGACCTGCTGTTGATTCAATACCTATGTAAGATTGGGCCTGGTTTGACCTACATGGAATATCAGTGGTACAATAAGATTGGTATATTTAAAAAAATACTGCAGGAGGTAATTTATTTATTGATTTATTTTTTATTATTATTTGCATTTATATCCCACCCTTCTCCAAAGACTCAGGGCAGCTTACACTATGTTAGCAATAGTCTTCATTCTATTTGTATATTTATATACAAAGTCAACTTATTGCCCCCCCCAACAATCTGGGTCCTCATTTTACCTACCTTATAAAGGATGGAAGGCTGAGTCAACCTTGGGCCTGGTGGGACTAGAACCTGCAGTAATTGCAGGCAGCTGCTGTTAATAACAGACTGCATTAGCAGCCTGAGCCACAGAGGTTCAGGGAAAACACATATTTAATTGCATGAAAACTGCATGGACATGTCCCAAGTTACAGTGAATTATCTTGATAGGAGGAACATCTCAGCAATGGATGGTTCCAATCCAGCTAAATATATTTAGTAATTTATTAAATTGAATATTTTTAAAATATCTTTCACCTCTAGAAAGTGAGCAGAATTAGCACTATTACAACAAGGATTGTGATCAGAGTGCGAGAAGCAGTGTCATGAATAAAGCCTGCAATCCATGTTGGTATTGATAGGGCTGAATTTCAAAAGGGTCACAAAATATCTCTACTTCTGCTGTTCAAAAACCAAAATTTGGGACCTTAATAGTGTTCATCAGATATTTGGTCTCAAAACTGGGCCGGGATAGCTCAGGCAATAGAGAAGCCTGTTATTAGAACACAAAGCCTGCAATTACTGCAGGTTCGAGCCCGGCCCAAGGTTGACTCAGCCTTCCACCCTTTATATGGTAGGTAAAATGAGGACCCAGATTGTTGGGGGGGCAATAAGTTGACTTTGTAAAAAATATACAAATAGAATGAGACTATTGCCTTATACATTGTAAGCCGCCCTGAGTCTTCGGAGAAGGGCGGGGTATAAATGTAAACAAAAAAAAACACAACTGCAATTCCCAGAGTATCTAAATTATGTTTAACCATGCTCTCTGAAATTTTGAGAGTTGCACTTACCTCTGAGAGTATCAGATTTGAAAAGGCTATTTTAAAGGGCACAGAATTCAGTTTTTCCACTTAAATCACATCCAACCTTTCTTTTAATGAACAGTTCCATATCACTGTATAGGATTTTCCTCAACCCTGTACTAACTTGAGCTTTGAAAGAAATAGCTTTTCAAAAATACTATATTGAAATGCATGTATACCTGTAGTATCTTAACAGCAAAGTACTCTCCAAAAGTATTGGATCTGGGTTGATGGACCAGGAACACGCCATTTTTTGTAAGTTGCCATAGGTTTCACATGTGATATTGATATTAGCATCTATTTGAAAGACAGCATTAGTGAATATGCAAACAAAGAATAAGGGTTCATCAACATTTATAATTGTAGAAACAATCTGATATATTACCTATGATGTATAGTTCAGCGTAACGGTGATTACATTCCTTATTTTCATTACAACAGTATAAAGCATTAAAAAGAAATTTTCCTCCAGGCTTCATTGCAGGCAAGTTGGTAAGTGTAACTTTGCTAGTGTAGTCATTCACAAAAGTGTACTGGCTACTTGGGATTTCTTTTGCTAAATTCAACCACCAGACTATCTTCTTCGATGAGATAATTTTGTCTTTGGTTTTATAAACACAATAAAAAGAAATGTTTGTTCCAACACTTGCTAGGAGTTTGGGAGGGAAATACATGACATCTATTAAAAACAAAAGAAACAAGCCTTATAATATTTTAAACAATTTTTATAACATTATTCTTTATAAAAACAACCACAAATGTTGGATTTTTTAACAACACGTTTCCCATGTTATTTTTTTATTACTTTGTAATATACTTTATAATTCTTTCTCACTAATCAAGTTTCAAATTTCAACACAAGAAAAAGGCAGTCCTCTCTCAGATTAGATCATGAGCATCCACGTTTTTGGTTTGCCTAGGCCACACTGAATGAAGAGGAATTGTCTTGGACCTCATATAAAATATATAATATAGTTGATGTATATAAAATCACATCATAATATTAAAAGTTTACAAACTTGTGGGGTCATGTTACTAGCTATCCAGGGCCACATGAAGGCCATGGGCCATGGGTTGAACATCCCTGAATTACATTATATGCTCTTCCTCCTTAGTTATGAAAGACGATGCCCCAAACTTTAGAATTCATTGATTCCAAATGTGCATTTTAATCCCTCCTTTCAATTATTCTATAATGTGACAAAAACAGCCATTAGCCCACCATTCCTTTAGCTTTAATTCATTATTGTGGGCATCTATTCAGGATCCATTTGATACGTTTGGAATCTGTAATGTATAACATCTTGTATGCCATTCAAGATCTTTAGATTGGGATCTATTACAGATATTGTAAAAATAAACAAATAAATTTTAATTTCTCATGGGCCATGATGCGGAGTGTGTGTGTGTATCTATGTGTGTAGGCTTCTTTTACCCTTCTATAACTTTTTACTATTTCTTCTATGTTTCTGTAGTTTTTAAATCTTTGTAAAATTTTCTTTTAATGATACGAATAATAAATAAAACATTTATTATCATCACTATCATTATTACTATTTTCAAAATTATACAAATACAAATCTATTTTAAAAATTGCAATTATTTAGAATAAATTCTCCATTTATCCAAATTAAGATTACATTGAAAGTTCATTTGAATCACAGTTCATGGTATTCTTACAAGAAAGATACTCTGATTTCAAATATTATGAACTATTATTTCATGCATAAATTGCATGTATCATGTCAAACTTGAACCTACTCAAAGTTTTTGTTTTTACTATAAGTGCTTCAAATTGTGTAACACACCAACATATACATAAGTGGCTTTATATTTTTCAAAGCAGTCAAATAAAATGATCTAATATCCTGGATTAATAACATTTTTTACGTGAAGGTACCTTGTAGATCCATGTTAAAAGGTGAGCTCCAATCACTCCAAAGACCTAATTCCTGATGGTTCTTGCACCGAACCTGAATTATATATGAAGATTCGAGTAACTCATTATTTATAATCAGCGATGTTCCCATGGTAATTTCAGCCACCTATTAAATTATATTTTTAAAAATAATAAGAATAATGCCGTTCTTTCGCTGAATTAATTAAAAATATAAAATCAGAGATGATAAAATGAAGCTAATAAAAAACAAAAGAGGGCTTATTTCTTGGTTTTAACACCTGACGTTATATAAAGTTTATGTGTTCAGAATGCAAAGGTTACATACATGCACTCCATGGGGACATTGTCCCCTTCCAATTTGATTGATAGAAAATGCTTTCAGTAATACAAAATGAAAATAAAGAGGATTGTGCAACATTTCACATATGCAGATAGAATTTGCTTCCTTAAACAAATCCATGCTAAACCTTAAACAGACCTTAAACCAAACCTTAAACAGATTTAAAGTACATTTAGGGAGTAGTATTTTTAGGAATATGTGCAATTGGGGGAGTAGATTGTAATCCCACTGCATCTCACTTAAAAGTATGTTTTCATGCTTGCATTGTGAGCTAATGAAATACAGGCAATCCTCAATTTATGACCTACAATTGAGTCCAAAATTTATGTTGTTAAGTGAGAAATTTGTTAAGTGAGTTTTGCTCCATTTTACAACGTTTCTTGTCACATCTGTTAAGTGAATTACTGAAGTTGTTAAATTAGTAACCTGGGATGCTCTAATGATCATAAGCGTAAAAAACGGTCATAAGTCACTTTTTCAGTGCTGTTGTAACTTTAAACTAAATGAACTGTTATAAGTCAAGGACTACCTGTATAATCCAATGAAAGTGAAGCATAATTAAATCTCTTTTATTTTGAAGTATTAAATTTGTTAGTTTTAATCATTTCAATGCATAGGTATCCAGCACAAACCATTATAATGACACTTGGCCAATAAAAAATTCTATTCTATTCTATTCTATAATTGAAGGCTGGGTACAAATATCTGAAACGTATGGTTTGTGTATTGATATGACAATATCAATATGTATTTCCTCATTATTCTATCTTGCTACTGCCAAATGTAAAGTCATAGTTACAAGAAAACTATTATTCTCCATATACTGAATAACTATTTATATTGCATAGTTCATTTTTCAGCTTCTCAGAAATATAAGATTGATTAATCTTAAATTAAGGTTGCCAAATTTACAGTGACTCTTAAACCTATTTTATAAGAGGCGCAGAATAAGGAATTTGTCTCACCTGTTGAAAACTTTTAGTTGAGTTTGTAAAACATTTCACTTCGTACAGAAATAAATTGGATTTAGATGCTGGTTGAGACCAAGAGATTTTTATTTGTCCTGTGTCTGTCATTTCAACTTGCAGATATAACGGAGGGTCAGGTTTTACTGCAAAATAGTATGATAAACAATATGCCTTAAACACATTTATTTACAGTAATATTTTAAGCTTGCTAAAATGTTTGTTTTAATTTAATCATCTCTGTTTGTGTATACAAATATTTTATTTACAGAGGTTCAAATATTTTTAAATAACACAGTTAATATCTAGAGCATCTTTTTCAATCAATTTCACCTTAAGTAAGAAAGAGTACTCTATTGGCTCATGTTCCAGTTAAACAAAACAATTTCAACATACAATATGTATAAATGCCTTGGTGAATTGTGGTTGTGGTCTGAAACAGTTGTGGCTGGAGTTTGTTCAGTATCCAAAGGAAGCAAAGTAATAATTAAAATTCTCATATTATTTACTATGTCAAAGTTTGAAAGGAAGATTTCCCATACCAGGCAATAGGTTTGGTAGAAAAAGAACAAAAGTAGGTATTTTTAAAAAAAAGATGAATAATATAAATAAATGACTAGGTTTTTCTAATTCATGGGATGGAAAGTTTAACAATATTCCCTTATATTAATGCTAACTCTAAAACTGCCACCTGTCTAGGTTGAAATCTGAATACAGATATTTAAGATCAAGTATCAAACAATATACAAATTATTATATAAGTAATTATAGAATTTGATAGTATTTATTTAAGGAGCTATAATATTAAATACTGTATGGTTTATCTAATTGTACCCTTAATTGGCCTGTATATTATAATAATCTCATTTATTTTCCATAAATTATATTCACATAATATATATTTGATCTGAATCACTGTTATGAGAAAATGATGTATAATTCTGTACTACTGATTTGAATATTCAACTTTTATCACTATTCTTGAATTTCATCTATAACTACATTTCTAGGTTTATTTTGAGAATCATTTCTTTCCAAATAAGCATACTAAAGCAATATAATTCAAACAATATGACAATACTTAAGACTGACATAATTCAAACATTATTCATATTATTAAAATATTTAATCATTTACAAATTATTCAAGATATTTGTAAAATGAGTGAAATGATGTACAATAACATACAATATATCAGTAAACCAGCAAGTATGATTAAAATATAAAAGGTCAATAAAATCAATATTTGCAATGGAGTTTACAGTAGATCATATGTAAAGTTTTGCTTAAAAATATTACTTATTCTTATGAATATATACAAGACTGCATTTCTAGTAATTCAGTACACACTGATTTATATTATGAACATTCCTGTGGCTGCTGCCTGAAAAAGTATGCACAAGGTTAAATCTTCATCTTGTATTAAAGAAAGAATCTCACTTCATGTGACTGATTTTTAAAAACTAACTGCCACTAGAAACTCTGCGCCTTGGAAGAGTAAGTTTAAAAGTGGAAGTTAACATCACAAAGCTCACTTTCGCAATTCCATTCCACAACAAAGTATAGCTAACTTTTATATAAAGTTATCTTAAGCCATATTTTTAAAAATAGATCCAAACCTTGCATCATTTGAAGTGATGTAACTGAATTATAACAAATGCTATTTTAGTTCTGCTAACTAGAAGATTTAAATATCTGACTACTGAATAATATGATTTACAGAAACATTGTGTAATTCCTGTAACTCCATCACGTTTCCCAAACATTAAACTATATTATAACTAATATAAAACACTCATTCTAAAAAATTTATAATAATTTACTAAACTAACATAATAAAAAACATTATTTATCTATTTGTATTATAATAAAATACAAAATAGTTCAGACAATGAGTAATTTTGAAGCATCTACTTATTAAGCCAGAAAGTATCAAAAGATTAAATGCAACTATCATCTGATTATATAAAACTCTGATTTAATTATATAGAAGTAAAATTAAGAAATCTAAATTACATTTTAATGAAACAAGCATTATATTAATACAGCTATCTTTCAGAATGTCAGCATCCCCTCAAAGTGAAATTGTATGTTTAAAAACATGATGTTTTTTATAAGAACTACAAGATCAATTTCCCTATTGTTATTCCATCAAGATATGTTGAAACTATAATTTCCACAATTGCTAGCAACCAATTCTGGGAGTTGCAGTTGGAGTATAACTAAGGGTACCATAGAATATAGTAGAATATTTTATTGGCCAACTGTGATTGGACACACAAGGAATTTGTCTCTTGTGCATAAGTTCTCAGTGTACAGACAAACAACAAAATAATATAATCATAAGATGCCAAAAAGAGAAGGTAGTAGAAAATATATTATTTTATTAGAAAGAACTGATATCTTTGACTTGTCAAATCTTCACACTCATTCTTCACACTGTGTTTTGTGCCACAGCATGGATTATGAAAAATAATATATTCTTCCTTGAATACAATTTTATTTATAATATAAATATAGTATAATATGAATTTAAATAATTTAAATTTACTTATATTAAGTCTGAGTGTCAGAATAGTGAGATGTCAAAGTACAAATCACAATATTCAATGAATGCTAGAGTTATAACTAATAATACTAATTCAATGTTTTAGGGAATTCATTCAGGACTAATATCACTAAACAGAATGACTGTTTTACTTCTAATTAAAGCATGTTGGGATGCTGAAAAAAAGATTTTAACATAAACATTTCGTTCTGTGCTGCCTTTCTCATTGCTTCATAGTTCTGAGAGAATCTATCCTTTAGAGTAAGTTTGACTTAGCCATGATGTACATCTATACCTATAAACCAAGATTGTCTTCATTACTGTGGAATTTCAAAAATAATTTTGGCTTAGTTTGACAGCTTGGCAAGCATGCTTGATGTTTTTGCTAATAGATCAAAACTTACCAATATCTATAGGCTTGACTGACATCAATGGTGACTGCAGTAATATATTTCCATTTGTGATCTTGAGCCACATAATGTAAATATGATTCAATTTTATTGAAGATATCTGACATTCATATGTTTGGGCTTTTAGAATATTACAGTGAATGGCTGTAGAATTTTCCTTTAGTAAATTTGTAGAAGCACTTTCCAGTGATGCATTTGTTCTGAAAAGAAAAGAAAACCAGGGATTTTCTTGTTATTTCTTTTACTAGATCATGCAAAGGACTTTATTAGAAATTCTGTAAATTGCTTGCATTATTTTTGCTATTCAAGAAATGAAAAAAAAAACCTGTGTTGTAAATGCCACAAAGTACTTTTACTTATACAAAGGCATGGTAAAAATGTGTAGCCATTTTATATAAATATAACAATCCATTCCAATTATATTATTAAAATACATTTCTACATCAATATCAATAAGCACTATCAAGCCATTACTGTGGCAGATGGAAAAACAAACATTTGAGTGATGGTGTGCCTGTACATTACAACTATCCCATTTTTATCCATTTCATCTATTTTATTTAAAATTGAAGAAAAATGTTCAAAAATATGAAATCTTCACTGATCCCAAACTGATCAGTCTATAGAACTCCCTCTCTTGTCCTGTAAGTGGTAAGTATGCTTGCTTGAAGGCCAGTTACTAATTTGCAATAAAATTCCTTTTGGAAAAAAATTTGAGAAACAAGAAAGGAGGCAGAGTGTCCAGGAAATTCACTCCACGGGGGGGGGGGAAAAACAAACCTTAGTGGCTTCTTGTCTCGCTAAAACTCCACCAATCATCCAAAGGCAACACAAGCTCTCTATAATTATAAAACTTGACTGGGGGAGAGGAAACCTAACTCCAAAGCTGCGTCAGTGTTTTACATACAATTTTTAAGTGTCCCTGTTTAACAAAGGGAAAAGAATTTGGGGATAACCAGAAGTTCAATTGTTTTACAAGGAAAAACCATAAGGCAGAAAGTAAGAAGGCAGAAACCTCAACTATAGAGCAGACATGGTTGTAGGGTGACATATTGTGTTGTTGTGTAAATGGAGAGTTTACGAAATAGTCCAATAGTGCTATTGTTCACTTGTGTAGAAAGACTCAAAAGAATCCAAGAATTAGCACCACTGTGTGGCAGTTATTTGGGTAAACTGGACAAGCAGAAATTCCTGCAAAATATTATTGTGTATTAAAGGATAATTTCATATGGTTGAATTTTTTGGGTGAATTCCCCCATTACAAAGCCAAAGTTTGAAAACTTCAAAATTTTATATAATATTTTTAAAAATCCTATTGGGGAGGAGAAATTATTTTTCTGCAAAAAAAAAAGGTATCTGCTTGATGCTTTAAAAAACCTTCAGTGACTGAGATACTTTTAAAAGTTTTTTAAAATGTAAGTAAGTAAGTTAATAAATATCGAACAAACTTATACTATTTGGAAAATGAATTCCTGGGGAAGGATAAAGAATGGAAGAAATAAATAGAAGCAGCTGAAAAACACTCACAGTTGCCTTTGTACAATATTTTGTTATAATATTAGATTCATTCACCTTGGAATACTATTGAAATCTTTTCAGAATGAAAAGATATAATTTTCTTGATGTTAAAATCTGAATTTTTCTTTTTTTAGTCTGTACAGACATAATACCAACAGAATGTTAACAGAATATGCAACAAGGCAAGAAAAAAGGCTTGCAAAGAGAAATATAAAATTGCATCTGTTGCTCTATAAAAGGCTATGCCTCTTTTCAGCTTTTTCTTCAAAATTATATCCTTCAAAATGTAAAATTATACTAAAACATCAAAATTAATATCTCTCAAATATTCTTATGTTATCTTCATGGTGTTAAATCTAACATTGTAGTTTATTAAGTAACTATATAATATGCTTTTCTCATTTCAAACTCTTTTGAGTCAATGTGCATGAGATATATGTGTAGGGTTTTTTCTGCACATCTATTTTTTTATCTTGTCTAGTTTTGCTTTGCTTTTATATTTTCTTTCCTTTTAGGAGTTTGTATTTTAATGTTCTGAATAAAATGAAAAAATATTGTCAAAAAAAGAATTCAAACTCTTCTGAGTTCATTATTTGGACTAGATTATGGAAAGTCTGGGGTTTTTTTTTTAATTTGACAGTATACTATTTTGTTTTCCTTCCTCTAAAAAATTTAGTTCAAAATATCTTCTTTGGCTGACCTCTCTAAATAATTTTGTTTTTTTCCCAAACTAGAAAACTGCTCAGATGAAACAAACATCTTTTTGAATATATATTAACTTGTGACGTCCAAAATGGAAGGTACTAGATGAAGTGTAATAAAAAGACCAAATTAGCCCTTGGCAACAACAGTGTCAGTGTGAACAGAAGCAGTAACTAACAAAACACCTCAGCCCTTGTGGCAGATTGTCAAAGTAATAAACTAAGCACACACATAAATTAAGCAGTGAGTGAGTTTAGCAACAGGGCAAGGCAGTTGATCATTTCCTTGCCTGCAACAATGAATAATTCAACAAATAATTTTTAAAAATAATATGGTGAATTGTCATCTGGTACGAATGATCTCTATGTTTACTATCTTCTTTTAGTTTTTAGACAACGGTTCTATTCTTGATAGAAAAAAATATTTGTTGCTCAGGGTAGAACTGTGGGGTCCTTGGTGCAGTCAATTGGTTGTTTTCTTGCAGACGTGTCATTGCCAAACGATGGTTAATATGATGATGTTACCTGGTTTGGTAATGAAATGTCTGCAAGAAAACATTCAGGCTCGGAGAGCACCAAGAACAAATAACGATCACCTATTTTTTTCTCTTTTTTTCTCATTTCTTCCCTTCTGAAGGAAAAAGGTGGCCACCTTTCATAAAATGAGAGCTTCTTCTACCTCTGAATTTGGATTCAAAGTTTTAACATACCAAGCTGTATTTAATATATTAAGATCAATACAGAAGCAAAAATTTTCTGCAATGCAATCTATGCTAAATCAGACTTTTTTTTCATAGTAATAGTTATGATAGAAGTACATGGAGGAAAAGCGAGATAAATGACCCAGAATATTCTTCTTAAAGTTAAAAGCATCTGAAGGATTTGGAGCTTGAACGATACATAATTTCCTCCGGTGGAAGACACATCCCCAGTCTCTTCCAAACTTATAAATTCTGCAGTCTGTATTTTGCATTCTTCTGCCAATATTCTGAGACAGCATGTAAACACTCTATAGAAACATATAAAGCACATCAGTATTACTCCCTTTCAAAGAAAGTAAATATTTCTTCTATGTCCCAGCAACGTGGCAAGCCATAACGGAAATAACACAACCAAAGCCCATATCTGGTTAGCAATGGAAAACCTAGAACTCATTTCCAGGTAACTTCACAGCTAGGCTATGGGTAAAGCATCTGTGTCATTCAAATGAAACCACAATCTATATCCATGATGGCGAACCTATGGCATGCACAGCCATATCGGTGGGCACATGAGCTCAGCTCCAGTGCACATGTGTGTGCCAGCCAGCTGATTTTCAGGTCCTCTGAGCCCACCAGAAGTAGGGAAACAGGCTGTTTCCTGGGGGAGTGCGGAAGGTCCATTTTTTGCTTTCCCCAGGCTCCTAAAGAGGCAAAAATGGCCTTCCCTACCCCCCCAGAGGCCTTCCGGAGGCTGGAAACAGCCCGTTTGCCAACTTCCGGTGGGACTGGAAGGCCTGTTTTTTGCTCTCCTCAGGCTTTGGAGCCTCTCTAGGAACCTGGGGAGGGCGAAAACAGCCTCCCCACCCCCGGGAGGCCAGAAATGGCAATTTGCCAACTTCTGGTGGGACCGGAAGTACGCAAATGGGCCATTTCTGGCCTCCTGAGGGCCTCCAAAGGAGTGGGGAAGGCCATTTTCACCATCCCCAGGCTCCTAGAGAGCTCTAGAGTCTGGGGAGAGCAAAAAACAGGCCTATCGGGCCTACCATGCCATTGCATGCCAAAAGCAGGGGAGCACAGGGGGATCGTGCATGCATGTGGGGGGTGGGGCGCATATTATTATAGGTGTGGGCATACATGTGGTGACCCCCCTGTACTACCCCCACTTTTGGCATGCAATGGGAAAAAGGTTAGCCCTCACTGGTCTATATGATATATTGCCCTAATTTATAGTATAGTCAATAATAAGTGCCAAATCTGGATTCATGGATGTTCCACATTCTCAGTATCAAATATCACTAATTTAATATTGATAATTGAACTTTTTTTGCACTACATTGGAAAAAAGGTTTGTGATGCTGCAAATTATTGTTTCCATCTTTCAATAATTAGGGAAAAATTAGACCATGAAGGCAATTCATAACCAAAGAGAGATTCCAAGTGTATCTCACATAAGTCACTAGTTATATTAAAGCATATAAATTACTGCAGTGAAGGAGCTAAAAACAATATAGAGAAATAGAACATATTGTGTGCTAATAATGACCATGTTATTGCCAGTGTTGTTGAAATTGAATCTGGAAAATGAATATGTGAAATGGTGTATGATTCAGTGGGCTAGAATTTTGGTAGTAACATAATGCTTGAGTACTGGGGAAAATGTGGACAAATGATTTAAAATTTAAACTAAATTATAATTTGCAAAAATTATTTGTTACAAAATGATACATATACAGTAACACCTGGCAAATTTTCAAAGATGTATAAAGGTATCAAATATATGTTGGAAATGTAATTTTAAGGGTACATTCATGGGTGAAATACTACCCAGTGGTGAAATCCAAAAATTTTCCCTACTGTTTCTATGGGCGTGGCTTGGGCATGGCTTGGTGGTCATGTGACCAGGTTGGCATGGCCAACTTGACGTCACTCACATCACTCACTGTTAGAGCCAGGAGCTGCACATTCTGAAGCACATTCTGCTCTTCTGAAGCCTCCAATGCTTTGAGTTTCCCCCTGCCATCTGGCTTGACTGCCCAAGCAAACCTCAGAGCCTTCTCTTGACCAGCTCTCCAGCCCAGAGGGCCATGCGTCCTCCCCCCACCAATCCTCTGTACAAACCGCCCAATCCGTTTCTGCAAAGGCAGAGCCCCCACCTGCAGGGTGATCCAAAGAGGGACGGGGATGTTTCAGAAAAGACCGCCTTCCATCCGGGCCTGCATGCCTCCCAGGCCAGCTCCGCAGGGCTTGGGGCTCCGAAGCAGCCCACTGGTTTCCCAACTGGCCACCTGTCTGCTCTCTTTGCCATTCCACTCCAGGAACTCGGCCTGCGGAGTCCAGCGCTCTGGGGCAAGGAGGCTCGGTCGCAGCAGCGCTTCCCGCCAGCGAGGAAATCCTGCTTTCTAGTGAATCTAAATCACGTGGCATTGCTGTTTCCCCCCCCCGTTCTACTTACCTTCTTAAGCCTCCTTTTCCATGCTGCTCGATAGTGCCTGCGGTGCACATGCACATGAAGCGTGCATTTGTCACACAATGCACATGCATGCAAAGCATGCATGCATGCATGCACCGCGCATTTGGCACACACCACACATGCGCGGGCAGCGAACCAGTGGCAAACCTCGGAGGAGTTCACCACTGGGCACATTGTATCATCTTTAGTGGACTTATGCTGAAGAAAAGAAATATTGGGAACGGATCCATTTTATAATACAGAAGATCTTTAAAATGAACATAAAATTGAAAGCTGAAGTTCTTCTTTTAGGGTTATTGGATAAGGAGTTGGAAAAATTCTGGAACTTCATTGTTTTTTATAGCGAGAATTCTTTATGCACAGTAACAGAAATGCATGTTAATCCCCACAATAGAATAGATGGAAAAAGTGATGGGAACTAGCAGAGAGGGCAAAATTGACTGTTTTAATTAGGGAAAAGAATACATACAGCTTTGTTTCTACCTGGAAACCACATCTGGACTTTGTATTCAAGTAAAAAGAAATTAAATCTTGACTTTGGGTTTCTGTTGATTAAGTTAGTTTGTTATTGAAATAACTAGTACTTGCTAAATTGGTAAAGTAAAAGTAAAAAGAGGCTACAATTCTATTTTATATTTTACTGTGCTGAAAGAATTTGGAAATCAAAGTTTTCTTTTTTCTTTCTTTCTCCTTTTACCCTATACTTCTCTTTCTTGTCATTCTCCTTTCCAATTTCTATACTATCTTTATTTTCATTTGTATTTTAGGATAATTCTAATGATTTTTTTAAGAGAAATAGAACAAACAAATACTCAATGACAATGATATTTTATTTTGTCTTTTCAAGTATCTTCACAATTACTATACCGTAAACCAGTTTACATGGATTTAGAATGCATTGCTGCTCAATGCAAAGAGAAAGTGTCATTTGGAACTTTAAAAAATAAAAGTAAAACATATTGAGAACTTTAAAAAATAAAGTTATAAATTCATATTTTTGGACCACACTTCTTATAAACGAAGTGTAGGGGGGAAAATACTCTGGTTAAAGTTTGTGCTTTTATTCTTCCACTGGCTGCTATTTTTCTCTAAATTCCCAAGAGAATTCAGATGCAATTCTCAATATCTTACTTCTTTCAAAAAATTAACTAAAGATATTACATTAAGATCAATTTATTTTAGAAATCAAGAAAAAGCAATATTTCTGGGGGAAAATAAAATGATTGTAAAATCTGGGGAGAAATAGATAGATAGATAGATAGATAGATAGATAGATAGATAGATAGATAGATAGATAGATAGATAGATAACCAGACAGACAGACAGACAGACTCTCAAAGTGAATCAATTCTCATATGAATCAACATTCACTAGGTTTATAGTAAGGATTTTGGATTCTCAAATCTGTCCATTCCTCCAAAGTTAATATATTTTGATGTATGTGGGAATCCTTATAATTGGTTCCTGAATATTTATGCTTTTTTCCTTTATCTTACAGAGGGCATACAAGGCCAACGATGGTAGTTGGCCATGTATTCCCAGGTTTCCTTGGAGAATCTATTTGAAGAAGCACAAGGAAGGGAAGCTCATTTTATTTAAATGAGAGAACTTTCTTCTCATTCTGAACAATACAGCCAATGAAACCACAAATATTGCATTCTCCAGTGTTGTGAGTTTTCAATTTTTGATATTTTAATAGCCAACTCTACATTCCAGAATAAGCCTTCTGAGTTCAGCATGCCTGGACTCTTGGCCACGATTAAAACCAATCATGCCTTAGGCTGATACATAAACACTGCAAAAATACACAAATGATGCATGCATATGCCTTTTCCTCCTGTGGATTTTAAAGCAGAAAGCTTTTTGATATAGTGTTTCTAATGAAAACACATATATTCCCAATAGGGAACATAATACTCAGGCCAGACCAGATCACATAAAATAATTATTTCTGTATTCCATTCAGTAAAACTAAGAACTAAGTCAACAAAATATTTTGCTATTCAGAAGACTGTGGAATACAAAATAACATTTTTAAAGATTTCAAAGAGGCTGCATGATAATACAACTACAATTTTAACAGAAGAATCGGATGACAATACAAAGCACTCTACAATATTGATTGTTATTCCAATTGCTATTCCTGCTTTAAGTCTTAAAAAGATATTACTGAAGTGGTGTGTTCATAGAAGGTATCTTTCACCTGCCGAAAAATAAACATGCCACTTTACAAAATAACAGAGTAGAGAGGATGGAATGTTAACAGTTTACTTTTTATGTTTGAAATATAGGTCTGGTTCCAGAGTTCTTAAATGCCATGATACTATGATTTCATAACACTATACAATGAATTTGTGTTATATATCATCTCCAAATAAAATGAATAATTTTATTGGGTTAGGTATGGACTATAAACTTTTCATAAGTACAGTTTAATTTATTAAATAAAATGATATAATGTTATAATTTTATAAAATAGAACTGTTCCGTGGACAATATTCCTGAAATGCAATAACATTTAAAACCATATTTTCAGAGGGAGAATAGACTTGCTTACTGAATAATTACTGAAATCTTTAAATTTATTTTGAAGACAGAAGTTCTCATTCACTCCGGGGGAAAAAAGATTTTCCTTGCCTTAAATCAACTGTTTTTAAACTGTTCTTAAAATGTAGAAGACAGGTAAGAAACTATATTTTGTTTTTAGTACTCTGTTTTCCATGTCAGCCCTTTTTATCCTTTCAGCTTGGTACTTGGCGCAATAAAACTGCAGGTACCCTTACCAGAAGTCAAAAAGTTACAGTGGAGTAAGATCCTGGAGGTAAAAACCTCACAAATTTTAACTTGGATTTTGATTATACTTACAATGCATGCAATAGATTAACTGTAAAGTCTTCATTCAAATATGGTGACTTAGTAGATAATTTCACAATACAAAACAATTCTTCTGTGGTTTCATTAGTCCAAAACTGCAGATTCCAAACTGAATCTAAATAGAAAGTTTTTTTAAAAAAAATAGAATAAAAGAACATCCTTGTAATTCTGAACTCTAGGCAATAATTTATCATGCCCTCATTGATGGACCTATAACTGTAAAAATTAAATTACATTATATCAAATCATTTTTGCAAATACAAAAATGGTGGTGTTTGTGTCATGAAGTAATATTTTATCATCCCCCACTTCTCCCCCATCTCTTGGATAACTCCATACAACTGCTACTGGTATTATGCTTATTTATTTATCCCTTCAATAATACCTATAGGCAAGACTGGGCTATCCAATTTCTCAATTGACACTGACTTTAATTCCATTCAAGCAGCAGTCAAAATTCCGTTGCTGATGAGAGACGACTTCCGGTATCCAGTGGCAACGGACGTCTGGAAGGTTTCTCCTGCCTCCAGCGCCCGAATCCGGCCGCCGCCGAGGCCCTCAGGGGCCAGGTGTTCCGAAAAGGACACCTGCCGTACGGACGGCTCGCCAGGGGTCTCCCAGCCGACATACAGGACTGTGGGGACCGATGCTGGCGCGTCCTAGGCTTGGCGGGGTTCGGAGGCCACAGGCCGCGGCCATTATTTTGGTCGTCGCCTGGGGCGGTGTGGCCCGTGACACCGGGCATTGGATTTATAACTGCAGCAGCCTGGTGGTGAACAGGGCACGGAGAAGAATTGAGGAGGAGAAGGAAGGGAATATCGGTGGCGTGGTGGAGTGCTCCGGAGTGCGGGGGGGTTTTCTCTCCCCTGCGGTTGGAAGGAGCACGAGTTATTTTGGAGAGAGGAGAACTTAAAATAAGAAGATTACCGGTTTTGTGGAGCTCTGGAGAGAAGAGGTGATGGAGAAATTTAGGAGGGAAGGTTTGAGGCCCCCCCTCCTTCTGGGGAACAGTGGTGGCGTCCAGCTTCCGCCTTCACTATGAGAATTTTGATGACATCACTTCCCTTCCGTTTCCTGGTTGTCTAACTGTACTCTGGACCCGTTGCTGCTGGGGGTGCCCCCTGGGGGATCCGGAGGAAATTACAAGGATACTGTGCTTGCCTGAGGATTTTGATTCTTTTTTTTCAAATGGCAAAGGTCAGAGACCAACTGCTGGAGAGATGGAGAATTCTGGAAAAGTTATCCAATATGGACAAGAAACTGGATGATTTGCAAAGAGGCCAAACGGAAATAAGAGAAGAAATTGTGACTATCCAAAAGGATTTAAAGGATACTCAACAAGTCTCAGCAGAAAACAAGCAGAAAGTGGAAGGTCTGGAGGGTGAAATGCGGGCAGTGCAGAAAAGAGAGGAGACGACAGGCAATGCTGTGCTTGGACTACAGATGGATAAAATGTCTTATTTCCTTAGGTTTCAAAATTTGGAAGAAGTGGACCAAGAAGACTTGAGAGATGTTGTGACTAAATTGTTGGGAGAATTTCTTGGGAGAAGTGTTGATTTCATGAATTGGGATGTGGATCGAGTTTATAGAGTTAATTAGCAATATGCACGCACGCATGCAGTTCCCAGAGAGGTTCATGTCAAATTTGTGAGAAGAGGCGAGATGAAATTCTTAGAAAACATAGGAGTGGGGCACTGATTTACAGGGGCAGGAGATAGCCATTCTGAGGCAGATTCCCAGACAGGTACGTGAAAAAGAAAGAAATATTATTTTTGTCAAGCAAATTGTACCAGAAGGAGTGGGCTTCAGATGGCTGATGCCAGAGGGATTGATGATTTTCCGGGAGGGCATTACGAAAAAATCAGTACAATTGCGGAGGCTACGGCCTATGTGGAGGAACACAAAGCCTTCCTGGAATCAGATGACCCAGGAATTGAAGAAGGGAGGTTATAGATCATGGGGCTGAGCGGCTGCCGCTGTTGCGGCCCTGGAGTTGGGTCAGGCTGAACCCAGAGTTCTGAGATCCAAAACTAGGAAGTGATAAAGATATTTGGGATTGTGTTGGTTTTCCTTATTCTCTTTTGTACGATATTCTGTTTATTCTTGACTCTTCTTTATTACGTATTTAAAATTTGCAAACTTTGCTACTTCGTGTCACCTGCTTGCCTTATGGCTGTTGTATGTGTTAAAAAATTTGAGTAAAATTCTTATTTTAGATAAGAAAAATGAAAATTTACCATACCTGATATGTATTTGTATAAACCTTTTTTGACTAATAAAAACTTTTTGAACAAAAAAAAAAAAAAAAAAAAAAATTCCGTTGCTGAAAATATTTTTTTTTAAAGCTATAGTAATTTGTTTTAATTTGGTCACTGTTTTATTCATGATCTATTTTACTGTATACAATTTGATTTATCTACTGTATATTCTTTGCTTATATTTTCATTGTACAGCAGCTATAACCCTTTAAAATAATCTCAGTAATAATTAAAAGCACATTTTCCAAGCACACCTATCTGCTGAAGTGTTGAACCAACAATTCTTGAAGAAATAAGTGCTTTGGCTTCCATTTCTGCAGTGTACGCAAAACAATTCATATATGTATCACTCCAGTGGCAACATGAGAAATTATCTCCAGCTACCAATACAGTAGCATTGTCTCCAATTGTACCATGCACATCCTGCCAAGTAGGACCATCCTCTGTCATTCTAAGTGGTATACAGGGCATTTCAAAGCTCTGTGATGGAATCTGATATACCATGCAATGAGAAATGACCATTTGAAAGAAATCTAAAGAGAGAGAGAAAAAAAGAAGAGTTTGAATATTTTAAATAAGGAAAACCTAAATCTCTATTGTTAGTAAAGGAAAGCTTAGGTATACTTATAAGTTTATATATCTTTAATTGATATATATCAGAGGTGGGTTTCAGCAGGTTCTGACCAGTTCTGGAGAATATTTTGAATAGTTTGGAGAACCAGTAGTAAAAATTCTGACTGGCCCTGCCCCATCTATTCTCTGCCTCCCAAGTCCCAGCTGATTGGGAGGAAATCCCAAGCCACGCCCACCAATAGACACCCACCAAGCCATGCCACACCCACCAAGCCACACCCACAGAACCGGTAGTAAAAAAATTTGAAACCCACCACTGATATATATTATGTTACATTAATCAATAGAATTTGATTGCAGCAATTTTTAATATCAACAATGTTTTGAAAGACAAATGTATATACAAATAGCGAAATAACATTAATTGTCACACAGTTTCTTATCTGTTGCAATTCTTAAACTACCTTTGGTGGCTTAAATAAACTGAAATCTGTGGACCAAATCTATAACCATTTTAGTAAGATGAGCTGGTATAATCCTAATAACTATTCAAAATGGCTTAATGTGCCATTCTAACGTTCTTTTAGTATTGTACAGGGTGCAGATCTTGCCTGCCGTAAACAGACCTTACAGGATATCTCTGGGTTAAGAGAGGGTTCCATTCCTGTCTGTCCTTAACTAAAAATTATGTATATGAATTGATTGCCTATTACTAAAAATGGTGGATGGTGTTTTTTGTTTCATGAATCACTGCTTCATGCAGCTTCAGCAGTTCATGAAAATATTATGCTTCAATATGAGGAGGGAGTTTTCCATCTGTAAGTACGAGTCATCCATAAGTTGGACATTCTTAATTTGGGGACTGCATCAATGGTGGATTGCTACCGGTTCGCACCGGTTCAGGAGAATCGGTAGTAAAAAAATTTAGTTGCTCACAGAACCGGTAGTAATAGATGGCTGGCCACGCCCCCGAACCAGTCGCCAGTTGCCAATCGCTCGCCCCGGCCGCCATGTTTTTTGCCGCCAGATTCTTCACTCATGTGCATCCCATTTCCTTGCAAGTCTAATGGGATGCACATGCGCAAGGAACATGGCGGAGAAAGCAGCTTTCCAGCAGCAGCAGAAAACTCCTGGCAACTTGCCTTCCTTGGCTTCCCGGTCAGCTTCCCTTCCTGACAGCCGCTGAGGAAGGTAAGCAGCTGAACAAAGAGGCGGTGGTGAGGGAGGAAGGCAGGAAAACAGGCCTGCCACAGAACCACTGGGAAGGGCGCATGGAAGGCAGGCAAGCATGTTGGGGCCCTCGGCCATCGGAAAGGCAGCTAGCAGCCTATTCCCTTCCCTGCGACCCTTCCATACTTGCCTGCTGTGGCAAAAGCCGCCCAGGAAAACTCCCTGGGAATTCTTGGATGACCCGCCACAGCTGCTGATGCCTGCCACGGCGAAAAGCCATGCAAGAAAAGTACCCGGGATTCCCCTCAGCTGCTACTGCTGCCCCTGGCGCCGCCTCTGCCACTGCCATCACTGCCGCTGCAAAGTCCCCGGGAACCAGGATGCCCTGCTGTTACCACTGCCACTACTGTCACCGCCGCCGCTACCGTCACTGCCGCTGCTACCGCCGCCACTGCCAAGTACCCAGGAACCAGGATGTCCTGCCGCTGCCACCATGGCTTGCCGCAGCAAAAGCTGTGCAGCCTGAAATTCTCATTTCAGTTGCTGCTGCCGCCGCCACCTGAAGCTCCCGTTTTGGCCCCCGCCTGAAGCTCCTGTTCTGGGTGCTTAATACTTTGTCTCAGGCCTCCTGGTCTCACTCTCTTAGACCAGGCATCTTCGAACTTGGCTCCTTTAAGACTTGTGGACCAGTCAACCCCCAGAGTTCCTCAGCCAGCTTTGCTGGCTGAGGAACTCTGGGAGTTGAAGTCCACAAGTCTTAAAGACTGAACTATCCTAGACTTTGAAGGAGGGAGGGAGAGGAGAGGGAGAGAGAGTGTAGGAAAGAAAGAGAGAAAAGGAAATAAAGAGAGAGACAAGAAGAAAGAAAGAAAGAAAGAAAGAAAGAAAGAAAGAAAGAAAGAAAGAAAGAAAGAAAGAAAGAAAGAAAGAAAGAAAGATTGATTCATGGATATTTGATTTGTGGCACAAAATATTGCAAAAGAGAAAGAAAAAGAGAAAGAAAGGGAGAGAAGGAAGAAAGAAAGAAAGAAAGAAAGAAAGAAAAAGAGAAAGAAAGGGAGAGACAAGAAAGAGATAAAGAAAGAAGAAAAGAGAAAAGGAAGGAGAGAGAGAGAGAAAGAAGAGGAAGGAAGGACCACAAACCCTGGCACTAGACGTGGTTTCAGAAGATGCTTTGAAACAGGACAGCAATCTAGGGCTGGAAGGGACCTTAGAAGCCATCTAATTCAACACCTTCCTCCAGCAGGAAACCTTACATCTCTGGATTATTTTGGTACCTCTAACGGAGAGGAAAATTGCCAGAAAGGAGAAGGAGTTTACTAGGACAAGGCTGCCATGCAGAGGAAGGCAGAGATAGTCCTTGTCTTATGACCAGAATTGAGCCCAAAATTTTGGTTGCTAAGCAAGAGCGTTGTTAAGTGAGTTTCATGGCATTTTACTCAATCCATGATCTCTCCTGGCTCTAACAGTCATGTGCAAGTTAGGAAAGAACACCTGAAGTGTGTGTAATGTTCTAAATGTACAGCAGTTCATGAAAATATTATGCTTCAATATGAGGAGGGAGTTTTCCATCTGTAAGTACGAGTTATCCATAAGTTGGACATTCTTAATTTGGGGACTGCATCAATGGTGGATTGCTACCGGTTCGCACTGGTTCAGGAGAATCGGTAGTAAAAAAATTTAGTCGCTCACAGAACCGGTAGTAATAGATGGCTGGCCACGCCCCCGAACCAGTCGCCAGTTGCCAATCGCTCGCCCCGGCCGCCATGTTTTTTGCCGCCAGATTCTTCACTCATGTGCATCCCATTTCCTTGCAAGTCTAATGGGATGCACACGCGCAAGGAACATGGCGGAGAAAGCAGCTTTCCAGCAGCAGCAGAAAACTCCTGGCAACTTGCCTTCCTTGGCTTCCCGGTCAGCTTCCCTTCCTGACAGCCGCTGAGGAAGGTAAGCAGCTGAACAAAGAGGCGGTGGTGAGGGAGGAAGGCAGGAAAACAGGCCTGCCACAGAACCACTGGGAAGGGCGCATGGAAGGCAGGCAAGCATATTGGGGCCCTCGGCCATCGGAAAGGCAGCTAGCAGCCTATTCCCTTCCCTGCGACCCTTCCATACTTGCCTGCTGTGGCAAAAGCCGCCCAGGAAAACTCCCTGGGAATTCTTGGATGACCCGCCACAGCTGCTGATGCCTGCCATGGCGAAAAGCCATGCAAGAAAAGTACCCGGGATTCCCCTCAGCTGCTACTGCTGCCCCTGGCGCCGCCTCTGCCACTGCCATCACTGCCGCTGCAAAGTCCCCGGGAACCAGGATGCCCTGCTGTTACCACCGCCACTACTGTCACCGCCGCCGCTACCGTCACCGCCGCTGCTACCGCCGCCACTGCCAAGTACCCAGGAACCAGGATGTCCTGCCGCTGCCGCCATGGCTTGCCGCAGCAAAAGCTGTGCAGCCTGAAATTCTCATTTCAGTTGCTGCTGCCGCCGCCGCCTGAAGCTCCCATTTTGGCCCCCACCTGAAGCTCCTGTTCTGGGTGCTTAATACTTTGTCTCAGGCCTCCTGGTCTCACTCTCTTAGACCAGGCATCTTCGAACTTGGCTCCTTTAAGACTTGTGGACCAGTCAACCCCCAGAGTTCCTCAGCCAGCTTTGCTGGCTGAGGAACTCTGGGAGTTGAAGTCCACAAGTCTTAAAGGAGCCAAGTTTGCAGACCCCTATCCTAGACTTTGAAGGAGGGAGGGAGAGGGAGAGGGAGAGAGAGAGTGTAGGAAAGAAAGAGAGAAAAAGGGAAATAAAGAGAGAGACAAGAAGAAAGAAAGAAAGAAAGAAAGAAAGAAAGAAAGAAAGAAAGAAAGAAAGAAAGAAAGAAAGAAAGAAAGAAAGAAAGATTCATGGATATTTGATTTGTGGCACAAAATAATGCAAAAGAGAAAGAAAAAGAGAAAGAAAGGGAGAAAAGGAAGAAAGAAAGAAAGAAAGAAAGAAAGAAAAAGAGAAAGAAAGGGAGAGACAAGAAAGAGATAAAGAAAGAAGAAAGAGAAAGGAAGGGAGAGAGAGAGAGAGAGAGAAAGAAGAGGAAGGAAGGACCACAAACCCTGGCACTAGACGTGGTTTCAGAAGATGCTT
The DNA here is from genome assembly GCF_028640845.1 of Ahaetulla prasina. Classification (NCBI taxonomy): domain Eukaryota; kingdom Metazoa; phylum Chordata; class Lepidosauria; order Squamata; family Colubridae; genus Ahaetulla; species Ahaetulla prasina. The sequence continues at coordinate 162,098,065 of NC_080541.1, forward strand.
TGAAACAGGACAGCAATCTAGGGCTGGAAGGGACCTTAGAAGCCATCTAATTCAACACCTTCCTCCAGCAGGAAACCTTACATCTCTGGATTATTTTGGTACCTCTAACGGAGAGGAAAATTGCCAGAAAGGAGAAGGAGTTTACTAGGACAAGGCTGCCATGCAGAGGAAGGCAGAGATAGTCCTTGTCTTATGACCAGAATTGAGCCCAAAATTTTGGTTGCTAAGCAAGAGCGTTGTTAAGTGAGTTTCATGGCATTTTACTCAATCCATGATCTCTCCTGGCTCTAACAGTCATGTGCAAGTTAGGAAAGAACACCTGAAGTGTGTGTAATGTTCTAAATGTACAGAAGTTATAGTTAAATATGTGGCAGAAAGTGGACTCTTGGTGTGTTTTTCTAAATGTACAGAAGTTATAGTTAAATATGTGGCAGAAAGTGGACTCTTGGTGTGTTTTTCTAAATGTAGTAAATGAGGTAAAAGAGGTGTGTCTGTGTGTCTGTATGTGTATGTACATACAGTATATATATAGTAGATAATGTATCTCTTTGTGTGCCTATACACACTATACTATGTAATATGTATGTACACATATGGCATATATACGTAGGATTTAATAGTATATTTAGGATGTTCAGTAGTACTAAATAAAGAGACAGGGAAATTGACGTGAGTGACATCAACCTTTGACGTGAGTGACATCAAGTTGGCCACACCCACCCAGTCACATGACCACCAAGCCATGCCTACCCAGTCACATGACCAAGCCATGCCCACTGTCACATGACCATCAAGCCACATCCACAAAATAAGCCACACCCACAGAACCGGTAGTAAAAAAATTTAGAACCCCCCTGGACTGCATGCTTCTAGTCCACTGTAAAATTTGTATATATTTATTTATTTTGTACCTTCAACTCACTGGTGACTACTGGTGACTGCTTGAGCTAATCCCCTTGGCAAAGTTTTTTTTTCTTTTTTTGAAGTGGTTTGCCATTACCTCCTTTATAGGCCTGAGACAGAGGAACTGGCCCAAGGTCACTCAGCTGGTTTTGTGCTAAGGTGGAACTAGAACTGATAGTATCCTGGTTTTAAAATTACTCCTACTTCTAAAACTGTTCTGGAGAATTGAGGAACTTGGGGTAGGAAAAATTGGCAAAATTATGTCTTTACCATTATATTATATTCAGAAAAAAGTCCAGGTGGTAAAGAAAAAGCTGAATCTAACCCACAGTATACATTTATACAGAAAATTAGCTATAACAAGAAATCATATATAATATTATACTGTAATTAGGGGGTGAAATTACATTACAGATGTGTCAAACACATCTTCTGATGACACAATTTCTGCAGTGGAATAGGAATAAATATTCTGGCAATAAGTATGATCTATTTGTTTTAACTGTTAGTAGAATTATAAACTCATAAAACACATTTGAACTTAATCACTAGTTTTAACAGTTGCACAGATTCTGGCATCTGCAATTTAAAAAGGAATCCATCCTACAAATGAGGAGCAAAGATAAGATATTTCAACTTACTTAACTGTAGAAATCCAGTCAAAATGTTGTTCCAATTCATCTTGCTCTGGTCAATAAATCTTGGAGGAAAATAGGGAGAAAGATCATTTAATTTATACAATCTGAAGGATGTTTCACAAACTAATTTTTTGTTTTAAAAAAAATGTCAACTTTTCCAAAGAATTGTAGACTTGGGGAGTGAGTGAGATTTTTATTAGATGAAAGCAATAATGAGGGACTTAGTCTTAGAGGGACTTGGCATTTCAGGTATCCAATGGATAGCTTGCTCTTTGACCTTTGCCACTTAAATGTGCAAATGAAGTGCCTTCATACAGCCATTCAAGAAACGTTCCTGAAGATGACTGTGTGCTGTTGGTGCACAAATATAGTGATCTATGATTGATGCTGAACAAATTCTGAGAAGCTGCTATGCTTTTCAGCCTATCAGACTGAACAAAACTGAAGTACTTTACCAGCCAGTGCCAAATACCAAACCTGTAGAACCACTGTTGACACCACCCAGCTGACAAATATAAACAACTTCAAATACTTGGAAAGCATCATCATGAGTGATGGGTCTTTGGACAACAAAATTGATTCCAGGATCAGTAAAGCCAACCAGGCATGGTGATGGCTACATACCAGAGTGAGCACTCAACACAACATTCATACCACAACATAGGTAAAATCTACAGAGCTGTGAATATCCCTTCCTTTCTATATGGATGTGAATGCTCAACTCTACATCAAACAACAAAGGAATTTTCACAGGCATGCTCTCTGCTCCATCTTTGGAATTTGTTGCCAAGACTGTGTCTCCAACCTGGAGGTTCTGGATTGTGTGCAGTCCACCAGCATCTAATTTCTGATAATCAAAGCCCTGATAAGATGACTGGCACATGTCATCAGAATGGATGTCTGCCATATGCCTTGTCAATTATTCCACAGTATGCAGGAATCTGTGAAGACACTTTGAGGTCGATCATGCAAGCTCTAAAACGACACTGAGAAAGAAACTCTGTGCCACTGTGACATCCAGCCAAGAAATTAGAAGCTCTGCTTGTGAATTGTGCTAGGCTCTGTGCTTCCAGATGGGGACTCTGTCTCCCTGTCAACAGATAAACAGCACAACAGAATGTTTTCTTTGAACCCAAGAGATATAATAACATCATATCTATCATCACATCATATCATGCCATAATATAGAATGGGCATTTCTGAAAAAGGTACTCTTTTGATATATTTTAGCATAAAGATAAAAGTACAGATATATAACATGTCAAATAGAGTAAAGGAAAATTCCAAAAAATGTGCAGTCAGAGGTGGGTTTCAGCAGGTTCTGATCAGTTCTGGAGAAATAGTAGCAAAATTTTTGAATAGTTTGGAGAACCGGTAGTAAAAATTCTGACTGGCCCCGCCCCCATCTATTCTCTGCCTCCCAGGTCCCAGCTAATTGGGAGGAAATGGGGATTTTACAGTATCCTTCCCCTGGAGTGGGGTGGGAATGGAGATTTTACAGTATCCTTCCCCTGCCACACCCACCAACCACACCCAACAAGCCATGCAATGCCAAGTAAGCCACGCCCACAGAACCAGTAGTAAAAAATTTTGAAACCCACCATTGTGTACAGTGATGAGATTTGAAAAGGAAAAAAAATTATCTGGGCAGATATATAGCATCTGTTGGCACTATCTTAAACCAAATGCAGGAAAATATATGGTTTCCTTAACATGTTGCCAACAAGTGCAATGGGGTTGTCCACATATGCTCCCAATGATTTTTTTTCCTTTTGGATTGCTGAGTAGCCAATCAAAAAAGTTTTCCAATGATATATTTTACAGTACAGTCTCAAAACATTAAAAAAAATATTCATACAACACATAATTAATGGAATGTATTGCTAAAATTTATGTTCACAACCCTTTTGTTACTTCACTTTAAAAAGAAATTTTAGAACTGTAGAGAATAGCACAGTCAGTGACTACTAATATAATAACAAATACACATGTGAGGTGAAAACCAATGGCAACACCAGCATGCACTGAAGGTCAAAAAAGGCATTTGCAGCAGTGTGATGGAAGCACTGTTCTTTTCTATGAGCATGTGATATTTATTTATTTATTTATTATTTACATTTCTATACCGCCCTTCTCTGAAGACTCAGGGCGGTTTACAGCCAAGTTAAAAAGACATATACAAAAATTAAAACACAATATTTGAAATTTAAAAATCTGAATCCATAAGCCGAATATTAAAATAACAAGTAATAAAACCACCCATTAAAAATTACCCTTAGGCCAACCCTGCTCGGTGAAACAAAAAAGTCTTGAGCTCGCGTTTAAAGGCCCGGAGGTCGGGAAGAAGGCGTAGCCCCAGAGGTAGTTCGTTCCATAGGGTAGGTGCCCCCACAGAGAAGGCTCTTCCCCTGGGGGCCGCCAGCTGACATTTTTTAGCTGATGGCACCCAGAGGAGACTCTCCCTGTGGGAGCACACAGGTCGATGGGAGGCTATTGGCGGCAGTAGGCGGTCCCGTAAGTAACCTGGTGCCATGCCATGGAGCGCTTTAAAGGTGATCACCAACACCTTGAATTGCACCCGGAAGACCACCGGCAACTAGTGCAGCTTGCGCAGGAGAGGTGTTATATGGAAGCTCCGAGATGCTCCCTCTATCCCTCTATCTATATGGTCCACAAAGAAAAGGATTGGTGCTTTGATTGTACTTCCATATCCATCAACTTGCCTTTCTTAACTTCCTCTCCCCAGAGATGAAAATGAGCATTTGGGGAGATTATTCAATTTCTCTTTAATTTCCCTAAACTTTTATGGCTTCCACAGATTCCCAACTTTTTTAAAATTACTGGTTAATATTAGATTGCTTTATGGAAGTATTTGCCCTACAAAAGTAAGGAATGGGTGAGAGTAAAATATGGAAAAATAATTTTCAAAAATCACATCTACTTAAAATCAAAATGTAAAAAGTTGCAGATGGACGTACAGTCATACTGCAGTGATTCCAAAAACAGACTTTCCATATTATTTCTAAAGTGCTGCACAGTCCTATTCTTTATTTCTTTAAAAGCTTAAAAAATTTATAGAATCATTTATGCGTGAAAGAGCAACCAAAGCCTAACTATAATAATCCATATTTTTGCTATGAAGCACTAGATGAATAGCATACAATAACACTTGGCTGAAAAATGGAGTATGAAAAATTCAGAATACCTTAATGTATGGATATTACATAAGGCAGAGACAAGAAAATGGTCAAATCTCTATGCTATAAAATCTAAAGCTAATGAATTGTAAAGTCTTGAACCATCCACTTGCTTCTAGTCAGTTCTAATATAAAAAGTAAAGGATAGGATTAAAGTATATATGTGTGTGCCTGTGTGCACACACACATATACAGGAAAAGTTTTTAATACTTCTAATTCAACTTTTTATTCCAAAGAGATTGCAGCTGAACAGCCTTCAAAGTTTTGTTAGTTTATGAATAGTTGTGAAAAGTTATCTGCCTTCCATTAAAAATAAAGGAAGTTCTCTGATGGGGTTTGGAGGGGGTGATACCACAAATTGTTTGGATTTTAAATTGTAGTTATGATCTTATGTATTGTTATTATTTATGCTTATTTGTGGGAACCACTGATCACCTCAGTGATTGTGGCAGAGTATAAATTTGTTTAATAACTAAAGAAAACAATAAAGTTAAGTTGGAAATATTTCTGAAAATAGGGAGTTTGAACTTCACTGCCACACGTGGAATAACAGAAATGGAATAGAAGCCTAGATTACAAAAAGAAAAAAGAAAAAGGATGAAATGAGTAAATCACATCTGCCTACTGTGAAATAAAGTGACAGCAAATTTATTTTACTCAAATAGGCAACATATCCTTTTAGCTTTGTTGAAGAAACTAAAGGCCTATATGACATCATCTGATCTAAAGGGCATTTAATCAGCATTGCTTGAGTTTCAGAATATTCACAAAATGTTTCTCGTTTCATTTCAACTACCTAGGAGATGTCAGATAATTTAAAGTTCAAGTTATTTAAAGAACACATCTCCTCCTACTTAACTTTGGTTTATATTCATTGTCAACTTTAGATTACAGGTTCCTTGAGCTAGAGGCACCATTTTCATGCTCATACCAAATGGGTCATATGCATTATGCCTATGTAAAAATAATGCATATATTAGAATATTCTTAAAATTCTTAAAATCAACAAAAACATATTGGAAAAAAGAATCCTATCAACAAGTACAAACTCGATGGTCATTACCTTACTGATGACCCCCATCCTGTCAAAGATCTTGGAGTTCTCATATCAAATGACCTTAATGCCAAAGCCCACCACAACTACATAGCAAAAAAGGCTCTAAAAGTTGTAAACCTAATTTTACGCAGCTTCTTTTCCAAAAACACTACACTACTAACTAGAGGATACAAAACATTTGCCAGACCTATTCTTGAATACAGCTCATCCGTCTGGAACCCATACCACATCTCTGACATAAATACAATAGAACGCGTCCAGAAATATTTTAGTAGAAGAGTTCTTCACTCCTCCGAAAACAACAAAATACCTTATACCACCAGGCTTGAAATCCTGGGATTAGAAAACTTACAATTCCGTCGACTTCGACATGACCTGTGTTTAACACACAAAATCATCTATTGCAATATCCTTCCTGTAAAAGACTACTTCAGCTTCAATCGCAATATTACAAGAGCAAAAAATAGATTCAAGCTTAATGTCAACCGCTTCAACCTTGATTGCAGAAAATATGACTTCTGTAACAGAGTTGTTAATGCTTGGAACTCATTACCTGACTCCATAGTCTCTACTCAAAATCCCAAAATCTTCAACCAAAAACTGTCTACTGTTGACCTCACCCCATTCCTAAGATGACTATAAGGAGCGTGCATAAGAGCACAAAAGTGCCTACCGTTCCTGTCCTATTGTTCCCTTCATTATATCAAATTAATATAGCTGATGCATATTTTTTTACATACATATATATATATATATATATATATATATATATATATATATATATATATTCTTCATGATATGTTGTTTTATTTATGACAATGTTTGTGTATACTGTTGTGACAAAATGAAATAAAAATAAATAAATCAATAAGCATTTTCTGAAACTTCAAATAATGCATTTTAGCTTTCAGGAAGCTATTATTTCCCTTAGTCTTTCAGCCAAACTTCTGTCATGTTAGGGACAAATATAAGAATTATGTCAACACACTGGTGTTTGTTAGTGAGGTTTCCACAGATTCTGGGGCAGTGATTATTAAAAAGCTACATGTGTTCATGTGCTAAATAATGTAACCTTAACTAAATAAGTGATTAAAATTGGAATTCTTAAGCTGATAACAATAAGAATATTAAGGCAACACAAAAAAGAGATCTCCACCAAAAACTTTCCATTTTTAACACCATCTCAATTTGCAAGTGAAATAAAAATACCTGTCCATCATGGTCATAAGTTGCAACGGTTGTATAATGGATCATCAAATGGAGTCCCTGCAGATGTTATTCCACTAGTCGTCGCCAGCTCTAAGCACGGCGATGCTTATCTCCATTTCAATGCCATTGAGACAGTGCTGTTCAAAGATATTTCTATGTCATGTGGCCAGCATGTCATGGAGTGCTGTTACCTTCCCATCGAATGGTACCTATTTATCTACTCTCATTTGCATGCTTTCAAACTGCAGGAGCTGACGTGAGGATGGGAGCTCATCCCATCGCGTGGAATTCAGCTCAAAAAACCTGGGTTGCCAGCTTTTAACCACTGAGCCACCACACTGCCTGGTCATCATAGGATTAATCCAATTTTATGAGCTTTTTCTGTGGTGGTCATTAAGCAAATCACTATGGTCATTATGTCAATCCATGGTAGTTAAGCAAACCCATTCTTTGCTATGGAGTGTATAAGTCTAAATGCTATTGCTAAAAACATCATATATCATGCTCATATAATTGCAGGATGCTGCAAATGGCCATAAATCAGCACTATTTACCATATTCCCCTGTTGCAGCCATGCAGTCACATGGCTGCAACAGGCCCCTAACCATCAGAACTTTGGAAGTGTGTCATAAGTATCTTTTGGGAGGGTCCATGGTAAATCCAGAACTACCTGTATCTGGAATTGGCATAAATATAATAGGAAATGCAGAGCATCTAAACCTGAATCTGAACTGACAAAATATCCTGTTTGTTTCTTTGTTTAAGATTATACTTCTAACAGCAAGTTTTCCACTGTAATTTCAGAAAAAAAGATTGATATTGTTATAAATATGTTTTTAGCCTCCTTGATAAAAGAATGCATCTCTCTCTCTCTCTCTCTCTCTCTCTCTCTCTCTCTCTCTCTGTGTGTGTGTGTGTGTGTGTGTGTGTGTGTGTGTGTGTGTGTGTGTGTGTGTATTTTCTGAGGTTTTCGTGGGTGTTTGTATGTAGGTCTTTGGTTATTCGGGTTTTCTCCCGCGTAAAATTGGAAGTGTCTTGGCGACGTTTCGACGAAATCCGATTCATCATCTTCAGGCTAGGTGTTTACAGCTTCGTGCTTCTAGGAGAAATGTGTGGTTGCAGCTGTTTCTTCCTTTTAACTGCTAGTGGGGGTTTGAACTGATTGGTTGGGAGCTTGGCTGGGTGGAGGTGTGTTCTGATTGGGTGGGGGTTTGGCCGTGTTCTGATTGGGCGGAGGTGTGCTCTGATTGGCTGGGGGTGTGTTCTGTTTGCCCCCCCCCCAACTCCACCATCCAATCAGAGCACAGCCAAACCCCCAACCAATCAGAACACACCTCCACCCAATCAGAACACAGCCCAATCAGTTCAAACCCCCACTAGCAGTTAAAAGGAAGAAACAGCTGCGATTACACATTTCTCCTAGAAGCACGAAGCTGTAAACACCTAGCTGAAGATGACGAATGGATTTCGTCAAAACGTCGCCAAGACACTTCCAATTTTACGTGGGAGAAAACCCGAATAACCAAAGACCTACATATATATTTATTCATTTGTAAGTTTTTATAATAGAAGTAACTTTTTCTCCCTTCAGAGAAATCTGATTTTATGAAAGGTATTTTATTTGTTTTCCCCAATAGAGCCATAAGGGTTTTTAATTTACAATTCTGTTATTGAGACTTGAAACAAAAGGATATGAACATTTTAAACCTTTAAAAAATTAAATTCAGAACAAAGCTATAAAATGTCAACAAATAAATATTAGAAATTGAAAAAGACTTTGATGATTTGAATGAATTTTTAACAGGTTGCAGTGATTTAATGTGCCATGAAGTATCATTGTCTTGAATCCCTAATATAATATTTTAGAAAAGCTAGAACAAAATTTACTTCAAATTAATTCACATTCTAATTTGCAAAAATGAATATACTTTGGAGGATATTAGTACATGAAAACAAATAACCTACTAATTCCTAGATGTCTTTTCATATTACAAACAAAACAATTTACAAGATAAAAAGATCCTGTACTTTACATCAATAACAATTGGGAAGATTAATACTACGGTTTTACATTTTTAAGTTTATCTCCAATTATCAAGACAAAAACTAGCTAAAAAATGACCACATTTGTTAAAAATTTAATTCTAGCTGTGGTTAATTCTTTTCTGAGTAAGAGAGATATTCCTTTGCCTAAGTTAAAAAGGCCTTAGTTCACCTCTTCTTCAGGAATCTCCTAACATACTGGACAATTTTTGTCCAGTATTTAATTTCTCTTTTGGACGGTTGAGAAGGTATTTGTGTGACAGCTTTGGAGGATCTTGGATGAAGTAGATTATCTGGATCCTTTCCTGTCAGGATTCAAACCAGAATAGGGGATGAAAACAGCATTGGTCATACTTTTGGAATGATTTCTGGAGAGAGTGGGAAAGGGTTTATGCACCCATCCTTGCCCTACTGGACCTCTCAGCAACTTGGTATCCTCTGGATCAGCTCAGAGGATGGGGACAGGTGGCACAGTATTGTATCTGATCATAGTAAAGTAAAGCTGGAGGCTGTGAGGATCTGGATAGGAAACAATGGTCTTCAGCTGAACCAGGGGTAAAATCCAGCAGGTTCTGAGAGGTTCTGGAGAACCAGTAGTGGAAATGTTGAGTAGTTCGGATATTGGCAAATACCACTTTTGGCTAGCCCCAGAGTGGGATGGGACCACGCCCACCAAGCCACGCTCACAGAACCAGTAGTAAAATGGTAGTAAAATCACTGAGCTGAACCATGGCAAGACTGAATGGCTTTAAGTTTTGGAAACTACTGGTACTAAGTTCTAAGATTATCTTTGGTGCTGGATAGTGGTACTGCTTCAGATACCGGTGTGCAATATTGAAGTCCTCCTAAACTAGAAAAGCAGGTGGAAGTCATAGCTAGGAGAGCCTTGCAACTTCATTTTATGTGCTAGTTGCACCTGTTCCTACATCAGGAGGCTCTAGTTTCAGTCACTCATATACTAGTTGCCTCCAAATTGGAATATTGTAATGTGATCAACATAGGGTTGTTCTTAAAGAGTATCCAGAAGCCTCAACTGGTATGAAATACAGTGGTATGGGCAATGTAAGGTGGCACCAGCAGTGAAATCTGGCCGGATCTATCCAGCTTGCGCAAACTGGTGGAGGGCTGACAGCAGGAGGCTCTGCCCACCCCCAGGATATCATTACGTCCAATTTTTGACTCTCTGCACATGTGCAGAAGAGGCACGCGCTCACATTTCTGAACCAGTAGCAAAGGTAAGTGCATTTCACTGCTGGGTGGCACATCTTGCATTTCTGCTCTGTGAGCTGTGCTGACTGTCAAGTTGCTTCCAGGTGCAATTCAAGACCTAAAACTAACATCCTATGGCATCTCAGGACCCCTCCACAAATGGATATCTGCTTTTCTGTCTAACAGACAACAAGTGGTCAAAATTGGCAATGCTTTATCAAATCCTGTTCCTGTCAAGAGTGGCGTTCCTCAAGGCAGCGTCCTTGGACCAACACTCTTTATACTATACATTAATGATCTTTGTGACCACATCTCAAGTAATTGTGTTCTCTTTGCTGATGATGTCAAACTATTTAACACCACAGACAATACTTCTATCATTCAAAACGACCTTGATCATCTATCCGCTTGGTCTAAAAATTGGCAGCTCCAAATTTCAACCAGCAAATGCTCAGTCTTACATATAGGAAAAAAGAACCCAAAAACTAAGTACATACTAGATGGACATTACCTTACAGACGACCCCCATCCCGTTAAAGACCTTGGAGTTTTCATGTCAAATGATCTAAGTGCCAAAGCCCACTGCAACTACATAGCAAAAAAAGCTCTAAGAGTTGTAAACCTAATTTTGCGTAGCTTCTTTTCCAAAAACACCACACTACTAACCAGAGCATATAAAACATTTGCTAGACCAATTCTAGAATACAGCTCACCTGTTTGGAACCCTCACCACATCTCTGACATCAATACAATTGAACGTGTCCAGAAATATTTTACAAGAAGAGTTCTCCATTCCTCTGAAAACAACAAAATACCTTATCCCACCAGACTTGAAATCCTAGGCTTAGAAAACTTGGAACTCCATCGCCTTCGAAAAGACCTAAGTTTAACTCACAGAATCATCTATTGTAATGTCCTTCCTGTCAAAGACTACTTCAGCTTTAATTGCAATAATACAAGGGCAACCAATAGATTTAAACTTAATGTTAACTGCTTTAATCTAGATTGCAGAAAATATGACTTCTGTAACAGAATCATCAGTGCTTGGAATACTTTACCTGACTCTGTGGTCTCTTCCCATAATCCTAAAAGCTTTAACCAAAAACTTTCTACTATTGACCTCACCCCATTCCTAAGAGGACCATAAGGGGCGTGCATAAGCGCACAAACGTGCCTACCGTTCCTGTCCTATTGTTTTTCTTTTCTTCTTCCTATATATATATATGCTCATACCTCCTAATATTTATTCACATATATGTTTATATGCTATATAATCTTTTTGTATGATGTTGTGACAAAATAAAAAATAAAATAAATAAAAGACGCTGATTTTGACCTTTAATTCTCTTCATGGCCTGGAGCCATTATCAGAGGAGCTATCCCAGTAGATCTGGTGGGGAGAGCATGCTTCAAGTACCATCTGCAAGACACCTATATTTGATGGGTCCCAAAAGGAATGCCTGCTCTGCTGTAGCATCTGCCTTATGGAGCATTCCCCGCCTCCCCAAGTCAGGTTAGTTCCATTGATCTTTCCCTCCAGACCTGATTATGTCATTAAGATTTGGGGTCTCAGGGAACTGGTGACATTTTAAAGTAGCTCCCCTATTGTGGTTGATGTGGCTGATATACTTACTCTCTCCGTTTATGGCTTTTATATTTTTAAAAGTATTTTCATTTTTAATAATGAGTGTTCATATTTTATGATGATTGTTTTTATAATGATTATTTTTATGTTATTGTTTTATTTGGTTGCTGGACACTACCCAGAGTCACTTTTGATGAGATGGACAGCTATATAAATTTGATAAATTAATTAAAAGCTATACACCTTTGTATTGAGTGAAAATATATGCATACTTTTGTCAGCTTTGAAAAACATACGAGGCCAAAGGCTTCCACGCTGCCACTTTCTCCTGTGTGGGAAAGTAGGAGAAGGGGGGTTGGTAAAAGGGGCCATTAGACATAATAACATTCTTCCTGCCGGTTAAGGTCAGGCCAAGACTGCATCTGGAGAAGGAGTGGTCAGAGTGATGCCTCGAGATGGGACGGTTGATGATTGGAGCACGTGATCGGCAGAGAAGTCAAGGAGGGGTGGTCTGGGGTTTTGTACTACTGAGGGAAAACCCAGATCTTCAGATTCAGAGTTTATCCAGCTGTGCCAGTTTACCTATGCTAGTAAAAAAACTGAAAGATTTGCCTTGGAGTCTTTTCTGCAGGAGGGGATTTTCTGGAACGTTGACATCGAGTTTTCTGGAACCCTGACAACTTTCATATGATTGTGCTAACCAATTATTTCAGCTAAGTTTGAATGAAATAATTGTATTCAGAACTATTTTTAAAAACACAAAAACCAGAACAGCACTGTCTCAGAGAACACTACCCACAATAAAATGCAACCTTTACAGGAGCAAGAATATGTTTAGCAGTCACTTTCCAGAACAACTACAGTATTGTTTTCATTTACCTATAACGTACGAAATAAATATATTAACAGGTGTTAGCTAATATGGATTGGCAACATGGTAATGTGAGTATCTAAGCTATCATGAAAAACAAATTGTATGTCACAGCTGTTTTTCAATATTAAATAGATAATTCTGAAACATAAAATCCTACTCCTAATACATGTGGGAGTGTGTTATTTTATTTCTTCAGAAACTGGGAGTCACTCCAGACTTCCAAGAATTAGATTGTTCCATATTATTAGCGCTCTCTCTCCCTCTCTCTCTCGCCCTTTCTCTCTCTCTCTCAACATAACAAAAAGTACTCGGAATGAGTGAAAAGTCCTTTGAATACTTTAAAACTAAAAATAATAACAGTGAACTTGTCATAATAGAAAGGTTTACTATATCTGATGCATCTTGCTAATAAATAGTTTAATCTTTGTCTTACTCAGTCCTGGGAACACGAAAAAATGCCAGATCATAGGTATCCAGAGAGGGGCAAGGGAAATAACAAAACAAGTGTCACAACATCACAATGCAAATTCTACTCCTTAATATTTGATTCCAACCTATATAAAAGAGCAGTGATCTCATCATGCCATCACAATGTATGTTTCATCATTTTAGTGCCATCATGGCCAGCTGCAGACATTTATAGACCAGAGTACATATAAACACTAAAAGCAAATTTACAACATGAGCAAAATGCATCATTCAGACTGAATAACTTCTAATTTTCACTTACACATACAGACCAGAGGGAGTATTTAGCAGGTTCTGACCAGTTCTGGAGAACCAGTAGCGGAAATTTTGAGTAGTTTGGAGAACCAGTAAATGCCACCTCTGACTGGCCCTGCCCCCATCTATTCTCTGCCTCCCAAGTCCCAGCTGATTGGGAGGAAATGGGGATTTTGCAGTAATCTTCCCCTGGAGTGGGGCGGGAATGGAGATTTCACAGTATCCTTCCCCTGCCACGCACACCAAGCCACACCTACCAAGCCATGACATGCCTACCACGCCCACACAGAACCAGTAGTAAAAAATTCTGAATCCCACCACTGATACAGACACCCTTTTTTATTTACTATATTTAGAAGGCCATTCAATTCCATAAATATTTTGAATGATGTGCAACTTTAATAATTGTAAACTGACTTAGTACATAATAATATATATTTATTAATTATATAATAAAAAACATAAAACCCCATTCAAACTAATAGAAAGATTTCTATAAAGCCTTATTGCCACTCTAGCCCAAGCACCTGGGGGAATGGCCAGATTTTTAAGCACTAATGTTGGTGGATGGGACCCATTTGGGCCTCTTGTGGAAGGGAAGGGTCCAGAGATCAAGTGCTGCAACAGAGATCAAGTGCCCTCTTTCCCTCAACAATGTTTAATCTATGGGAATTCTAACACTCACGATTTGTTTGATCGTAGGTCAGGTAGAAATTATTGGACATAAACAGTTTGTGATTTTGTTGGGTCATGAGCCTTGAAGGACTTTATACTTGGCACCATTATCTTGAATTTCATTCTTGCCCTATGTTCTGACTCCCTTAATACTAACTGGAACTGGCCACATATTTTTCCCCTTTCATTTAAGAATTCATTCTTTGCACGCTTCCGTATTAAATGGAAAGTTTTAACAGTTTGTTATTCCATTAAGAATATTTGTAATTACAAACTTTGTCCCTCCCTTCCTCTATTTCTGCTTTATAATGAAAACCACATATATCAAAACGCTTATTTATTCGTCTCTAGAAAATTCAAATTCCAATTGATTTGATTTTGACAGATTGTTCAATGTAATGTTTTCTTGTTTGGATATAATTGCAAATTATGGTCTATGAAAATAGAAGCAAAAGAGAAAAAACACAGCTGATAAACAGTGAAAACATTCAAGTATAAGGTTTAAATCATGGATAACCAACTATGATTCAAAAGTGAGTTAGCTGCATGACAAATTATTTCCTTTGATTTCTTTAATTTATATATGAAGATGTTGTAGTTATTCCAATTTTGAATATGCATCAATATTTTTATCAGCATCTGTTTTAATATTCATTACAAGTCTATAACATTTTATTTTGGTCATGTTTACGAGTAGTAAACACATGTCTGTGATCATTGGAATTCTGTTCATACAATCATTATTTTAAATTGCTAATTACTGAACTTTAAATTTCATGTATAAGCCTGGATTACTTCTGAGAAACAATCAATTCTTGTTGATTCTGGAGATTTGGATCTGGCAGTAGGTCTGCAAAGAAAGGTGAAAAAAGTCAAGATGGCAGGTGCGCAAAACTCATTTGTATGTAAGTGCAACCAGCATAAATGGGGTGGGAATTTAACTGCTTTGAAAGGCCCATCATCTTGACTTTTCAACTTCCCAGACAACAACGCCAGTAATCACTCAAATAATTGAGCCAATTTACAGTATAAATTCAAACTCAACATTCATCCACTTCATCTAGTATTTGTGGAACTGCAGTGCTAAATATGAAATATTATACAATATTCCATAACAGTATGAAATACTGTTAAAATCAGCTGTATCCAATGATGCTTTAATACTCTTAATTAATCAGTCAAAGGCTAGAATCCAAAGTCTATTTTAGGTTTAGGAGCTTAGGCTTGTTCATTTGATTTTATTAATAACATTTGTGTTTCAACAACAGATCTTCATGCCAAATGAAAAACAGCTTTATAATTTTCTTTGCTTCCAAAATGGTTTGCTATACAGTAGATTCTGTTTGAGAAATATATAATACATTTCTCACTGGGTATGCAAAATTCTACTAGTACAATAGAGTTGGGTGATTAATACATTTGAAAAATAAATAAATGATCATACAAATATAGTGCATATAAGGTTTAAATTTAACACTTTAGTTTAAATTTAAGGTTTAATCCAATCCTTTCTTTTTATTCTCTGTAAAATTGCTTTCTAGTAATCGATAATTGCTGCATTTCCATTTTTCTCTTAGTCTCTGGAACTTGTCACCTTGATTCATTAAGCCATAATTTTCTCTTGATTTAATTTGTTCTTATAAACACTATAAAGAGTCAATACAAGAAAACTTTAGAGACTTTTTTTCTATGAGTTTATCATTAGGAAAGAGAACTTTCAAAAAGTGGCACAGTAAAATGCAGAGTAATATACTATATACAATAATAATCAAAGAAAATGGAAATGCACTGATTTACTTGCAAATCTGTTCCTTTGCCTTAAGAAAGCTGTTCAGAATCAGGTTAGCATAGACAGCAAATTTTGTTTCAGAATATATTTAATTAATAATTTAACATTATTTCATGTGATTTATATGCTCTCCCAGGTATAGTTGTTGCTTTGTGGTTTTGATGCCTTCAAGTCAGTGTTGACTCATGACTGCTGCCTGGAATATTCCCTGAAGTTTTCTTGGCAAGATTTCAGAAATGATTTACCATTGCCTGCTTCCTAGGGCTGAGAGAGATTGAATGGCCCAAGATCACCCACTTGGCTTCGTACCTGTAATAAGGTATTAGAATTCACAATTCCCCAGGTTTTTTAGGCTGATAATTTCACTGCACCAAATTGGCTCCCAGATGTAGACTCAACAATACAAATATAACATCAACTAACCCTAACTGTAATCCTAATCACCCAAAAAGCTTGCTATGGCCAGAGTTTATAAGAACATGAACCATAAAGGTGTTTATCAGTAATGATTGCTGCTTTTATTTGTACCCAGAAATCTATTGATGGCCAAGGCAACTCTCACAATATCAGTGTTATTTGACTAAAATTATCACAGCCAATCAGCAAGGAGATCAATTTTAATTTCCAGTTAACCTTAAAAACAGAATCATTTAGAACATATTTCAGTAATTCATACATAAGGATGAAGGTAACACAGACAACTATTCACTCAATGAAGAATCTACTAATTCTCAAATCTGATCACCTGTTTTGTCTCAGGCAGTTCAAATCAGTCAGAAAGCTGGGTATCCAGCTTGCAAGTGGCTGGGCTTTTATGCCTGTTATCATGGAGCTGTTCCATTTCTTTACCAAAAAAAGTGTATTCATTTTATAGCTAACATCTCTCAATTTGCTGTACAATAAAGTATCATGAAATCTAAAATCCATATAAATCAGGACAAAAGCATCATCATAAAGCAGCACATAAGAAAGCAGCAATCAATTATAACTAAAACAGGAATCACAAGAAGATATAAAACTGTAGGGAGACGACTTCCGGTATCCGGCGGCAACGGACATCTGGAGGTGCCTCTCCTGCCTCCAGTGTCCGAATCCGGCCGCCTCCGAGGCCCTTAGGGGCCAGGTGTTCCGAAAAGGACACCTGCCGCACGGACGGCTCGCCAGGGGTCTCCCAGCCGACATACAGGACTGGGGGGACCGATGCTGGCGCGTCCTAGGCTCGGAGGGGTTCGGAGGCCTCAGGCCGCGGCCATTATTTTGGTCGTCGCCTGGGCGCTGTGCCCGTGACACCGGGCTTTGGATTTATAATTGCAGCAGCCTGGTGGCGAACAGGAACGGAGAAGAATTGAGGAAGGAGAAGGAAGGAGATATCGGCAAATGTGAGTGGAGTGCTCCGGAGTGCGGGGTTTCTCTCCTGCGACTGGAAGGAGCACGAATCACTTTGGAGAGAGGAGAACTTAAAATAACAAGATTACGGTTTGTGGAGCTCTGGAGAGAAGAGGTGATGGAGAAATTTAGGAGGGAGGTTTGAGGCCCCCTCCTCTGGGGAACAATGGTGGCGCCCAGCTTCCGCCTTCACTATGAGAATCTTGATGACATCACTTCCTTCGGCTTCCTGGTTGACTAACTGTACTCTGGACTCGTTGCTCCTGTGAGTGCCCCTGGTGGATCCGGAGGAAATTACAAGGATACTGTGCTTGCCTGAGGATTTTAAAAATTTTTAAATGGCAAAAGGTCAGAGACCAACTGCTGGAGAAATGGAGAGAATTTTGGAAAAGTTATCTAATATGGACAAGAAACTGGATGAAATAAGAGCAGAAATTGTGACTATCCAAAAGGATTTAAAGGACACTCAACAAGTCTCAGCAGAAAACAAGCAGAAAGTGGAAGGTCTGAGGAGAGATGCGGCAGTGCAGAAAAGAGAGGAGACGACAGGCAATGCTGTGCTTGGACTACAGATGGATAAAATGTCTTATTTCCTTAGGTTTCAAAATCTGGAAGAAGTGGACCAAGAAGACTTGAGAGATGTTGTGACTAACTGTTGGGAGAATTTCTTGGGAGAGGTGTTGACTTTATGAATTGGGATGTGGATCGAGCTTATAGAGTTAATTCAAAATATGCACGCACGCATGCAGTTCCTAGAGAGGTTCATGTCAAATTTGTGAGAAGAGGCGAGAGATGAAATTTTTAAAAAACATAGGAGTGGGGCACTGATTTACAGGGGCAGGGAGATAGCCATTCTGAGGCAGATTCCCAGACAGGTACGTGAAATGAGAAAGAAATATTACTTTTTGTCAAGCAAATTGTACCAGAAGGGAGTGGGCTTCAGATGGCTGATGCCAGAGGGATTGATGATTTTCCGGGAGGGCATTACGAAAAAAATTAGTACAATTGCGGAGGCTGCGGCCTACGTGGAGGAACACAAAGCCCTCCTGGAATTAGATGACCCAGGAGTTGAAGAAGGGGAGGTTATAGACCATGGGAGGCGGCTGCAGCTGTTGCGCCCTGGAGTTGGGTCAGGCTGAACCCAGAGTTCTGAGATCCAAAACTAGGAAGTGACAATGATATTTGGTATTGTGTTGGTTTTCCTTATTCTCCTTTGTATGATATTCTGATTATTCTTGACCCTTCTTTATTGCGTATGTAAGATTGATAAACTTAGCTACTTCGTATCACCTGCTTGCCATATGGCTGTTGTATGTGTTTAAAATTTTGAGTAAAATTCTTATCTTGTATAAGAAAAATGAAAATTTACCATACCTGATATGTATTTGTATAAACCTTTTTTGACCAATAAAAACTTTTTGGATAAAAAAAAAAAAAAAAAAGAAGATATAAAACTGTCATAGATAAATACATTAATTTAAAAGACAACACTATATATATATATATGAAAGAGGAAAGGGGGAATCTAATATACTTGATGATAGTATCCCCAATGCTTCAGCATGGAAGGACATCACTGCAAGACCTCCAGTGATAATTTCAGGGAATAGACAGGTGGACAGGAATATACAAGAAGAGGCATTCCTTCAAATACTCTTGTCTCCAAGAAATTAAGAAATTTATTAATACCAATATCTTAAATTAGTCTTTAAATTATAAAGGCTGGGAGCAAATGAAGATCAGTATCAGTAGCATAAAATAATCCTGATACCCAAATTCACTCCATTATTCAGTTGCCATATTTTGTTCTAACTTAAGTGCCCAAACCATGTTCAGCAATTGTTTCTATTTAAGTAACACACTATGTGGCAAAATATATCTAGTAAGCTAGTAAAGGGCATTCCAAACCAAATAATATTCTTGGGCTTCTAAATAACAGAAATGGATCCATATGTGTACCTATACACAGACACCAAATGTGATTCTTTTAGGAAGATTCTAACCTTTGAACATCATTCATCCAGATACACAAACCCCCTATTAGCAGTGCCTCCACTGCCTCCATTTTCCTGTGTGATTCTTTAGTGTATTGGACATTGTCAAGATCATTTTGACAAACAGCATTTTCACTGCCTTACCCTGGTTGATAAAAACAAAGTTGGATTTTTTTTTATCAGCATACTCATGGCACTACAATGTAATTCTTCAAAAGACAATTCTAAGCTTTTCATGTATATTTTATGTAGCTTAAAGTGTGAGTGAAATAATGAAGGTCCACATAGTATTAAAAAAACATAGGAAGGGAGCTCAGATGCTGTTCTGCAAATATGCAGATTGTTAAACAGAATAGAGATAAGATGAAATCTTAAAAGTTTTGAAAATTTGAACTGCCATAAAGCCTACCAGGAATTCTCCAAGTACCACCTTCTGGAAGCAGTCATCTAAGGTTAAAGGGAACAACTATACAAATGCACTGCCAAAACCCTAACACTGCAAGCTCTTCAGAAAAAATTGATAGATGATGGCATCAAAAGCCACTAACAGGCCCAGGAGTCCAATTCAACCAAGATCAGCCACCACCCCTTGAGCACTTCATCTACTGGTCTATACTGTAATTGCGCAGTTTATTTTGGGTCAGAAACGGAGGGGAAAGGTTGTTTTTCTCTTTCTTCACGGTATCCCTTGAATTTTATCCAGTAGTTTCTTTTTCTGAGTAATCGGAACTTGTTATGTTCTAATAGTCAACATCACACTGTGATATGACTGCAAGAGTTTTGAAAGCTAATCATTCATATGTTCTATGTTTCACAATGTCTACATAAAATTACCCTGCTTCATTTTTCTGCTTATATAAGAAGCATGTGCTTTCCCCAACAACATCCCAGAAGTGAAGTATCACTCCTTTGAAACCCATTTTATTTGGCAGCAGACTGAAGTGGTGATTGCTCAAAAGAGCAAGCATAAAAGCAATCAAGAAACCTACCCTTATTTTCCAAGGTAAAATAATGTGAGGAAGAATAAGTTGAGCATGCATTAATTGTTCTAAAAAGATGTATACAAGGTACAAATAGGTTGTAATATCTCTGATTTTTTTCTTCCATAATGAAGGCATAAATAGGTGGACTTTTAAATTAATTTAAATTAACCAACAAGGAATTCACTAACAGCACTATCACACAAAGATGCAGGCAATTAAGATGATTAAAATTCTTCTAATGAAGAATTTTCATTTTATCATATAAACATAAGGGCATGCACAAACCATAGTACAATGTTAATTTACTGTTTGAAAATTATTTTAGAATTTATTATATATAAGAATAATTTAAAATGTTATTGAATATAAATTTCTAACATTTTTCAAAACAAATTAAAAGTGGCTGCTTATTCCAAGATGTCACTTAGACCTTGACTGGGACAGAGCCAATCTCATTTTAAACCAGCATTATATCTGGCTCAACTTACAAATTATAAACTTTGAAGGATATTTATACTGTTGTGGTTTAATAGCAAGGAGGTGGGGGGGATGCCTCAAAATGCCCTATGCCCTATCCCTGCAAAGATGGGAGCATTGGATCATGGGATCATAACTGCCATATGGTAATTTTTACCAAGGCACTCCCAATGTGTTACTTGCATGTACTCCAAGCTCATTTCCACATTAGACAAAATAATTCTTTATGTGGCTTCTTTTGTCAGATAAATATTCCAAGATAACAAAACAATCCTAAACTGTTGCAAATTTTGTATTTATAGCTTGTAGAATTCTTGATAGCAAAGTAGACATTTTTAAGCCTTTCATGTGCTACATTTTAATTCTTTAAATGAAATTTGGATAAGTGACTTGTAATAAAGTTTGACTGGACTTAACATGACTTGCTTATCTGTGATCCACAAGATTTAAAGATGAAAAATATAGAGACATGCAAGAAAGCACTCAAATCCTACAGTCTAGTTACGTAGTCTACTTAATCAAGCTATTCTTTTAAAAAAAAAATATTTGCAGTATCTTTATAAAACTATCTACACAAAGATATCTAGAACATAATTGTTATTGCTGTTTTTATATAACACAACTGGCCGACTCATCCTATTACTCCCATGAGCTGGTGACATGCAATTATGGATCATTGAGTCAATTAGGAAATGGCATTTTATGAATCCTCCCAATCATGGCAAAAGAGATTGTGAGGCTGTACCTGACATATTTTCTTCTACTCAGATATAAGAAACAAACAGGAACTGGGGATAGAGTGCCTAGAAAAGCCCCATTTTCATGGAGCCTCTCTTTACTCTCAGGAGTAGGAAGGGATAATTAATATGGTAAACATTTTTACCAATATCATTGACCAGAGGAAGACAGTTTTGTCTTAAACAGCTTTTGGATTAGTTATCAGAGTTAACTGACTAGGTCAGAACATTTGTATCAATTATAATACCTCCTGGCTTGTTCAAGAATGTTCTGTTAATAGGGCCAATTACATTCAGACAAGATAGTAAGTACCTGTAGTAATAGTCTTCCAATCAGTGACACTGCACTCATATTCATATTTGTACATTTTATAAATATCTTCATGTTTCTGAAGTTGCATCCAACAAAATACATAATGTAATTGCCAGATTTATGCCATAAATCATTGACATGAGTCATAGGGTTGTGCATGGCTTATTAGAAGGAGACATGTGTAAAACAGAGATCGATAAACAGGTACAATGGGCAGCCCTTTCAATTCATTGGTTGTCTTTTTAATTCAGTTTCATCTCAGCATTGGAGATGAATGAACTAATTGCATCAAAAATTATTACTAAAGGCCACCGGAAAGAGGCAAGCCAACTTACATAGAAATATCCCAAGCAACCTCAAAATGAATAGCACTCATAAGGACCTTTCACTATTCAATCTATTTTTTTCACCCAAAACTAATGTAAGTGTTTCCAAGGTGGCATATAAGGCATTCATAAGCTGTGGATAGCTTTTTGCACTGGAGGCTATACCAGAAAGATTTTTACTAAAGTTGCAAAGCAAAATGTCAGCCTTCAGCATCATCTTCATTTCCAAGAAGATGGGCCACAAATAAACCCTATAATCTTAATGGGTAGCTACTACACATTATGCCCACCTGCCTGGAAAAGGTAAGGAGTGACAACGGAGTGATAAGTAGTATTCTTATAAATCAGGAATACATCATTTTTTTTAATGGCCCTGGGCATTTATGTGCCCAGAACACCCCCAAATTTGGGGAGCCATGCACTGGCAATGTTGGCACATTATGATTGTCACTCAGACAAAAGGAAGGGCCATTTTAGATGTAGCATGTTTGTAATAAGTCTGAAAAAGTTATTTTCCTAATTGACAAACCATATTATATATATATAAGCCAATTTATTTTCTGAAAACTGTTCAATTGTGAGGGTTTGCCATAGCTTTCTTCAGCTCTGATTGACAATACAATGAAGGATCCACAAAACTTTTGAGCTCGAATATCCAGTCCTCTGAACTGAAGTAATTCGAAAGTACCGTCACCCTTAATATTTCAGTCTCCTTATGGATTCTTGCATTACGTGTCTGCGAAAAAGAACAGTTTGGAGCAAGATGGCAAAAACCATGTAAAATCAACAGTACTGTACATTCTAATCAAGAACAATCGAGTTTTTTTTTTAACGTGGATCAAAAACACCCCTATTTCAGTCTCCGGTTGAGTGTAAGTCAGATAAATATAGATTTACATTTACTATCAAAGACCATTCAAATGTGATTAATTCAACTCTTCATTAATTCAACTCTTCATCCTTCTGACATATATGCACATACACATAAAGAAATGCTCCACACAGAGACACTATGAAAAGTTTCTTGGAGAAAGGACAGGATGGAAACCAAACCAGCAAATCAAACAGCAACCTAGCCATCAGCTTTAACAGCTCTGCTCAGATTTCCAAACCTCTGTTCTGCTGCCTGTCTTCCGTCGTCTTTCCTTTTGCAGGCGGTTTGTTTGTTTCTCCTTTTTTCGTCCAACTTTAAAACTTTTTTTTCCAGCAAGTCAAGTGCTTCTTTAAGACGAATAAGCTACAGCAGAGCAGAAAGCATCTCCCTTCGCTCCCTTCTTTCCCCCCCGCCCCAAAATAACAGAAAAGACAATGCCCAGGCTACCATCGCAAATGTCAGATCAGAGCAAATTTATATGGGAGAAGGGTCTCCCAAAGCCCACCATGCGCATCTCATTTGATTGATGAGGGCAGGTTGGTGAGCAGATTCCCTTTCCAGAAGAAAGACATTACTTTTAGTTTTATTTCCGCCAAAAAAGACCCATAAAAATAAAACCCGCGCGCCCGCGCCCATGCCCACGACCTCCTTCCACGACGATTTGTAGCCCACGAAGGGATACCGTCTCATAATCGATTTAATCAGCCTTTTCTTTAAAGGTACCCAAAGTTCGCTTAAAAGTAGCCGGAAAGCTACCTGAACTGTTCGGAGGAAGAGATGCTGAGGCACCGACGCACCTAGAAATACCCCCTTAATGTCTTTTTTTTTTCTCCTAAGCGCAGCTTCTGCCAAATAATAATAATAATAATAATAATAATTTTTAAAAAAAACCCGGGACTTTCTGCAGCTGGAAGAAAGGAAGCTGGGGTTAAAAAAGAAAAAAAGCAAAGCGTACCTTTCGCTGCGACGGTCAGTTCATTTCCCCACCGCTCCTCCACGGGAGGGGGCTTCCTGAAAAAGGGAGGGAAGGCTGAGGAAACTGAGCACTCCTCCTCCTCGTTTTCTAGTGGGTTTTTTTTTCCCCCCTGTCAATGGCCACGCCGTCAGGCGACGGGGTACTGGATTGCCCCCCCCTCCCGCTCCCCTTTGCTTAAGCCCCCGCCGGCTTTCATCCCAGCCAGTCAGCTTAGCGACGGCGCCGTCTGCTGAGACGGCCCTGAGGGCGCGCGACTCTCGAGCGGCGGGCGGGAAAAGCGGCGGCGGCGACTGCTGCTCGCGCTACCTGGGCAGCTCCCTCGCTCGCTCCTGACGGCAAGGGAAAGCCGGCCGACTTCCTAGGACGGAGAGATTGGCGTTTGGGGGCCCTTGCGCGATACCGAAGCAGAGAACCCGAGCGTGGCGTGCTTTTTTTTAACCCCCACCCCCACCCTGGGTCTGACCCGCACCTGCGCCAAGGTGTGCAAATTTCTCCTGTGGAAAAGGAAATCGTTGGAGTCTTATGCTCAGCTCCGGTTAGTGTCCTGAGTGTATAATGAAATCCCTCATATGGCCAGCTAATAGTCTTCAGATTATGATATACATGAATGAAGTATGTGTATCTCTCAAAGTGAAAAGTTTGTTAAGAGGGGGGGAAACTGTCAAGCTGGAGCCCCTGGTAGTTAGCTTACTGTCTGCATATTTATATCTATCTATCTATCATTCTATCTATCTATCTATCATTCTAGCTAGCTAGCTAGCTACCATCTATCTATCATCCTGTCTGTCTGTATGGCTGTCTATCTGTATATGTATGTATGTATGTATCTACTGTATCTATCTACGTATCTAAACTATCTACTGTAATCTCTATCAATCTAAGATCTAGCTATCATCTCTATCTATCATCTATCTACTATATCTATGTACTGTATCTATCTTAAATATCTCTATCTATTTATCTATATATCTATTTGCTCTATCTATCGATCTATCATTTATCTACCAACCTATCTGTCTGTCTGTGACTCTTACTGTATGTATGTATCTATCTGCCTATTCCATATCTTTCTACTGTATCTATGTACTGTATGTACTGCATCTATCTTATAGAAATGCTCCACACAGAGACACTATGAAAAGTTTCTTGGAGAAAGGACAGGATGGAAACCAAACCAGCAAATCAAACAGCAACCTAGCCATCAGCTTTAACAGCTCTGCTCAGATTTCCAAACCTCTGTTCTGCTGCCTGTCTTCCGTCGTCTTTCCTTTTGCAGGCGGTTTGTTTGTTTCTCCTTTTTTCGTCCAACTTTAAAACTTTTTTTTCCAGCAAGTCAAGTGCTTCTTTAAGACGAATAAGCTACAGCAGAGCAGAAAGCATCTCCCTTCGCTCCCTCCTTTCCCCCGCCCCAAAATAACAGAAAAGACAATGCCCAGGCTACCATCGCAAATGTCAGATCAGAGCAAATTTATATGGGAGGAGGGTCTCCCAAAGCCCACCATGCGCATCTCATTTGATTGATGAGGGCAGGTTGGTGAGCAGATTCCCTTTCCAGAAGACATTACTTTTAGTTTTATTTCCGCCAAAAAAGACCCATAAAAATAAAACCCGCGCGCCCGCGCCCATGCCCACGACCTCCTTCCACGACGATTTGTAGCCCACGAAGGGATACCGTCTCATAATCGATTTAATCAGCCTTTTCTTTAAAGGTA
Source organism: Ahaetulla prasina (assembly GCF_028640845.1). NCBI lineage: Eukaryota > Metazoa > Chordata > Lepidosauria > Squamata > Colubridae > Ahaetulla > Ahaetulla prasina. The sequence continues at coordinate 162,123,747 of NC_080541.1, forward strand.
CCCAAAGTTCGCTTAAAAGTAGCCGGAAAGCTACCTGAACTGTTCGGAGGAAGAGATGCTGAGGCACCGACGCACCTAGAAATACCCCCTTAATGTCTTTTTTTTTTTCTCCTAAGCGCAGCTTCTGCCAAATAATAATAATAATAATAATAATAATTTTTTAAAAAAACCCGGGACTTTCTGCAGCTGGAAGAAAGGAAGCTGGGGTTAAAAAAGAAAAAAAGCAAAGCGTACCTTTCGCTGCGACGGTCAGTTCATTTCCCCACCGCTCCTCCACGGGAGGGGGCTTCCTGAAAAAGGGAGGGAAGGCTGAGGAAACTGAGCACTCCTCCTCCTCGTTTTCTAGTGGGTTTTTTTTTTCCCCCTGTCAATGGCCACGCCGTCAGGCGACGGGGTACTGGATTGCCCCCCCCTCCCGCTCCCCTTTGCTTAAGCCCCCGCCGGCTTTCATCCCAGCCAGTCAGCTTAGCGACGGCGCCGTCTGCTGAGACGGCCCTGAGGGCGCGCGACTCTCGAGCGGCGGGCGGGAAAAGCGGCGGCGGCGACTGCTGCTCGCGCTACCTGGGCAGCTCCCTCGCTCGCTCCTGACGGCAAGGGAAAGCCGGCCGACTTCCTAGGACGGAGAGATTGGCGTTTGGGGGCCCTTGCGCGATACCGAAGCAGAGAACCCGAGCGTGGCGTGCTTTTTTTTACCCCCACCCCCACCCTGGGTCTGACCCGCACCTGCGCCAAGGTGTGCAAATTTCTCCTGTGGAAAAGGAAATCGTTGGAGTCTTATGCTCAGCTCCGGTTAGTGTCCTGAGTGTATAATGAAATCCCTCATATGGCCAGCTAATAGTCTTCAGATTATGATATACATGAATGAAGTATGTGTATCTCTCAAAGTGAAAAGTTTGTTAAGAGGGGGGGAAACTGTCAAGCTGGAGCCCCTGATAGTTAGCTTACTGTCTGCATATTTATATCTATCTATCTATCATTCTATCTATCTATCTATCATTCTAGCTAGCTAGCTAGCTACCATCTATCTATCATCCTGTCTGTCTGTACGGCTGTCTATCTGTATATGTATGTATGTATGTATCTACTGTATCTATCTACGTATCTAAACTATCTACTGTAATCTCTATCAATCTAAGATCTAGCTATCATCTCTATCTATCATCTATCTACTATATCTATGTACTGTATCTATCTTAAATATCTCTATCTATTTATCTATATATCTATTTGCTCTATCTATCGATCTATCATTTATCTACCATCCTATCTGTCTGTCTGTGTCTCTTACTGTATGTATGTATCTATCTGCCTATTCCATATCTTTCTACTGTATCTATGTACTGTATGTACTGCATCTATCTTATGTATCATTATCTATCTGTATGTATGTATGTATCTACTGTATCTATCTATGTATCTAAACTACTATAATCTATATCTAACATCTATCTATCATCTCTATTTATCATCTATAATCTATCGCTATATTGATCTACTGTATCTATATATATCTACTATATCTATGTACTGTATCAATCTTTCTATCTATATCTACATAATGTATCTATTGTATCTACTATATCTATGTACTCTATCTTATCTATCTATATCTATCTATATCTATCTCTACTACTGTATCTACTGTATCTATCGATCTACTCTATATCTATCTACTGTATCTATCTATCTACTCTATATCTATCTACTGTATCTATCTATCTACTGTATCTATCTACTGTATCTATCTACTGTATCTACGTATCTAAACTATCTATTTATTTTATTTATTTTTATTTATTTAATCGCATTTTTATACCGCCCTATCTCCCAAGGGACTCAGGGCGGTTTACAGCCTAATAAAAATACATATAAATACAAAATAAAACACCAATTTAAAAAACTTATTAAATAAGGCCGAATATTAAAACTAGAATAAGATAATAAAACCCCGTTAAAACCAAATTTAAAATTTGAAATTCTAGTCCAGTCCTGCGCAGATAAATAGCCACTCTGTCTTGGAGGGATTGAGCTTGAGCCTGTTTCTCCCCATCCAGACCTGTACGGCCTCCAGACACCGGGACAGCACTTCGATAGCTTCGTTGGGGTGGCCCGGTGTGGAAAAGTACAGCTGAGTGTCATCCGCGTACAGTTGGTACCTCACACCGAAACCACTGATGATCTCACCCAGTGGCTTCATATAGATGTTGAACAGGAGGGGTGAAAGAATCGACCCCTGTGGCACCCCACAAGTGAGGCGCCTCGGGGTCGACCTCTGCCCTCCCGTCAACACCGTCTGCGACCGATCAGAGAGGTAGGAGGAGAACCACCGATAAACGGTGCCTCCCACTCCCAATCCCTCCAACCGGTGCAGCAAGATACCATGGTCAATGGTATCAAAAGCCGCTGAGAGTCTAATAGGACCAAGGCAGAGGAATAACCCCTATTCCTGGCCCTCCAGAGATCATCAACCAACGCGACCAAAGCCGTCTCAGTGCTGTAACCGGGCCGGAAGCCGGACTGGAACGGGTCTAGATAGACAGTTTCATCCAGGTACCGGGGTAATTGACATGCCACCGCACTCTCTACAACCTTCGCCGCAAAGCGAAGGTTGGAGACCGGACGATAATTACCTAATACAGCTGGGTCCAGGGAAGGCTTCTTGAGGAGAGGTCTCACCACCGCCTCTTTCAAGGAGGCCGGGAAGACCCCCTCCAACAAAGAAGCATTCGTAATCCCCTGGAGCCAGCCTCGTGTCACCTCCTGCGTGGCCAGTACCAACCAGGAGGGGCACGGATCCAGTAAACGTGTGGTGGCATTCAACCTCCCCAGCAACCTGTCCATGTCCTCGGGAGCCACAGGGTCAAACTCATCCCAAACAATCTCAACAAGACAGCCCTCCGACATCTCACCTGGATCCACCCAATTTTGATCCAGACCATCCCGAAGCTGAATGATTTTATCGTATAGATAACCACTAAACTTCTCGGCACGTCCCTGCAACGGGTCATCCCGCTCCCCCTGTTGAAGGAGAGAGCGAGTCACCTGAAACAGGGCGGCCGGGCGGTTATCTGCCGACGCAATGAGGGAGGAGACGTAGCAATGTCTCGCTTCCCTCAATGCCACTAGGTAGGTCCTACTATATGACTTAACTAGTGTCCGATCAGCCTCCAAACGACTGGACCTCCAAGAACTCTCTAGGCATCTTCTCCGGCGTTTCATCTCCCTCAGCTCCTCGGAGAACCAAGGAGCTGGTTGAGACCTACGCCGGGTCAGAGGCCGCAAAGGCACGACACGGTCTAAAGCCCCAGCCGCGGCCAGTTCCCAGGCCGCGACTAGTTCTTCAGTTGTGGCGCGGGCCAGACCCTCAGGAAACGGCCCATGCTCCGTCTGGAACCTCTCCGGGTCCATCAGGCGCCTGGGACGGAACCAACGTATTGGTTCCGTCTCCCTGCGGTGTTGAGTGGCGGTCAGAAAGTCTACTGTAATCTATCTATATCTAACATCTATCATCTATATCTATCTATCTATCATCTATGTATCATTCTATATCTATCACATATATCTATCTACTGTATCTATCTATCTATCTATCTATCTATCTATCTATCTATCTATCATATCTATGTACTGTATCTATCTTATCTATCTATATAACTACCTACTGTATCTACTGTAGCTATCTATCTCCTGTATGTACTGTATCTATCTATCTGTACTCTATCTGTACTCTATCTATCTCTATATCTATCTATGTCTGTCTATCTCCTCATTTATCTCCTGGCTTTATTATTTTTACAACTAATTCATGTCCATGAACAAATCCAGCACTCCAATTTTTCCTACAACAACAACCCTTTGAGGTGGGTTGGGCTGAGAAAGAGTGACTGGCTCAGTTACCCAGCTGGCTTTCAAACACAAAAAGAAAATACTCCAGTATCACTATAGTATTCAATATCATCAGATTCAATAAAAAGAATCGTTCTATCAAGTCTCTTGCTTGGGGAATGTATGGTTTTTATTTTAGAAGTTCTCTCTCCCCCTGAGCTATTTGCACCAAGCCTTCCTCTTTGTAGTGAATAGTCCTCAAGTGTCAGAAAAGATGCTCTAGGTCTGTGATGGCAAACCTTTTCGGCACCAAGTGCCCACAGAGTAATAAGTGCGTGTGCGCGTGCATGCATGTGGGAGCACTGGAAACCCGAAGACCAGCTGGCTGGTGCGCATGTGTGCAGCGGAAACCAGAAAAGCAGCTGGCAACCGCTGCATGCCCTCAAAGCATGCGTGAGGAATGGAGGCTCGCGGCTGAAACGGGAGCCAGCGAGGGACTGTTTCCAGAGGATGGCATCATCCTGACGACCCGCCGCGCTGCCTATACCCCCTGACCTGGTGGACTATCACCGTAGCAGCCGCAGGAGAGGTCTTTAGACCTTCTCGGGTTAGCGGCTGCTGAGAACAGGCAGGGGGAAGGCAACGATGCGGCGAGCGGCGGCCATTTCCATCGGCGTTTGGTCCGCTGTTTGCTTTCGGCCTCCGGCGTTCTTCGGCGTCTTTTTTATCAGACTACCTACCATCGTCCCTGCAGCCCAGGAGTGGATTTTGGTGGTTTTCGGGTTGCTGAGGTATGTGTCCACTGTTGAGGTTTGTGGCCATGAAGAAGGGAGGTGGCGAATGGCGGCCATTGTTTGGGCGGTTGGGAGATATGTGGAAGGCCACGGCCCAAGCCCGCATTTCTCCATCGACGTCTGGTCCGCTTCTCTAACATTGGCGTCCGCCCCTTACCATCGGCGTTTGGATCTTGGCGAGGCCACGGCGGGGAACGAGGCCGCGGCGTGGTGAGCTCTGAGATCGGCATCTCTTTATTGCCCCATTTATTATCCTCCATCGCTGATTCATCGTTGTCTCCGACGGCATTTTGGCCCTCCCCCATGCCTTTTGGAAGAGGATGGGGTGAGGGGCTACTACCCGGTTCTGCAGATCGACCGGGGGACTTATCCGGGAATCAACGGTGACAATGATGGTGGGGACGATAACGCTACTCACCCTGTTTCCAATGGGAATGTTTGGCCCCCATCTGACTTACCATCGGACAAATGGGCTTCCCACTGGACGGAACATCAATTAATTTGCCTTGCTTATCTGAGGATATGACTATCTTTCGCTGACTCTTATTCCTTCATGCGATACTCTGCACATGAACTCTTGCGCCTGCGAGGTGCCCCCGCCTCGCAGGAATGGCCCGCCTCATTACCTAGGGCCGGCCTCAATGACGGGTCTTGGGACCTACAGAGGTGGCATGCGTCGAGAAAGAGCCTTTGGGGATTTTTAAATAGGGAATTTTTAAGGGGAGGGAGGGTAAGGGCGGGTGTTGAGGGAAACCCATCGGGGGGGGTATGTCCAGTCCCAGCGCACGCTCATGGCATTACTTTAGTTGGTCCGAAGACAGGGGGGAGGGGAGTGTGCAGAGCAGAGAGTGTTATTCCATCTGTACGGTAAGTGGGAGAGGCAGATATGGCAGAGGCAAGGGGCCGTATTGTTCTTCGGGAGCACGTGTTCGATGTTTAAAAGCGATCACGTGCTGCGGCCCCTCAGTCCTTACTCGTTCCCCGGATGGTCAGGACCCTCAGAGCTTGGGTCTGCGGCTGATGCTTTGCAATGCCCAGTCCGTGGTTAATAAGGCTCCTCTGATTTGTGATCTGATTCAGAGGGAGTCCGCGGACTTTGTGGGCATTACCGCCCTGAGTCCCTTGGGAGATAGGGCGGTATATAAATACGATTAAATAAATAAAATAAATAAATAAATTACGGAGACCTGGCTGGGCACAGAGGGGGGTGTACCCCGGGTTGAACTGTGCCCTCCGGGTTTCCATGCATTCCATCAGCCGAGGGCCCAAGGTAGGGGTGGGGGGGTGGCGGTTGTGATTAAAGAGAGTCTGGAGCCGAGGTAGTCCACTGTACCTCAGATAGCTGGTTGTGAATCCCTCCTTGTGAAGTGGGGCCATCGGAATCAGATGGGTCTGTTGATCACGTACCTGGCTCCTTGCTGCGTGACTACAGCCCTACCTGAGCTACTAGAGGTGCTTGCTGGGGTAGCGGTTGAGATTCCCAGACTTTTGGTCTTGGGGGATTTCAACTTGCCATCGGCCGGCTTGTCGTCAATGGTGGTTCAGAAGTTCCAGGCTTTCATGACGGCCTTGGACCTGATTCAAGTAACTGATGGCCCTACACACATTGGGGGAGGCGCACTAGACTTGATTTTTATCTCTGGTCAGTGGGTTAATGATCTGGAATTAGGAGATATAGTGATGGAACCGGTGTCATGGTCAGATCATTTTCTCCTCCGCCTAGACTTTCAAACCGCCGCCCACCACCGCAGGGAGATGGAGCCAATGCGTTGGTTCCGTCCCAGGCGCCTGATGGACCCGGAGAGGTTCCGGATGGAGCTTGGGCCGTTCCCTGAGGATCTTGCCCACGGCACGACTGAAGAACTAGTTGCGGCCTGGGAACGGGCCGCGGCTGGGGCTTTGGACCGTGTCGTGCCTTTGCGGCCTCTGACCCGGCGTAGATCTCAATTGGCTCCCTGGTTTTCCGAGGAGCTGAGAGAGATGAAACGCCGGAGAAGACACCTAGAGAGCACTTGGAGGTCTAGCCATTCCGAGGCTGATCGGACACTAGCGAGGTCTTTTACCAAGACCTACCTAGTGGCAATGAGGGAGACGAAACGTTCTCACGTTTCCACCCTCATTGCATTGGCAGATAACCGCCCGGCCGCCTTGTTTCGGGTGACCCGTTCCCTCCTTCATCAGGAGGGACGGGATGACCCTTTACAAGGACTAGCTGAGGAGTTTAACGGTTATCTATACGATAAAATCGTTCAGCTTCGGGATAGTTTGGACCAAAATTGCGATGATCTAACCGAGATGACGGAGACGCGTCTTGTTGAAGTTGTTTGGGATGAGTTTGATTCTGTGGCTCTCGAGGACATGGACAGGTTGCTGGGGAGGTTGCATGCAACTACATGTTTACTGGACCCGTGTCCCTCCTGGTTAGTGCTGGCTACTCAGGAAGTGACACGAGGCTGGCTCCGGGGGATTATAAATGCTTCTCTGTTGGAAGGGGTTTTCCCCGCCGCCTTGAAAGAGCGGTTGTGAGACCCCTCGTAAAGAAGCCTTCCCTGGACCCAGCTATTTTGGGGAATTACCGTCCAGTCTCCAACCTTCGCTTTGTGGCGAAGGTTGTAGAGAGTGTGGTTGCATGGCAGCTTCCCCGGTACCTGGATGAAGCTGTCTATCTAGACCCGTTCCAGTCCGGCTTCCGACCCGGTTATAGTACGGAGACGGCTTTGGTCGCATTGGTGGATGACCTCTGGAGGGCCAGGGATAGGGGTTGCTCCTCTGCCTTGGTCCTATTAGATCTCTCAGCGGCTTTTGATACCATCGACCATGGTATCCTGCTGCGCCGGTTGGAGGGATTGGGAGTGGGAGGCACCGTTTATTGGTGGTTCTCCTCCTATCTCTCTGACCGGTCGCAGACGGTGTTGACAGGGGGGCAGAGGTCGTCCACGAGGCGCCTTACTTGTGGGGTGCCTCAGGGGTCAATTCTCTCGCCTCTCCTGTTCAACATCTATATGAAGCCGCTGGGGGAGGTCATCAGTGGTTTCGGGGTGAGTTATCATCTGTACACTGATGATACTCAGCTGTACTTTTCCACACCGGACCACCCCAACGAAGCTGTCGAAGTGCTGTCCCGGTGCCTGGAAGCCGTACGGGTCTGGATGGGGAGAAACAGACTCAAGCTCAATCCCTCCAAGACGGAGTGGCTGTGGATGCCGGCACCCCGGTACAGTCAGCTGCACCCACAGCTGACTGTTGGGGGCGAGTTATTGGGCCCAAGGGAGGTGGTACGCAACTTGGGCGTCCTCCTGGATGGACGGCTGTCCTTTGATGAACACCTGGCGGCCGTCTCCAGGAGGGCCTTCTACCAAGTTCGCTTGGTTCGCCAGTTGCGCCCCTTCCTTGACCGGGATGCCTTATGCACGGTCACTCACGTTCTGGTCACTTCTCGGTTGGATTATTGCAATGCTCTCTACATGGGGCTGCCCTTGAAATGCACTCGGAGGCTGCAGTTAGTCCAGAATGCAGCTGCGCGAGTAGTAACGGGAGCCACCCGTGGCTCCCACGTAACATCACTGCTATGCAGTCTGCACTGGCTTCCTGTGGTCTTTCGGGTGCGCTTCAAGATTTTGGTTACCACCTTTAAAGCGCTCCATGGCTTAGGACCTGGGTACTTACGAGACCGCCTGCTGTTACCTTATGCCTCCCACCGACCCGTACGCTCTCACAGAGAGGGTCTTCTCAGGGTGCCGTCCGCCAAACAATGTCGGCTGGCGGCCCCCAGGAGCAGGGCCTTCTCTGTCGGAGCTCCAACGCTCTGGAACGAACTTCCCCCTGGCTTACGCCTAATCTTCGGACCTTTCGCCGTGAGCTAAAAACATACTTATTTATTCAAGCGGGACTGGCTTCATAGTTTTATTAAATTTTAAATTGGGTTTTTATTGTTTTAGGGTTTTAAATTTTCAAATTTTTAATGTCGGCCTTTTTTGTAATTTGCTCTATTTTAAATTTTGGTTTTAATTGTATATATATTGAGTTTTTATCCTTGGCTGTACACCGCCCTGAGTCCTTCGGGAAAAGGGCGGTATAAAAATCTAATAAATAAATAAATAAATAAAATAAAAATAAAGAGGGCCCTGCGTGCCATCTCTGGCCCGCGTGCCATAGGTTCGCCATCACGGCTCTAGGTCTTTTCAGGCTGCCCAGCAGAACTACGGTAGGTGAGAAAGTCAGTTTCTATGACCAGTCTTTGTGTAGCATAATCCTGTAGAAGCTGCATTGAAAGATAACCTTGCAACGGCTCAGTAGAAACTAATCCAAAGTATGTTGCTCTCCTTAAGATAATGATGTACCTTGGACACAACTACTCATTGTCTTAAACATTGTAATTTAGTCTTTTTGGGGGAAAGAAGAACGTTCAAATATTATCGCAAGCTCTATTTAGTCTTTAGCAAAAAGAAATCTTGGTTTCCCAATTACCACAGTTTCACCAAATCTAACTGCTTTACCAATTATACCAACCTGAGAAGTTGTAGGCGATGTTAGCATAAGGAGATGGATAAATAAGTTGAAAAATGTTTGCATATGGAACAAAATTTCAAACCAAACATTGAAGGTTGTGTCCTCAAATCTAATAGATACCAATCCTCACTATCTCCTTTCCTCCTGGTCCTCCCCACTTCTCCTTTTATCCTAAAAATAAGACCTAAGAAAGACCATGCCCCACTAACCAATTTTAAAGGAGAATTATTTTAAACATGTTCTCATTTCAGCTCACAGTAGATGTAGCTTAACATTGTTTCTCAATCAAGTCAGCTTTCCAAATTGAATCAACAGTTTAGTTCCAATATTTTAAAATATATTTAATGATTCTGGAGGATATTTTATAAGATTAATTCAGGTAAGTTTGAATAAGATAGCATCTAATAATAATAATAATAATAATAATTTAATTTTTATACCGCCCTTCTCCCGAAGGACTCAGGGCGGTGAACAGGCAGATAAAATAATAATACAATACATTACAATAAAAACACTATTTAAAAAACTTATTCAATAAAGCCTAAATTTAAAATACAATACAAGATATAAAAATAAACCCCAATAAAATCCATGTTTAAAAAACCCTATTAAGCCAGTCCTGCTCGAAAGAATAGATATGTTTTAAGCTCACGGTGAAAGGTCTGGAGGTCAGGAAGTTGTCGAAGTCCTGGGGGAAGCTCATTCCAGAGGGTAGGTGCCCCCACAGAGAAGGCTCTCCCCCTGGGGGTCGCCAGCCTACACTGTTTGGCTGACGGCACCCTGAGAAGGCCCTCTCTATGGGAGCGTACCGGCCAGTGGGAGGCATGTGGTAACAGAAGGCGGTCCCGAAGATATCCCGGTCCTATGCTTATCTATTTATTTTACTTTAGTAACTGGATTCCTAAAATCAGGGGCAGCTTTCTTTTGGCTTTCTTGGGTCTTGAAAAAAGCTGAGCTACTGTAATAAATAGCACAGAAGTGCTGCATTTGTGGAAGGTCATAGGCACTTCTAAATAATTTTTGAAACATACAGAGTCCTATTATATGGGTATTCTTTGGGGGCAAATGATGCAAACACCATGACTTACTAGCTCCAAGCATCCTGATTTTGGTTATAATTTTGACGCAGCAAGTTTGACACCTGTGGCTTACATGAAAACAGATTCAGATGAAAAGTTAGGGAAATTTTACCAATAATAATATCAGTTCAATAGTGAAATATCAAGGGAGGAAATGGGCTCACCATCACTAGAGATTTTTCCAATAACACAAGAAAGTCATATACTGCACAAAGCAAGGAATTGCAGTCCAAAATGATTGAAGAAGGGGTGTATTGTGCCTCTGAATCACTTTTTTCTTCTTCTGGCAAACTCCCTGGATTAGTCCCTGTAGTTTCCTCTGATAACATTTTTCAGACATGGTTTGCCATTGCTTTATTCCTAGGACTGAGGTTACTCACCAGACATCATGCCTAAGGTGGGACCAGAACTCAAAGTCACCCAGTTTCTAGCCTGATGCCTTAATCACTAGGTCTTGTATACCTTGTGAATGCATGCATGCTGTTTCTTTCTCTACTTCCAAAAGTTCTCATTCCCCAACAAAATGGATTAATTGAAATCCATAGTATTTGTTAAGAATTAAATGGTACTATATTCAAGTACCATAGAAGGGACTATAGAAGGGACGCTCAGGGGCTAGGACATTGAGCTTGTCGATCGAAAGGTCGGCAGCTCGGCGGTTCGAATCCCTAGTGCTGCCGTGTAACGGGGTGAGCTCCCGTTACTTGTCCCAGCTTCTGCCAACCTAGCAGTTTCGAAAGCACGTAAAAATGCAAGTAGAAAAAATAGGGACCACCTTTGGTGGGAAGGTAACAGCGTTCTGTGCGCCTTTGGTGTTGAGTCATGCCGGCCACATGACCACGGAGATGTCTTTGGACAGCGCTGGCTCTTCAGCTTTGAAACGGAGATGAGCACCGCCCTCTAGTGTCGGCAATGACTAGCACGTATGTGTGAGGGGAACCTTTACCTTTACCTATATTCAAGTATTTTTATTTATAACTTTATAATGTGCAGTATACAAAAATACTATAGTGTAATGGAAAATATTAAAATATTGCTTCTCTCAAATCATATGTCATTGTGGGATGATTCAGTATTTTCTCTGCATTATTCAGGGAATATCTAATTTTTGTAATATAGGTGAAATAAATATAAATTATGCAGTTATTTTTATAAAATTGTAAAGTGTCTTGTAGCATCACGCTAGTTAAACAATTTGTTTTATTTACTCTGCTGTTTGACTGTAAATGCAATTAATGCATAAACCATTTGTTTAAAATGAGTACTTTGTATATCAAGGTAATTTGAACAATTTACAGTTTACCACTTTTCTTGAAATGAATTGTAGTGGTACATTATTCTTATTATTAGTCTGATATTCTATGAGCCTAATGAAGATATAAACCAGCCTTCTTGTTCCTGACATCCACCAAATATGCTGAAAGTACAACTCTCAAAATTTCTAGGTAACATGACCACAGTTGGGATTGTTGTAGGGTGAGCATTTATTAAAACTGACTATACTACCAATATCAGAGACTCTATTACACCACTTTAATACAGCTGACATGTTATTAAAATGTAATGGCAGGTTCAATAAATGATAAGTGAGCTAACTAATCAACTTAGTTATCACTTCAAAATATGTCAACTCTAGCATATTTATCTAAAAGCCACAGTACTTACCTCTAATTTTAAATATATTCAGCTGTGGAAACCTAAGCCCAATTCATACTTTGATAAGTAATAATTCAAATATAGGAGTCAACTCCATTTCTCTTCTTGGAACAGGTAATGAGTTGGATTCATAGCAGAGTTCCATTGAGAATGTTCTTGCCTAGATAATTGAAACTTACAGAATTTTAACTGATTTTGATTTCTCTGAAGCTCTTTCTTGCTTATTTCTCATTGTTATAAAAATTCTTAACTGATCACAATAGATTTTAAGATGTATTTCCTGGATCAGAAAAGTTAAATAAATAAGCAGCAATTGCTGGGTTATTCATCCACCAGCACATACAATTTTGATATGCAGATGTTACTAGAGTAATATGAGAAGTGAAATGCTTCTTATAACACTGTGCTCCATGGAGATGAAAGAGATGAAGTAAAATGAAACTGATGACATTATTACTAAATTAATAAAGATACGCTGATTTGATAAATTTATGGTTAAATACTGGATTATTTGAGAATCAAATTCGGCACACACACACACACACACACACACACACACACACACACGATTTTATTGCCAATAGTAAAAATATTAAACACTTTCCCTTCTGTTTTTTTGTTAATTCTCTTCCACAATGAATGTCTACATCTTTGTCTAGACTCTAGAGTTTCACATTTGTGCCTAGAAACTCAAAAAACATACCTTGGATATTGCTGTAGCCAGGAACTGAACACATGCAATGCAAATATCTATTAATGTATTTATAACATACAGAGAATTTCCTGGAAAAACAAGGCAATGCAGAATAATTTATAGCACAATTTATATGCACATGATAGTGTTTATTTGCATATATAAGTAAGAACTTACATGCATACTAGTTTCTTGCTAAACTGGCAATATGGAAAGTGATTATGAATTGAAGATGTTCTTATAGGTCCATAATCACTTAGAGCCATTCATATAACAACTTTCATTGATTGGTTATATGCTATCAAGTCAGTAACAACATTAATAACCCCATATGGAGATGAACTCAGGACAATCTGTCCTCAACTTGGCCTCTTAGGTTGTTCAACAGTGTACCCATTCCTGCTGTAATCAAGTCTGTCCACTTTGCTGTTTTAAGAATTATGGATTTCTTAAAGAGGGTTCTTAAAGGAGTCTTCATATAATATGTCCAAAATATAATAGTCTGAGCCTGGCCATTTGCACCTCAAGCCTCAAACTGACCTTTTCAGTCATTAATTTGTTTGTTATCTTACTTATCTTTGAAATCTGCTCCAATACCAAAAGCATCAATACGCTTTCTATACTTCTTCAAAGCCCAACTTTCACTTTGTTAGAGTGTTACAGGGTAAACCTGCATGATTCTGATCTTTTGCAGATAAATACAAAAACAACCTTGTAGAAGATATGCAGGAATACTTAAGGCAGAAAATAAGAAGAAAATATGAAAAACCTATTCAAATCAACCCTCCTTCGAATCTATTTGGCATAAGAGGGGATGGATGAAGCGAGCTTTCAAATTTCTTTTGTTATGCCCAAAACAATAATGTAGCATTCCTGTAATCCTAGCATGAGTTAAAGGACTAGTGTCTTTGTAGGTGTAGACACAGCATCTGAATAGCTTATTTATTTATTTATTTATTTATTTGTCAAGCATATATAATATAACAGGTAAAAGTATAAACATAATTTGAATACATGAAAAGAGTAAGAGTAAAAAGGAATATTAGGACAGGGACAGTAGGCATGCTGGTGCACTTATGCATGCCCCTTACAGACCTCTTAGGAATGAGGTGAGGTCAGCGATGGACAGTTGAAGGTTAAAGTTTTGGGGGTTTGGGGAAGAGACCACAGAGTCAGGTAATGCATTCCAGGCATTGACCACTCTGTTACTGAAGTCATATTTTCTGCAATCGAGTTTGGAGCGGTTTACCTTAAGTTTCTATCTATTATTTGCTCATGTATTGTTGTGGTTGAAGCTGAAATAGTCATTGACAAGTAGGACATTGTGGCAGATAATTTTATGTACTATGCTTAGGTCAGACCTAAGTCAGCGTAGTTCTAAATTGTCTGAGCCCAAAATTTGGAGTCTGGTAGCATAAGGTGTTTTATTGCAGGTGGAGGAATGGAGGACTCTTCTCGTAAAATATCTCTGGATTCTCTCATTCGTATTTATGTCCGATATGCAGTGCGGGTTCCAGACAGATGAGCTGTATTCAAGAATTGGTCTAGCAAATGTTTTGTATGCTCTAGTTAGTAGTACAATATTACCAGAGAAGAAGCTACGCAAGATTAGGGTAACAACTCTTAATGCCTTTTTGGCAATGTTGTTACAGTGGGCTTTGGCACTTAGATCTTTAGAAATGAGTACTCCAAGGTCCTTGACAGAGTGAGGGTCATCTACAAGGTCATGTCCATCTAATTTGTATTTTATGTTTTGATTTTTTTTGATTTTTATTTTTTGCCAATGTGCAAGACAGAGCATTTGTTGGTTGAGATTTGAAGTTGCCACTTGTTAGTGGCACAATCTGACACATAGTCAAGGTCTTTTTGAAGGGTAATTGCATTGTCGGTGGTGTTGAATAGTTTAACATCATCACCGAAGAGAACACAGTTACTTTTAATATGATTGCAAAGGTCATTTATGTAAAGTATGAAGAGTGTTGGGCCTAAAACACTGCCGTGGGAAACACCACTATTTATTTATTTTAGCTATTTATTTCCAAGATCAAATCCTAGTCTGAGGCTTATTTCTTCAATGCTGGTTTATAATCAAGCCTAAACATCAGAAGTTATCCAACACTTCACTGTTAGTTTGCAGACTAGTTGCTGTACCTGTTGTCATTGCCTTGGTGTTTTTTATTTTAATCTTAATCACATGTTTTCACTGTGCTCCTTGACTTTCATTAGCAGAGTTTCCAGATCATCTGCATTTTAAGCAATTAATGTCATCACATAGCACAGGTTATTGATGTTTTTTTCCTTCAATTTTAAAGCTACATTCATCTTCTCCCAATAGAGCCTTTCTCCCTATACAGAGTAAATAAATAAGGAAAGAGTGTACAGGACTGTTTCATTGTGTTAATTAATGATTCAATTAAGTAGCTATATAGCATGAATAATATTGATTGTGTCTTTTTCTTTTCAAAAATCAGCTTGAATCTCTGGCAGTTCTCTTTCCTTATAAGACTCTAATCTGCATATCCTGCTATGTCTCCTTTTTTAGTATTAAATATGTAGACTGACCTCTTCCAATTTGTTGGCTACTATGTCATTTTCCAAATTTGTTAATATATTTTGTTAGAATCTTTTTTTAATTATTTATTAAATTCATTATGGCCACTCACTCTAAAAGACTCTATTAGCCTTGCAATATCAATAACATAACACAACATAACACATGACATGACATGACATGACATAAATCAGTTAAAAACACATAAAACATGATAAGGCAGCTTGAACAAAAACAAACATACCACTAAAAGCAAGAACAATAAAAACATGATAGGGCTTCACAGTAAAGTACCCCAACTGATCAGTTCCAACTGGGAACTGATTCAGAGCATAAGGGTCTTCTGGAACCTTAGGAGAGTGAATGGTGCCATCTATTTCCATGGGAGGTTGTGGTTTCAGAGCTCATGGTTAACAACAAAGAAGGCATAATTCCTGAGTCTCACAGGATGACAACATTTAACTCAGGGACCCTGGACTAAATGTACTCTTCCCAAACATAACAGTTAAGAAGAAATTACTGGAGAGAGGAGATCCTTCAAATAGACAGACTCTATGCCATAAAGGGCTTCATAAATAACAACCAGTATCCAGATTTGCATTCCCAAGGTTACTGGCAGACAACACAGCTTGTGAAGCAGCAGTGACACATGGACATAAAGAAGAGCTTGTTTCTGCTCAAACCACTGTATTCTGAACTGACTGTAACTTCTGAATAGTTTTTGAAGATAGACCTATGTAGACTGCATTGCATTAGTCCAGTTGTGCAGTGACCAGGGCAGGGGTGAAATGCAGCAGGTTCTGACAGGTTCTGGAGAACTGGTAGTGGAAATTTTGAGTAGCTGGGAGAACTGACAAATACCACCTCTGGCTGGCCCCAGAGTGGGGTGGGAATGGAGTTTTTGCAGTATCCTTCCCCTGCCACGTCCACCAAGCCATGCCGACCAAGCTACGTCATGCCCATCAAGCCACGCCCCCAGAACTGGTGGTAAAAAAATTGGAATTCACCACTGGACCAGGGTATGAAAGACAATCCTGTATAACAAAAGGGCCCAACCGATACACAAGATCAATGAGAATAAAATTATCTATGAAGATAAACTTATGCAAAGGCTCTCCAGGCCACAGCTGCCACCTGGTCATCAGGCAGTAGCTGTAGGTCCAGGAGAATCCAGCAGTTGTGCACGAGTCTCAAATGGAAAAATGTAACTAAAGGCTCTTGTAAATAGCACATATATTCTAAGATAGGCTGGATCCCAATTGTACAGAATTTAAGCATACTCCTTCCATCTCTGATCTTCTTTGAATTTATCTGTCCATTGGCATACCTCTCATACACCTCCATCCACCCTTCAATCACTCTACTTGTTTTCTCTACCGTTGAGAGATAAAGATAAAGAGACTCATCCTCATCCTCCAGCCTCCATTTTACACCCTTTATCCATCCATCATCTATCCATCCTACATCATCCCAACATCCTACATCTTCTCAACATTGCCATCTTGTGGAAAAGAGAGAGAGATTCTAAAATCTTACCTTACCACCTATTAACATTAGTCTAATTACAGTTAAATTAACTGTAAAATACAAACAGAATCATGCCAAACAGAAATTCCAACAAAAATATAAAACGCTCTCGATCAATAGATGCCACTGCAAATAATGACCAATATGAATCAAAGTTATGTCATAATTGTAATAATCCTATATCTGATAATACACAAACTATGGATACAACTATGGAATCTCATCAAAATATCATTCAATCCATTCAGGCTAACTTAGAAAAAACTATCACTAACTCCATTCTAACAAACCTAGAAAAAACTATCACTAAATCCATTCAAACAACCTAGAAAAAACTATCATCAACACCATTCAAACAAATTTAGAAAAAAAATTGCTAGCATATTTTGATACACTTTTCACAAATCTTGAAAAAAAACTCACAGCACAAATAAATGGAAACGCAACGGATCAGAAACATTTCCCAAACGAACAACCATTGCCTTCTGCACAGTCTAAGCCACAAACATTTACCAATCAGCCAAACAACGTAACAATACTAGTGAAAGATACCATTGAGAGAGAGCAAAGGCGTCAAAACGCTATATTATTTGGATTAGATATTACAAATGAACCAGATATTGATAAAATACGTAACATCATTTCAAATTACAAATTATCAACCTTCAACCCTAGTGAAATATACCATTTACGGGACCGCCTACTGCTACCAAATACCTCTCACCGACCCGTGCGCTCTCACAGAGAGGGACTCCTCAGGGTGCCGTCAGCTAGGCAGTGCCGTCTGGCGACACCCAGGGGAAGGGCCTTCTCTGTGGGGGCTCCCACCCTCTGGAACGAACTCCCTCCAGGACTTCGTCAACTTCCGGACCTCCGAACCTTTCGTCGCGAGCTTAAAACACACTTATTCATCTGCGCGGGACTGGATTAGATTTTAAAGTTATGGGTTTTAAGGGGTTTTTATTATTTATACTATTTTTAAATTTGGCAATAGAATAAGTTTTTTAATTGTTGTTTTTAATCTGTATTTATATGTATTTTAACTGCCTGTGAACCGCCCTGAGTCCTTAGGGAGATAGGGCGGTATATAAATTTGAAAAATAAATAAATAAATAAATAAATAAATAAATAAATAAATAAATAAATAAATAAATAAATAAATAACCGAAGTCTCCAGAGATGGACCCGAATTCAAATACAGTGATGGTTCAGTGGCACCTAAATTCTGTAGAGTTATATGCAAAAATGAAACCAGCAAAAGAAATTTCATCTATACTATAAACACAATCGCCAGAAACAATCTCAGCCTCAACAAACTCAGAGCTAGACCAGACCTATCATTCCTACAACGTATTAGATCCCGTGAACTTCGTTCAGAGCTCAAACGACGACAAGAAGAAGGCGAAACCAACCTTTACATTGATTACCGTGCTGACTGCATAAAAAGAAAATCCTATAATCAAATAGCCATCACTCAACCACACTTCAATCTAAACATCCAACAATCCATCAACCAAGGCATTCATCCATCTAACAATCGAAACATCCATCCACCTGTTCAATCAACTGTTGATCAACCAACTAGCCCCCAACTACCCGTACAAAATCTCCAACCATCCAATGAAAAACCACTCATAGCTCAACTAACCTTCCTTCAACCACCTGTTGTACATAACCCTCAATCAACTATCAATCAAAAATAGGTATGCACACCCCTTACCTCTTCTACACCAAACACTGCAGGTCTCAAATGTAAATTAATAAATGCAAGAAGTATTGTAAACAAATTATCTGAATTTATCCTATTGTTAAACAATGGTACATTTGATATTATATTTGTTTGTGAAACATGGCTGAACTCATCCCCCCCAAGTCCATTATTTCAAACAAAGAATATCAAGTTTTTCCATCAGATCGTGAAAACCGCAGAGGTGGTGGTGGCTATCTTTTACAAAAAATCTCTGAACCTAAAAAATATTCAAGTTGCACATAAACTTTCTCTTCCTGAAACTATTGTATGTGATCTGTCCATTAACACCACACTTTGATTCTTATTATGCTACAGAGCCCCTGACTACGACATCGCTCACGCAAATATGTTAACCACACTGCTAACATGGGCCACCTCTTGCCCATATCCTCTCATCTTCCTGGGTGACTTAAATCTACCTTTTATTAACTGGATAACAAATGAATATACAACTGAACCAATCCATACTACTCTATACAATGCCATTACAGACGTAGGTCTTGAACAACTAGTAACTAACAATACAAGACTCAACAACTGCCTTGACCTCATCTTTTGCAACAACACAAACTCAATTTATGGACTACAAATAAAAGAACCCTTTTCCAACAGTGACCACTGCATGATAGACTTTTGTCTCAATATACTCCCTCACATAAATCGTCATAATAATAGTACTCCTAACTAAAATTTCAAAAAAGCCAACTATGACCTTATAAACAACGACCTCTCATCTCTTGACTGGCAAAATCTATTCTCAACCTGAAGACCACTACAGAGTTTTCCTACTTGAAATCAATAGAATCATCAAACTATACGTACCACAAATCACCACCAAAATAAAAAAAACAAATTAGCCATATCAATAAAAAAACTTCAATCCAAAAAAAAAATCCCTTTGGAGAAAAAACAAAAAGGGCCATGTAGCAAACTTCAAAAACCGCTACAAAAATATTTACAACTAAATAAAAACTGAATGCACCATTTACCACACAAAGCAAGAAGAAGACCTTCTGCGTACAAATTCCAATTGTGCTTTTTATAATTTTGTGAACAATAAACTTAAAGAAACAAGATCCATCCCACCACTAAAAGAATCTAACGGCAAAGAATGTAACAATGAAACAGTTAAAGCAAACTTCTTTAACACATTCTTTGGCTCAGTCTTCGTTAACAGTGATGGCACATATCCAACATTCCCAATCGTACCAACAATGATTATAACGACTTAACACATATAGACTTCACAGAAGATAATGTTGAAAAAGCTCTTCGCAAACTGAAACCATCTTTATCTATTGGGCCTGATGGACTATGTGCATACTTCTTAAAAAAACTCTCCACTAATATAGCAGAACCCCTAAGCATAATCTTTGATAAAGCTTTCATGACTGGTTCCCTTCCCAAACTTTAGCCACAGTCATCCCTATCTTCAAAAAAGGAGATCCCAGCCTAGTTGAACACTACAGACCAATCTCTCTATGCTGCATCACCTGTAAAGTAATGGAATCTATCATCAACCAATCCATTAGCCTCCACCTTGAAACAAACAATCTACTCTCTAATTTGGTTTCAGAAAAAAATATCATGTAACTTACAATTTCTCCACTGCAAAAACATACGGACTACTAATCTTGATCAAGGCAAAGCAATAGATGCAATCTACATAGACTTCTGCAAAGCTTTTGACTCAGTAGTACACGATAAACCTCTCCTAAAATTAAAATCCTATGGCATTTCAGGACCTCTTCACAATTGGATAACTGCTTTCCTATCAAACAGACAACAAGTGGTCAAAATTGGCACTGCTCTATCAAATCCTGTTCCTGTCAATAGTGGCATTCCTGAAGACAGCGTTCTTGGACCAACACTCTTCATACTATACATAAATGATCTCTGTGACCATATTTCAAGTTATTGTGTTCTCTTTGCTGATGATGTCAAACTATTTAACACCACCAACAATACTACTACCCTTCAAAAAGACCTTGACTTTGTATCCGATTGGTCTAAAACTTGGCAACTCCAAATCTCAACCAGCAAATGCTCAGTCTTACATATTGGAAAAAAGAACCCAAACACTAAGTACAAGCTTGATGGACATTACCTTACTGATGACCCCCACCCTGTCAAAGATCTTGGAGTTTTCATATCAAATGATCTAAGTGCCAAAGCCCATTGCAACTACATAGCAAAAAAGGCTCTAAGAGTTGTAAACCTAATTTTGCATAGCTTCTTTTCCAAAAACACTACACTACTAACCAGAGCATACAAAACATTTGCAAGACCCATTCTTGAATACAGCTCACCTGTCTGGAACCCATACCACATCTCTGACATTAATACAATTGAACGAGTCCTGAAATATTTTACAAGAAGAGTTCTCCGCTCCTCTATAAACAACAAAATACCTTATACCACCAGACTTGAAATCCTGGGATTAGAAAATTTAGAACTCCGCTGACTCCGACATGACCTGTGTTTAACACACAAAATCATCTATTGCAAAGTCCTTCCTGTTAAAGATTACTTCAGCTTCAATCACAATAACACAAGAGCAAACAATAGATTCAAACTTAATGTTAACCACTTCAATCTTGATTGCAGAAAATATGACTTTTGTAACAGAGTTGTCAACGCTTGGAACACACTACCTGACTCTGTGGTCTCTTCTCAAACTCCCAAAATTTTTAACCAAAAACTGTCTACCATTGACCTCACCCCATTCCTGAGAGGACTATAAGGGGCGTGCATAAGTGCACAAAAGTGCCTACCATTCCTGTCCTATTGTTTTTCTTTCATTATATGTGCTTGTATATAATGTTGTGACAAAAAAAAATTGGCATGCTTTACAATACCAGTTTGAAGTTAGAACCAACTTTTGAAAGACTTCCCTTATTTTTCCATATCTGTTTCCTTCTTCAGTGCCTTTACAGATGTCATTGTTGCACTGACCCTTGTACCTTTTAACGCAATCTGGAATTCTTTGTTAAGAGTTTTCCTGATCTCTCTCTTTTTTGTTTGGCTTCCCTTATTTTCTTGGTAATTTCCAACATTTATTCTGACATGTAGTTTACTTTCTTCTGATTGCCTTTCTTGTCACATTTATCCTCAACAACTTATTTGATTTCGCTCTACAGTTCTTCAGTTTCTATATCTATTAAGTAAATGTTCCCTTTGAAAATGGCAGGTGTACATTCAATATCATATTGTGGAAATCACTTAGTTTTGATCCTTCAGTTTAGGTTGACTTGGAACTTGCAAATAAATGTTCTGTATCACAGTCAGCCTCTTGCCCTATCTTTATTCTCTTCCACCTCCGTGAACCAGTAATATAGCTAACTTGATGTTATTACACTCCAGTTGGTGATGTTTATATATATATATATATATATAGTATCATTCAGGTTGTTTGAAGAATATGCAAACAAAAACGTAATCACTGGATTGGCAGAAACTGCTAGGTAATTCTCTTTCTTCATTTCTGTTTCCTAGGTTATACATACTATGTTCTTCTCCATACTATTTCCAACTTTGGCCTGTAGTTCCCAGCTTGCATGTTCTATCAGTTGCAGATTGGATTTAGCTATAAAATTCATCAACCCCTCTTTCCTGCATCAGTGATTAAGTGATTGATTATAAACTTGGATGATCATTTTAAACTGTAATCCTTGAAGTCTAACTGATATTATTTTGTCATTGTTTTTATTGTACCCAAGCAGTCTCTCTCCTTCCTAAGAAAGCAAAACTGTTCTTCGTTTTTTATGGCCTTAGTAAACAATATTATCTTCTGACTGAAAATATCCAGTTTGTCTCCCTTTCAATTTGCCGATGCCTAAGATGTCAATGTGTACATCTGATGTCCATCGAATTTGTATTTAATGTTTAGATTCTTATTTCCAATGTGTAAGACAGAGCATTTGCTGGTTGAGATTTGGAGTTGCCAAGTTTTTAACCATTCCGACACAAAGTCAAGGTCTTTTTGAAGGGTAGCTGTATTGTTGGTAGTGTTTGACATCGTCAGCGAAGAGAACACAATTACTTTTAATATGGTCACAGAGATCATTAATGTATAATATGAAGAGTGTTGGTCCAAGAACACTGCCTTGGGGAATGCCGCTATTGACAGGAACAGGATTTGATAGGGCACTGCCTATTTTGACCACTTGTTGTCTGTTTGACAGGAATGCTATTATCCATTTGTGGAGGGGTCTGGAAATGCCGTAGTTTTTGGAGAAGTTTGTCATGTATCACTGAGTCAAAAGCTTTACAGAAGTCTATGTAAATTGCATCTATTGTTTTGCCTTGATCAAGATTTGTAGTCCATATGTTTTTGCAGTGAAGAAGTTGTAAGTTACATGATTTTTTATTGTTTATTAGAGAGTAGATTGTTTGTTTCTAGGTGGAGAGTAATGGATTGGTTGATGATAGATTCCATAACTTTACAGGTGATGCAGCATAGAGAGATAGGTCTGTAATTTTCAACTAAGCTGGGATCTCCTTTTTTGAAGACAGGGATGACCGTGGCTAGTGACCAAAGTTTGGGAAGAGAACTGGTCTTGAAGGCTATTCCAAAGATTATACTTAGGGGTTCTACTATATTAGAGGAAAGCTTTTTTAAGAAGTATGTACATAGTCCATCAGGTCCTATAGATAGGGATGGTTTCAGTTTGCAAAGAGCTTTTTCAACCTTTTCTTCAGTGAAATCTATATGTGTTAGGTTGGGGAATGTTGGTGCAGTTAGGGAATGTTGGGTATGAGCCATTACTGTTAACAAAGACTGAGCTGAAGAATGTGTTAAAGAGGTTTGCTTTAACTGTTTCATCATTATTTTCTTCAGCTTCAGTCACAACAATACAAGAGCAAACAATAGATTTAAATTCAATGTTAACCGCTTCAATCTTGATTGCAGAAAAAATGACTTCTATAACAGAGTTATTAATACTTGGAACACACTACCTGACTCTGTGGTCTCCTCTCAAAATCCCCAAAGCTTTAACCAAAAACTCTCTACTATTGACCTCACCCCATTCCTAAGAGGTCTATAAGGGACGTGCATAAGAGCACAAATGTGCCTACCGTTCCTGTCCTATTGTTTCCTTTCATTATATCCAATTAGTATAGTTATTATATACTTATGCTCGTATATGTGCTTAAGTATTATATAGTTATTTTCATGCTTATGGTTATATATACTGTTGTGACAAAAATAAATAAATAAAAATAAAAAATAAAATGATGAATGTTGATTCAATACATCTTTCACTGTGTTCAGTTTTCCCATTTCTTACTTCTTATGTTTCATGTTTCCACTGTAATTCTGTCATCATCTGCTCCATCTTCCTATATCACTACTGCCTAATATAGATGCCTCCTTGGTTTTAGATGGACAGCTAGGATTACAGGGATTGTATAACACTGGCACAACATGGCATATATACATTGGCATCCTGGCATTCTTTACTCATCATCGACACACACACCCCTTGAAACTGCCCCTATCAGTACTATGATGAGCGCGCATATCAGGCCTTCTGGAGATAGAAGTTATAATAATAAAAAGTAACCTTAGTTCCTATGAATTATGTTTGTTTTAATGGATGCTAGATTGTGCTTTAAAATGGACAAGATAAATTATCTTTAAAATAAATGTACCAAATGCATTCAGGATTTATGTAAACTCTGAAAAACAAATACTGAATAATTTTGTTACTTTTCCTTGCCCTTTACAAGACTTCAAAGCAGGCATTGGTTTTTGTTAGATGCTTTCCTGATGATATGTGCAATGCTCTGAGTAGGTTTAAATTAAGTCACACACCAAGTTAATTAAGGAGTGTACTCTAATTTCCTTTTGTAGTAACATATTCACGGAAGGTTTCTATGCTGCACTTGGAAGTTTTAATGTGTTTGGCAAAAAAAAATGGAGAGGAAAAACGTTATCTATAAATCAAACACTAATTTTCATTAATAAATTTCTAGATCTATCAATTTTTATTGTTCCACCTCAGCAAACAATGAACTGCATCAAAACCCATTGCAATGTTATGGTAGAAGACATGGCAGTAAAATATAAATATTGGTTGTCTCACAAGTTCCGCTTGCTTGCCCTATAGCCTCATTTTAAAAAATAGAACATATGATAGAATTTGTTGTACGTTGAAAATAATTTGGTTATAAATTTGATTGCTTTAAATTGATATAAATGTATTGACTTGAAGGGCAATTAATGGATAATTTTAAAAAAATAAATAATACTACTAAGAGGGGTAACCCCACATGAAAAAGAAGCAGTGCTTCAATCATGTATGTTTGGCCACCATCTTGATTTTATTTTTATTGTGCTTCCCCCCTACTCCATAGTTGCCCTGAGCACTGATAATGGCAAAACTCTCTCATTCTCCTGCATTTGAAGCAGTGGTGGGATTCAAGTAATTTAACAACCGGTTCTCTGCCCTAATGATTTCTTCCAACAACCAGTTTGCCAAACTGCTCAGAAAGTTAACAACTGGTTCTCCAGAAGTGGTGCAAACTGGCTGAATCCCACCACTGATTTGAAGGTGATGAAGTTATAACATTGGGAGGAATAGAAAAACAGTTTTATTGCAGGTAGCAACCATTCACAGTAATGATAATGATGAAAATACAACCAAACCTCACAGTTATGACTTTTGCAGGTAAAGCTAAAGTAAGATCACAATCATAGTTCATCTTAGTGGCTGTTTCACTTAACAACTGAATTGCCAATCCTAATTGTGGTTGCTAAATGAACTTGAATTATGTTAGCTGAAAAACTACAATTCTTTGCTTTGTGTGGAGAAATTGAACATGACAGGAAACAGTCCAGAAGTTATTATGGTCCAAGTTGTTTCTTTCAGAATATAATCAGAGATGTTGGTGCCTGACGTTAAATTTCATTTGCGCTTCATCTCCGTTTATATCCATAAATAAAAATATACACAAGTAGCAACTTAAACATTTAGTATGTTTTAGTCCTTACACAACTTCTTCAATTACTGAAATCTCTCAGTGGGTTAGAATGAAAAATAAAGTAGTGTTCTGTAACCCTCAGGAGAAGGAAATTATTACTATAACACATAACTTCTTGCCATCTAAAGGAAGTGAGAATGGACAAATGTTATTTTGATAGCTTTTTGGTATATTCAGTTTTAAATTTAAAAAACACCCCAGTACTTAATAATGTTTTAATTTTATACATTATTTAAACAAGTATTGTATTGCAAGCTAAGTCTATTCATAGTTGCATATGAACAATCAACAGAATTTTATTTCTTTCTTTATTTATTTTGTCAAACACAACAATATATATAAGTATAAGCATGAAATAACCGTACAAAATGAATACAATCAAAGGGAACATTAGGACAGGAACGGTAGGCACACTGGTGCTCTTATGCACCTCCCTTACAGACCTCTTAGGAATGGGGTGAGGTCAACAGTAGACAGTCTTAGGTTAAA
Source organism: Ahaetulla prasina (assembly GCF_028640845.1). Lineage (NCBI taxonomy): Eukaryota > Metazoa > Chordata > Lepidosauria > Squamata > Colubridae > Ahaetulla > Ahaetulla prasina. Next base: position 162,149,608 of record NC_080541.1, read on the forward strand.
GTTTTGGGGATTTGGGGATGAGACCACAGAGTCAGGTAGTGCATTCCAGGCATTAACAACTCTGTTACTGAAGTCATATTTTCTACAATCAAGATTGGAGCAATTCACTTTAAGTTTGAATCTATTGTGTGCTCGTGTATTGTTGTGGTTGAAGCTGAAGTAGTCTTCAACGGGAAGGACATTGTAGCAGATGATTTTATGAGTTGTTGTTTTTTTTTAATTTGAATTTATATCCCGCCCTTCTCCAAAGACTCAGGGCGGCTTAAATTGTGTTAAGCAATAGTCTCATCCATTTGTATATTATATACAAAGTCAACTTTTATTGCCCCCAACAATCTGGGTCCTCATTTTACCTACCTTATAAAGGATGGAAGGCTGAGTCAACCTTGGGCCTGGTGGGACTTGAACTTGCAGTAATTTCAAGCAGCTGTGTTAATAAGAGACTGCATTAGTCTGTTGAGCCACCAGAGGTCCTGAGTTATGCTCAGGTCATGCCAAAGGCGGCATAGTTCTAAATTTTCTAAATCCAGAATTTCAAGTCTGGTGGCATAAGGTATTTTGTTGCGATCAGAGGAGTGGAGGACTCTTGTTCTGTCTCTGTCCTCACTTTGGAGTAACGAGCTGGCCTACAGCCAGTGGGTTCACGGCTCCTATCAGTCCTGGCCGAGAAAACGCAGCTGCCTGCCAAAAAGTTCAAACAGATTAAGACTTCAGCTCATTTCGACATGGTTCAGCTAATTTGCTTCCCATGGACCTGAGAGCAGTCCCAAAGCTCCTTATATATCCTGTGGGGTGGGGCTCCTGCCCCACCCTTCCCTTTGATGATGCCGCCTCTCTAAACTTCTGAAGCGCGGGTCTATCCAGGCTTGATTAGTATGATTATCAGCTGCGTCTGAAGGCGTAGCCTGAGGAAGGGAGGAATAAGGGGATGTCAGCCTCATTACGTCCTCCGACTGGCCTGGTTCTGGCTCCTGGAGCAGGGCCAAAGGAATCGGTGCTTCTGAGGTAAGCCTTCCCAGCCCTTCCCCCTCACTCTCAGAGTCACTTTCGGGCATGGGGCCAGGTTCAGGGGCTAGAGCCACAACAACTCTTCTTGTAAAATATTTCTGGACACGCTCAATTGTATTAATGTTTGAAATGCAGTGTGGGTTCCAGACAGATAAGCTGTAATTGAGAATTGGTCTAGCAAATTGTTTTGTATGCTCTGGTTAGCAGTGTAATCTTTCCGGAGAAGAAGCTATGCAAGATTAGGTTTACAGCTCTTAATGCCTTTTTGGCAATGTAGTTGCAGTGAGCTTTGGCACTTAGATCATTTGATATGAGAACTCCAAGATCTTTGACAGAGTGACGGTCATCTACAAGCTCATGTCCATCAAGCTTGTATTTAGTGTTCTGTTTCTTTTTTCCAATGTGTAAGACAGAGCATTTGTTGGTTGAGATTTGGAGTTGCTGAATGTTTTTCTGAATGTTCAAGATTTTAGTGAATGCAAAAGTACAATATGGCAATTTAAAAAATAACTTTAAGAGCTGAAGCCTCTTCAATTTATTATTGTCTCCAAGAAATCACAAAATTTGTGACTGCATGATTTGTGGTGATACTAATATCAAGCTATGAAGAAGATTTCAACAAACAATACATATGTCAACAGCCTGAAAACAAACATGTTTATTATCAAAATAAAGTTCTATAAAGCTTTCTAGATTTCTGTCCTCAAAAGATAGAAGAAATATAAAAGATCTCTGCTTTGCTTAAGATCTATTAAAATGAATTATGAAGGAACAAATTAGGATAACTCCTGGGGGGGAAACATCTTCTGATAATTTTTAGAATTTTGTTAAAGCCAAAAGACCAATACGAATTATGAAAAATTATATATTACACATTATTAAACTTATGACAGGAAACAGGGACCTTTCACAACAAATTGTAGCCTTATTAGCATTCAATTAATATTTTATTTTAGTTAGTTAATTAATTAATTAATTAAATTTATATGCCCCCTATCTAACTTTTCAAAGTGATTCTGGGCGCATATCAGGTTGAAATGGTTTAAAGAACCACTACAAATATCATGTTAGAGATTCAACTACTTATATTTTAATGTATTGAAATACTAACAGCATACTCTAATCTGTTAAAATGAGGCAATAAATTATATTTTGTGAAGAGATTCATTGGGCAGAAAAAATCTGTCAACCTCAATAAAACCAAAATATTACCAGATTGTCAAAGCAGGTATAGTTTTTTCCACAGTATATAAACTTCTTCCTTTCTCCTTTTGTTAGTTGTTTATCTGTTGGTATACAATATGTTTAAACATGTATTTTACTTTATCCTTGTTTAAAATTGTTTAAAATAATACAACATTATTCACTCAGAAAAATATTTAAGAGATTATATTTTCATTTCAGGGAGCATTACCATTTTTAAAGTTTAATATTTAAAAGTGCTGTAAACTTTTTTAAAATAAATTCTTTCATTTATTTTTTAGCAGTCCCATAGTTGAGCTATTCAACATGTTACAATTTTAGCTAGTATCCTAGTTGAATATTTGGCTTCTTGTGAAAATTGGGATTCTTTAATGAGAGCATTTTAAATTATATAATTAGCAAGCAACAGCAGCTCTTTCTAATAAGGTACATTCCAGATGTAGGCGTCATTCTAAGAATTGCAGTCCAAATACATCCGATGGTTTTCACATTTGGGGAAGGCTGCTTTAGACAACAAAACTAAGGTAACTATAAATTCAAATATTTGTTTGTTACAGGGTAGGACATTTACCAACCACAAAAGAACAAGCACTGGATGGAAGACTGGTAACCTGTCTTTGCCAGTTTCACACCATCCCTTTTTATTTCTGAAGTCATTCACATTCTGCTGTTATCCAGAGCAGAACTATAAAAACAAACATTCCCTTAAGTATACTTCATAGTTAAACTCAAAACAATGAGATAGAATGCTCCAAAAATCTTAATTTGTCTAGTGAAGAAATCAGTGAAAATTGACAAACAAATGAAAGAGTTTTGAAAGGGTTTGGCAACTGATTGACTATATCAATCAACTAATATCCATTTCATAAGAGTGGACTTTAGACCACACATTCACTATTCCCTGAAAAAAAAATTTTTAAAAAAAAAACTGCCTTGCATTCAATGATTTTCCCTCTTTCTTTTAATCAACATCCTATCATTTGTTAGGAAACGACTTCTGGTCTATCAAAACTGAAATTTTCCCATAGAAAATTTTATTGGCATTTGGCAAGAGAAGGGAATAAGTCTATGGGTTTCATATATGATTGGGATCCATCTTTATGTCCAAATATAGTTGCTAGCCAATTTGTTCTTGCATTTCTTTTAACAAAGAACTGCAGATGGAAACTGGCATTCAGATCCTATGAGGGGGGGAAATGTTTTTGTGAACCCCCTTTGCACATATTCTAGTTCTGATCCATGAAAATGATAGTTGATCAACAGTCAACGGACAGAAAAAGTTGATGAAAAACAGAGTAGAACAACTTATGATTTAAGCCTTTTGTCTCCTTCCGACCCATAAACTTACTTTTGGTGTATGGCAGTATCTGACATGAATCATGACAAATCAGAAAGGCTTTTCATATTTAATCATGTCAAGGCTAATCTGGATGCAACACTAAAAAAATACATTTAGGGAGGCTGCAATTGTTGAAATTTCTTCAAGCAGGGAGGGGAAATTTTAACACCTGGCGAAATTACATTCCTATAAGCTACTGTTTGTTTCAATAAGAAAGGACAATATTAGTTTAAATATGGGATTTCTTCTAAACACAAATGGCAGTTTTAGATAAGTCTTAATCAGAAGGTGGCCTCATTTTGGCAGTCTAAAGTTTGATCTGGACATGAAAGAAGAAGAATTAAGTTCTCTCATTTTCCTACCAATGCAATCACTACAGTTATTATAAGGGCTGCTATGCTCATTGTTAACATTACATATTATAAATTTAATTATACATTAAATATTAATTATTTCCATTATACATTAAATGTAAGAATGTATTAAAATAGCTTGTCATCTGTCCAGGGCTAAAAGAAAGTGACTGGCCCAAAAACACCCAACTGGTTTCCAAGTTCTAGGAAAGAACTAGAATAGAATAGAATAGAATAGAATAGAATAGAATAGAATAGAATAGAATTTTTATTGGCCAAGTGTGATTGGACACACAAGGAATTTGTCTTGGTGCATATGCTCTCAGTGTACATAAAAGAAAAGATACCTTCATCAAGGTACAATACTTGCAATACTTAATGATAGTCATAGGGTACAAATTTAACATTTAATCATACAACACTTAATGATAGTCATAGGCTACAAATAAGCAATCAGGAAACAATCAATATTAGTATAAATCGTAAGGATACAAGCAACGAAGTTACTGTCATAAGTGGAAGGAGATGGGTGATGGGAATGATGAGAAGATTAATAATAGTGCAGATTTAGTAAATAGTTTGACAGTGTTGAGGGAATTATTTATTTAGCAGAGTGATGGCGTTCGGGGAAAAACTGTTCTTGTGTCTAGTTGTTCTGGTGTGCAGTGCTCTGTAGTGTTGTTTTGAGGGTAGGAGTTGAAACAGTTTATATCCAGGATGTGAGGGGTCTGTAAATATTTTCACAGCCCACTTTTTGATTCGTGCAGTTACAGGTCCTCAATGGAAGGCACTTGGGTAACCTTGCTCCAAAAGCTAAAATAATTACTTATTTTAAAATATGTACATTCAGACAATTTCCATTTTGGGGGAAATATCCAAAAAACTTCCATTTTATTGCAATGTAATATAAATATGTAATATGTAAATTGAATATGACAGACTTTATAAAATTGTTAAAAGAATGAAAGTTTAGAATTTGCATTGAATAAACATAGACCAAAGGCATTTTTTTTCTTCCATTCAATTGTGTCCAATTCTTACAGACTGGACAAATCGCTGCAGTTTTCTTAGCAAGGTTTTTCAGAAGTGGTTTGCCATTGCCACCTAATGAGATGGAAGGACTCACTGGAGAAGAGCCTAATGTAGGGAACAATTGAGGGCAAAAGAAGAACGGGACGACAGAGAATGAGGTGGCTGGATAGAGTCACTGAAGCAGTCGGCATGAGCTTAAATGGACTCCAGAGGATGGTAGAGGATAGGAAGGCCTGGAGGAACGTTGTCCATGGGGTCATGATGGGTCAGACACGACTTCACAACTAACAAAAACAACAAACTGTACAAAACAGCTATTAAGGCTTTAAATCTGTATGATAAACATCATTGTCTTGGTTTAAGTATTTATTAGGCTTTTCTATAATCTGAATTTCCATTCTATTGTTTTATTATTTTATAGAGGCTAATCATCTCTGGCTAATTGGAGATATTGCTCTCTCTTTATTCCTGGGTGTATGCATGAGTTTCAGATACTAAGGCTGAAGTGTTCAAATCCCATTCCTTAGTTCATTCATATAAACAAATAATTTAAGTCTTGTGTGCTATCAGATTACTTGTAGACAGACTAGTTCTGCAAACCAAAGCTTTTAACATTTGAAAAATCATATGTGATCATAAATAATTTTAACCTGATTATGAAAAATACATAAAAATATATATCAATCATGTTTAAAAGTTTTATCTCAAAAGTAAGGTGTCCAAAAAGAATGTTAAAGCTCTTCACTCTGTTTCAGTTTTAAATCTTCAATTAGCACTTTTATTCCTTGGTCATATTTTTACAGTTTTAGTGTTACCAGCAAGTACCAAGCCTGATTTGTTCAGCTTTAGATATGACCATTATTACAGAGCCAGGAGCACAACTGCAATAGCTATATCTACTGATGTGTTAATAAAGGTTGGGTGGAAAAGCAACAAGGAAAGTATAATCTGGCTGAGTAGATCAAAAATATCCACAGGACACAGTTGAAATATAGAGACTCCAATAGTTTAATGTTTATTCAGCTGGGTTGTGGAACAAAGATTGTTAGTTTATAAAAATGATCAAAAACAAGCCAGGACATTTGATATGCACAAATTCAGAATTCAATACAGGTTCCACCTGCTGAACATTTTGTATCCTCTGCCCTCCCCAAATATTTGCACCAGGGGACCATGAGTTCTAGTTCTGATTTGGGCACAAAGCCAACTGGGTGATCTTGAGTCAGTCATTTTCTTTCAGTCCTAGGAAGGAGGCAATGGCAAACCACTTCTGAAAAATGTTATCAACGGAACTGCAGGGACTTGTCCCAGTAGTTTCTGAGAATTGAACACAGTTGAAGACACGGGAAGGAAAAAAAGGCTTTACAAAATTAGACAATTGTATACTAAATAATAAACAGCTGTACATTCTCCAGGTAACAAGTACAATCAGTTTTGTTCTAGTCTGCAATTCCTTCAGGTTACATTTCACTTTAGCAAATACATTTCTTAGTTCTTAGTAATTCTGGACAAAGTAGATCAAAGAAGTGCCACAAATATCCCACTGAGGATACAATCAAGATGTTCAGCAAGATGAAATATTGGGAAAACTATCTTTGCTTCCAAAGCAAGTGGGTGATAAATCATTTTGAGTAATTCTAACACATCTGACATAGCAAACCCAGAGAGGTGTATTATAGTTAATATTCCTGTTGTTTTAAGTACTGATGCTTGGATGATCTTAACTATTCTCCCCAAAAGAATAGCAGGAGACCTAATTGAATATATGGATGAGTATTTAGCAAGAGATCCTGGGGCTATATGTTAAGGAAGGAAGGAAGGAAGGAAGGAAGGAAGGATCCTAGAAGAAAGCAATAGCAAATCTTTTCTGTATTACTATCAATGAAACATCATAAAATCATACAACATAAGGATTGAAAGAAGCCTGGAAATGATCTAGTTCAGCCCCTTCCCTAGTACAGGACTCCATTATCTCAATATCCCCAAAATGTGGCCCTTTCATCACTTTTTAATACTTCCAGCATACCCCCTCTCAAGTAATATTTTCCATTGTTGAACAGTTCTTACTCTTAGGAAATTCTTCTGATGTCAAATCAAAAGCACAGGCTATGGACATACATCCAGCCCAATTCCAGCCTCCTTGGTGTTCTTTTTTATTGTTCTTCTCTGGACATGCGTTAGGATATCAGCACCTAAAGTGTGACAGTGAGAACTGAATGCAAGTGCTATCTGAAGAATGCAGAATATATTATAGTACATGGTTGGCTCATGTTCGGCTTTACACCAAGATACATAGTGTAAATCATTTTCAATTGAACCATGCTTTTTTCTATTCTACATTCATACCTTTGTTCTAATCAAAGACTTTGCATTTGTGCTGGTTGAAATTTACCTTGCTGGATTTTAACCATTATTATATCATGTGAAGGTTTAATGAATTCTAATAATGACTTTAAGATGTTTCCTATCCCCATAAAATTTAAATCATCTACAAATGAGATTATCATATTTTCTAACTCCTCATCCAAACACCATTGACATGAACTCTTTGTTAACAAATCTCCAACCAGTTCCGTAACAATTTAATAGTAGCATTACCCAGCCCCCATTTTGCATTTTCTCTCTTAGAATTTCATTGCTGAGATGATATCGGATACTTTTCTGAAATAAAGATATATGCACTGCATATAACTGAACTGATTGTTGTATCAAAAAGATGCATCAGGTTGATATAATGTGACTGGTTCATGACCCTAATCGAAAATTTAATCTATGCAAAGTAATGCTTACAAACTAAATACTGGAAAATTATCGCGTAATAATTTGTTTCAGAATTTTGCCTGATATTGAACTGAGGTCAACTGGTATAAAAGGAAAACAATGCCTCTCCGAATTTGTGGATATCTACCCATAGTGCATTTTATCCCAATAGGATTTTCTCATGTATTTTTCCATTAAACGTAGATAAGGCAGAAAGTATGCACCCTCCTAACTATACCCAAAGCCTCCTAACTATACCATTACTTTATGAATCCATTGGTGATTCCATTGGTGATGTCTATTTTGCTCACCGAAGTCAGTGGAGATCTAACCAGTGGATTTTACCCCAATGGGATTTTCCCATGTATTTTTCAAGAAAACATAGATAAGGCAGGCTCAAAAAGCATGAACCGTCCTAACCATACACATTGGCTCTGAATCCATTGGCGATGCCCATTTTGTTTTCTGAATTCATGGTGACCCTAAGTGGATTTTACCCCAATGGGATTTTCCCATGTAGTTTTGCAGGAAATGTAGATAAGGCAAGCTGAAAAACCATGCACCCTCCAAACATTGGCGACGTTAATTTTGCTCGAATTCATGGAAACCTAACCACAGAGGTGGGATCCAGCCAGTTCGTACTGGTTCTAGCGAACCGGTTGTTAACTTTTGCTCAGTTCAGAGAACTGACTACTCTCACCACTGGCTAGCCCTGCCCCTCCCAAGAGTCCTAGCGAATGGACCGGCCACACAAATAATCTGGGAAGCTGGGAGGCAGCAAATGGACTAGCTGTGCCGATCAGCTGGGAGGCTAGGGCACCCTTTGTGGCCCATTTTTGGCCTGGATGGCCTCTTGCAAAATCCTACAATTCCCTCACTAACCTGTTTTCCAGCTCTGTTCTCTAGCATACAGGGCAACAAAAGAAGACAATGTGGTTACCAGTTTTTTTAAAAAAGTTCAATCAGACCTTCTAACTAAGAACTTTTTTCCTGAGAAGTTGGAAGGTCTGATAGTACTTTTTTAAAAACTAGTAGTCACATGATCTTCTTTTGTTGCCCCTCCAAAAGGCTGTACGAGTTCATAGCGACCTAACCCTAACCCTAAGTGGATTTTTCATGAATGGGAATTTCCCATATATTTTGCATGCCTTACCTACTTTTCCTGTTAAAGTACATGAAAAATCCCATTTTGGGAGGGGGAGATCTCCTTAGGATTAAAATTAGATCCCCAAGAATACAGTCAGAAAAATGGACATTGCCAACGTATTTGTAGTGTTTCGCTATGGTCAAGAAATTGTTGACTTATGAAATCCCTTTATCTATTTTAACTGGTAAAATATATGGTTACATCTCCTTGGAGAAAAATAAATTTAGGATTCAGGTTATTCTTCCATAAATTCAGAGAGCAAAATGGAGATTTGTAGTGCATCGGTATGATTAGGAAACCTCTAACTTTTTGATATGGTCTTTTCTGCATTTCCTGGTAAAACATATGGGAAAATCTATTTTTTGTTCACTTTTTGGCTTGTTGAGTGTCTGCATTGTACAATCTGCAAGTGTTATTTATGTCTATGTGTCAAATATGCCCACTTTGCCAGAATGCTAGGGTGGACTTTTGGACTTGGCTTAGTCTAGGAGGATCATGATTTCCCAGTTGAAACTGGTTGTCTGTCTATATGTTATAAAATTAAAGAGTTTTCATTATGTCTTCTAAATGTTTGTTGGTGTCCATGGATGCATTCTGCTAGCCTTCTGCTTCTTTGACCTACTTAGTGGCTGTTGCAGTCGTTACACTAGATGTTGTAGAAGACTCCTGTTTTTTTTCTTCTGGGGCTACTGGATATAACATAAAATGTTTTAGAGGGCTTTCAATGGTTTATGTGCTACATTGATGGCATGTGTTGATAATAGTCTGTTTGTTATTTTTAAATGCTTTTGATATAGGGCAGTGCTATCCTTTTCACAGCTTGTGTTGGCTGTGCTATATGGGTTGAGAGGAAAAGAAAAGGGAGGCAGCCACAAAACATAAACTGACTATGAAGCATACCGATGTTCTACGAATCTATTGACAATCCCAATATTAATCTCAAATATCAATCTCCAAAGAGGCCTAACCCTAACCCTCAAGACAACACTAATGCAAATCCTAACTCAGACACTGAACATAACCGTAACCTAAACCCTAACTCCAAACCTAAAATTAATTTTCCCCACCTCGTAACCCCAACCCTAGCCTTAGCCCAAACCTCAATCCAAAAACTAATTCTAACCTCAAACCTAACCCTAATTCTGAACCTAACACTATCACTATCCCTAACCCTTGCCCTAATCTTAAATTGATTTAAGACACACAAATGGGATTTTTCCATACGTTTTACAAGGAAATGCAGATAAATCCCTATCAAAAAGTTACTGGTCTCCTAAGCATACCAATGCATTTCATATCTATTGGAGATGTCCATTTTAGTCTGAGAATTCATGGAGACTTAAGCCTAGCCCTAAACCTAACCTCATTCTCAGCCCTAATCCTAATGCTAACACTAACCCTAACCCCAAATCCAAGCCCAAGCCCAAGCCTAAAAATAATCCCAAATGGATTTGCACTCTAATTAGATTTTTCCCCCATATATTTTACCAGGAAAAATAAATAAGGTGGAGTTGAAATGGAAGAAGTCTTCTAAGAATCTTTCTATTCTTTCCACAAGATTTGTTTTTCGTTAGTGAACTTATAAGAGTCCTAACCCAATTTTAAGAAGATTTACATCATTATCCCAATGGTAATCCTAACCCTAACTCTAATAATAAAGATGAACCTGATCTTGATCCTAACCCTAATACTAGCCCTATCCCTTAACCTTAAGCCTTGTCCTAGACCTCACTTTTAAGGTTCGATTTCCATGAATTCAGAGTGTAAAATAACATAATCAATTAAAAAGTTCATTCTGCTTTGGTGGCCTCTTCGTAAATTTGGACAGGAAAAAACATATTTTATTTTTTATTTATTTATTTTGTCACAACATCATACAAAAAGATTATATAGTATATAAACATATAAACATATATAGGAAGAAGAAAAGAAAAACAATAGGACAGGAACGGTAGGCACGTTTGTGCGCTTATGCACGCCCCTTATGGTCCTCTTAGGAATGGGGTGAGGTCAATAGTAGAAAGTTTTTGGTTAAAGCTTTTAGGATTATGGGAAGAGACCACAGAGTCAGGTAAAGTATTCCAAGCACTGATGATTCTGTTACAGAAGTCATATTTTCTGCAATCTAGATTAAAGCGGTTAACATTAAGTTTAAATCTATTGGTTGCCCTTGTATTATTGCAATTAAAGCTGAAGTAGTCTTTGACAGGAAGGACATTACAATAGATGATTCTGTGAGTTAAACTTAGGTCTTGTTGAAGGCGATGGAGTTCCAAGTTTTCTAAGCCTAGGATTTCAAGTCTGGTGGGATAAGGTATTTTGTTGTTTTCAGGGGAATGGAGAACTCTTCTTGTAAAATATTTCTGGACACGTTCAATTGTATTGATGTCAGAGATGTGGTGAGGGTTCCAAACAGGTGAGCTGTATTCTAGAATTGGTCTAGCAAATGTTTTATATGCTCTGGTTAGTAGTGTGGTGTTTATTATTATTATGGAGAGAGGGAGAGAAAGAGAGACCCATTTCCCATAGAACACACCAGGAGCCACAAAACCTGGGTAGGCAGGGCTGGGGGGGTGTCATGTGACTAGGTGAGAGTGATGTTGAGTTGGCCATGCTCATCCAGGTTTTGTGACTCCCGGTGTTTTGTTTTCTGTGGGAAACAGCTCCAAATGGCTCTTTGAATGCTTAAGGTTGCAGACCCCTTGTCTAATCACACTTGGCCTATTCTACTCTACTCTACTCTATACTCTACTCCACAACACTCCACTCCATTCCATTCTAGAAAAATTGTGCAAATTTTATGTTATGGGGGAAGGGAAGTGACAGGGCTCATTTCCCTTCTCAGAAAACCTTCATCTGAAGAAGATTATTCTTTTTCTTCAGATGAAGTTTTTCTGAGAATGGCAATGAACCCTGTAAGTAAGATCAGGCAATTTTAGGGGGATATCAGAATCATAGCAGAACAAAGCATCATATTTCCTGATTCTTCACCTATAAATCCAATCTGGTCCATAGTTTGGCCACCTAAACAAGTCAGTATTGCTGCTGCTTCACAGAAACTCAAAGATCAGGAAGGTGCAGGAATGATAGCATAGGCATCCAAGCATTCAAATTTTGATTATTTAACTATGGGCATGCTACAAAGGTCATAAGTGTGAAAAATAGTTATATTTTTTTTAATGCTGTTGTAACTTTGAACAATCACTAAACAAATGGCTGTAAGTTGAGGTCTACTCTATCTGTAATTGTGAATAGCACTAGCAGGGTCGGTTGAATAGGAGTTTTCAACATTTAAACATCTGCTTAGGACTACTAGAAATGCTGCAGATATTCTGTGGAACTGTTTTGATAGTTTTCCTACAAGCTTGCCTGGCTATTTTTTTTCCTGGACTCTTTCCAGTTTTACCCTTTTAATTTTACCTCTTATTAGAATGTGATTATGCCTTTCTAATTATTCTCCCATGAGTGCTTCCTGACATATTGTCCTTTGGCTATTTGACTGCTCTCTGAATCTGCACTTTCCCGTCTTTATATATTTTTCTGCTCAGCTAAAATATTGATCATAACAACTATCATCCCTGTTCAAAATCCAGCATTCTAGTCCCAATTGAGTTTTGCTTTGGTTTTATGTTGTATTTATCGGGAGCTGTCAAGATATGGTTATAAGACAGGCAGCTATATAAATGTGATAAACAAACTCCCTATTGTTCCATACAGGTTCATGAAAGTGGAGCAATGTATTGTGATGAAACATGTATTATAATATTGCAATGAAAACAGTCCTTACGTGCATGTGACATCATGATACAAATATGAAAGGGCAGACCTTGCTTTGTGATGTCACAATCATGTTTTGTCATTATTGTAATGTGCACACACATGTGTTAGTATGTGTCTCATTTCATGGAAAGAATATACGCTAATGTTCTTTACTACAGAGTTTTAGCTTTTATGAGTTTTTCTAAGGACTGGATTCATTCATGAAGCAGAATGTTATCAAAGAATAGATAAAATCAGAGGACGTTTTCAGTTTTCAAAATCAGTATACTTCTATGACGCTACTGGAAGCCAATCAGTCTAGGCAGAAAGGTTATTTGATCTGCTCTTTGTCTACTTTCTGACAGCATTTGTTGAAATATTAAGCATTAGACATATTATAATGTCTATTCCACTGGAGAAGGAAATGGCAGCCCACTCCAGTATCTTTGCCATGAAAACCCCATGGGCAGTACAAAAAGGAACAAAGATATGACACCAGAAGATGAGCCCCTCAGGTCGGAAGGTGTCCAATATGCTACTGGGGAAGAGCGGAGGGCTAGTACTAGTAGTGCCAGAAAGAATGAAGTGACTGGGCCAAAGCCTAAAGGACGCTCAGCTGTGGATGTATCTGGTGGTGAAAGGAAAGTCCGATGCTGTAAAGATTTTTTCTCCATAGGAACCTGGAACATAAGATCCATGAATCAAGGCAAGCTGGATGTGGTCAAACAAGAGATGACAAGACTGAACATTGACATCTTAGGAATCAGCAAACTAAAGTGGACAGAAATGGGCAAATTTAATTCAGATGACCAACAGGTATACTACTGTGGGCAAGAATCCCTCAGAAGAAATGGAGTAGCCTTCATAATCAATAAAAAACTAGGAAAAGCAATACTGGGATACAATCCCCAAAATGACAGAATGATCTCAGTTCGAATACAAGGCAAACCATTCAATATTACAGTAGTTCAAGTCTATGCCCCAACCACTGGTGCTGAAGAAGATGAAATTGACCGGTTCTATGAAACCCTACAGCACCTGATAGAATTAACACCAAAAAATGATGTCCTTATCATCATGGGAGATTGGAATGCTAAAGTAGGAAGCCAAAAGATAACCGGAATAATAGGCAAGTATGGCCTTGGAGTACAAAATGAAGCAGGGCACAGGCTGATAGAATTCTGTCAAGATAATACGATGGTCATAGCAAACACTCTTTTCCAACAACCTAAGAGACGACTCTACACATGGACATCACCAGATAGTCACCACAGAAATCAGATTTACTCTGTGCTCTGCAGCCAAAGATGGAGAAGCTCTATACAGTCAATAAAAACAAGACCAGGAGCTGACTGTGGCTCAGATCATGAGCTTCTTCTTGCAAAATTTAGGCTTAAACTAAAGAAAGTAGGGAAAGGCATCGGGCCACTCAGGTATGAACTAAATCATATCCCTGATGAATATACAGTAGAGGTGACAAATAGATTTAAGGAATTAGATCTGATAGACAGAGTGCCTGATGAACTATGGACGGAGGTTCGCAACATTGTACAAGAGGTAGCAACTAAAACCATTTCAAAGAAAAAGAAATGCAAGAAAGCAAAATGGCTGTCTGAGGAAGCTCTACAAATAGCTAAGGAAAGAAGGGAAGCAAAAGGCAAGGGAGAAAGAGAAAGATACACCCAGTTGATTGCAGAATTCCAGAGAATAGCTAGAAGAGATAAGAATGCATTCTTAAATGAACAGTGCAAAGAAATAGAAGAAAACAATAGAATAGGGAGGACCAGAGATCTATTCAGGAAAATTGGAGATATGAAGGGAACGTTTCATGCAAAGATGGACATGATAAAGGACCAAAATGGCAGGGACCTAACAGAGGCAGAAGAGATGAAGAAGAGGTGGCAAAATTACACAGAAGAACTATACAAGAATGAGCTTAGCATCCCTGATAACTATGATGGGGTGGTCACTGACCTTGAGCCAGACTCCTAGAATGTGAGGTTAAATGAGCCTTAGGAAATCTGAGCAACAACAAAGCTAGTGGAGGAGACAGTATTCCAGTTGAGCTATTCAGAATCTTAAAAGACGACGTAGTAAAAGTGCTACACTCAATTTGCCAGCAAATTTGGAAAACTCAGCAATGGCCACAGGACTGGAAAAGGTCAGTTTACATTCCAATTCCAAAGAAAGGCAATGCCAAAGAGTGTTCAAACTATCGCACCATTGCACTCATTTCACATGCTAGTAAGGTTATGCTTAAAATCCTACAAGCTAGGCTCCAGCAGTATGTGGATCGAGAACTACCAGAAGTACAGGCAGGATTTCGAAGAGGCAGAGGAACTAGAGATCAAATTGCCAACATACGCTGGATCATGGAGAAAGCTAGGGAATTCCAGAAAAACATCTACTTCTGCTTCATTGACTATGCTAAAGCCTTTGATTGTGTGGCTCCCAACAAATTGTGGCAAGTTCTTAAAGAGATGGGAGTACCAGACCATCTTATTTGTCTCTTGAGAAACCTGTATGCGGGTCAAGAAGCCACAGTGAGAACTGGACACAGAACCACTGATTGGTTCAAAATTGGGAAAGGAGTCCGGCAAGGCTGTATACTATCACCCTGCCTATTTAACTTATATGCGGAGCACATCATGAGAAAGGCGGGGCTAAATGAATCAAAAATTGGAATTAAGATTGCCGGAAGAAATATCAACAACCTCAGATATGCAGATGATACCACTCTAATGGCAGAAAGCGAAGAGGAACTAAAGAGCCTCTTGATGCGGGTGAAGGAGGAGAGCGCAAAAATTGGCTTGAAACTCAACATTAAGAAAATTAAAATCATGGCATCCGGCCCTCTCAATTTCTGGCAGATAAATGGGGAAGAAATGGAGGTAGTGACAGATTTTATTTTCCTGGGCTCCAAGATCACCGCAGATGCGGACTGCAGCCAAGAAATTAAAAGACGCTTGCTCCTGGGGAAGAATGCTATGGCAAATCTAGACAGCGTACTAAAAAGCAGAGACATTACCCTGCCAACAAAAGTGCATATAGTCAAGGCTATGGTTTTCCCAGTTGCAATGTATGGCTGTGAAAGTTGGACCATAAGAAACGCTGAGCGCCAAAGAATTGAAGCCTTTGGTGCTGGAGAAAACTCCTGCGAGTCCCTTGGACTGCAAGGCGAACAAACAAGTCAGTCCTAGAGGAGATCAACCCTGACTGCTCTTTAGAAGGCCAGATCCTGAAGATGAAACTGAAATACTTTGGCCACCTAATGAGAAGGAAAGACTCACTGGAGAAGAGCCTAATGCTGGGAAAGATTGAGGGCAAAAGAAGAAGGGGACGATAGAGAACGAGGTGGCTGGATGGAGTCACTGAAGCAGTAGGCATGAGTTTAAATGGACTCCAGAGGATGGTAGAGGACAGGAAGGCCTGGAGGAACATTGTCCATGGGGTCGCGATGGGTAGGACATGACTTCGCAACAATAACAATAACAAAATATTGTTTCTCATGCATTTTCTGCAACTTCCTTCTATTATAACCTCTGCTTTTCCATACCTTCCATATCCTTCCTTCCTTCCCCTTTTGGGAAATTTGCAAAAGTCATATACTTTCAACAGTTGTGAAATTTTAATAGTTATGAAATTCTGAAACATACTTTTTTTAAAAAAAAAATCTGTCTCTGTACCTCAGAATATCCAAAGCAATTTCCTATTATGAGCAACCACATAAATGTACACATTTATTTTATTTAATAGAAAATTCAGTCAATTACCAGAAGGAAAATATACATATCTTTTTCTTGATTTCTAACTCTTTCTGATGGCAGCTTCTTCTCTTCTTCCTGATGGCACCTTATTCTGATGACTGAATGCTATGTCTATCTTGCCAAAAATTCCACACCGTTAGAGGTTTTCTTAAGTAGAAAATTTACAACTTTGAATTTAAGGAAAAGAAAATGGTCAATATGAAAAACTACCTTACTAAATATTCAGTGAGGGAATCATTTCTTACAATAACTACATTATTTTTCGGCACATTTCTGCAATTGCAGTCTTCCCCAGACAAGAAGAAACCATAGCTTTAGTGGTAAGCTTGCAGTAATGCTAATGGTAAAGAGAAAATTACTTTTTCTTTCTACTTTACTTGTAAAGAGTCCTGCCTAATTAAGGGTAATATAACACCAATGGAAGAATAAATACCTAGTTTTACAATACAAAGAAGATGGCCACGTCATTTAAAAAAATGTAAAGCCAGCCAGGCTCATTTTACAACTCTTCATATGCATGTGTTTAGCAGGCTTGTTTACAGTGTTTTAAATGAAATCAGTTTCTATAGTAACATTTGCATCACAGGTTGCAATTATGTTGGCAGCCAAATATATAGAAAGAGAATCCTAGCCTGTGAATTTTTATATTTTTTAGAACAAATTCATTTGTCAATAAATGAATAAAAAAATCCTTTGAAAGTTCACATCCTTCAGACCATTGGTTATGGTGTATTTTGGCTGTTTTGAAACCAATCACAGAGAAAAAGGGAAAAATGAGAGGTAAAGGAAGGAAGGAAGGAAGGAAGGAAGGAAGGAAGGAAGGAAGGAAGGAAGGAAGGAAGAAAGAAAGAAAGAAAGAAAGAAAGAAAGAAAGAAAGAAAGAATAGTAATATAACAGCACCATCAAGAAAACATTAAAAATCCTGGTGTATTGTATGTTCACTTTCTTTCCTTAAAATTGTTGTAATTTTCATCACATGAACTAATGAATTCATTTTAAATGACCTGAAACCACAGAAGTAAGAAGTAGAGTGTGAAATTTCTCTAAGCAACCTCTTCATCTCAGCTGTTAAGAAGTATTCCCTATATATTTGGGAACTGAAAGGTCTTCCTGGCACTGATATCTATTTCCTGTATCCACCCTAAAGACCAATTTACCATCTTTGATTAAGCATACCTGACTGAAATTTCATCATCCAGAAAAGGCAAGATATAAAAGATGATGGGTTAGTCAAGAACGACTTTAAAACCTTAATGGGTTTAACTATTGGTATTATGCTGCCAGCCAGGTAACATAGCAAAGCAAAACCATGGATGGCATCCGTCAGCAAACTGGAATGGGCTGAAAAAGTGATAGCACCCCTTTCTTGATCATCCCTAGAGACTGAAGTTTGAAGAAACAACATTTAAGGGAGCATCACCCAAAGGAAAAGCTGTTTTGGAGTAGGGATAGGACTTTGCTGGGCAGTTGAAACTGACTGGGGGGCGTGGGGCGGTTGGTAGCTTTTGTTTTATTCCTTGTGTGTCCAATCACACTTGGCCAATAAAATTCTATTCTATTCTATTCTATATTGTTTCTGTGGCCTTAAACAGTAGGGTTTTACCCCCTCTTTTTATGCTCACTCTTTTACTGAGCATGGGTGCAGTAGAAAGGATTACTCTCTGAGGTAAATGTACTGTATTTCGCACCAAGTGTCTATTTTTGGACAATGATATGTGTTTACTCTGTGCCTATGAACTGTCAGTTTAATGGAAATACTGATCAATTTGATTTTGTGTATTAAAGTCTAATTATGAGATGTAAAATTGGGCCAAATAATTTTTTCTATATGTAAATGTTCTGTCTGGGCTGTATTCTGTCTTCGCTGTTGTTTAATATCTACTCTGAGACAATTTTCAATGAAGCACTGGAAAACATCGATGCTGGTCTCAAAGTAAACAGTGTTTGGATCAACAATTTAAGATATGCTGATACAGTTCTGCTTGCCAGTAAGCATGAAGACCTTCAGTTCCTCATCAACAGAGTCACAGAAATATCTGAAAAATACGACTTGAAGTTTAACACCTCAAAAACTAAGATCATGGTCCTCAGCAAACAACCCATTAATTTACCACTGATAAATTCTGAAGGAATTCCACTAGAAAAAGTTGAAAGGATCATGTATATTGGTTCTAATTTACATGAAAGCTGGGACATGACCACTGAAGTAAAGACAAGGATAGAAAAAGCTCAAACAGCATTCTTCAAAATGAAAAAGGTCTTCTGCAGTCACGACATAAACCTAATATTGAAAATATGGCTTGTCAAATGTTACATCTTTTCTATCCTGCTCTACAGAGTAGAGCGTTGGTCTCTGACAGAAAGCCTCTTGAAGAGACTAGAAGCATTTGAAGACAGCTGTTATGTATAAGCTGGGTTGACAAAATCAGAAATTAGTTGATAAGCCACCTGGAAAAGCAAAGGAAAATCAACAAAACCATTAAGAAGTGAAAGTTAGAATATTTTGGACATGTGATATGACACCCGGTGTCATACTTCATTTAATTTTCCAGGGAAAGACTGAAGGCAAACGAGGTCCAGACAGAAGAAGAACATCATGGCTTCAAAATCTAAAGGACTGGTTTGGACAAAACTCAGCAGCATTTTTTCATGAGGCTGTTGTTAAAAATAGGATTGCGAACATGATTACCAATGTCTGATGACAGATATGGCACAACAACAAGAAGAAAATATGTAACATAATTGGTTTGTTGTTGTTGTTGTTCTGAGATTTGTTTGCTTTCATTTCATTCATAAGTCCCAATATATAGAAGTGGTAATTTCTGTGACAAGTTATGCCTTCAAGAAGTGTAAAAGAGCATGATTCTGCTGACTTTGTTAAATAGAGATGGTAATCTTGGTAGAAATATAAAAATAAATTGAAGGCAATGGGCTTAAGAATGAATATGAATTAAATGCAAAAGGGAGAAACCATTATTGAGTGGTTTAGTCATATAGACAAAATGATTAATTGGCAACATAAATATGTAAGGTCAAGAAGAAGAAACTGACAAAGCTGTGATTGGATCAAATTGATGCAATCCTCAAAATAGATTGTTTATGATTTTGATTATAAGATATGATATTGTAAACCGTGGAAGGCAATCTGTTACCTAAAGGTCACTCCTGGACCTTCTAGCACCACAAGATAAGGCTGTGAAGATTCAGCGGCCAAATATTTAATTTCACCAATGTGATGTTTTAGGAATTTGCATGGTTTTAAGTACTTGTCTCAAACTTCCATTCCAATCTCTGCCCCTTCCTCAAAAGCCAAAAAACAAAATAAAACTATCTCTCCTATGCTACTACTAGAAGCTTTCCTATGATCCTCCATTAGGAAAAGAGGTTATATTACAGTGCTTAGCCTTTTATACATTGCTCACCCTCCCTGCAAAACCTCATTTCCTGAAAGAATCAAATCATCTGACTTATTTGCTGGACATCCACTTCATGGTACAACAGTCTTTCTTTCCAATTATTCATTTCATATGACTGTAGAATTTTTAAGTAGTCTGACTGTAAATGTTATGGAACCATTCTCTCCAAAGATGTAATAATGAATAAACCAAAACCAAACTGGGAACTTGTTGAGGGAAATTGTTCCTCCAAAAAGGGTTAAAATCTTTGTTTAAGCAACATCCAGATTTCAACAACTAGAATTGCTTAGAGAATGTGACCATTGCTTGGAATTTTTGGAGTGAAAGTGCACCCATCAAGAAGGCTCCAAAGTTTGGGAAGATTAAATTAAGAAATTCCCCAAAAAGTGAAGAGAGAGATGAGTAAGAACAGCTTCCTTCTACTGATCCCCTAACTACTCCTTAGTAGCTACTACATGGAATCAAATGATAGACTAAGGCCCACCATTTTTTCCTCACTTATGAATAAAAAAGTAGCTACTGGGCTTATTCCCAATTTTTTGTTAAGATTACATTCAATGTTTATCCCTCACACTTTTCCTACTGCTGCTTCTGTCATTTTTCTCTCTTTTTATAAAAATACTGGTTTGTATTCATTTAACTCGATGAATTGTCCACTGTTAGTTTACCTGTCCCTTTTCAGAAAATGGAAACCGAGGTATCACCTGATCTTTGAGGCCCAGCATTTTCCTCTCTCATCCATTCCACAGTTACATAAAACTAATGGTACTCAGAGATTCTTCACATGCTGGTAAACTACATTTCTCAGAAATCTGATTCAGGAGTTAAATATAATTCAGCAAAATCTAAAATGCCATAAGTTTCTCAACCTTGTGTAAAACAGGGTTCCTTTGCTTCTTTCATACATAGGATGGCTTCTAGGGAAAATAAATTATGGAGAGATATTTTTAGAGTATTTTTCCTATATTTACTGGTTATACTATAAAATGTTATATACATATTTAAATTTCTTGGTTGGCCCATTTTATCTATCTTTTTGGTAGTGTTTAATTACCCCTTTTCTGAATCCTACTATATACAGGAGAAGTAATTATCTATATCTTTTTCACTGTTCACCGCCTTATAATTAACTTTGCTCATATGCAGCTAGATCTTTAATTTCTAGTTCAGTAGTGTACAGCTTTGGCAGTTCTGTAATACCAGGCAAAGAAATCACTGTTTATTCTTAATTTGAAACCATTTTTAATTAACGTTATTCTTAGTAGTCTTTTGCTTTATTGTTATAGGGAAGTTATTCTTTAATTATGGGGCATATCTCAAACAGCATGGCACTTCATATACATTTTCATGCTATGCAGTAGAAAAAGCAGACTCTGTGTATCCATGCTGTACACAAACTGCTTCTGGCTTAATAAGATGTACGTGCTGGATCGAAAGTTGTTTGGACAGAAAAACATGGAAAGAACTGTGGAACAAATAAGCATGTAATTTGTATATATCATGAAAAAAATATTCATTTTTTTAAGTTTTGCCAATAGAAAAAAAAAATCTCCAGGACCTGACATGAATTAGTTACTGGGCAATTTAACAAGTTCAGAACATATCTCAATTAATGAGAATAAATGGCAATGAAATTCCAGACAAATGTAAGTACTATAATGGGCTAACTTGCATTTTCTTCTTATTTTCCTGTAAATGAGTAGGGGCAAAAGCGGAGAATATACATAGAACCTAATCTAGTTCTCTTTATTTTCTATTCTTGTACCTTAAACTCTCACCTCCATTTGAGAAATGATCTTTTCCTCCATTTTTGTTACCAATTTATCTTATTGCCTCTTTTCCTTCAGTGGTGGGTTTCAAAATTTTTTACTTCTGGTTCTGTGGGTGGGGCTTGGTGGGCGTGGCTTGGTGGGCATGGCAGGGGAAGGATACTGTAAAATCTCCATTCCGTCCCCACTCCAGGGGAAGGTTACTGTAAAATCCCCATTTCCTCCCAATCAGTGGGGACTTGAGAGGCAAAGAATAGAGGGGGCGGAGTCAGTCAGAATTTTTACTACCGTTTCTCTGAACTACTCAAAACTGGTCAGAACCTGCTGAAACCTACCTCTGATTTGCTTGGAGAAATCTATTTATCTTGCATCTATAGTTGTGTCTCTTGAAAAAGCACCAATTATGGTGCCCTTATTATTAACATTCCTCTGTCTATTATTCTCTTTTCCTGTTTCAACTCTGCTTTTATAATTTCTAATTATTTTCAATAATTATTATTATATTGTATGCAGAGGTGGGTTTCAGCAGGTTCTGACCAGTTCTGGAGAACCAGCAGCAGAAATTTTGAGTAGTTCAGAGAACTGGTAGTAAAAATTCTGACTGGCCCTGCCCCCATCCATTCTCTGCCTTCCAAGTCCCAGCTGATTGGGAGGAAATGGAGATTTTACAGTATCCTTCCCCTGCCATACCCACCAAGCCAGGCCCACAGAATCAATAGTAAAAAAAAAATTGAACCCACCATTGATTGTATTGTAATAATTATTGTATAATTGTTTAATTCATTGTTGTATGCTGACCAGAGTCAATTTCCATATAAATTTGATTAATAAAATAAAAAATAAATTAATTCCAATGCTTGTCTCCATTTGTGCTACGTAACTTTTTTACTTTTGGTCCTGAGGAAAAGGATACAGTATTTTTTCTGGAAAAGAATTTCAAAAATTTAAGAATCTGACATCTTAGATCCTAAAATGAAATTAATTAATCTACTCGTTTTAAAAAATGTTTCATGTATTCTTGGCAGTGTTATCTTCATAACATGCATTTGGGTATATGTCAAGTAAAATATTTTGTGTTGCTCTTATTTTAGAACACTGTTTCTCAAACTTGGCAACTTTAAGATGTGTGGATTGGGGAATTCTGAGAATTGAAGTCCACACATCTTGAAGTTGTGACGATGAGAATCACTGCTTTAGAACAGGGGTTCCCAACCTTGGCAACTTTAAGACTTGTGGACTTCAACTCCCAGAATTCTTTAGAATGTATCCCATTAAATTATGTCTCTTCCACTTATTGTCTTCTTTAAGCCTATACATAATTATCTACATAATATTTTCTTCTGGTCAGTTTTTCCTAATTGGCAAACAAAATTCACAACTTGCCATTTCCATTGTTTTATTCCATATTTAATATTTAATAAACAATAATTTATCCAATTTCTGGTGAATTGAATTATTAAAAACAGTACTTTGCTGTTATTGCACCATTCAAATTGCTTTTCTCTTCTGGAACTGAATCATGTCTTGTATGTTACATCTAAGATAAAACTAAAAGAGATTTCATTTGATTTTTTTTAAAAGATTATTATTCGGTATTGGAAATACAGTAGATATAATAATTCCCCATTTAACTAAAGAACAGCATAGAAAGTCTACTATGTTATTTTACACATCTGCTTACGGTACATGATTTCAGCATTTGTCTATTCATATGGGTATTCAGGTCAATCCGTAAATAGAGGACACAACTTTGTCAGCTTGACTTAAAATAAAGGTTTCCTGGAAAAATATTGTGATTGAAAAGCCAGCCATTCTGATGTTGGAAAGGGACATTTCATATACATGTATGCCTAAGTACATTTTTGTTATAATTTTCATTGTGGATACTAAGAAATTTAGTGAAATCAATTTTTTTTAAATGGTGATCAAAACAATCAAAGCCTCAAATCTGAAAAGGGCCTTCAGTCACATAATCTTGCCTTTTTATTTCCCCATTTGGATGTCCCAAATTGCAGTGATTAAAGTAGCTGAGATTTAAATATTGTTTCAGAAATTGGGTTTATTTCTTTCCTATAAGCCATTTCCCTTCAAAATGCAAAGCCATTTCCTGATAAAATTAGCATTTTGTAAGGACAATAAAAATCAAGGGCAAAGTCTTAAAAATATACAATGACGACACACGCACGTCCTCACAGACAGGATTGGATCATTTAAAAACTAAAAGTACAAAATCCAATCATGGAAAGTAACATTTACTCCAATATTTGTCTTCAAAACAGAATTAACTATGTGAAACCGTCATATGAAATGTTAAGGAATGATGGAAGGGGAGAAGAGAGTAATGAAACTTTGAGATGTCAATTTTCAATTTAAAACAACACATTCATAAATAAAACATGCTGCAATGTTCTGGGAAAAATGTGGCTCTCTTTTAAAAATATGTTGCATTGTAGTTAGCCTACATAAACATTTATTCATTCTTTCCTTGCTAAATTCTTAAAGCTCACGTAATTGTTTTTCCTAGCAGTCTCTATATGGGACAGTAGTGATTTTTCCCAACATCCAGAAAAAATATTAATTTTTACTTCCTTGTGATACCACTACTCACCTCGCTCATTCTTGCCTCCTACGCTCTATTTTTTACCCTTTCTTCAGTGATCATGAACCTAGGCAGGCTACTCTCCACTAGGAATATAACATATAAGCTAAGAATCCACGAGATCCATTTCAGTCTGCATTGGCATCCAAAGGTGCTGATTAATATCCTTTATGTGTTACATAGAGAAATATGTTGAAAGTTCATCAATGTAACAGGATCAAGCTCCTCCTATTTGGTTCCTAGACTATATCATCCATTGAAAGAATTATCTGGCGTGTAGCTAAACCTAAATCCAAAGTTAAATGGATTTAAATAATCCACTGTTTCCAAATATCTTGGAGCTGAGCCATCAGAACATGTTTTAGCATCTTGCAGAAGGACAAAAAATTGTATACGATGGTGGGTTTACTCCTTGCTGTAAAGCAGTGCTTCTCAAATAGTGGGGCGGGCCCCCCAGGGGGGGCGCGAGGCTCCGTAAAGGGGGGCGCGTTTGACCTCGGCAAACACTGTCATAACAAGCTAAGCCCCGTGTTTACAGTTGCGCGGGGGGGCGCGGAAAATGTTTTCTTCTTCCTAGGGGGGCATGACAGAAAATAATTGAGAAGCACTGCTGTAAAGTGATTTCCACTATTGTCATTCTCTCAATCAATTGCTGACCCCCATCTTGGCACATATGTAAACTACGATAGGCAAGGATTCAGCATACATGTGATAATTGTAATACTTGAGGTTTGCAGATTGAAAAATATTTAGCATATCTCACCTAGAAAACAGTCCCTTAATCTCATAGTTTATGAATTCTTCGTGCACATTTGTTTCAAATAAGGAATAGAGGTAGTCCTCAATGTACAACCGCAATTGAACTCAAAATTCCTATTGCTAAGCAAGACAGTTGTTATGTGAGATTTTGCCCCATTTTACAATCTTTCTTGCCACAGTTAAGGGAATGACTGCAGTTAAATTAGAAACACGGTTCCACTTGAACAGTGGTTGTAAGTCGAGGGCTACCTATACTATTCCTTCTTTAATTCCTAATAACTTCTCCCCTGTCTCTCCCTTTCATTGTGAATTAAACCATTTACAACCACAGAATGTCTAGTATTATGAACAACCTGTTGCCTTCATGTTATTTATATAGGTCATACTTGACAGTATTTTTCCAAGCCTGAACAGAAGGGCAATTAAATCAGTACGTTATTAGATCACTCTTGGTTCTACTACAGACATTTTAAAATATAAAATCTGGAAAAGTTAACCCAATATATACAGTATAGTACATGTACTTACACATTAATTTCTGAAGAAGGAACATTTCAAGCTAATTGAGCATCTGGAGAGTTCAAGTTTGCCAGAATAGAAGGATTGCATATTTTATAAGATAAGGACATAAGTACTTAGGAAGAATTCATCCTGGTTTGCTTAAAGGAAGAATTTATCCTGGATTGTTTAAAGGAAGAGTGCTACTGTGAAAAGAATAAGTTTCTGTTACTGGAAATTTTACTATGCTATCATGTCTGCTCTTCTGAGAAAAATGTATAGTACAATACTAGATGCATTAAAAGTTTTTTAAAAAAAAGAAGGATTAGTTAAACCTAAGGTGTGTAAAAAGCTGATGTAAATACCACGGAGTTAATGAAATTACAAAAAGTGCTACAGGGAAACACATATTAGACTTCCTAATAATGAGTTTAACTAGAAGACTTCCTCATTATCTACACGTTACAAAAGAGATTTAGCGTAAGCAATAACATTCATTTTGGCAAGTTATAATTTCTTACTTTAGCTCTCTAGAGATGGGTCCATTTCTCTGTCAAGAGAAACAAAACAGCAAGCTCACTGAAGCTTGCCATTTGACTTGTGTTAACAACTTGATGTACCAATAATGTTTTGCTCTTCTTCTATATTAACTAAATTGTACTTGACATTGAAGAAAACAGATAATCCAGAATTTATTTGTATTGCCCAGATGCAGGAATATTTATGTCATATAGTAAACAGGTTTTACAAGACTTAATTAAAATATGAATTGTAACCAGAATATCAGCAGATCTTATGCAAATAGTGAGAAGATGAAGAAAAATTCTAGATATTTGGAAATTGATTACTTAAAATATCTGACATTGTGTATGAAATTGTATCTATAAAGTTACAAAAAACAGGAAGAAAAGATTATATAAATTGCTTTTGAGTCACAATTATATATTGTAAAAATTGTTCCAAGTAAAATTGCCTTTTGCAAATGACTGATGATGATTTTGTCAATGCCAATGGTATTCAAGTGGTGCTCCAGTTGTTTTAAGATTGGACACAAGGTATCTGTTATTATTGGTGGTATCTTTGCTTTTCTTGCCACAGTGATTCACCTTCTATTTGAACATCTTTATATTTTGTGATTTTCTCCAGTTCTTTCTCTTCAGTTCTGCTCTTCTTCAGTTACTGCCACATCCACTATTCAGATTTTCTTATCTTTCTTATCAACAATTAGCTCTCCCCACTTCTCTTCTCTCTGTATACCAATGACACTGTATACCAATGTATACCACTGTATACCAATGAAAATGTGCTCTCCCCACTTCTCTTCTCTCTGTATACCAATGACTGCATCTCCAATGATCCATCAGTTAAGCTACTGAAGTTCGCAGATGACACAACAGTGATTGGTCTCATTCGAGACAATGACGAATCCGCATATAGACGAGAGGTCAAACGACTAGCCTTGTGGTGCAACCAAAACAATCTGGAACTGAACACACTCAAAACCGTAGAAATGGTGGTAGACTTTAGGAAAAACCCTTCCATACTTCCACCTCTCACAATACTTGACAACACAGTATCAACAGTAGAAACCTTCAAATTTCTGGGTTCTATCATATCGCAAGATCTCAAATGGACAGCTAACATCAAAACATCATTAAAAAGGACAACAAAGAATGTTCTTTCTGCGCCAACTCAGTAAGCTCAAACTGCCCAAGGAGCTGCTGATCCAATTCTACAGAGGAATTATTGAGTCTGTCATTTGCACCTCTATAACTGTCTGGTTCGGTTCTGCAACCCAACAAGAAAAACACAGACTTCAGAGGATAATTAGAACTGCAGAAAAAATAATTGCTACCAACTTGCCTTCCATTGAGGACCTGTATACTGCACGAATCAAGAAGAGGGCCGTGAAAATATTTGCAGATCCCTCGCATCCTGGACATAAACTGTTTCAACTCCTACCCTCAAAACGACGCTATAGAGCACTGCACACCAGAACAACTAGACACAAGAACAGTTTTTTCCCGAAGGCCATCACTCTGCTAAACAAATAATTCCCTCAACACTGTCAGACTATTTACTGAATCTGCACTACTATTAATTGTTTCATAGTTCCCATCGTCAATCTCTTTCCACTTATGACTGTATGACTATAACTTGTTGCTGGCAATCCTTATGATTTATATTGATATATTGATCATCAATTGTGTTGTAAATGTTGTACCTTGATGAACGTATCTTTTCTTTTATGTACACTGAGAGCATATGCACCAAGACAAATTCCTTGTGTGTCCAATCACACTTGGCCAATAAAAAAATTCTAACAATTGTTAAGTCTAGGGTAGATGCTTGTCTGTTTGAGTTCTAGAGTTCCAGAGCACTTTAGTTTCTTCATGTTCTATTACTTTGTCTATTTTGTGATCCCATCAATTCTAACTATATAATAATATTTCTTCAGATGTTCCAATGCACCATTGCTGACATGGTATTGTAGTCTAACTTTGTTATGGAATACAGGAGTAGCCTTGTGAAAAGATAAGGAGAGATGGAATAATCAGATAAGAGGGGCAAGAGCCCACAGTCACTTAATGGTTACAGAAAGGACCTGCCCTAATGGATCAATGAGTTATAATAATGGGCAGGAAGTTTCTACTGTCAGATTTGCAAAATTCTATTGATGTAGCTTTACAATAAAGTAGAATAAGTTCATCTAGTCCCACTTCCTATTTACCTGGGTGGACTGACAGATTTCTAGTACTACAGGTTCTTATAAGGAGGGAATCAATTACTATCTGTCCATTAGCATACTTTTAACGTATCAATTTGAGGTTGGAAGTTCCCTCTGAGTTCAGACATTTAAAGGACCATTCTTCTTTTTCCATGTGTTTCCATCTCCAGTATCTTAATAAATGTTGTTGAATTCTGCTTCTTGTCCCTTTTAAAACCTCTGTAGATTGAAACTGTTCAGTTTCTTTCTAAAATTTTTGTCTTTCTTGGCTTTGGCTTCTATTCTCTATTTTATGCCAAGGAACAAATATGCAAAGCAGTGTTTGCTATTCAGTGGGTAACTAAGGAATGAATGAATTATTTGTTGTTTTAGATAAAGTATATTGTAAAATGCATATGAATACTAGTTGGCATACTAGTTGGTATAGTGGATTAAGGCAGCAGGAGACCTTGAGTTTTAGTTCTGCCTTAGGCACAAAGCCAGCTGGGTGACCTTGAGCCACTCATTCTCTCTTTCAAGGAAAAGGCAGTGACAAAACACTTCTGAAAATCTTACCAGGAAAACTGCAGGAACTTGTCAAGAAAGTCACTGGGAGTAAAGATTGATATGAAAATGCATGGGCAAGTGCACAAGTGTGTCTGCATGTGGATGGACACACACACACACACACACACACACACACACAAATAGGACTGAATAATAGAATACTTTGCATGAAGTTGACTCCATAGAATAAGGAGTTGAAAGTTAATTGCTAAATTTGACGAGAGTGTGGTAAATTATTAAAATAATGAATGCATGGGAATGGAAAATTTTGCAAACAATTCAACAGTTAGGGAGTGAAAAATGTGATTTCCCCTTTGTTCTTTAATGTACTTATGGATGAAAATATAGAAATGTCACATTATACATATTATATGTTGGGATCATGTTACGTGAACTTTTGTACGCTGATGGTGCTGTGTGCTGTTAATGAAGACCCTAAATTATTTGCAACAAATGTTATAGTGGATTATTTGGTGAAAAGCATGGCTCTGGAAAAAAATGAATCAAAGATCAAGGTACTTATGTTTAACTGGCAACATACAGGGAACCATAAGTAACACATAAATGGTGAAATAATAAACTGGTAGATAATTTGATTACCTTAGCAGAATATTTATAGAGAAATTTTAAGATGTAGAAATAATGGTAGAATGGGTGAGCTGTTGCAAGGAATGGAGGTTGTCTGAACAAAGCAAACATGATTGTTTATAATAATGTGGTTCTGCCCACTTCCTTGTTTCAAAGTACGATTTGGGTATGTCAGGAGAAACCTAAAATTGAATGCGGTGGGAGTAATATACTTAAGAAATGTGTTTGGTAAGCAAGAGGAAACTGGGTCAAGAATACATTGGGGCAGAAATCGAGTGAAAGAAGAAGTATTTTGAATGTGGCTTTGGCACACAGAAAAATACAAATGATTAAATTGCAAAATAAATATATGAAGAAAGACCAGTTTGGTTGAGAGGAAAGGCCAAGAAAATCCCATTTGGATAGTGTTAATGGAATCCTCCAAAAAATGCAATATCTGGGGTTTAAAGAACAAATATGAAGCAATGTAACATTGTGATGAGCATAAGGATGAATTGCAAAAATAAAAGCATATGGAAATGTATACTTTCTAATGTTGTTGGCGTAAATGAGTTTTATCTACATTTTTTCTACTATTTATATTTGTAAGAAACTCATAAATGGTTAACTATTGGAGCAGGTAGTTGCATTCCATTTATCTTACTGTTTTTATTACATTTTTGCACTGGGTGTAACGTTACTTACCCTGAAATCAATTAGATAATGAATATGTGTATAGGCAGATAAAAGAAGAAAGGGCACATGCTTTACATGCTTAAAACAAATATTTATTTGGGGAAATGATTGAGGTGTACTTGAGTAACTAAAATTGGCTGAGTGCAGTTATCCTGATTAACATGTTGAAAGATATAACATATGGTTCAAATCAAAGAGTGATATTTGGAATTTCAGTAAATAAATTGTTTGAAAACATAAATCGCCATTTGATTTCCCTTTCAATTTATTTCTGAGACTTGAAACCTTGACTCAAAAGTCAATTATAAACCAAATTAATAGCACCCTGAGCCACATCATGAAATGAAAACATTTTATAAATTCATCATCAGAATAATGATTTTATAATACTTAAAAATGATTAACTTATTCTTTCACAAGATGGCAAAGGAAAAAAACCAAAGGAGGCATGGCTTCATTTTATTGATAATATATAAGAACAGCCAGGTTACTTTATGTAAAAAATTACTATTGAATTGTTAGTCTTAAGGCTATCTGAATAATGCAATCCATAGAATATTTATTCAAACAGCCACTGAGTAACATGCATTTTTTTTTAATAATTAACATTTAGTCATTACAGGTTTGGAATACTTTTAAAATCAGCAACTGAATGATTAAGAAAAATCTCAAATCACTATTATTTCCAGAAATCTCGGTTCATCAGCATATTAGAGTCATTAGATTCCACACAATTACATTTAAGAAAGCTGTATATTAAAGAAATTTGATCAATATGTTAAATAGGAATAGAGACTATGGTTCTTGAAATGTTACTGAAGTAGTATTTCTAAGTATGCCTAGCCAGAAGCATCCCCAATAATGGTCACTAGTTTCAAAATGTCAGACACAACTAGGGCTAGGCAATCCAAGTCCTATTCCCTTCTACATGCATGCAGTGCAATACAATACAGGTAGTCCTTGACATATGATTGCAATTGAGCCCCAAATTTTTGTTGCTAAGTGAGACATTTCTTAAGTGAATTTTGGCCCATTTTACTATCTTTCTTCCCACCGTTAAGTGAATCACTGCAGTTGTTGAGTTAGTAACATGGCTATTAAGTGAATCTGGCTTCCACATTGACTTTGCTTGTCAGAAGGTCACAAAAGCTGATCACATGACCCCGGGATAGTACAACTGTCATAAATGTGAATCAGTTGCCAAGCATCTGAATTTTGATCACATGACCATGGGGGTGCGGCAACAGTCGTAAATATGAAAAATGGTCATAAGTCACTTATAAGTGCCATTGTAAATCGAGGACTACTTGTATACATTAAAAAAGAGCACACATCATTTTAAAGCCAATAACCATTGCTGTATGGAATATATTTGTTATACTTCCTGTTAAGAACACATTTTTAGATAGGAAAATGCAAATAAGTTGACTTTGCAACTTATTTGCAACTTAAGGATTTTCTCTCCTGTATAGCGAAAGAGATGCTACAGAAGGTTTTTATTATTGACCTATACTGCTTTACATAAAATTATATATAACAACAGAGTTGGAAGGGACCTTGGAGGCCTTCTAGCCCAACCCCCTGCCCAGGCAGGAAACCCTACACCATCTCAGTCAGATGGTTATCCAACATTTTCTTAATGTATTAAGAATTAATGTAATCTTTACATTAATTCTTAATACATTACATTAATGTATTTTAATGTTTAACATTAATACATTATATTAATTTACATTAATGTAAATTAATGTAATCTTTAACTAGTTGCCATTTCTAATCAGATGCAAGTTGACACAAAGTAATTCAGGATACCAGACAAAAATGTTAAAATCTTATTTTATTGAAGACCAAAGATATGTGTTTCAGGTCACAAACATATTGCACAATTTCAGTATTTCATATGATACAGGTTATAAAATCATTATAAAGTTTTTATATGCACCAAGTCTGAAAATGCAAAACTTTTTTTTTTCAAAATCAGACCCTGAAAGTTAAGCAGTTTCATACATATATGTAAAGGGTTGCACGTTCCTTCCATTAAGCTGGATGTAGTGGCTGTACAGAAAGGCATCCAATGGCCAGGAAATTTTTTTTTGTGGGGGGGGGGACATCAAGGAAACAAAATAATATAACAGAGGGCTTTTTATTTTTGGACTTTTTCCAGGAGAACGAGATGAAATGAGTAAGGAGGAGGAGAGCTCTCTTTTCTGGGATGGTTAAGATGTGAGTATTTAAACTACATAAATTTCTTTATGGTCAATGTTCCCCAAAAGGAAAGAGACTACTCAAAACTGCATTGGTTATTGTAGTTTTTAAAAAATTCCTTTTCAACATAGAAAAGTTCCTGGGAATTATTTAAACATTTTCTCCCTAGACTCCAGTAATGCAAAAGATGACTTCCAGCCAGTGGTGGGGTTCAAAATTTTTTACCACTGGTTCTGCGGCCTTAGTGGGTGTGGCAGGGGAAGGATACTATAAAATCTCCATTCCCACCCCACTCCAGGGGAAGGATACTGTAAAATCTCCATTCCCTCCCCACCCCAGGGGAAAGTTACTGCAAAATCCCCATTTCCTCCCAATCAGCTAGGACTCAGGAGATAGAGAATAAATGATGGTGGGGCCAGTCAGAGGTGGTATTTACCGGCTCTCTGAACTACTCAAAATTTCCACTACCAGTTCTCCAGAACTGGTCAGAACCTGCTGAATACCACCTCTGCTTCCAAGCCTGACAGGTAAATTTGAAGTTTGCTTTTCTATAACCTAATGAAAACTACTACAGTACATATTTGCTTACATATAAGTTGTAAGACGACTAAGTTGGAGGTTGTTACTTAAAGCTATTGTGAATCTTTATGAACCTAACAATTTTGTTTCAAACAATTTACCCACAGGAACATAGGAGTTATTTAAGTTTATACCAGAAACAAACAAAACAGATTTCCCTCATCTTCAAAAGACCGTATTCCTATTTTAAAGTGAAAAAAAGCAATACTCTAATACCTACTGAAAAGTAATGTGATTTATGAACATCAGTATTAAATTTATAGATCATTTTACTGCACAAATTGTATACTTATTTGGGGATGGAAAATACACTGTAGCTTCCTAAAGGGCAACAGAGACCAAAGCAAAGTGTTTATTTAATATTTATAAGGCACATCTTTACTCAGAAATATGCTTCATTATATTAAATGAAACCTACTACCAGATAGGTATCCATGATGTAATAACTTCTTATAAAAACTAGCTTTTTATTTAAAGAAATACATGGATTCTCAAAAAGTGATATTGTTAAATTGGGAACAGGTTTTCTGACCCCGAGAGGTTTTCTGATCGTGGGAACATTTAATAGATTATCAGAGTTGGAAGGAACCTTGTAGGTCATCTAGTCCAACCCCACCCAAGCATTTCTCTCCCAATGTTCTGAAAACCTCTTCAATGTTCTAGAACAGGGGTCCCCAAATTTGGCAACTTTAAGCCTGGAGGACTTCAACTCCCAGAATACCCCAGCCAGCAAATTCTGGGAGTTGAAGTCCACCAGGCTTAAAGTTGCCAAGGTTGGGAACCCCTGTTCTAGAACATTGCAAGATTGCTGCATCTTTTTATATTGCAAAAGTGGAGTTCTTCTGCTGGCAAGAAGTTTCTAGTGGAGGAAAATAATTTTTCTGTTCACTGGTGGCAGAATCTGGATCCAATCCAGGCATACACAAGATTGTGTCCCATTTTCTTAATCATGCAGAAGATAAAAGGATATCTAGATGGCTTTTTGCTCTAAATGCAGTTGATCTGGCAATTGCTCCTTAAAACTGTATGAAACCAGAGTGATTTAATATGCTGATTCTTTGAATAGTAAACAGTTTATATTGAAGAATTACGATGTGTTTACCTTGAAGATAAATTAATATCTTTTATTAACCTGCTTTAAAGCCAAATTGCAAATGGGATTCCTAATTCAAAAACTCAGAAGAAAGCCTCCCATTAATACAAAAATAATCCCTACTTGCATAGTTTTTCTTGCACTCTCAAAAACTCACCCACAGTACTGTGGAAATTTACTTGCATCTCATGAAATAAAGGTACTAGTATATAAGGTACATGTCCTTTATATTAAGCTAATACTGATCAAATTATTCACACACTAATGTGCATATGTATACGTAGTATATCCATATACACACTACAATAATAATAAGTAAATGAACAAAGATCAAGGAAGGCCTGTGTAACATATGTACTGTAGATTAATATCTCAGTAAATTCTACCACTGCTCCCAGGTAAAATCATCTCCTCTGCCGAACAGAACAAAAAAGCCTAAAACTGTAAGAAAAATTACGGCATTTCCAGCCAGCACAAGGCCACAGGCTCCCCACTTGATCTGAAATAGAAAATAAAATAAAATTAACCTTTCATTCATTGATACAAAATATAGGCTATTTTGAGCATTAGAGAAGTCCAAAGAAATACAACATCATGATGGTAAAAGCACTTAAGATAAAACACCAAATTTTAAGAACCAAGAGAACTACTAATTATGTAATTATAGAACATTATAGAACTCATCATCTAATTTGCTAAAACAAACTTGACATAAAAACAATTACAAGTCCTTGAATGGCTCAAGAGAGCAATTAATGAAAATTTACAAGAAACCTCATCCACCAAAGCATAAAGCTAATTGTGAAGAATTATTTGTAAGTTATCAGCCACAACATAAAACAGAAGTTTCCTATTATTGGTATAAAACTGTAAGTCTGGATTTTCCCCTTAGGAACTTCCCTAAGTTCCTTACCACAGCCCAATTTGATCTGAAATTTGAAAAGTGGAATAGTAACAATATTGTTTTTTTAACATGCTCATTTAAATGTATTATATTTAAATTATTATATTAGAGTATTATATAAGGTCCATACTGATATACATCTCTTTAAGCTGTATTTCCTAAAATTGTTAATTCCAGAATTCATTCATGACTTGAATATTTTTCATTTATCAACTACTGCTTTCTGAGACTGATTATGTGCCAACCTATCAGTGGCTACATAATTAATAAAAATCAAATTTTTATTCTGTCCTTGAGTCAGAGAATGCAATAAAAATACACAACCTATACTTAATAAAGCTAAAAAGTAGACATAAAATTCAGTAAAAATCACATACAAATTAATAAAGTAACAACAATACAGATAGTTGTGTCAGGAACCAGAATTCGTACTACTTTTCAATAAAAGGGAAGACAGCACACATTTTCTCCATGATTCTAACCTATAGCTGCTATGGCAGAGGTCCTCAACCTTTATGGCTTGGTGGCCCAGCGATGGGGGGGAGAGAACTGGCCCACGCAACCGATGGCCTGGGGAAGTGAGCATGCATGCCACCCCACCATTCATGCAAATTGAGCTGCATGCATGCGTGCTGACCCACTGCTCATGCAAGTCAAGCTGCATGCATGTGCACTGGCCTTTGGTTCATGTGGCCTGGTTCCGAATGAGCCATGGCCCGGTAGTGAGCCACCCGGGGGCTGGGGACCCCTGTGCTACGGGGAAGAATTATCAAGCTGGCATGTTATAAATGATTAGGTGGAAAAGCTGCCATTGTTATATATGAACAGGTAGTCCTCAACTTACAATCATTCACTTAGTGACCGAAGTTACAACAGCACTGAAATAAGAGACTTATGACCATTTTTATTCTTACAACTGTTGCAGCATCCCCACGATCAAAATACAGATGCTTGGCAACTGGTTCAAGTTTATGAAGGTTGCAGTGTCCTGGGGTTACGTGGTCAACTTTTGTAAACTTCTGACAAGCAAAGTCAATGGAGAATCCGGATTCACTTAAGAACCGTGTTACTAACTTAACAGCTGCAGTGATTCATTTAACAACTGTGGCAAAAAAGATCATAAAATGAGACAAAACTCACTTAACAAATGTCTCACTTATCAACATAATTTTGGGTTCAATTGGAATTCTAAGTTGGGGACTACTTGTTATGTCGAAGAAAATAAATACAATAGCCATGATTGGCAGTTTAAAGGCCCTTAGAGAATCAGTGGACACCAATAAAGTACTGGGAGATCGTAACCAAAGTTAACAACTGGCTCGAAATTTTGGACAATTTTTTGGTCACTGAGAAGTCCATTAGTTGTTTGTTAAAAGATGCCTCAACAGCAAAGAATTTCAGCCTACTCTTAAAACATAGCAATTATCATTTTAGGTTGACTTGACATTGTTTATCTTTCTTCATCTTATAATTTTTTTCCCCTCTATTGGTGGCCTGGCATGGTTTCTGTAAAGAGAATGTATATTTGTGCCAAAGTTAAAGGTTTTGTAAGTAATGCAACAATCCCCATGAGGACTGAGAACTTTTATTAAATATTATGCAAGAATGTTAATATGCCAAGCTTCAAATTGTTAAAAAGGGAAGTTAAGAGGTCAGGGACATTGTTTCATCACATTATGTTTTGTATCTAGTGGTATACAGTAATAATGTATTATAAGACATATTTAGTTATAGGAACAGCATGGAGTTTGGAAACATCTTTCATATCGTAACAGTTCTCCATTGCTTCAAGGAAAATTTCAGAAATAAAAGTCTTAAATCTTTCAGCCAGCAATTATAACAGAAGAAACTCTGAAAGTGTGAGTAGCATGGTCAAAGATACATTAATTCAGACATAATTATCTTAGTCCAGGTGCAGTTTGTTTGATCAGGAGCAAGCTGTGTGTGTTTGATCCTTCATCTCTGTTTTTCATGCTTCAGTACTTCCAAATTTTGTTAAACTATAATTCCCCAATTCAGATGTCACGGAAAATTGCAATTTAACAAACAAAATGATGTCAAAAGCAGGAGAAAATGGGAGAAGGGAAACATGCACATATGTTCTGTTTCACATCAAACAAGTAAATGGAGAGGTGCTTGAATATTATGTGGTTTAATGGATTTGGGATACCATAATTAGAAAGTGCACCAAAAGCATTTTTAAAAATGACAGACTTCTCACTTAGGTTCGAATCATTAATGCTTTGACGAAATACTATGAAAAGTATCATGGAGTTGTAAATCAAGCACACTACAAGGCATGAATCAACTCCTGTCCTGAGAGCAAGTTTTTCTTTACAGATACCATTTACTATACTGTGAAAAACCAAAATAAAAGAACTATTATTTCAAAAGATGCTATAAAAATGTTAAAGCAAGAAGCATTTTATCCTCCAGCAATGATGGACAACGTCCCCCAAAAAGTTATTAAATTTGGCAAGTCTAACAAGAAATGGGGAGGCAAACAGCAGATAAAGAGGATGAATGGCATCAAAGCAATGTGTCAGGCTTGGAAACCATACTAGACTTTAGGGTTCCAGACGCTGCCACATTTTTCCCCTGAGGGGAAGAAGGGGGGTTGAGGGGTATGGTAACATTCTTCAAGCGGTCAAGGTCGGATGGTGTTCACATCTGCAGGAAGAGTGGCAAGAAGATATTCGAATGAACTGGGAGAACGTGGGACCATGTGACCATCAAAGGGGTCAGGGGGGTGGGACTCTTGGGGTTTGTATAACTGGGAAAAGAATCTGGAAATTCAGTTTTGGAATTTCACTCATCGTGTGCCAGTTTCCTCATGCTAGTAAAGAACTCTGAAAAACAATGGCTTCTGAGTTTTTTTTATGCAGAAGAGGTTTTTCTGGAACCTTGACACAATGCCTTTATCCATCCATCCATCCATCCATCCATCCATCCATCTATCTATCTATCTATCTATCTATCTATCTATCTATCTATCTATCTATCTATTCTGTTCCCCTAACTTATTTCCCTGAAATAAGTCCTGGCATGATTTTTCAGAATGCTCGTAATTTAAACCCTACCCCTAAAATAAGCCCCAGTTAAGACTGTCAACCACATGGACACATTTAGTACTGTTTTCCCCTGAAACTAAGACCTAATTGGAAAATAAGCCCTAATGCATCTTTTGGAGGAAAAATTAATATAAGAACCGGTAGAAACATGGTGTCTGTCTGTCTGTCTGTCTTCTGTCTGTCTAAATCATCTATCTATCTCTATCATCTGACCATCCATCCACACAAACCTCTCTTGCATCTATCTATCTATCTATCTATCTATCTATCTATCTATCTATCTATCTATCTATCTATCTATCTGTTGTGACCCAGGCCCAAGTAGGTAGTAGGAAACTCAGTCCGTGAAAAAACAAACACACTTTATTCAAACAGCTGAGAATACTTCATTCCCAGC
Organism: Ahaetulla prasina; assembly: GCF_028640845.1. Lineage (NCBI taxonomy): Eukaryota > Metazoa > Chordata > Lepidosauria > Squamata > Colubridae > Ahaetulla > Ahaetulla prasina. The sequence continues at coordinate 162,187,804 of NC_080541.1, forward strand.
GTTGTTCAACTCAAATTAAAACAAATTCGTCCCAACACAAATTCCTCAGTCCTATCGCAAACTTTGGTGCATTAGGCAAATTGCCAAAGGCCTTTCTTGGCAAACGTTCAGAAGTCACAAAAATAAATGCAAGACGTAGACGAAGCAGAAGATGAAGCTCTCAACTTTGTTTTCCGGCAAAGCCCAAACACCGTTACTGGTCTGTTTTAAGCCTTATGGGAGGGGCCAATCATCTCTTGGCTCTACTCCTGAGTTGTCCTTTTTGCTTGAGCTGCTCTTGCCTTCTGGCAGCTCTTCTCATGTGTGCATTAGGAACAGGCTCCTCCTGTTCCTCTGCCTCACTACTATCAGTCTCTGGAGACTCTGGAGTCCACACCTCACTCCCTGATGGACCTGGCCTCACCTCAGCCTCATCGCTGCCCGACTCCATTGTCAGCTCCACAGGCTGCTGGCAGACCACAACACTATCTATCTATCTTATTTAGAATCCACCCATCTCCATCACAGAGAGATGGGAAGTATTTGTCTAAAGAGCTGAGCCCAATGCAGTGGTACTTTATTAACTAGATATCTCAAAGACAATTTTGAACCAGTATGTGGTGGGGCAGATAAAAATGACTAAATAGCAGACAGCACCAGATAATCAAAATACTGCCCCTTTTTACATGCATGAGATGCAGGTAATACACATTAAAGGGAAGGGCTTTCAGTCTTTTTATATTGCTCATCCCCTTGGGAAACCTATGCTTCTGTGATTAGTCTCCCAAGTATTGTCTATCAGATAATCTATTTCAACTAGATAATCTATTTCAGTATTAAAATACCAATGTCTCCATTTTTATTTTATTACTATTTTTGGTCAAAAATTAAAATCGATTTAAATAATTTGTGCTATTGTACCAGGTTTTCCCACTCTAGGTATTTTCATAATTATTTTTCATAGTACAGCTAAGATGCTGCTTATCTATGAAACTAAAAGAATCATAAACATGCTTACTACGAACAAAACCTCATTTAATAGTGGAGTTTTAATTCAAAATGGATACATTTTAGATTGTCCTTTGCATACCATTGATACCAATCTGATAAAGTAAATGTGCTTTATCATCTATCAAAGATGATTAGGGGATTGAAGGCTAAAACGTAAGAACAGTTGCAGGAATTGAGAATGTCTAGTTTAATGAAAAGAAGGACTAGGGAAGACATGATAGCAGTGTTCCAATATCTCAGGGGCTGCCACAAAGAAGAGGGAGTCGGGCTGTTCTCCAAAGCACCTGAGGGTAGAACAAGAGGCAATGGGTGGAAACTGATCAAGGAAAGAAGCAACTTAGAACTAAGGAGAAATTTCCTGACAGTTAGAACAATTAATAAGTGGAACAACTTGCCTTTAAAAGTTGTGGGTGGTGATCCCTATTTTTTCTACTTGCATTTTTTATGTGCTTTCGAACTGCTAGGTTGGCAGAAGCTGGAACAAGTAATGGGAGCTCACCCCATTACGCGGCACTAGGGATTCGAACTGCTGAACTGCCGACCTTTGATCGACAGGCTCAGCGTCTTAGGCACTAAGCCACCGTGTCTTAGCCACTAAGCCACATTGGTTACGCAATATCAAGTTGTTGTTAGTTGCAAAGTCATGTCCAACCCATCACGACCCCATGGACAATGTTCCTCCAGGCCTTCCTGTCCTCTACCATCCTCTGGAGTCCATTTAAGCTCACACCGACTGCTTCAGTGACTCCATCCAGCCATCTCGTTCTCTGTCGTCCCGTTCTTCTTTTGCCCTCAATCTTTCCCAGCATTAGGCTCTTCTCCAGTGATCCTTCCTTCTCATTAGGTGGCCAAAGTATTTGAGTTTCATCTTCAGGATCTGGCCTTCTAAAGAGCAATCAGGGTTGATCTCCTCTAGGACTGACCGGTTTGATCGCCTTGCAGTCCAAGTCTTCTCCAGTTCCATAATTCAAAGGCCTCAATTCTTTGGCACTCAGCCTTTCTTATGGTCCAAGTTTCAAAGCCATACATTGTAACTTGGAAAACCATAGCCTTGACTATATGCACTTTTATTGGCAGGGTGAGGTCTCCTCTTTTTAGTAAGCTATCTAGATTTCCCATAACTTTCTTCCTCAGGAGCAAGCGTCTTTTAATTTCTTGGCTGCAGTCCCCATCTGTGGGGATGGGGTTATGCCTTCTTAATTTATTTTTTTATGATGAATCTTTAGCTCTACGGATATGACAGTGCTTATATTTCCTCTCCAAAGAAAATTGTCAGAAAATGATTTTCTCCATTTTATATTTTTAACCAGAAGCTAAATTTATTTTAGTAAGAATAGGAAAGAATTAGGGCTCCCTCTAGTGGTATAACTGTGGAATTGGGTTTTTTTCTTATAATTGTATCTTTCATAAGAAAATATACACTTAGCCAAAAGTATAGCAGAAAATATTAGGTGTTATTGCTAATATTCTCAGAAATTGGCAGAGACAATTTTATAACTGCAACAAGTCAAGGAATTAACACAAAAACAATGGAATCAAGAAATTGAGAAACAACCCTATAACCTAAGATGAGACATATAGATATATTTATAATTATGTTTTAATAAGAACACCCATTATTTAATCATCAAGACAAGCTCAAAAACTCTGAAGAAATCTATTGTGTCATTTTACTGGGTATCCTATTGCTTAACTGATCCTACTGGGCACTCAGTAAATTACAACAAACACAATCAATAGAATTATAATAAACATCTGTCTCTCAGCCCAACTAACCTCGCAGCGTTGTTATTGTGGGGAAAATAGGAGGAGGAAGGTATGTTTGTTGCTTTGAGTTATTTATAAAAACAATAAAGGCAGGATTACAAAAATTGAAAAATAACAAATAAATAAAGGTACACAGAATTAATACAGAGAACAATGTGAATGGGCTGGAAGAAGACTCATCGCTGAATGTAACAACCAAGAGTAACAGGATATGTAAAATTAATGGAATGCAACAATGCTAAATATATTTTTACTTCTGTTGCATTTTCCATTCATTCTAAATGTAACCAAAATTTATCAGGGCTATTGTTGTGTATAGCAACACAACAGTACACTGTATACATACATGCATACATACATATAAGGTAAAGGTTTCCCCCATCCATTCATGTCCAATTCTAGAGGGCGGTTGCTCATCTCTGTTTCTTAGCTGTGGGAGCCAGAGTTGTCCACAGACATTTCTGTGGTCATGTAGCCAGCATGCCGATACGCAGAAGCACACAGAATGCTATCACCTTCCCATAGAAATGGTATCGATTTATCTACTTGCATTTGCATGCTTTCAAACCACTAGGTGGGCAGCAGTTAGGCCAAGGACAGGATCTCACCCCGTTGTGCGGCACTTGGGTCTTGAACATGAGCTATCGGCTTTCTAGCTGAAAAGCCAAGTGTTGTGGTCCGCCAGCAGCCTGCAGAGCTGCCAGCAGAGTCGGACAGTCAGTAGACTGGGGAGAAACATGGGTCAGTCCTGGAGTCTGGGGAAGGCTCAGACAAGGGCTCTGTGTTGGAGGCAGAGATGGGGCCAGGGCCATCTGGGAGTTATGTGCAGACTCCAGAGCCTCCAGAGTCGGACATCAGAGAGACAGAGGAACAGGGGGAGGCTGTTCCTAGTGCGTGCATGCACAGAGCTGCCAGAAGGCAAGAACAGTTAAAACAAAAGGGACGACTGGGGAGTAAGGCTTGGAGATGATTGACCCCTCCCATAAGACATAAAGGAAGAGCAAAGGCACATGGGCCTTTGCAGGAAGCAACACTGTGGATGGTGTCGGTTTGTATTTTGAAGCTCCATTTTTGACTCTGTGTTTCCGTGTGGCCTTGCCAAGATAATTGCCAATTAGGTCTTTGGCAGCATGTCAAAGAAGATAAAGATAAAGGAATTCACAGCCGTTAAAATAAAAAAAAGGGGGTTTGGGACTAATTGTGTGCTTTTTACTATATCAGGAAGCCTAGGTCAGAACACCAGGCATCTCTAACCACTGAGGCACCATGCCCCTGCATACATATATATATACTGTATATATAAATACATATATACATACAGTGAACTGATGATATTATCTAGTTTAGGTCATGAAACATTTGCAAGAAAATTACAAAGCTCAGAGAGCACCAAGGACCTTTCATGCAGTACACTTATTCCCACTGGTGAAAAAAAAAAGAGATAGTACATATCGAAATCAAGTTTTGCAATTTCCAAAACAAATTCTGAAAAAATAATGCAAAGTCCAAAATAAAAGAAAATAAAAACACCACTTCTTTAAAAATATACACTGTATCATCTAAATATGTGAATATTTTTTTTACTCTTCTTCCAGGAGTAGTATGCTAGATTATAATTTAGCACATTGCAGAAATCAGCCATAGTAGTCAACAAGTCACGGTATATGTTTTAGCAAGTAATGAAATTCAACAAGCCACAGGTGCAGCCTGCGTGAGTTTAACTGTTGAAAAACAGGTTGATTCACATATCACTAGTTTTGGTTCATCAAGATAGAATCTCTGCAAATATACTAACTAGGAACTAGTTATTTAATCCATAGACAGGAAACAACTCAAACAGCTTATTCTTCCAAAGCATCTGAGAATTTTCATTCTTACATTTTGTAATATCATCCCTTCAGCAATTTCTCCCAACTTCCAGCAAATATTCATGAGAGAGAACTGAAATAGTAACCCATTTTTCTGTACTGCATACTCTATGTTATCTCCTTAATACAAAAATCTAAACAACTTTTATTTGAACTTTTGCTTGCAGACAAAGTTTCAAAGTAACAAATTACACAATTTTGTTTGGCAGTTTGCCAGACATGGCAATATTACAAGAAGAAAGTACATGAAGATAAAAAGTCATCTTTTTTTCCTGTTAATACTGTATGTTATTTTCTTTCTTATTGATGTTATTTTCTTTCTTATTGCCTGAAGCAATGTCATAAATCTTCACTATTGTTCTGTGACCTCAGTAAAATGTATTGATTATCTGATCAAAAACCCAGCCATAATCATTTCCAAACCAGCTTGTGGTTTGTGGTTGAAGTTGTGATTTGTTAAACCATAATTTAGCACAATATATGAACCTAATGTCTCCTGGCACTTATGAAGGAAATGCCTGAAAGAACCCATCCTATCATATCAAGAATTTGGTACACAATGTTTTTCAATGACAATGTTATAAATGTGCTAATTAACGGAAATCATTTGTTCAGAATTCTTCCACACAGCAAGAATTCTGCAGACATACATGTTGACTCTCATTGTCTTGCTACAGGACTTACCACTTCAACACGTGCAAGAATGATAGGAAGTCCAAAAGCAGAGACCACAATTCCAGTTGTGAAAAAATACGACAGTTCCTTGCAAGTACTGCTTGCTGCGTCTGTATCATCGCTTACTCTTGTTGCAATAAAGTGAGGAATAGGGCATATGGCATAAAATATCAAGACAAATAATGGCCAGTAGGTACTGCAGAATGATAAAAATAGGACATTAAGATAGTTTAAAATAAATGTATATGCAATATCAACTTCTTTTGTCATCTACAAAAATGCAGCTGTATGCATTCACATATCTATCTCATCACACTTCAACATGCGACCACAATTGAGGCCAAAATTCCTACTGGTAAACAAGACAACTGTTAAGTGAGTGTTGCCCGTTTTTATGATTTTTCTTGCCACTTCACAACTGTTAAGTGAATCACATCAAGTTAGTAACATGGTTATTAAGTGAATCTGGCTTCCCCTTTGACTTTGCTTGTCAGAAGGTCACAAAAGGTCACATGACCCTGGTGAGACACTGCAACTGTCATAAACACATGCCAGTTGACAAATGTCCAAATTTTGATCACGTGTCCTTAAAGATGCTGTAATGGTTGTAAATGCAAAAAATGATCTTAAGTCACTTTTTTCAGTTCCATTGTAACATTGGTTACTAAATGAATTGTTTTAAGTCGAGCACTATCTGTATATAAGTCACTTCATACTGCTTCCCCAATTCCCACTTCTTTGATCCACATATGTTCAATCCACTGTTTTTAGTACATTTTTGCCGGGTTCAGTTCAGTTTTCCTCTCTTTTCATACCTTTCCAAGTATTAATCCCACCACTACTACTCAGATTGTAGTCTACTATATTTATAGACTTTTATACCAAATAAATGTGTTCAGAATTTACATGATTGATAACAAAGAACTGATATTCTCTTACTCAAACTAACATGTTCTTACCCATATGTTTCTAAGGCACATCCCAACATAAGAAATGTCAAACCAATGACTCCAGTGAATGATAAACCAACCAAAGCTGTAAAAGTGGAAATAAAAAGAATGTCACTCAGTTTAATTTTAACAAACCAACTCTCATAAACATAATTATAAAATCACTGGCTGCTGACATTCTTTAAAAAAAATGTTAGCACACATCATGGAAGTTCTAAGCAGAGATGTAAATGATGTCATTAACTTGACCATATAGAATGATTTCATATTTCCTTTAAAAATGCTGCCTTTGTACTTACTACAGTTTATTGAAGGAGCAAACTTCTATGATGCTTACAAAAAGATCCTTTCCTGATTGGGAACTTCTGTTCTTAGATTTTGGCTTGAATTTTCAATTACACCACAGAACAGAAATAGTTCAACAAAGTGGAACAGAAATAGGACAAACTGGTCTTAGTGGTTTCAATGCACCCAAAAAATCTGCTGAGATGAGACAAGGGAGCGGTCAAGGAGTGCTTCTACAGGATGGGCGAAGAGAAGGAAATGACAGCAAAGAGTAAACTTTGCCTGGCACCCAAAGGTCCATACTTTGGTACTTGCCAGTGGATCCTTTTCTAGTTTGAACTCTGTTTTCTGCGGGACTGAAATGTCCTTGGGGAAATCCCGGGCAGGGTGCAGGAGAAAGCGACACCACCACTAGCAACAGCAGAATAGAAAAGAGTCGTACAAACTAAAAATTCTTTACGAAGAGAGCCTGAGTAGCCGGCGAGAAGATGGGAAAGAGAAAGAGATCTTGGGATCTCTCGGGGAAGAGATGCGGTTGCCACAGCGATGGTCGCTAATGAGGAGAAGGTGGAAATCTACGACTTCCTCAAGACAATCCCTCCCAGAGAAGCGGGGGAAACGGCTGGTACCTTTGATCCCCGCCATGCCTCCTTCCTTGAAGGGGCGATTCTCACGATCGCTTTCCGGATTTCGAGGCAGAGGAGGCGGAGTGTAAGGAAGCTTCTTCCGCCTTCTCTTCACGTGGTCCCCTGCGAACGCCTGCCCCTTCCCTCAAGGAGAAGGGGGAAAAAGAGGGAGAACTGGGAAGAAGTTGCCTCGCCGAAACAAAAATACCCAAATACTCATCCCGAGTTGTCGGCGCGCCACCGCTTCGGGGATCTAGCGGGATCGAGCGGAGATCTTTCACGAAAGAAATATCGATGGGCTGCTTCGTGTTTCGAACAGCTTGCGAGTAAATCTCACGGGGGTTGCTGCTCTTCCCCATAGGTTTTGAGTCAGGAATTCTCTCCATAGGAAGTTCTTGTTTCTCCACCGTTCGAGAAAGTAGAAATAAATTTTACTTGTATTGTTTGTTTCTCCCGCGCGCTCTCCATGGCAGCTTGTGTTACCTAAGGAAATACGATTTTTGGGGGGGGTCGTTTTATCATTCTTGTATGTAGGTATTACTGTACTGGATTAGTTAGGTCTTTGGTAAAGTTTCTCATTAGTACCTTTATTTTATTTATTTATTTATTTTGTCACACAGTATATATAAGCATAAGCATGAAATAACTATACAATATATAAGCATATATATATAAGTATGAGTATGTAATAACTATATTAATTGGATATAACGAAAGGAAACAATAGGACAGGAACGGTAGGCACGCTTGTGCTCTTATGCATGCCCCTTAACCTTTGATCTGGGGGGGGGGAGTTTTGTGTACCAAACACTTTAACAATCATGCAACCGGTAATAATACATGAAAAGAATAAAACCAGGTGTTGTACGTGCAGATTGCTCTGTTAACAGCCCTCATCTAGCATCTGCTTAGAGGACAGGAATAAAGTCCGAAATAGTATAAGGCCTCCTGCTTGTGCAGGGGGTCGGACTAGAAGACCTCCAAGGTCCCTTCCAACTCTGTTATTCTTGTTATTCTGTTAAAGCACAGCCAAGCCCTCCTGTTGACAACCAGCTGGCTGACTTTTGTCTGAGCGTCTTTTTAGCAGGAGAGGAGAATTTGCAAGGTAAAATGAACTGTCTATGGAGATTCTCAGTCATCCAGGTCATGGTTGTCCCAAAGGTGCTTTTTCAAGAGACAACTGGACTGGTTTTTCTTTGAAGACATTTCACTTCTCATCCAAGAAGCTTCTTCAGCTCTGGCTGGATTGTGGGGAATGAATCCTCCATTCCCCACCATCCAACCAGAGCTGAAGAAAAACCAGAAAGTCCAGTTACCTCCTGAAAAAGCACCTTTGGGACTAAAATGAACTGGTTTTTGCTTTACTGTCATCTCAAGAGTTTTCGGGAAAATAAATTTACATCCCCTTTTAATTTTAAGAAGTATTTGTTTTGGGGGATAATTTGCCAAGGGTTGGGGAAGCTTGTCTGGAAAAAAAAAATCACTCATGGGTTTATGAACATACAACAGAATACTTCTATTCTTATGTTCTCCCATGGGCATGCTGATATTTAGAAATGATTTGGCATTTTTAGAACATACTATACCTACGCAAAAACCTGTAGTGGCACAGGAAATGAAATTCCAGTTTTTACTCTTTGGATTCCTCATAAGCAGTTTAACCCATGATCAAAATGTTTAGAAAAGCATGAAGAGATTTCTTCTTTTCCCAGATGAAGAGGGTGATAGGACAGGGAAAGAAAATCATTCAAATGATTACTTCTAGAGTAGTGTGAAGACCTTCATTTGGAAGTGCCATCAGTTTGAAGTTTTAAAGTTCAAGTCACGGATGGTGGGTGTTCTCAGTAAACAGAGACTCAGAGTTAGAAGAAACTTTGGAGGTCTTCTAATCCAAACTCTGTCCAGTGTGGAACAAATAGTTGCTCAATCATCTCTTTAAAATGTCCACTGATTACCCTATTCTTCAAAGGGACAGGTTGTTCAATTTGTTAATGCCTCTGAAAGTCAGGAAATTCCTTATTTCAAGTTTAGATCTGTCGCTATAAAGCTTTCATTGGTTGGTTCTAGTCTTACCATTGGCTGCTGTAGAGAACAAATTCCTGAATTATAATGCCTGTTTTATATTTTTTTATCTATTTCTCAGTACCATCTGTGCATTATGGCTATTTCACCCTGGATTTTTTTTTTTACTGGCCCTGTAATATGAATATTGCATATGCTTGCAAATGTTTCCCTGCCTTAAAAAGGTAAAAATTCCCTTCTCACATATGTGCCAGTCGTTCCTCACTCTAGGGGGCAGTGCTTATCTCTGTTTCAAAGCAGAAGAGCCAGTGCTGTCCGAAGATGTCTCCTATTTTTTTACTTGCATTTTTTTACGTGCTTTCGAACAGCTAGGTTGGCAGAAGCTGGGACAACTAATGGGAGCTCACCCCGTTACGTGGCACTAGCGATTTGAACTGCCGACCTTTCGATCAACAAGCTCAGCGTCTTAGCCACTGAGCCACTGCATCCCTCTTTCCCCTGCCTTAAATGTCCACAACTACATAAGAAAAGCACTTCATCAGCATAATTTGTCTCCTAACAAAATGAAGTGGCTTCAACAAAAAAAGTCCATTCATTTCCCCTTTTTTTGCACACAGCATAATATTCAAGAGTTAGATTTTTGTGAAGAAGAAGAATTGATACTTCATTTATATCGATTTAATCTATTGCTTCTCTGAGCATTCATACCCAGAGGACATTGGTAGAATTGCAAGCAATCCAAAGGGAATAGTAGGTATTGTTTCATAAGGAAGAGATTTTTTTAAAAAGTGTCAAAGCACAGGAAAGCTACAGATAGAAGACAGCATCATTTTTATATATTTTAAAATTCCATGAAATAATAATTGAACAAGGATCTGTCGTTTGAAGGTTCCCCAAAATATAAATTCAGAAAATTGTAGTGGGGGATCAATTGTCACAGACTTTTATGGGCTTATTTAAAAAGAAAATGGATTCAAATTTACCATTTCCATGTCATCATGTCTGATGTACCTTTACATCTTTTTATCCTTCCACATCTTCAAACTTTTATTCCACAAAGAATAAATACAAATCAAATGGACTGAGTTCTTTGAAATTTTTAATATATACAGATCTTTCAGACTATTCACAGTTCAATGGGCTTACTGCAGATTTACAAAAAGAAGAAAAAGAACTCTTGATACACCTGAATAAAAGTGTTATTTCCTGATAGCATCAAAAAGACAAAAGAGGAAACTTTTCCTGGTCTCCATCATTTTGATCGCATAGCAAGTCTCATTTTCATGCATAAAACACAGCAGTTAGAGGAGGTGTTAAAGCTGGATTAATTTTTCATGATGCTGAATTAGATGAAACGTAAGGATTGCTTTGTGTTTCACATAAACTTGAGTTAGCTGGACTTATAAAAATAATAAATTTGATACACTAAGCTAATCATTGGTATAATCTCAAAAAATGTTTGCTATATTAATTAAATCTATTTATATACAGCATCGTAAACATCTACAGGTGGAAATAAAGGAGTAAAACCATTCACAGGAACATAATTCACATTCCAAAATGTTTTTAATAGACAAGCACATACTTGATCAAAACATTTCATAATATGTTAATAAATAACATCCAGTTTGTTATACTTTTCAAACATCTTAATGTCTTGTATATACAAAAAAAAGGAGAACATGATGTTTTTGATTCACATTGGCAGTAAATGGCAATAAATAATGGATCGATACAACAAAAAGGTGGCATGTAATATAAAAATAAATGTAGGCTGGTTGACATGCTGTGTCTGCAGAAAAGGGTTTCTCACTAGAAAATCAGAACAGAAAAACAGATTGTCTTAAAAACACTAAATAGACAAAGATTTTCACATTACCTTGAAATTCCTCCCTTTAAGAAAGAGTGAAAACTTCTGCCGATCCACTAGCCTCCTAGTGAAAATACAGACAATTTTCCTCCACCCAGTGTTTTTAGACCTATCTCTGAATAGCTTTCTGAGGAGATAGGCTGTATAATAGATTCTAGTGTGTGACAGGACTGCAGTTCTACCATACATTCAATAAATGAGAAATACAATTTTCAAATGTCACTTCAGGATCAATAATACTCAGTCCGGGTTTACACGGTTGTTCCTGACTTAAGCTGACTTAATGACAGTTATTTAGGAGGAAAAATAATGCATAATTGCCTGTGACTGGATTTCATTCAGGAAATACCCCAAAATAAAATCGCCATTACGTGTGTCTCTGCGGAAAGAGTACTATGTAAAGTTAGTCTTGTAAGAAGGTGAAAATAACACTTATCTTCATAGGTACCATACAGACGTTTGTATTTTATTGCTTTTTGAGCCAATATATCTATTGTAGGTAAGATTCCATCATTTGAATAAGTTACAAAATAAATTATTTCCAGAGACTTAATAGCTGAGCCTATGTTCCACTCAAGTTGTATTAAAAAATGATCTGGGAAGCTTATGCTTGATTGAACTCGATTAAAATTTTGGAAGAACATAATTTAAGGAAAAGTCAAGGATTCACCTGTATGTAAGAAGATAATATATCTCAATGGAGAATTTTAAAAGCTTGCACTATAACCACACCCTCAGTTTCTATTAGTGCAGAACAGTCAACACAGCATGCTACTGATTTTGATATCATCTCCAAGAGGTTTCTGATTTAACATAACAGATTATTTAAAGATGCAACTCCCAATTCAACTATTGTGAAGAATGTCTGCTTAAATCTCAAACTTGAAATGCAATACTATGCTTAAGGCTGCAAAAAGTTACCAGCAATATAATCCCGTTATTTATCTGACATATTCAAAACATAATAAAACAAACAATTTAAGGGCCAATTGGGATAAGAAAGAGAGTGTTTTAAATAACTACATATGAATGAAGATGTACCGTAGTTTGAGTTAGTTCTGGATTCAAACTTCAAAATCAAGCCACATCCAAAGTGGTACAGAGTCCCTTTTGCTAAAGGCAAAGAGACAGTTTTATCTCACTTGTTCCAAGGCAAACAATCCTAGTGTAATAGAATGCCTATTTAAATCTGAAAGAACATTATAAATCAGTCCCAAGAACTCCTTTCTTTTTGCATCTGTAATTCATGAAGATCAGCCTTCTCTTTTGTTCCTGTCCATGAAGAGTTTTTTTTTTTAATTGGGCTAGTATTAATACTTTTACATCTCCAGCCAGACATCAGTTCAGCTGTGAAAATCATGTGGCAAGGAACAATACAAGCACTAGCACAGATCTACAGCAACGTCTGAGGAGGAATGCTAATACAAAGGCTTCTGGCCCTGGTTTTCAAATTCTGACCAGGCATCATTGAGCTCCATAAAAATCATCTTTGCATATTGTTCATATGGCTGTCCAGTAGCCTGGAAGAAAAGCAAAATGACAGGTCTCAATAAGTACAAAGATCCGTTTGAAAAGTATATCCACACAGAAATATCCAACAGAAATTTGGGGTTGCTTAGGCAAATCCATTTTTTGCCATGGACGTTTCATTAAAAACAAACACTAAGTCTAGGCTTAGCTTTGTACCAGTCACCTGAGGTGAAAAGGTTTTTAGGTAGTGGTGGGAAATTGTGAAATGGTGACACTTCATTTTATTAAAAATATATTTTAAAAGCCAAAGGAGAATTAGGAACCTCGCAAGGTGCATGTGTGTGGGGGGATATGAACCAGTAAAATGTAACTTTCAAGGCAAGAGTAATACTGACTGTGGTATTGCTTGTTGTGACCCAGGCCCAAGTAGGTAGTAGAAAACTCAGTCAGTGTAAAAACAAATAAACTTTATTAGAACAGCTAAGAATCAATTCATTCTCGGCGTAGTCCAACTAAATTAAAGCAAATTCCTCCCAACACAATTCCTCAGTCCTATTACCAATCTTGGTCCAATTAAGCAAACTGCCAAAGGCCTTTCTTGGCAAAAGGTCAGAAGACACCGATACAAATGCAACAAGACAAAGCTATCAAGGTTGTTTTCCAGCAAAGAGCCCAAACACCGTTGCTGGTCTTTTAAGCCTTATGGGAGGGGCCAATCATCTCTTGGCCCTACTCCCGAGTCGTCCTCTTTGCTTGAGCTGCTCTTGCCTTCTGGCAGCTCTTCTCATGCATGCATTAGGGACAGGCTCCTCCTGTTCCTCTGCCTCACTACTGTCAGCCTCTGGAGGCTCTGGAGTCCGCACCTCACTCCCCGATAGCCCTGGCCCTACCTCTGCCTCCAACCCAGAGCCCTCATCCGGACCTTCCCCAACCTCCAGGACTGGCCCATGTTCTTCCTCAGCCTCATCGCTGTCTGACTCCGTTGCCAGCTCCGCAGGCTGCTGGCTGACCACAACATTGCTTCAGTTACAGTAGCAAAAAGGTTTAAGTGATATAAGAGCAAATACTCAGCTGAAGGCCGCCCTTCCTCCATAAAGTGCCCCATGAAGTACAAAGACCAATCTGAAGCCAACTAAAACTTTCATCCCAAACTGACAGGACCCTCTCCAGACAAGGCAATAGGAAAAAATCTATTTCGGAAGCAGAGCCCCATGGTCACTGTGAAAGTGAGTAAGGATTCATAGAGGGTGACCTTGTCTATTTCTGTCCTCCAAAAAGAGTTGGACAATCAGGCAATGCAGATAGATTTATTCCATGACAAACAAACAGATGGTTAGGCTAAGTCTTGTTTTTGAAACAAATCAAACCACAAAGCTATATTATTCATTTGTGGAACAGTGCACATTTTATCAAGTTTGATTTTCTCAGGAAAGTCTTACTAATTCAAAGCAACAAAGAAATGACAATAAAATTAATGTTGCACACATTCGTTTATACTGGGATTGATATAGGTTGTACACATTCATTCATTCTAAAGAAATGCTTGCATTATAGAACTCTCTTGTCAGCTGGCTAATGATTGCCAATCAATGTAGCCTTAACTGGCAAAAAAAAATGTTGCATATCACAAAATCAAACCTTAATCCTAATGATATATGGCGTGCTTTATGTATTTATTTCTAACCTGGGGCTATTAGTTTTTCAAATCACGATTTTTTTAATTAAAAATAGTCATTGTGAGGATTAAAATGCAAGAAATCCTCTTTTTTTCTTTTTTCCAAGTTAAATGAAACCTATTCGCACTTTCTAGACTTTTTTAATATTGAAAAGAGAAATATTGCAAATTATCCTGAGATTTCACACCTAAACCACCTCTCTCCTCTTCCTCCTAACAGGACAATCAATTTCAAGTCTTCTCACTAGACCAGGGGTCTGCAAAGTTGGCTCTTTTAAGGCTTGTGGATTTCAACTCCCAGAGTTCCTCAGCCAGCTTTGCTGGCTGAGGAACTCTGGGAGTTGAAGTCCACAAGCCTTAAAAGAGCCAACTTTGCAGACCCCTGCACTAGGCTGTGTAGATCTAGTATGAATGAAAGATTATCTAGATGAATCACACTTGACAATACATTGTATATCCCAAGAAACACCCTCTCAGGTTTTAAGGTAATAACGGTAACAACAATGTACAACTGTTTGTGTATCTGAAGTTGCCTGCAGCAATACACAGAACTAGAATATTAGTTTTGTGAGATATGAATCCCAAGACATTGTTTCTTACTTTATCAGGATGAACAACAAGTACTGCTCTCCGATAAACCTTTTTCACTTGTTCTGGAGTTACAAGATCAGCCATGCTTACAGGTTTCCATTTCGTTTCTCCTTCCCATAGCACTGTATGCATGGTAGATAACAGTGCTCTTATATTTCTCTCCTTCCCTTCAATCCATTCAAGGATCTGTGTAGAGAGATATAATCCTGAATCAAACAGCTAAACAGGTGGATGTTAATTATTCCTATTACGGTAGACCAGAGCTCCCCAACCTGTGGACAGCAGCCTTCCATTGGGCTGTGGCCTAATGTGGCTGGGACTCATGAGTGGCTGGCCAGTGCACGTGCATATGTCCCCACTTGTGCAAGCATCAGCATGCTTGCACAAACCTCATTGCAGGTGCTTGCGGCCCCACTCACACAAGCATCACCAAGAATGTCGTGGGCGTGTTCAGCTACACATGCACACATGCCCTTGCCCTTCCAACAAAATCATCCCCTCTTTTCCCCCCTCTGGGCCGCCAATTATTGTATTAGACTAAACTTGCTTAAACAGTTTCAAAATTCCAGAAAACAACCATGATTAGTTCATCATATAGAAATCTCAAACTACTCTCCTGAATATCTCAGTGGGAGGCTCTATCCCCTCTTTTCTACCATCACTGTCACCACGTGGGTGCTAACACTTTGAAACTATACAGAAAAAAACCCAATGCGAAATATCCTGAGAGAGCTTCTATAGCATATCAACATTATTTTTGTATGGCAGACATAATTAATGTGCAATTAATTAGTAATACATCCTATTACCTCTTTGACACTTATTTTGAAAATTTCTTAGCTATCCCAATGCTTACTTTTAATTTTTCAGGATCCATTTCTTTGGCCATTTCTTCTTTTCGCATCTCTGCTATTGTTCTGGGACCCTTTTTGTCTCTATGAGCATTAAAACCTTGACCAGATAAGAGATCCTCAAAATCAGCAGACAGTTTGGGCTTAGAATCTGAACAGTAAAATAAAAATTATTATTATTATTATTATTCATGATTTGAGATAGGTCAGTATTTCTCTAACACGATCAAATTACTGCACCCCAAAACTTAAGCCAAAGAAGATAATACATAGGCATCTACAGCACAGAAAACTATGGGAATTTATACTTTCTCCTGCAAGGCTAATGTTGTAAGCAGAGCTTTCCACAACAGCATGTCACTAGAAATTCAATTACAGGACTTTTATGTAATGTATACAGGTAATCCTTCACTTACAACCATTCATTTAGTGACCAAAGTGACAGCTACATTGAAAAAAGTGATTTATGACTATTTTTCACACTTATGACTGTTGCAGCATCCCCACGGTCATGTGATCAAAATTTGAACGCTTGGCAACTGGCATGTATTTATGATGGTTGCAGTGTCCGGGGTTATGTGATCACCTTTTGTGAACTTCTGGCAGGCAAAGTCCATGTGAAAGCCAGATACACTTAACAACCTTTGTTACTAACTTTAACAACGACAGTGATTCACTTAGTGACTGTGGCAAGAAAGGTCATCAAATGCAAAACTCACTTAACAACGGTCTCACTTAGCAGTGGAAATTTTGGGCTCAATTATGATCGTAGGTTGAGGACTACTTGTAGTTTAGCACTCCATATATTGCCTTTTCTAGTCTACCTATCTGAGTAAGATCCCTCTTCTTTGGTTTATCAGATAGGACCATTTTGGACTTAAATTCGCTCAGCGGTTCAAATAATACGAATCTAATTTTTGCTTGCCTTTAAGAAGTTCAGCTTTTTTAATCTCAAGTGAACATGTGGTAACTAAAAAAAAATTAATTACAAGTATACTGCTGTAAAATGGTATACTTGGATTTTGTTATCCTCTTTCCACATCTAGTGAAATTTATTGTAGAACATAATATTATCAAATATGAGATCTCCTTGTATGCAAGCCATATCATTGGCAGACAGGAAAACTGGTAGCACCATAGCAGATCTTACACTGAGTTTCACTTCAAAACAATGGGCAACAAATAGGTCTTCAGATGTTGTTAAAATTCAATTCCCATCAGTCCTTGCCAACAATGAGGAATACTAAGAGTTACAATCTAAAATCCAGAAATCTACAGAAATCTGTATGTTGCTGTTTCTTCACTTATAAGTCATCGGGAAGAAGGACAAACATTGCTTTATTATTATAATAAGCAGCAGTACCATTTCTGCAATAATATCTAATTCAGTCTCCCCAGGCCCTTTAGATGTGTTAGGACTGCCATTTCCAAGATCCCTGTTAACAATTCCTAACTTGGGGTGTTTTATTTCCAAAACACATAGACTGGTTGGAGCAAGCTGATGTGTTAGAACTAGAGTGTCTAGTTTAATTTCAGACATGTCACTTATAACTGAGACTTGGCCATGAAAATATCGCACTTTGTAACCTATCAAGCAACATACTATTTGCATTAAAACATAGTTCAAAAAATTAAAAGTTCAGTTACCAGAACTGCCCGATCCTTTTCCACGGTCATTTTGACCAGCAGGCATTGCAGAAAAACTCACATTATAATTCGGCCTATTTTGCGGAGAAGAATGAGGCATGCTTTGTTGAGGTTTAGTCTGGGTTTGAGGCCTAGGGAATCCAGGGCCCTGTGGCCAGCTGCCACCTCCCATTGGCTGGGGAGATGGTTTCTGTGGTGATCCCATAGGAGGAAAAACCCCTCCCATTCCTGTAGGTGTAGTGGGTTTGCTGGCAAAAGAAGGACAACCTGGAACGTGAAGTAAAGCAACGTGTATTAATGTTATGTTTGGCTTAGTATGAAACTAGAATGAGAATTGTTACACCTATAACCAAGTATCAAGTCATGGGAACTATAAATAAAACACATTTTCAAGATTATAAAAACTGACAATTATTGTACTCCATAATAATATATAAGTACACAGATCTTACAAGACAAATTTCCTATAGATTTGGGAGTGGGAGTGGAGAATGGCTGTACCCTTCAACTTCTCCAGAACGAATAAAATGTTACTTTCCTTTTATTTTCAAGTGCAGAATGAAGTTGTGGTTGATTGACTGCTTGGGGTGTGGGTGGGGAGCAAAACAAAAAGTCACCCAATCAATTCAAATGCATAATCAAGAGACTTGTTCATCATATTTAAGGCATCATTCTATTCATTAAGAATATATTTTAAAACATCACCAATTGTTATCCTAATGTTTTACTTTTGCTTGCATCTTTGTATCATTTCCCTATTACTGACTTGTGGCATATGGCCTGGCATAGCTGATGGTGTGAGTCAACAAAGGGAGTGAGAAAAAGGGGAGGAGCAGCTCAGTCTTGGGCTTGAAGTTCATCTATGTTGTCACTACTGCTAGCCAGGGCTGATGTGAGGAGACATAGAGACAGCAGGCCCATTGGTCCAGTCTGATATATGGGTATTGGGGACTACAGCCCTGGGAGGAGGGAGTACCCAACTCCTCAGTTTCTGAGGGACATGTTGCTGGTCAGACCCCAAAAGAGAGAGAGAGGGGGGGAAGGAGGGAAGGAAGGAAGGAAGGAAGGAAGGAAGGAAGGAAGGAAGGAAGGAGGAAGGAAGGAAGGAGGAAGAGAGAGAGAGAGGGAGGGAGAGGGGGCAGAGAGAGAAATGCAGTATACAATATAGTTGGAGACAGAAGTTGGCCAGTGAAATTTTGTGGGGGTGCAGTCCAGTTGGGTAGAGAAAAGAAAGGTCCTCTGGGGACTTCTCTGAAAGAAAAGAAGTGAGGGCCAAGAGAAAGGACATCCTCACCAAGATGTCAACCCTGGAGTAAACATGGCTGAGGCCATCTTGGAGGCTTCAGGGTTGCCACATAACAGAGGGAGAGGGGAGATAGTTAGATGCGGTTTTGTAGCCAAAACAATAAAGCTTTCTTGTGGGAACCAAGGACCCATTCTCACAGGTGGCTGGCCAGAGAAGGAGTGAAGTAACCAAGCAACCAGCCAGCACCTGAATTGGACAGTGTGACCAGTGACTTGGGGCAATTGAGAAACTTTCACTTTTAATTGGGTGAAAGTCACGGGAATTTTTAGTTGGCTTTCACCAGTTATGCCAATATGATGCATCCAATAAAACTGTTCTTTAAGGAATTTGTCTGCCTCAGAGTTCTAGCTTCTATGGGTGCATTACTTGGAATCCTGACACAAGGCTCAAGATAGGAAGGAAGGCGTTCATGAGTTATTGAAGTGGTGAAGTCCAAATTTTTTAACTAGCGGTTCTGTGGGTATGGCTTGGTGGACGTGGTGTGGCTTGGTGGGCGTGGCAGGGGAAAGATACTGCAAAATCTCCATTCCCACTCCACTCTGGTGGTATTTGCTCGTTTTCCAAACTGCTCAAAATTTCTGCTACCGGTTCTCTAGAACCTGTCAGAATCTCCTGAATTTCATCCCTCGGTTATTGGCAAAGCTGAGGAAGGACTGAAAGCAGAGGACCCTGAGAAAGGTTCTTTTATCAATGGAGTAGTAGTACTGTAGCTGAGTAGATCCAGAAGAAAGCCAAGCCATGCTGAGCACATTACAGTAAATCCAGCCTATTCCTTTCTTTCCATTCTCTCTTGGCAAGCCCAGAAAAGGGGAAGGAAGCAGAAGAGCTAGAGGAGAATCATCCCTCTTAGATAGTGAAGGAGGAGAGAGGGAGACGTAGAAGGAAACCTGACATTGGAAGAACACTGAAATTGTGTATATGTATCGCTGTAAATAACTGATATAAATGGCTTCACTGTAAATAGTAAAAAAAAAAAGCATAAAGCTTTTTTTGTGTGTCATTTCCACCTCCAGTTCTAAAAGAACCCCATGTGACATAAATAAAAAAGATAATATCTACAAATAGCCATGCCACATCACATCAATTATCTATTTGGCCTTGATTCTGCAAACCAGCAGAAAACCCCTTATTTCAACATCAATGGGAAATGTAAACAAACAAGGCAGCAAACAGCAGAAAAGAGTATAAATGTAGTTGTTACGATCATAGTAGACTTTAAGGTTAATGAAAAAGGTGGGGCCAAAGTGTTTTATAAAAGGCATTGGAAAGATATTGAAAAATGGGCAATTCCAGGGGTGAAATCCAGCAGGTTCTGACAGGTTCTGGAGAACTGGTAGCAGAAATGTTGAGTAGTTCAGAGAATTGGCAAATGCCACCTCTGGCTGGTCCCAGAGTGGGGTGGGAATGGAGATTTTTCAGTACCCTTCCCCTGGAGTGGGGTGGGAATGGAGATTTTGCAGTATCCTTCCCCTGCCATGCCCACCAAGCCACATCACGCCCACCAAGCCATGCCCGCAGAACTGGTAGTTAAAAAATTTGGATTTCACCACTGGACAATTCCATACATTTTATGATCTGTTAACTGGGTTGCATTAATATTTGCTTACTTATTTCCTAATTGTGTTGGTTAAGATGAGCAATTTTTCTCATACCAAAACCAAAGCTGCAATGATAGGTAGAATGAGATATGTAACTTCTAATTGCTCACCATTTAGATAATGTACTAGTGAAGACTATTCATATATATGACACAATCTATTAGCATTTGAAAATCTGAACATATGGGAATTCCTCCCTCTAAATATTATGTCTTTAATGATCACAGATTCTGGGATGAGTCATATAAGTGAGTGAAGAAAATCACTTCAAAGCCAAATTCTTTATCACATACAAGGATATCATAATCACTCTCTATCTGTTTTAGCAAAATTATCCCACTGGGCCACCAAGGGAATCAGTGTCAAAATCAGGTAAAATGAACTCCAGTCATTTTAGACTCTTCTCTGGGAATAAGTAATAGAACTATAATTATTTGGATATTCTAGATTCAATTATTATTTTTCTAGCGGTAAATTAATTATAGATGCCCTTAAGAAATTGTTCCCTCCCCCCACTCAATCTTCCAACTAGACGTAATATCTTGACGTCAAGAGGCAAATAAACAGATTGGTGGTAAAAAAAATCTCCCAGGCATATCAGCACTTAAAACTAATCAAAATCAAATCAAAATCAAATAAATAAAAATAAATAAAAACTGAAAATAACAGATAGAAGCAGACCCATGAAATTCTGAGTTACTTCAAAAGAACCCAGCATAGTCATTGTCATCTCCTCAAAGCTATCATTTGTGGAATCCTTAACGCAAAGTCCAGTACCACCAATTCCTGATATGTGCAGCACACATGCAAAATTCCCAATCTGTCGTGGGCATCTAACATATAAGCACTCCAAATTGACATCTGAATAGACAAGAAGCTTGACAAAATAAGAGAATTGTTCAGAGTTCTGCTTAGAATTTCTACTAGAATTGAGACGTCTAGTGAATACCATGCAGAGCCAGATGTATTGCCAACGTGGAATGGCATTTATGATGGAGATCACAGTTGAATGCTGGATCTGCACTGGTAAAATCTCTCCAGAAAAAGGACAGATAATGAGATAACCCACATGTATTCTGGATAGCCACTTCTCATGAGTAGACTACAGGAACCACAATTCTGCAGTGGTTTATGAGTTGAGTTGTTGGGAGTAGATAGGATACCATCTAACCTTACAGTTGTAATGCAGCCTTTTAAGGACAAAAGTTCAACAGAGTCTCATTTCTTAATCAATGTTTAAATTATCTTTTTACAGAAATATTAAGATCCTTTCAACTGACAAGCTTCTAGTACATTCACTTGGTAAGTCTCTATCCTTAGTGAAAGAAGCGTTTTAAAGATGAATTTAAGCACTTGAAAAAATATTATTTTTTGGAAAATAGCAAAAACAGAAGGATTTGAAATAGAACATTGAAATCGATTATAAAATCCTTCCCATGGGAAACATTGGATATTTACATTCCTTGAAAAAACATACAGTATAATAAGTTGGGTCTTCAGTTGGACACTAGAGGGCATGAAAAGCAAATAAAATAATTAATACACTGCAAGATGAGTGTGAAAAAAAATATTCAGCAGATACTTTAAAATATTTTTTTTTTTGCTGTAATTGAAAGACTAGATGATGCTATGGAAGTGAAATAATTTTCACTGGGGAATGAATTTGACTTAAATATGGATTTAACTAAGAAGGATATGGAACAAGATGAACTGAACCTACAAATAAAACTAGGTGATGTTTAATAATTAAAAAGAATATGTGAATAATAGGCCAGAAGAATGACTTGCATAATCTTTTTATACTGGATTTACAAAAAGGACTTGTTAATGTTGGTGATTTTGTGAGAAAATAAAAATAAATGAAAAGAAACCATATGGTGGGATATTATTTGAGAGGACCTATTATGATCAAGGTTTTGGAAGTAAGGGGAAAGAATATAAAATATGCTTATTTGATCAAGGATAAAATAGGCTATGGTTAGGTTTACCAATCTTTAAAGGATTTTTTTACTAGAACTGGAAAATAATGTTTTAAGGTTTTGTTTTAATAATAAGAGATTATTTGCTACATTTAATTTTTTTCTATTTAAGTTTAAAATAGTTGAGGTATTGTTTCTGGTAACCTTTATTGGTTGTATTTGATTGGTGAAGTTTGGGGGATTTGCTTAAAAACAGACAAGGAGATATAAATATAAAATTATGAAATTAAGTGGATTTGTTAGATTTATTAGATTAAGTTTATAATAGATAGATGGTTGTTTCTGGTAACCCTTACTGAACTTTTACCGATTAGGAAGAATGATGAGGATGTTTATGTTTATTGAGAATGAGATGAGATATAAGGTGAACAGGTTTGTTATATTTTAAGAAGCAGTGCTATGCTTTTAAAGTATGTATTTGCTGGGAAGAAGAGAATTTACTTCTTTTTCTTTTCTTTTTGTTCTTTGATTTTTGATTTTTTTCTATTTTTCACTTTTCTTTCACTTTTTTTTGTCTTTTATGGCTTATGTTAGTTTTATTTAAAATTTAGAATACCACCCCCACAATAGCTTAACATTTGTTTAGGGTTCCGTGTGAAATACTGAGAGCTGGGAAAATGGCAGCATTTTGTTATCTGCCCTTCATGGGTTGACTTTGGTTATTCATTCTGGAGAAGCAGGCAACAGACATTAATAACAGCAGACTGTATATGAACATGCACTTCAGAATTACACATGTGTTTTGGTCATGCAATAATCAGTCAACCTGCTAGATTTGCACCAAGAGCTCCCAAGTCAGCAAAAGGATCCAGAGTTTGTGGTTTGGCTTGATGTGTGGGGGTATTGTGCAGTGATCCTGTAGGGCTGGAAGCAGCTGATTTGCTCACCATACCTAGATGATGTAAGAAGAGAAAAAGCAAGTTGATGAAATATAATTGAATAAGCAAAGCATATCATTCATAGAATTGTAATGTGGGAATAAGTCTTTCTATGAGGTCTGCATTGAAGATATATTCAAACAACAGCTTTGAACAAGTCTCAACAAGCACCCAAATAACCTTTGGCAAACTAGAGTAGAAAAAAATAACATCTAGGTTACTTTTTCATTAAATCATGTTATTAAGTAAACAGAGAATAAAGAAGTTAACTTGGCTCGTGTACTATAAAAAGGCTTTTGACAACTAAAGGTAAAGGTAAAGTTAAAGGTTTCCCTCACACATATGTGCTAGTCGTTGCCGACTCTAGGGGGCGGTGCTCATCTCCGTTTCAAAGCCGAAGAGCCAGCGCTGTCCGAAGACGTCTCCATGGTCATGTGGCCGGCATGACTCAATACCAAAGGCGCACGGAACGCTGTTACCTTCCCACCAAAGGTGGTCCCTATTTTTTCTACTTGCATTTTTACGTGCTTTCGAAACTGCTAGATTGGCAGAAGCTGGGACAAGTAACAGGAGCTCACCCTGTTATACGGCAGCACTAGGGATTCGAACCGCTGAGCTGCCAACCTTTCGATCGACAAGCTCAACGTCCTAGCCCCTGAGCCACCATGTCCCTTCTTTTGACAACTAGATAAATATAAATAGCCGCAAGTATAACTCATAGTACACATGCTGTTGTAAAATCTCTATAATACATCAATTACTGACATCAAATACGACTCTGTCATATTTTTCTATTTCATTAGCACTTCTAGGCAGTTCTTCAAAATTTAAGATATTAAAATTTAAATGTATTGTGTCCATTGAGCAAACATATTTTCAAAACTTCAGTAACAATTGCTGGAGGCTGATCCCCTCTTACATCCCTGATGGGAACCTAATTGCCATTTCATTTAGAGAGAGTCAGTTTGGTGTAGTGGTGAAGTGGTTCCAGGCTAAGAATTAGGAGACAATAAATTCTAATCCTGCCTTAGACATGAAGCCAGTTGTATGACCTTAAGCCAGTCATTCTCTCTCAGCCCTGGGATGAAGGCAATGGCAAAACACTTCCAAAAATCTTGCTAAGCAAATTGCAATGACTGCTCCCGGCCATTACCAGGAATCAATACAAATTTGAAGGCACCTTCCAATCCAAATATTGCCAAGTATGTCATCCTGAGTTCTTGAAGGGAAGGTGGAATATAAATCTTACAAACAAACTACTTAGAAACTGATGCTGAATGTCACAGTTTTTAGATGAACACCTTTCACATAAATCATCTTAAACATATTAGATATTAGTCTCACCGGCTCAAGGTTGACTCAGCCCTCCATCCTTCCGAGGTGGTAAAATGAGGACCCAGATTGTTGGGGGCAAGATGCTGACTCTGTAAACTGCTTAGAGAGGGCTGTAAAGCACCAAGTGCTATTGCTATTGCTATAAATCATCTTAAACAGATATTAGTTTCAGACAAACCTGATTTACTAGGCCATTCCCAGTCTCCTGAAATATCTGGCTGAATGGAAACTGTTGGTGTATTCGAAGGACCTTAAAAGATAAACATTGCCATTTAGCAATATTTTAAAAATAGTAGTATAAAAAGTTCTCCAAGCATTTGTTTTAGCTTTTATCACATTGTTTGTGGTAAATTCACTATGTCTTCTCATTAAGTAAATATATATGCAATTTTCTCAAAATAAATAGCTTGTGAGTACTAATTTCACCAGAAATGAATACCTAAAATGTTCTAAATTCATCTTCACAAAATCAATATACGTGCTTTTTGTCATCTAGAAAATTCAGGTTCATGAACTTCACATAGCTTGCACATGCATGCTTCTGCATATGCGCAGAAGCCCCTTGATGACGTTGGGGCGGGTCGGCGGAGCTTCCCGTTGGTTTTACTACTGGTTCTATAGAACCGGACAGAATCGGGAGCAACCCACCACTGATGCAACCTCTAAAGACTGTCATGCAACAATGCCTATTAAGAATGCCTAAACCACAAGTAGCCAACATGATCCTAATGGATACCAATGCACTACTATGTTCCCAATTCCTTAGCACTTTATTTTTTAAATGCAAACTTCAGTGCTGGAAAGCAAAGTGTTAGCCTCTATCAACTTATTTATTTCTTAGAATGCATGAAGGCCAAAATTCTAATTATTTACTCAGAAGAAAGTGTTGTCTCCTTCAAACATTTTTGCATCTTCCCAGTTGTGTAAAGTAGGAGGACGGACAAAATTGTTCTGCAATAATTTTTGGGGGAACATAATTCGCTAAATATTGGCTGTGATGATTATTGTGTCCAGGTATTTTTTGGTGCTTTGGTACATTTTAGATTTTTATTTTTTCGATCCTTTCCTTGCCTTAGCTGTGCATGCATAGACCATGATGGTCTAGTACAAATCCTGGAGTGGACCATATGTGCATAACCTCATTCCGAAATATTGGCAGGTTTAAAGTTCAAAGAATGGCTCATGTGTGAACTGGAATTCTCAGTACAAAAATATCAGTTGTGCCAACGTCCAGCAGATCACTAGGTGAAAATTGATATTATGTGCCACCATGTAGATTTTCTCCCTGACATTGCATGAAAAGCAGAAGGCAAAATATTGCTTCAGCCATGGAAATATTGGAAAATAAGCACTTAATACTGTGAGTATGAAAAAGGCCTCTACTTTATGTCAATAGACAATGTCAATGGCTTAATGTAAACAAAAATTTCTCACACAGCCAATGTAAACAAAAATTTCTCACACAGCCATGGCACTTTGAGTGTCTGGGAAGTGTCTGCCAAGGTTGAGTCAGATCACTGAGGATGAAAAATGTGATTCCACATTTTTTGCAAATAAGATTACAGTCTTATTCACATTAAAAAAAATGAGAGTTTCCCCAAAAAGCTGACTAATAACCACACAATGTTTTGCTGCTTGACTTGTGAACAGTTTGAACTCTGTGGTTTATTCTTAGTTAAATGAACATGGATATTTTACTGCTGAACAGATACTGAAGGATCCAATCTGGGTCAGTTACCAGAGACAAAAGTTCCCTGGGTTGGTCCCAATGACCAACCCAGATTGGATCCCTGTCCTGGGACACATATATTTGCCTTCATTCATGAACAGATACTATTGACAGTACAATTTAAAGAAATTGGGGGGGAAAGCATTTTACTTCTTCTGTTTGTAAGTAACCCACATTTGAGGGGGGAAGATCAGCACCATTAATTGTTTTTCTCATAATTTTAAAAATAAAAAAGACATCATACCCATGTTAAAAGGATCCCCTTGCACTGTAGGTGAAGGACTTCTTGTTGCTTGAAGAAAAGGATCACTTTTGGCATTTGATGAAAGGAAAGAGCCTAAAAGATCTGGGACAGGTTTCTTAGGACTACCCCCAAATGGGTCAAAGGCAGATGCTGGGGAAAAAAAAGTTAATTCTAAGTACACGCTTCTCCTTTCTATTCCAATACTGGGCAATATACTTATATTTTAAAGAAATAGCATAATATTCTTAACTTTACACAAACTGTGTCATTAAGGCGAACCACTGCCAAAGCAAGTGTCACAATTCTTTTAATCTAATTGTGAAAATGGAGAAGGGAGATTGCAGCAGTCATTGAGGAAAACAACACTGGATCCATGCTGTGGTGATGATAAATGACACACAGCTTTCAGCAAATACTTATCAAGAATGCCTTCTGTGACAATATAAATAGGCAATTCAGATTGTATAGGTAAACGATTATATGTGCAAAGGCATAGGATGTGCCAGTAGATGCCATAACATGTCCTGCTCCCTTGGCGTATACAAGCAAGCTAGAGAAAGCACCCAAGTAAAAAACACCTGGTTAGCATTACATCTAATTAATAGAATTCACAATTCTTTGCAAAAACCAAGTGACCAGAGTAGCAATAGATAAAATCAACAAGAGCCTAATAAAGCATTCCTTGTTAAAGATGGATTTTTTTCATCTTGTAGTCCTGATTCTCTCCTAGCTATCCTCCTACTGTTAAAGAATTACTTATTGGTATCAAAACAACAAAATGTTGTGGTTCCAGACTGAATCTTATATTGCACATATTCATAGTCTCTCTCTTAAAATATACAACTAGGCTAGAAAGGATAGACAATCCCCACAAGGAAATTCTCCTGTTCTCTTATCTCCCAGTGCAATACTATGCTTATCCTACAAAAAAAAAATCCAGATTTTCCCAAGTTGCATAAAATAGAAGGAGTGAAGAAACTGCTGGCAATAGAGAAAAATGGCCAGCACTAATTGGAGGCATTTATATCTGAGTTCTGAGAAGAGATACAAAAAATCCTTCTATCCACATGTCTTAAAACATAGCCGGTAGTAGCTGTGCAAACTAATCACGAAAAGTAATTTATAAACCCAAAGGAAGACACAACTCTTTTTCATGAGGAATCTTGTTTAGCATCAATTGCTTAAAGTAAATTTGTTTGTAGAGTCCTGTAAGGTTATGTTTAAAATTATTATTTTTTTTACCTTCTCCTATTCTTGGGGACAATGATGGGGATGCTGAAGTTGCAGGCCGCCGTGGAGTTGACTGTGCCGAACCAGTTCCACCCATCTGAAAGACATCTTCAACAGCTCCCTGACTGCCTTGACTTAATCCTCCAGAATTTCCAACCCCAAAAATGTCACTCAGCAAGTCTGAGTTAGATGGTGGTGCAGTGGGGGCTGCTGGATAGTTCATAGGAGTGCCGTCCAAACCTAGAAGATCTGCATCCTCTTGTGGAGGTGGGCCTGGCTGCTCTTGCTGCTTTTTGCTGTGCTTTGAAGTGCCGTGAATTTTGTCAGTGCTAGTGCCACTGTGCTGACTGGAGAGGGATAAGAGTTCATCATCAGATTGCTCGCTTTCTTCATGGACCAGTGCTGCCCTGTCCTCAGAGCTGGGGTGAGAACTGGTTCTTTCTGCCTTTTGATCTAAGTAATAAAAACAGCTTAATGTTAGCTAGCAACAGGGCCTCTGGTGGCTCACCAGGCTAATGCAGCCTGTTATTAACACACAGCCGCCTGCAGTTACAATTACTGCAAGTTCAAGTCCCACCAGGCCCAAGGTTGACTCAGCCTTCCATCCTTTATAAGGTAGGTAAAATGAGGACCCAGATTGTTGGGGGGGCAATAAGTTGACTTTGTATATAAATATACAAATAGGATGAGACTATTGCCTTACACAATGTAAGCCGCCCTGAGTCTTCGGAGAAGGGCGGGATATAAATTCAAATTTAAAAAAAACAAACTTTGTGGTTCTTCTAAGGCAGCAAAAACAATCCTTGGGAGAAAAGCAGCCCCACGTGAAAGCAGACAATTCCAGCAATAATAATTAAGTAATATTGTTTAATTCTCAATGCACAGAGAATATCCAAAATATAAATGAATGTATGGTGTTGCATTCAAGTGATTTTACAGCCATACATTGTTGTGTGCAAATAGCAATAGCAATAAATCTGAAATGTGAACTGAATTCCATGCACATGCAGGTATTTTGTCTAAATTAAAGAATGCCTGTGGACTATGGCATAATATGTACGAGGTCCCTGAAAAGAGGCAGGAAGATGAAGGAGGGAAGGAAACTAATAAATGAACTGTGAGTTCTGAAAGATAGATTACTTGAGGAGAAATCATATGTACCTTGCCAGCTGAGAGATGACAAGAATGCACCCTGGCCAACATTCTTTAGGTTATCTTGCACTGCATCTACAGAACTTCTACCTATAATGTAAAAGGAGTCCAAATAAATCAAAGATGAGTGAATTTTAAAATAGCCAAGCTTGATATTTTCATGAAAGCTGAAATCTCCAGTCTTTAGCCATGCTGACTGGGGATTTTATGAAGTGGAACTCATCATCTATGTGGGGATTATTCCCCCAGATAAAACAAATGTCTTCCTTACCTGCCAGAGCAAGGGTGTCTTGATGCTCCTGATGCGATGAGAAAAGAATGCTTGGGTTGATGTCTTTTGTGCTGAAATTCTCCCATGGAGGAGTTAAGTCAGTCTGCCTATCAGTAGAATCTACTTCAATTTCCACAATGATATGGAAGAGTTGGGGATATTTTTCTGGTGAATCACATGCATCCAGCTCAGGCCTAAAGATTAAGTCAAAGAAATGGTTTGAAGATCACCTGTTAAATCATATTTTGAGCCTGAGTATAGTAATGACAATTTACTTATACAACATGATTAATTCTTTTTAAATAAAGTACTAATGTTATGTGATAATAAGCAAGAAGTCCTACAGAACTTCCCAGTAAAAACTGATTTAAGATTTAAGTATCTGGACCTTGGAGTGCATTTCTCACTGGAATCAGAGGAGGGTATTTTGGACTTAATGTATTCCCAGACTCCAAATGAATAAATGCAGAAAATATTTCATAGACGCCTCAAGGAAAATATATATACGGTTCCTTTTAGAGCAAATAAAAATGTTCATTCACATTTAATGTTTTATTTGATGAAAACCTAGTTCAGCCTGAGATAGTTTTATAGAAACCCCGGGTCCCAACCAAAGCATTCACAGAAGAAGCTATGATCCTTGTAGCCTACTTAACACCTCTGCCAATACAACTCAGTTACTATCTCCTGAGCACTGACTGACTTCTTCAGCTAACAGAAAAGAGAAACAGAATTATTAGTGCAGCTGAAAGGACTTAAGTGGATTTCTATGGCTTCGTTAGCACTGTTAGCTTCTCTAATTACCTAAATTCATCTCTATATAGGGGCTGGTTTGCAGGCTTCTGAGTGCTGAACCTTGCTCACTACTCACATATTACATGAATCATGTAGGATATCCAACCCTGATGCAGAAAAATAAGTTGAAATTAATTTAAAATTCCCATGTGGTCTAAACTTTGCAATAATTAGGTACCATATCGTGAGTTTATTAGAATCTGCTTGTGCTTAATTTGATTATTCAAATTTAATTTTGATATATTGGATATTTTACTCACTTTTTGCAGCTGAATTTATTTCATTAACATATTGTAATTATTCTTATGCAATTTTATTCTATAACCTATTTTCAAAAATTCCTGTTTTGAAGGCAAAGTAAATATTTCTTGAATAAGTCAAATCTGCAGTTTCCACTTGTTGGATTTGTGAGCTATTTATTACAATAAGACCTCATGATATCCACTTTCATTCAGTTCAGTGTTCTAGAGATACTTACTTAGTAAATTTTAATGTTGTTGATCCCAGAGGTACGAATCCAGTGTGAAACTGAATCTGGAACATTTGTGTATTTGTCATCTGTAAGAATTGTTAAATACATAATTTTAAAATTAAAGAAAACCATAGCAAAATTCAGATGTTTATCATGGAAGAACTATCAAGTCACTTGTAATTCATTTTATTTTATTACTATAGGCATCAAAACAAAACAAAAAAATATTGACGTAATAAAGAAATAAAAATTTGGTCTAGAGAGTCAATTTGCTCTAGTGATTAAGGCATCTAGCTAGAAACCCAGAGACTATGAGTTAAAATCCCACCTCAGTCTAACACATCTCCCAGAGTTGTAGTTGTGAGGAAAATAGGAGGGAGAAGGAGCATTGTGTACAGTATGTTTGCTGCTTTGAGGTAAAGTGGGAAATAAATCAATAAATCATTAATTTGTTTGCTTATGGTTAAATTCAGACTTGTGGCACATCTACACATTCCCCCTCCCTAAACTTAGGATCAAGGTTCCTCACTAACTGTTCTCTAAGACTGTTAACTAGAAATCATAGGATTTTTCTGACTGATTCAGAGCTGCATTAAGGCCGACGGATGAAGTAAACAAAGCCCAACAACAGTGTCCCTTGGCCTCTCCATTGCTTAACTGAGAGTACACCCAATAAGTGATAAAAACTAAAGTTGAGTTGGGCAATGAAAGGGTTAAGGGCATAATAGCTGGGGGAAAATATACTGTTATGTCATAAGCACATTCTTATTTTGCTTAATGGTTGATCCAGGGACGCACTGGTTGTGGAAGCAGTATTTTTCGTATTACTCTTGACACAACCCTTGCCATATGCATGATGTGTGTTGCTTCTGCAACAACCATGGTAATGAATGAATCTGCCCACTTCGTATTTGCTGACATCAAGTACTGGTATGAACATAATATTTCAGCAACTTTATCAAAGCAAATTTGTTCCTTAAGCTACCAAAGAGAAACATCACAATAAGAAACATCACAAGTTTTCAACATTTGCTTTTTCATATCCAAACATTTTAACTAGGGGAAACTGCTCATTATTCTAACAGTCTTTCTGAGTAATATGCTTAAATCTAACTTTACCTGACTCTGTGGTCTCTTCCCATAATCCTAAAAGCTTTAACCAAAAACTTTCTACTATTGACCTCACCCCATTCCTAAGAGGACCATAAGGGGTATGCATAAGCGCACAAACGTGCCTACCATTCCTGTCCTATTGTTTTTCTTTTCTTCTTCCTATATATATATATATGCTCATACCTCCTAATATTTACTCATATATATGTTTATATGCTATATAATCTTTTTGTATGATGTTGTGACAAAATAAATAAATAAATAAATAAATAAATAAATAAATAAATAAATAAATAAATAAAGTTCCTGAATGTTCAACCTTGCATTTAAAAGATACATCAAGTCATACTTTAGCTTGAAGCCGTCCCCCAATAGTGGATCGCATATGGTAGACAGAAACAACTACATCATCATGGACAGTGACTCCTAGTGGAATAACAACTTTTCCTTCTTGAACACGGAATTCCCTAAGGAAAAAAGGAAGCAGAACATTCTGCCTAAAGTGGTATTTGTGAGAATCGTAACACAGAATTCACATTGAACAATGCATTATAACCCAGCAGTTGAACATTGTTGAGTTGGGTAGAGTCAAAAAGCTCAGTGCTTGGATTAAAATAAAAATATTGTTCAGTTTTATTCTGACTTCTAAATGTAATGCTGTTCTCAAAAACTGTTTAATTCATAGATTATACACACAACAATACCTATAGTAAATACTATAGAACTCATATGACTTTCACTGCATCTACATGTAAGCTGTTTATGATCAAACATTATTGTATACTGAAATAGTATTAGCAAATGTGTGACATTCAAGCTGTTCAGAAGCAAAAGCAAAACTTCAGAGGAAGACACAAAATATCATCAAATGTATGGAATCCATGTACAATAGACTCATGAAAGGGTTGGCTAATTGATGTCAGTCTGAAGGGAAGAGTGTATGGATGGATGAATGTAGGATATCCTTCAAAGGTATGAGAAACCTCAGGCAACTGAGATTTCTATCTCCCTGAAGGAAGCAGTAGCTGCTGAGATCCAATCAACATCAATCATAATTGACTGAAAGCCAGGTGCCTAGGCAGGGGTGAAATGTAAAATTTGTTATTACCGGTTCTGTGGGTGTGGCTTGGGGGGTAATGTGACTAGGTGGGCATGGCCAACCCAGTTGAAGAGGTTGTAAAAAAATGCTTTTAAAAGCCTGTGATGATCAGGCAACTCAGCTGGGATCACCAAGGAAAAAAAGAGTCTGACAATCCCAGCTGAGCCACACGATCATCAGAGGTTTTTTTTTTTACTTTTAAAAGCATTTTTTCGGCGGAAGAAAAACTGCTTTTAAAAGTAAAAAAAACAAAACCTCTGATGATCGCGTGGCTCAGCTGGGGCAGGGGGGCAGGGATTTTTGCTACCGGTTCTCCGAACCA
Source organism: Ahaetulla prasina (assembly GCF_028640845.1). NCBI lineage: Eukaryota > Metazoa > Chordata > Lepidosauria > Squamata > Colubridae > Ahaetulla > Ahaetulla prasina. The sequence goes on from NC_080541.1 coordinate 162,220,614, forward strand.
CCCACCGCCATTGCTACTGGATTGGGCGATCCGGTCCGAACCGGGAGCATTTCACCTCTGTGCCTAGCTCATGTGGAATTAGCTCACCTGTGCCACCATAGGTATGTACATATTAAACAACCAAAGTGGGATTTTATCTGTGCAATCAACAGAGAGGAGCTTACTTCATTCTTTCATATTCCAGTGATGTTGTAAATATTCTAGTTTCTCCAATAAGGATGTCACAGAAAGGCCGGCAGCCATTTCTCTGCTTGTTGAAACAGGGCACTGGGCTAAGAAGGACTGATTTGATGGTTATAGGCTTGCAGTGAGGCTGGACAGGTTTGTCTGCTATTAGATCACAAACATATCCTAAATACCTGCAATGAAAAACGGAATTCATAAAAATCTATATGTATTACTGCCCACGTTCCACAGGGAACTTGGTTGATTATCATAACGAAGATTTTTCAACAGCATATCCCACAGTCAAGAAAATTTAATTTTTAAGGCATGCTTGCAAACTTTAATGTCAAAAGAGCAAATCCAGTGAAAAATCATGAATTAAACAAGGAAGAAAACAAATAAAAATATAGATTTGATACATTTGACTTAAAAACTAGAGAAGCAAGCTCTCCCTGCCTCTAAGTGAATGAGTACTTAATATACAAAAGTGGCAAAAATTTTCTGCTTCATTTTGCTGCTGCTTTTCTGGAAACCATCCTTTCTAACTATTTTTATTTTCAGCTACCCATCAACCAGCTGGGTGGCAAATTGAATGTAGCCCATGTTCAGCCTTGCCGTAGAATTTAATCGATTTTCCCAGTGCTATTGTCCCCACTCCATCCCGTATGTGTTGTAGTATAACTTCTATCATGAGTTCCACTTGGGAAGATAGAGGAAATCTGATCTAGATGTTTCTGTTTTCTACTTTTGAAAAGGCTTCCTGTCTAAAACCAAATATTTATATTCTTTGGGAATAACTGAAGATTCTTGTCCCACATAATTAGAAGACTCTTACTTTAACAGGACTCTCTCGATATATGTTTGAGAATGCAGCTGTAGAAACCCAGGTGTAAAAACCTTCAATAACATTGACTGTTTCACACTATCATTGAAAACCTTTTTTAAAACACTTGCCAAGCTTCAGCCACTCAGCCAAATTTGATAAAACTATTCCCATTGACTTGAGTGCAGTTAGGAAGCTGTTAGAAAGCCAGTTTGGTATAGTGGTTAAGGCACCAGGCTAGAAACCAGGAGACCATGAGTTCTAGTCTTGCATTAGGCACCACGCCAAATGGATGACTTGGCATTAGTCACTCTCTATCTCAGCCCTGGGAAAAAGCAGTGACAAAAAATCTTGACATGAAAACTGCAGGGATTTGCCCAAGCAGTCGTTAGGAGTCAACATTCAAAGGAACAAAAATAAAGGTAGCTGTTAATGTTAAAGAGCAATAGCAATAGCACTTAGACTTATATACAAGTTTATAGTGCTTCACAGGCCTTTCTAAGCAGTTAACAAAGTCAGCATATTGCCCCCAACAATCTGGGTCCTCATTTTATCCACCTCGGAAGGGTGGAAGGCTGAGTCAACCTTGAGCCTGGTGAGATTCGAACTGCTGAATTGCAGCCAGCAGTCAGCAGAAGTAGCTTCCAGTATTGTAGTCTAACCACTTGCACCACTACAAAGAGGGATGAGATTGACTAAAATCTGGATCCAGGAACTAAAAGTCATGGTGGCGCAGTGGTTAGAATGCGGCATTGCTGACTAATTCTGCCGACTGCCAGCAGTTTGATTCTCATCTGCTTAAGGTTGACTCAGCCTTCCATCCTTCTGAGGTTGGTAAAATGAGGACCCAGATTATTGGGGACAATATGCTGACTCTATAAACAGCTTAGAGGGGGCTGTAAAGCACAGTGAAGCTGTATATAAGTCTAATGCTATTGCTAAGTAAAGTAGTATCCCCTGATATAATATACATGATTTGTCAGTCATAAAACACGTTTTACTATACCTTCTGTGGGATGGCCAGAGTACTACCCCAGGTCTCTTTGAATTTAGCAATTGAACAGCAGAAGCTGGATTAGAGAAGAGATGACAGAAACAGAACATTGCACTGACCAAGACTGCTGACGCCACACGGCCATCCTGTCAGACAAAATGCAAGACCCTCAATCAGGAAAATTTCACCTTTCAAATGAGCCGTGGTTTGTTTTGTTTTTTTGTTAAACACATATAAAACCTTATAAACAAGATCTGCTCAATGATGCTTTGAAACTAAAACAGAAATTCCGCAGAAGCTCTTTTGAGATGCTTCCCTCTGAAAAAAATGTTCATAAGATTACACTGATTAAACAGAAACAAATATTTGACTTAGGTCAGGGGTCTGCAAACTTGGCTCTTTTAAGACTTGTGGACTTCAACTCCCAGAGTTCCTCAACCAGCTTTGCTGGCTGGGGAACTCTGGGAGTTGAAGTCCACAAGTCTTAAAAGAGTCAAGTTTGCAGACCCCTGACTTAGGTCAATTCTAACGCATCAAAGGATGTTTTTTAAAAAAGTGTAAAAAGAAAAAAAATACACAAGTGCTTCCTATGCAAAGGAAAGACCGTTTAACACTGACAGTGAAACTTCCTTCTGGTGTGATGTGATGGAAACATCCAACAATGGGTTAAAAACTAGAATGGGATTGTGTGAGAAACAATTATTTTTATGCTTATGTGGCTCAGCTGGAGATAGACTGCAACAAAGCAAGTCCATCCAATAGAAGATGAAGAACAAATAGGATAGAATATTTCTCTCATTTCTTCTGATGTAATCCAGAAGTGCACAAGAAGAAAACAGCATCCTACCTATGGTTCCCAGCTATGCCAGAAGTGAGTCATCATTGATTAAAGTGTACTTAGAGCGTGTCTGTCACAACAAACCAGAAGCATTCAAATTACAGACAGTAAGTGTCCAGTACTCCGATAATCAGTTTGTTAGAGAAAAGCTTCCAGCTGTGGGATGCAGTCAAAGTAATCCAATATTGCTGTTAAGAAGATAATTCTGTAGCATTCCTTTCCACGAATCTTTGATCTTCAGAGCAATCTGATATATAAGACAACTTTATGGCCTTCAAATGTTAAAGATTACAACGTTCTTGAATTCCATGCTTCATGGTCAATTGTGAGAGATTATAATGTTGGTAGTTAAAAACTACATTTGGAGGTCATCAGAATGGATATAACTGCTGTAGAATTTAGTAAGTATATAATGTGCATGGAAGCCATAAGCAGAAAAGGTTGAATATATGGCTTCTCCCCAATAAAGAAAGCAGCAACTCGAAGAGATTTAAAGAGGAGTTGTCCCTTACATACTGAGGCAATGCATGTCTTCAGCTGCATTGCTGATATAGAGTTAGGACAGTAGGACAAAATAAAATAACCAAAGTGATGTGTGAAGAATCTTTATTTATAAGATAAATAAAGATCTGAGTGCTCCTATTGATAGTATAGGAGAACAGCAAATGTCTCTTTTGAAATTTTGTTCAGGAAAGATATTAAAAATCAAAGGATTATATAGGGGTGCTGTCATTTGACGAATGCTTTCCTTCATTAATCTTTTTTTAAAAATCATTTTAGCTTTTGTGTTCAGATATGGTATATCATATTATTTTAAACAACCATCTGCCAGCACAACCACTGGTACTTCCTTCCACTCTTTCAATATGTTCTCTCTGCTTTAAAAACCTTCTTTCTCATCCTCATTACAGCAAAAACTATCTAAATTAGAAAAATCAAGAACTGGGCACAATGCTAACCTGATTGTGCTGCTCAAGTCACTATTTTTCTTGTATTACCTAAATTGGAACTGCTGCTGGTCCTTTTAAGAAGACACTTGTTACCTGGAGTTTAAAAGCCTGGCTTTCTCTATTACACATAGTTATATAAAAGTGCTATATTGTCTATTACACTGAGTTATTGTATATTGCGCAATAAGTGTGTTCATTTTCTCTGAATTTGCTAAAATCCTCAAAAAAAGGATAAAGTATTTCTTAATGCTACGCTATTACACTATCTCTTCTTTACTATGGCAAGAAGCTTTACAGTGGACTTAGTTTTTATTTTAATTTTTCTGCTTTTCAAACTCCAGACAAAGTTTTGTGTGGGATCCATTAAATCAATTCTTTAAATACTCTACTTTACCTGTCTTATTGAAATGAATGCCTTAAATGTGTTGAGTACTCTACAGACTGCTTAAAATCCTTACCTTAACAAATAGCAAACTGTTAATTGTAACTATTGAACATTTCAATGGTAATCTGATTGCTTTCTATGCAATCATTAAGGAATAAACTGAAATAATAAATTTTATTGTTTGGATTTTTATTTATTTTTTTGCTTCCTAAAGACATAAACCTGTTTAATAACTTAAAGGCTCCCAGTAGTATTAACACTGTGGGAAACTGTTACAGAATTGCTAGGCATTTCCTGACATCAAATGTTTATGTAAGACATAAAAGGAACAATAATATCTAAAGTACTGCTCACATTCTGTGCATACATTCTATGTTGCCCATGCAGGGTGTAATGCCATTTTCAGGCCTAAAATAAAAGTTATGGAAACATGTTCTAATATAGTGGCACTCCACATGGATCATGATATTTTTGACTCAGTGCAAATGCCAGTCTAATTTTTGAAGAACTTCTATAACACACTGAATTTCCCGTATGCAACTGAGTAGGTGGTAAATACTTTAAGCAGCCTTTACTTTAGTTTGGTGTGTTCAAAAATATAACAAGCATTAAAATATTGACAGGCTGCATTTTTTCTATATATACAAATGAAACGACAGCTTTGGAAATCCATTCCTAACGTTCTTAGAGAAGAATCAAAAGAGGGATTACGATGGACAGTTGTTCCTCCAGCAATATCTGTAACGTTTCCAGGAACAGCCACATAAAACTCCCCAAAGAAAAATTGTCCATCAGTAACAGACTCCAACACGAATCATATTATGGATATTGCATTAGGGTGGTGCCTTTGATACTATGCATTTAAGGTATATTTTCCTCTGCAACATTTGCGATAAGATGCATTGCTGATGCTGACATAGCACTTTCTCCTTTCCTGAAATTAATAAGGAACATTCCAGAAGAAAGCAGTGATGAAAAACCAGTATCATGAGTTTCATGATGTAATTGGCAAGATGCTGGAAATGATATCAAGTTTTCCAATGACCATCCTGAAAGCACTATTGAAATCTAAATTCTCTAAGAACACAACCCTATAAACTAAAGTCAATTTGTAAAAAAAGAGTCATTTATTATTCACATAGTTATAAAAATCAGATGCTGTAAAACCATTATAGGGACTACATCTCCCCTTTTTAAAAAGGTTTCTTCCAAATGTCTTGTTTTATTTACTGCATATGAAAACTGATGACTTTTTATTAGAGGCAAATTTGGATCAAATACAAAAAACTGCAGGAATAAAATTACAGGAACAAGATATTCCATGTCTTCTACTTTTTCATCAGTAAAGCTATAAATATCTAGCTAAGAGAAAACCCAAAAGCATTACAGGCTCTTATCAAATTTGACAAAGAAATATCTCAAAATGTTGCATTGTCTGACCAGTTTAGCACTGCCCTTCTCATATTGTTGCCACAAGTCAATTTTCAGTTTTTTGACTTCTTCTTTGTATTGTTATTGAACATCAGTTGTTTTTCAACAACCAGCAATCTTTACTCATTAAAAAGACATTAGTCTATGTCACACTTTATATTTCAAAATATTTTTTTCTATATAGATCTACATACAAATGGTTACTTACTGCTTGACTTACCATACAGTGAATGACACAAACATTTTTTGGATTCTGCTGCAACCAGTTATGCATATTCTTACAAACAGCATAGAGATTGTGGAGACTTGGTGCTTGTCTAATTGGCCAACTACATTCAGATACCTAAAGAAGCACAGAATGAAAACAGGTCAGAACCTGTAGTAACAATCAGCTGGACTTGCACAGCATAAAAGAAAGCTAGAAAGAGGTCTGGTAGTTTTCAGTTGGGCATATTTTAAGACCCAAGTATGTTCTATAAATCAAATCATCACATAATATGATTTGTTCAGACATGATCAGGTTCATCTGCAGGGATGATTAAACTCCTGACCTTCAAAAAGCAGGCAGTATGGCTATGGCTTTACACACTTGTAAAACAGGATAAGGTGCTGGCTGTAACACCTTGGTTTTATCTACTACTTTGAAACAAATGATTGTCCCTGCTGTTAGATCTAACCACACCACGTTATGTGAACTCAGAAATTTAGCAAGCTGTGGAAAAGATCCTGATGTTGGGAAAGATTAAAGGAAAAAGGATAAGAGGAGAAAACAGAGGATGAAATGGTTAGATAGTGAAAATGAATTTGGGCAAACTCTGGGAGACTTCCGAATCTTAGCTTGCTGTCAGATTTAACAGTAACAGAGTTGGAAGGGATCTTGGAGGTCATCTAGTCCAACCCCCTGCTCACACGGGAGACCTGTTCTAGGGATTTGAACCCCCGAGCTGCTGACCTTTCTGATCGACAGTGGAAGACAGGGGAGCTTGGCATGCTATGGGGTCTGAAAAGTTGGACATGACATAGCAACTGAACAACAAGAACCAAGCCAGTGACATCCAGAGGAACAAGCAACGCATGGATTTTATACTATAATCCATGTAATGACAATATGAAGAAAACGGGTTATTAATTAAAAACCCATCATTTAGAAAGAGGTCTGTTAAAATGATAATACAAAAATTCTGCTTTAGTCTCAACTTTACCAGCTTTCCATCTGCTAATTAATCCTTCAAGGTGTTTGTTCAATTAGTTTATTTTTTTTAATTATGTGACTTGTTTTGCTTATACATTGTGGGAAGAAAGAAAACCTCCTTTTTTACGTGAAAATCCAGAGTATAGCAATTCTTTAGAATGATTGATTTTCTTCCATGAGTCGGAGGAAAATGGACACGCCCCCTCCCCCCCAACCCAAAAGAGTAGAAAAAGATTTCCTTCTGAACATTTATGTCTCTAGATGGCTATTGATTAAACAATATGGCCTCTCTACAGGAATACCTTACATAGGAAACAATCCAACCTGCAAGATTCTGTTACTATAGCCAATATAATACAGTAGTTTTAGAATTCCTTGGAGTTAACCTGAAGAACTGATTCATGTGGGCATGTTTTGCATGCATATCTTTGATTCCTGATTTTTACTGGAGCTGTCTGGAGTTGTTGCAGTTTTCTTGGCAATATATTTCAGAAATAGTTTGCCTTTGCCTGCTTCCTCTGGTTAGGAATGAGGGATTGGCCCAGGGTAGATTCTACTTACCTACTACCAGTTCACAACGGGAGCACGCACGCTTCTGCACATGCACAGAAGCCCCTTGATTACGTCGGGGCGGGTGGGCAGAGCCTCCCGCCGGTTTTACTACCAGTTCTATAGAACCGGACAGAACTGGGAGCAAACCACCATTGGATTGACCTATGATCTCTCAGGTGACTTTTGTGCTTTCCAGATTGGTGCCTTAGCTATTGGCTCAGAATTGAGATTATCCCCTAATATTTAACATTCTGGGAAATAAATTAGGCATATTTAAAAAAATAACTTTTACTTAAATTTGAAATTGGTGGTAGTAACATTCTTTTATTATTACTACCCTGATCTCTTTTTTTTTACTTTTTAACTTTTGCTTAAGTGTCTATAATAAATATTGATCCAAAAATGGGTGAAATTGATGGAATTTAGAGACTGCCCCAACCTGTCTTGATTCTGATCATTAATAAGACATTTCTTTCTTTTTGAAGGCAGATTGACATGGCACCAGCTACATATTACTTTAATATCGCAACTTTACCATGGTCTTTGTTCTGTCCCCCCCACCTCATGGAAGAAAACAAACGTGCCGAAGAACGTCTGCCAGCAATTTATTTACAAGTTGGCCTGGTTTCCTTTGGTGGAGGAAAGTTCTGGCAGCTATTCCCCGAGTGTCTGCCAAGGTCTTATCAAGAGTCAGCGTGTTTACAGTCCATTGCCAGAGCAACCAGGAGTCTAAAGAATGGTCAAGAGTTACTCACGAAAATCCAAGCCTTAAATCCAAAAACTGTCTGAAGCTCACATAATGCAGTTCAGCCTTAGTAGCTTTTGTCCGTCACAAGGGCCAGATGGCAACCCCACCCGCTTTTATCCCCTGTGGGGTGTGGCTCAGTGACTCAGCATTCTCTGGGCCTGCCACATCTCTTCCTCTGCTGCGCATGCCTCTCTTGCCGACGCTGCCTAGGGTCAATCCAGGATTGATCCTCCTCATCCTCTGTCTGTGGGGGCTCTGACACACCTTCTTCCTGGCCTTCCGCCAGCACTTGAGGCGTTGCCAGGAAGGAGGGACCTGGAGAGGGAGGCCTTGTCGGCTCCTCTCCCTCACTCTCCGAGTCATCCTCCTCCATGAGAACAGGCTCGGGGGCCGGAGTCACAACAGTCTTTGTCACATCACTGTATCTGTATCACTGTATCACTGTTTGGAACGAACTTTCCCCTGGACTTTGTCAACTGCCGGACCTTCGGACCTTTCACCGCGAGCTGAAGACCTATCTGTTTATTCGCGCAGGACTGGCATAGGATTTTAATAATTTTAATATTTTAATATTTGATATAATTTTATAAATTTTATGGGGTTTTATTATTTTAATGTTTTAATTCGGCCATATGTCTAATAAGTTTTTTAATTCATTGTTTTATTTGTATATTATTGTTGTTTTTATCTTGGCTGTAAACCGCCCTGAGTCCTTCGGGAGAAGGGCGGTATAAAAATTCAATAAGTAATAATAATAAAAATAATAATAATAATTAAAAAATCAGCAAAACTTACCCTATTATGAAACCGTGCAGTACGATAAGACTTTGGTGACAAATTGAAAACTGTGTAATGATCAGGATGCCTTGAATCAAGAAATGTCCGCACATCGTCAATATGATTCCTAAATCCCAGTTCGACTCCTTCACCCGGAAATGACATCACTATCAAGAAATGGGGGAGAGGAACAAACATATATTCTGAAGTGAAACTCAAATAAAATGGGCAATGAGAAGTTAGAGGTTACTGCATTGCTTTATTACTCAAATGATTGATCACTTACCAATAATTCTTGAGGTAATGTAAGAAATATCTAGTTCTCCCTTGGTATAGCTATAAAAGGAAACAGAAGAGAACAACAAAATAAATTCTGGTTAATGCATACATATACAACTGTCTGATAAAAATATCAAGAATGCACTTAGATTATCACCTCTTTTTTTACATTCACAGGGTATTTTAGGGCCCAATCACCTTTCCCACACTTATCACAAACATCACGATTAAACACAATAATATTTACCTACTAAATATTTTTATTGATGTACCTAATAAGAAATCTCCAGTTATAAAGAGAAAAAGGAAAACCAAATAAACTAGAATTCTATATTCATTAAGGTGTTTAGCCAGCCTGTTCCATTCCACTCTACTCCACTCCACTCCATTTGCTACACATTGAAAATCTATGCTAGAAGAACTCATTATTTCTGTTAAGTTCCACACTTTCCCAGTCAGATTTTAAGCCAAATCTTAGGAGAGCAGCATTGGTTGTGCTTGTTGATGACCTATGGCATCCCTCCTTGTGTTCCTTGATCTTTCAAGAGTTTTTGATATGATCTCCTCTGGTACTCTTGTGTTCCAGAAGTTGGGAGTGGTGGGATCACTTTGTTATAATGGTTCACATCCTTTCTTAGTGGTTTGTTCAGGTCAATATTAGAAGAGAGACAGGGCCCACATTTCTTCATTTGTGGTGTGCTTCAGGGTTCAGAGCTCCTATTTATGACTGATATGAAACTGCTAGGTAAGGTCACTCATCAGTTCACAGTTCAGTATAAGCAGTCTGTGAATGATCCCAAGGTACATCTCAACTCCAAGTTGTGCATGTGATGCTGTCAATGTTCTGGAACATTGTCTAGAAGCTGTTTGCATAGGAAAGGGGAAGAACAGACTTTAGCTCAATCCTGACAAGGTTGCGTTGAAGACTTTTGTTCTTGGATGAGGTTGCACTTTCCTGTTCAAGATTAGTACGTAACTTGAAGGTCCTCCCAGACCTGCAGCTACTGCTGAAAGAGCCAGCTATGGCCAGGTGGGCCTTTGCACAGGTTTATCTTGAGTACCATTTGTGCCCTTTTTTCACTTGAGAGGCCCATCACCTATGCCCTGTTAAGAGTATTGCAATGCCCCCTAATGAGGCTGTCCACGAAGATAGAATAGAATAGAATAGAATAGAATAGAATAGAATAGAATAGAATAGAATATTTTAATTTATAGACCGCCCTTCTCCCGAAGGATTCAGGGCGGTGTACAGCCAAGATGCTCTCCAAAAGCTACAGCTGATTCAAAATGCGGAAGCCAAGCAATAATGGGCACTTCTCATTATCTTCCATGGCTTCCAATGCAATTTGAGATGTTGGTCATTACCAATTCATACCATAAGGCCCGGTTATTTGAGACATCAGCTGTCTCCAGTTGTTTCTGCCCATCCGTGGCATTCAGGCAGAGCAGGTCCATTTTAGGTCACCTCAATTAAAAGCTGTCATCTTGTAGACTAAGAAAAGACGCCTTGTCTATCGCTCCTTCTATCTTATAGTACAGCACTCCCTAACAGAGACAGAAAGCTCCTGTTCTGTATGACTTTCAGAAATACCTTAAGACCTGGATCTCTTCCCAGGCATGTCATTAGAGTGTCTGTGGAATACCTGTTGATTTTTTTTTAAAGTTAAGATTTGCTTCTTTTAGTTGGGGCAGTCCTGTCACTTTAGTTCTGTTCTTTAACTTAATGTATCAGATAAGTAAGCCACCCAAAATCTTTTTGGAATAGGATGGTCTTAACAAATCAAATCAAATAAATGAATAAATAAAGAGAGGGAGTATACACACACACACACACACATATATGTTTTCGTAGGTTTTCACGGGTATATGTATGGAGGTTTTGGTATGTTTGGCTTTTTTCCTGTATTTAGGCAATATTTCGATGAGATCTCACTCATCATCTTCAGGCTGGAGTTTTTTGGCTTTGTTCTTATGTGAGCAATATTGCATTGCTCCTAGAAGCACGAAGCTATAAACACCAGCCTGAAGAAGACAAAAGAGACTTCGTCAAAACGTTACCAAGACACTTCCAATTTTACGCAGGAGAAAACCCAAATAACCAAAGACCTACATACAAACACCCATGAAAACCTCAGAATATATATATATATATATTTGTTTTCTGAGGTTTTCACGGGTATATGTGTGGAGGTTTTGGTATGTTTGGCTTTTTTCCTGTATTTAGGCAATATTTCGATGAGATCTCACTCATCATCTTCAGGCTTCAGCCCGTGCTTCTGGGAGCAATGTGATCGCAGCTGTTTCTTCCTTTTAACTGCTAGTGGGGGTTTGAACTGATTGGGTGGGAGCTTGGCTGTGCTCTGATTGGAGCATATATACATATATATATATTTGTTTTCTGAGGTTTTCACGGGTATATGTATGGAGGTTTTGGTATGTTGGGTTTTCCGTATTTAGGCAATATTTCGATGAGATCTCACTCATCATCTTCAGGCTTCAGCCCGTGCTTCTGGGAGCAATGTTGCACATTGCTCCCAGAAGCACGAAGCTGAAGCCTGAAGATGACGAATGAGACTTCGTCGAAACGTCGCCAAGACACTTCCAATTTTACGCGGGAGAAAACCCGAATAACCAAAGACATATATATATATATATATATATATATATATATATATATATATATATATATATATATATATATACACACACACACACACATACATACACACACACACACATATATATACCTACATACATATCTATACATACATACATATAGACACACACACACTATATTATGATGTGATGGCTATGTAATGGAGAAAATCTATGCATAGAGGTGCTAAGAATCATTACTGACTTGATGGCATATAATCAATCAATCAGTGAAGGTAACAGGTGGTTGTGAGAGGGAAGAGCTTGTATGATCCCAATCACCCACTAGAAACAGTGACAGTTGAAGATGGCAACATGGTTCATTATGCAGCACTAGTGATATTTTTGTCCTTGACTGTAAGGGCCTTTGTGTCCTGATCTAGAATTCATTTAAGTGTATATTCTTATGATAAGTGCCTTATTTTCAAAAGGGTGTCTACTTGGTTTCACGGAGGGGAACCCCTCATCAATAATGCACACTTAGAGCTGTCAGTTCTTGTTCAAGAACCTAATCGCATGGGCCTAACATTCCTTACTGTTATTAATTGTGCCATGTATTTCAGTGGATTTAGAATATGACAACTTAATTGTGACGGAGTGCAGAGATGGCCTTGACAAAGGTATGCAAGAGTCACTGAGACATGATGAGAAAATAAATACCAATTCAGTCCTGGGAAAGGAAAGAACTTGAGAAATAGAAGAACACTGCAATAGCTTCAAGTTTGAAGACCCAAAGTAAACCTACATTTTTCATGAGTTTAAACAGTCACCGAACAAGGCAGCCAGTTAAGTAAGTAAGTAAGACAGTTAAGTTGTCTGTAACCATGTTACCTAAATTTCAGATTCTATGCTTCACTTTAGCTAATTGAGTTTAATTATTAAAATGCTTTTCATTTCACTACGCTATTGCTCAATAATCAAATTTCCCTTTCCACAAGCCTATTAACATCCAAGCGTTTTCTATAACAAGGCATCTTAACAGGGACTGTGTTGCTTGCTGAGCACTTCAGATAGGTGTGTTTCAAAGTACCTTGCAACAGATTGCATCACTTTAGTAGAAGTATCTTTTAGAGTGTCTTTCAAGTTATCCTTTAAGTTGCTGAAGAGTCTCCCTGCACCACCTTTCATCATGTCCAATAGTCCTCCCCCATAGCTAGACTCCATGTCAGGAGATGAGGCACCTTGAAAGAAGGAAAAGGAGACCCAATAAGCCAAAGACATTGTAAAAATACCCACTGCAGCAAATTTTAGATCAGTTACACGGATGTACTTATTAGAAAGAGATGAGAAAACAGAGGCATTAGGAGCAACCAAGGTAACGCATAGTATGACAAAACAGAACGCAACAACATTATTGTCCTGTTAAAACAAGATGTATTGACATTAACTATTTCTTGTTTTTCTTTTCCCGTTAGAGCTGAAAAAGATGAAACTGATCTGAGACAGAATAAGCAACAACAGGAACCAGGCACAGCAGGAGTAGGTTTAGATAAGAGCATCTGTCAACAGATTGCATTAGTTTTACAGGACCTGAGAGAGTTCCCAGACAAATTGATACATCTGAATCATAGCATTCCACTCTAGAGATTTTTATCCACAGAACCTCACCTCTCGAGTGAAGTTGAACTTTCTTACTTTTTTTCAAACCATGATATTTTACAGTGGCTTTGAATCACAAGCAAGTAACTTTGCAAAATGTCCCCTATAATAAAAAGAAGTCCAATGGAGTGATCTGGGGGAGCTTTTGGGATCCTCCTTTGTCATGGTCAGATCAAGCCCCGATTGCCACGGATACCACTCTGCCATCCGTTGAAGGGGGGCCACACCCATTAAATTGATCCAATCGGCGCTGACTGGAGCGAAAGATCCTCATCCCCTACTGTGTGGGGTGCCATAGGGATTGGTGTTCTGACCTAGGCTTCCTGAGACAGTAAAAAGACCCATGATTAGTCCCCAAACCCCTCTTTTTATTTCAATGGCTGTGAATTCTGTTCATTCAGAGCCCGTAATGAGTCACAAATAATTTGTAAAGAGTCCAACAGAAGTCTGCCACAGTCTTCAGGATAAGGCTGATAAGCACCCACCTTTATCTCCCTTGACGCACTGCCAAAGACCTAATTGGCAATTAGCTTTGCAAGGCCACACGGAGCACAGAGTCAAAACAGAGCTTCAGAATTTAAACTGACCAGAACGAACAAAGTTGCTTCTTGCAAAGGCTCATGTGCCTTTGCTCCTCCTTTAAATCTTATGGGAGGGGTCAATAATCTCTGAGCCCTATTCCCAAGTAGTCCCTTTTGTCTTAAATGTTCTTGCCTTCTGGCAGCTCTGCACATGCGCACACTGGGAACAGGCTCCCCCTGTTCCTCTGCCTTGCTGATGTCCAACTCTGGCGGCTCCGGAGGCAGCACATAACTCCCAGGTGGCCCTGGCCCCCTCTCTGCCTCCAACACAGAGCCCTTATCAGAGCCTTCCCCAGACTCCAGGACTGGCTCATGTTCCTCCCCAACCTCCACACTGTCCAACTCTGCTGCCAGCTCCGCAGGCTGCCAGCGGACCAGAACAATTGGTGCTCTCTGTGCTCCTATTCAACAATTACATGAGGCCACTGGGTGAAGTCATTTGTTGCCATGGAATGAGGTATCAGTACACTGATGATACTTAATTATAGAACTCTGTCCCTAACAAACTAAGCAATACTGTGGATATCCTATGCTGGTGCCTGGAGGCTGTAGGAGTCTAAATGGAAAACAACAGGCTTCAGCAAGACTGACTGGCCTTGCGGCCCACTGGTTCTGAGACTATACCATCTTTGCTCTGGATGGGGTTGCACTGTCCCAAACAGACCCTGTGTGCAATCAGGCAGTTCTCCTGGACTCACTATTCCTGTTCAAGGAGCAATGGCTACAAGGGCCTTTGTACAATTTTGCATTGTGCAACAGTTGTGCCCATTCCTAGATCAAGGGTCTTTAGCCACAGTCACTTATACTACCCTGGTCAGTAGTCACCATCTAGTTGATCTACTGTAAAGCAATCTACAAGCTGCATTGGTTACTAATCTATTTCTGGGTCCAATTCAAGGTGCTGGTTTTGTTCTTTAAAGCCTAACATGGCATGATGCCATATTAATCCTGGGACTCTCCTCCCCTGATTCTATCTGCCCATCCCTCTAGACCAATAACTTCCAACCTTTTGGACACCAGGGACTGGTTCTGTGGAGAGAGATTTTTCTGCGGACAGGAAGGGGCGTGGTTTCATGTGCTGCCTGCATCCCACAGATGGGGCTTCGTCTGTTTATGTGGCCTGGTTGCTGGCATGCTGCGGACAGGTTCCAGTCCATGCACTAGATCTAGCAAAGAAGGCAGGTCGCACCAGTCCCATCAAATAGGGAGCTTTGCTTGGTGGATCCCTACTTTATGGAACATTCTTCATCCTGAAAGCCAGTCTGACCTTATCCAGTTTAAATTTTCAGTAGTCCCTCAAGATCTGGGTATGTCATCAGGTCTGAGGACCTTAGGGGACTGGTGAAATATTGAGATGGCTCCAGTGTAATTAACAGCTGCTTTTTGCTATATATGGTACATATATATAGTTTTTTGCCTTTTATAATTTTAACATTTTTAAATATGACTATTTGTCAGCATACATGGCTTTTAGCTTTGTTATAGACCACTCAGTCACTTGTCTGTGAAACGGCAGCCATGGATGAAATAAATAAATACTAAATAATTATCAGTCTGGCAAAGTTAAACAGCTGAAAATAGCTCTCTGTCTATCAGGCCATAGATATAGGCCATATCTGTGGCATCATGCATTTCAGGAAATGAAATCACTATTTATTCAGGGCATTAGGAAATACTGTCCAATTGAATTAAGTGATGAAATGCTGCTCTGGAATATATTTAGACCCTCTTTTTGCCTCTATAAATCAAGGATAGCTCACTATTTGCCAAAATTTGGCTGGATGAACATGAAACTGAATCACCACTCTAAGGCAATAGCTTCATTGATGAGAATAATAATATTTCACCTCTTTTAGTGGGTTTTTGTTAGAGGAAGATTTCTTTCCGGGACATCCCTTTGTGTGAAGGAGGATTTTTTTTGTCAAAAGACAAGTAGCAAAAAGAGATAATATCCTCCAAAAACTTCTTTATGAATGAAACAGTCTTTACGATAATAATTTTCTTGATAGGACACATTTCTCCCCCGCCCCTCGGCACTACAAATGAATAGGAATATAGCTTCATTTATCTGCCTTTGGAAATATTTTAAACACATTATGCAAAAATGTAGCTCTCTAGAGAGGTTTACAATATCAGGAAAGATGGAAGAAAAGGAGGGGGGGTGATCAGCAACGAAGAAGATAGATTTGGCTGCATCAATGAAGAATATTGCAACTGAAGGCCTAAAGGACCAAGTTGTGGCAGGCAATCCTAAGAAAATCTATGTAGTTGACACCAAGTTGATGGGACATAAGTATCAATCATTCATGGATTTATACAACATGGAGTTGTAGTTGTCAGCTCCAATCCTTAAAACACATCCAAATATTCATTTTGTTGTTGTTTGTCTGCACAAGCGTTTGCCATTCATTCGGGTGGAACTATAATGTAGAGAGTTGCTGCAGCTTTATCCTTATCCCAAAGAAGAAAAATATATCCAAATATCCAAGTGAGTATGCTTCTTTGAATTTGGACATTCATTATAAAAGAGAACAAAGCTGAGACTCTCATAGCTTTTTCATGAAGAATTGTGTGGCAACTTTCTTCCAGAGAATTATAATAGCTGCAATGGCAAATTACCATCTAACTTATTTATTCATTCTTTTATTTTATATAATTCCTATACTGCTCCTATTATAAAACTGTCCACAGCCCACAAAGATAAAAATGAAGCAGAAAAAAAAACATAGGAGCAAAAACTATAAAATTATAATAAACAATGTTAATTATATTAATTCTTTGTGATGAATATTTAAGAAGTTTAAAAACAGAAATAGTTTACTGTTTCAACTTACTGGAAAGATTATTCAGAGGGAGGGGATAAAAAGATTAGTGATCGTGCTGATCATTTTAATTCTGCATTTCACTAACCTTTCACTAACATTTTCCTCAAACATTGCTCTCATTTAACTCTCCTCTATGCTTTCTCAAAATGGACAATTGAATTTTCCTTAAACACATTTTCAAAATAGCAACTTTGAGAAAAACCTGATGTGCTTTGGGTGTAAAAATGCTATGTAAACTGCCATAATATAAAACACACTCAAGGGTGATATGAACCTAAATGAGAATGCTGCTATGATCAAAACTATGTGACTGAGCTGAGCTGATAATGTTATTCAGCTCCAGAAACAAAGAGGCTTTAGAAATAGACTTTTCTCATTTCAAATTGTCCAAGAGAACAGACAGACGAGATAGTGTCTAAGAGATTCCCTTTTGTTTTCACAGATATGGAGATATCTCTCAGTTTCTTCATAAACAATTACTATGACACAAGAGATTTTAACTTCTAGAAATGGCCTTTTAAGAAAAGTTAATGCACCTTAGTATACTGAAAGCTATTTCAGTTAGTCAACATTAGTTCTTCAGTCTAATGTTTACTAAATATACCAACATCTGGTAATTTTCCTGATCTGAAGCTACTTTGAGTAACCTTAATATTTCTGGGAAATATTTAAAATGTAGGGCAATGCTAAAATTCCACCTGTTTGGTTTAATATGATGAGTTGTTCATAATTCATAGACTGGGGGTTTGTTATATGAGAGGAGCTAAACAGAGCTTGCTCCTGTGAGAATTTGCTTGAACATTAAAAGCAGCCACTTCTTCCATGCTTTCTATGTTCACTTTCAAAGATAAGAGTGTTTGAGAAGCTTTTCAATAACAATAGCAATAGCAGTTAGACTTATATACCACTTCACAGTGCTTTACAGCCCTCTCTAAGCAGTTTACAGAATCAGCCAGTGGTGGGTTGCTACCGGTTCACCCCAGATCGGGCGAACCTATAGCGGTGATGGCAGGAGGCTCTGCCCACCTGCCTGGACGCTTCTGCGCATACACAGAAGCACACATGCGCGAGCACCCATGAGTGAACCAGTAGCGACAGGATTTGCAACCCACTACTGGAGTCAGCATATTGCCCCCAACAATTTGGGTTGTTTTACTGATCTCGGAGGGATGGAAGGCTGAGTCAACCTTCAGCTGGTGAGAATCGAACTGCTGGCAGTTGGCAGAATTAGCTTGCAGTGCTGCATTCTAACTATTACATCATCACAGTTCTCTTAATATTCTCTCAATACTTGTTCTTTCCAATGACATGCTTCAAATTTTTTTTGTTTTAAGTTTCTGTTTTAATGTGTATATTGTGGGTTTTTTATTATCTGGCTGTATACCGCCCTGAGTCCTTCAGGAGAAGGGCGGTATAAAAATCTAATAAAATAAAATATAAATAAATAAATAAATAAAGACTTTTTTCCAGGGCCAGGACTTTAAAAAAACATCCTAGACCACTTCAAAGAATTTCAGCTCACTGAATCCTTACAATGAACAGGTTGTCTTCACAATTTCAAGAATAAAAAGAAATGTAAAATCCTCTGTCTGGATTTTAAAATGTAATTCACAGCAGAATTTGGAAATTGGGTACAAACTGAGAAAGACTTAAGAACTGAGTTTAGAAGCAGCTAACTTTAGGAGAGTGAAGGATCTGGGTTTTTGATTTAGCTGAAATGCACTTTTAGTATCAGAACTCCTTGTTCTGAACAATCCTGATACACTGGTCTAACAGATTATTCCAGACCGGTATCCTTCAAATATATTGGACTATAAGTCACACACCTATTGATGAGCTGTTAACTGACAATTGCTACCATATGACTTATACCTGAAAATAAAGCAATTATTATGAAGACATTATATGTCTTTGTCCCCCATAAAAAGGACAATCCCAAGATAGTAAATACAGTGGATCTTATAAGCTAGTAAATTTCTCAATACATTTTTTAATCTAATTCCTCTAATCTCTTTTCCATATTTGCTGGGAAAGGTGGAAGGACAGAGAAGGAGACAAGATGGATGGACTCATTTACAATGATGCAATGGATGCACTATGGGAAATCCTAAAAAGTTGGGGAAAGCTCATCATGGTGATGTGCTACGTGTGCTATGTGATGCTAAGAGGTAACATCAGTTTCATGGCACACAATCAACAAATCCAACATATTTGAAGAGCAACAAGATCAGAATAGGTTCATTTAATCCAGTATATGAGGATCTCATGTAATCAGTATACTAAATTGATTTTCCCGAGGAACAATTCCATAAAGCGTTTTGTCAATATGCATTAGAACTGCATCACTGCTATCAGTGGAAATATTCAGCTTTCATGCCTAAAATGAAATAAGCACTTCAGTATGTAAGAGGATACCTAGCTTATACAACTGAATTATTTCTGTGTTGCCTTCAGTTTGCAGAAAACATGTTATTAGATATAATAAAAGAGTGATTGGAAATGTGTGCCTTCATCATAAAATGAAAGATTAATAGTGTATATATTAGGTACTAGTGCTGGAATTGCGGTGCCTATAAACTCTATAGAATAGCTCAGAACAGACATCTCTAAAATGAGAATGGAGCTAAATAAATGGAAATAATTTTAAAAAGTGAAAGCATCCCCATCTGACTTTTCAAGTGATAAAACTTACGATGACGAATGCTTGAATGAGGAACAATTTACAGTCTTAGAAATGCTTTTGAGTCATCATATTTATTAAGTGTGAATGTTACTGAAATCTATAATAGCTTTTACATAAGTCTTGAGAATTGGAAAAGGGTTTTGCGGTTGTTGTTATCATAGACATTAATTTTGGAAGCATGGGGATTGAATTCATGCATAATGAATGTAGGAATACCCAAGTGATACACAAGCTACCTCTGAAAAACTCCAACAATTTGAGCTGAAGAATACTTACTACATGCAGTACTAGGCTTCTATTTTTAAATAAAACTTGCTAACTTTCATACCATTAACATCTTTTTATTATTCTGCATAGTCACTATGACCATTTTTGAATTCTACCAACAATAGAATTCACATAAAAAACATTTAAGAAGGCAAATGCAAAAGCAAACATTCATTCCCTTGGCATTCCTACCAACTGAACAGCTAGAGTAAGCAAGGCTGGGCAACTCATGCCTTGAGGCTTATGTGCAACCCTGGGAAGTGCCTCTACTCATGATTGCAAAAATACTGTAGCATATTCTTGATATTCTAACATCATGAACGGTGCGATACTTTGGTATACTTTGGTAATCTCGACTTACAACCATTTGTTTAGGGACAGTTCGAAGTTACAAAGGCAGTGAAAAAAGTGACTTATGACGGTTTTTCAAACTTACAACCGTTGCAGCATCCCCACAGTCATGTGATCAAAATCCGGGTGTTTGGTAACGGACATGTATTTATGATAGTTGCATTGTCCTGTGGTCATGGGATCACCATTTGTAGGTGATCCCAGCTGGCTTCAGACAAGCAAAGTCAATGGGGGAAGCCAGATTACTTAAGGACTGAATGATTCACTTAACAGCTGCAGTGATATACTTAACAACTGTGGCAAGAAAGGTCATAAAACGGGGTGCAACTCACTTAACAACTTCTTAGCAACAGAAATTTTGGGCTCAATTGTGGTTGTAAGTCAAGAACTACCTTAATAAAAAAATAAAAAAATCTCAATTCTTTCTCCAACCCATCTCTCCAACACGTGTGAGGTTGCTCCACCCAATCTGCAACCCTTGCCTGTTCCTAATATGTCATTCTTGCCCACCAGAGATTGCCCACTCTTACAGAGGATTCTTCTTTATCATTATACAGATGGCCAGAGAACCTACATGGTGTAATGGTTAAAGGCACTGAGCTCGAAACAGGGAGTTTTGAGTTCTGCTCTTGCCTCTTAGCCCTAGGAAGCAGTCAATGGCAAACCATTTCCAGAAACCTGTCAAGGAAACTTCTTGGACTTGTTGAGGCAGTCACTAGGAGTCAACATGACTCAAAGGTGTGCGCACATGCGCATGCACACCCACCCACACCTAATTATGTATTAATGAGGATGTGAAAGCTAACATCCAATGGATGTTCTTATTCCTGAAGTTCCAGGGAAGGAAATGATGCAAAGTAGACAAAATCATGTCTTCCAATATTGCCAAAATGATTAAAACTAGAATCTACCCAAACATGTAAACATCCGGGAATACTTTCCATTGGTAGTTTTAAGAAATTCATTCAAGAGAGACGACTTCCGGTATCCAGCGGCAACGGACGTCTGGAAGGCTTCTCTTGCCTCCAGCGCCCGAATCCGGCCGCCGCCGAGGCCCCCAGGGGCCAGGTGTTCCGAAAAGGACACCTGCCGCACGGACGCCTCGCCAGGGACCTCCCACCCGACATACAGGACTGTGGGGACCGATGCTGACGCATCCTAGGCTCGGCGGGGTTCGGAGGCCACAGGCCGCGGCCATTATTTTGGTCGTCGCCTGGGCCGCTGTGCCCGTGACACCGGGCATTGATTTATAACTGCAGCAGCCTGGTGGTGAACAGGAACGGAGAAGAATTGAGGAGGAGAAGGAAGGGAATATCGGTAAACGTGAGTGGACTGCTCCGGAGTGCGGGGGTTTTCTCCCCTGCGGTTGGAAGGAGCACGAGTTATTCTGGAGAGAGGAGAACTTAAAATAAGAAGATTACCGGTTTTGTGGAGCTCTGGAGAGAAGAGGTGATGGAGAAATTTAGGAGGGAAGGTTTGAGGCCCCTCCTTCTGGGGAACAGTGGTGGCGCCCAGCTTCCGCCTTCACTATGAGAATTTTGATGACATCACTTCCTTCGGCTTCCTGGTTGACTAACTGTACTCTGGACTCGTTGCTCCTGTGAGTGCCCCTGGTGGATCCGGAGGAAATTACAAGGATACTGTGCTTGCCTGAGGATTTTGATTCTTTTTTTTCAAATGGCAAAAGGTCAGAGACCAACTGCTGGAGAGATGGAGAGAATTTTGGAAAAGTTATCCAATATGGACAAGAAATTGATGAAAATAAGAGCAGAAATTGTGACTATCCAAAAGGATTTAAAGGATACTCAACAAGTCTCAGCAGAAAACAAGCAGAAAGTGGAAGGTTTGAGGGTGAGATGCGGCAGTGCAGAAAAGAGAGGAGACGACAGGCAATGCTGTGCTTGGACTACAGATGGATAAAATGTCTTATTTCCTTAGGTTTCAAAATTTGGAAGAAGTGGACCAAGAAGACTTGAGAGATGTTGTGACTAAATTGTTGGGAGAATTTCTTGGGAGAGGTGTTGATTTCATGAATTGGGATGTGGATCGAGTTTATAGAGTTAATTCGCAATATGCACGCACGCATGCAGTTCCCAGAGAGGTTCATGTCAAATTTGTGAGAAGAGGGACGAGATGAAATTCTTAGAAAACATAGGAGTGGGGCACTGATTTACAGGGGCAGGGAGATAGCCATTCTGAGGCAGATTCCCAGACAGGTACGTGAAAAAAGAAAGAAATATTATTTTTTGTCAAGCAAATTGTACCAGAAGGGAGTGGGCTTCAGATGGCTGATGCCAGAGGGATTGATGATTTTCCGGGAGGGCATTACGAAAAAAATCAGTACAATTGCGGAGGCTACGGCCTATGTGGAGGAACACAAAGCCTTCCTGGAATCAGATGACCCAGGAATTGAAGAAGGGAGGTTATAGACCGTGGGGCTGAGCGGGCTGCCGCTGTTGCGGCCCTGGAGTTGGGTCAGGCTGAACCCAGAGTTCTGAGATCCAAAACTAGGAAGTGATAAAGATATTTGGGATTGTGTTGGTTTTCCTTATTCTCTTTTGTACGATATTCTGTTTATTCTTGACTCTTCTTTATTACGTATTTAACATTTGCAAACTTAGCTACTGTGTCACCTGCTTGCCTTATGGCTGTTGTATGTGTTAAAAAATTTGAGTAAAATTCTTATTTTAGATAAGAAAAATGAAAATTTACCATACCTGATATGTATTTGTATAAACCTTTTTTGACTAATAAAAACTTTTTGAATAGAAAAAAAGAAATTCATTCAAAATTACACACAGTTGCAGGTTTTTAAATTTATAATATATTTCCAAATGGTTTTAAATGAAGCTATTTAACTTTTATCGATTTAGCTATTTAGCAATTTAGCATTTTAGCTATTTAAAAAAACTATCGATCAATATTTGAGGACTGTTTGCTTAAAACAATTATCACAGTTCTTAGGTAATATCTTCTATATCCTTAGAAACCTGTCACCTTTCAAATGTTGCTAAACAACAATTCCCCTGGATATATTGTTAATTCTGATAAGAGTTGAAGTCAGCAACTCTGAATTTCCAAAAAAATCAAAGATAACAAGATCCAGTAAGAATATTAAAACCCATTAGGTAATTTTTATCCTTTTCATGGAAAGCTTTAAATCAAGAACCATAACAACAGACAAATACATATGAAAATAAGTACAGATATATCACTGTCCATGTTGTTCACACGAGCATTTACTTTATTAACTGCAAAACAACATTTTGCAATTCAAAATTTCAATCAATGTTTTCAATTTTCAATTGAAAATCTGAAAAGCAGCAAAAAATCTATACATTTCAAAGTAAAATCATGATTTTTTAAAAAAATTATTTTAATCTTATTCCTTCTTGAAGTAGCAGATCAATCCAAGATCTGAAACTAGTGGAGTCTGCATAATTGCTGAATTTGCAAAGTCTAGTTTGCTGCTATTTTTTCAAATCAAACGAAGAGGAAGGAAATAAAACTACAAAGAGAAGGTAATGCATAATTGTTAGCAAGCAAAGTTACATTTAAATTATGATTAGCAGGTGACAGAATACCCCTTTCCTCTACAAGAGTAAATTAAACGTAATTATTATAAATCACACAGTTATTTCAATATAAATAAAAGTTAATATCAAATCCTTTAAAATGCGATACACGGAACATGAGATTTGGCTTTCTTTGTAACTTTGTAGCATTTTCTCAGCTCATCAAGAAAAATCCTTATATTTCTTGCCAAAATTTTGAGAAGCAGTACTATTTCTTTCTCACTCAGTTTGAAACTGGTCCAGGGAAGAGTGGTTTTATGAAGCAATTCATTCAACATCCTACTGTTTCAGAATTTGGGAAAAGCCAGAGTCTCCCTCTCTCTCACCCACATACCCCTAACTGCTCAACAAGATTGGGCACCATGTCAAAATAACTGAATGCTATAAAATTCTCAGTCTAAACAGGATAACTTTGAGGTTCAACTCCCCAAGACACTCTTTTTCCCCCCTAAATGTAGCAGCAGCACATTATTTGAGGGAAAATGCTTATGCATCAAAAAATGTTCTAGTCAGGAAAAAGGAAGGCTTCATCAGAAATGAACCAGAACTATGAATATATTTCTATAGTGCCAGCTTTCATGGCATTGAAGAAATCATGTCATTTAATGAAACGTGCCCCTCAACCAATTTTAGAACACAGCAGATAATTAATCAATAACTACCAGGTTATTGATGCAATCGATCAGCAATCCAGGTTGATCAGAGGTTGGACATCACAGTAACTAGCTTATTACTAGTTCTATAAACTGTCCAACTGAGATTTTAAAACAGATAAAAGATGTGGATATACAGCACCTTTTTGTAGGTCTAACTATGACCATTTCCCATAAAGACAGATACGCCTTTCCGTTTTTGCAGTGAGGAAAAAAAGGTGTGTCACTTGATGGATTTTTTTTTTTAAAGTAACATGCTGCTTGGGGTTTTAAGCTTCACCCAGTTAAACTAAAAACTGCTAGTTAGCTTTTAAATATAATAATAAAAAAACACCCTTGCTTTTTATTAGGGCTGAGCCTAATAGTCAAATAAATGACCCTTATTTTCAAGATAGCATAAGCAGCATCAGCTTTATATACAGATAGTTTCCCAGTGCAGACATTCACTTTCTTTCTTTCAATAAATATCAATGAAACAAAAACCTCTTTTTAAGCAGAAGATTTACTGCCAAAGACCAAGTACTTCTGAAAATATACATTTGCTCCTTTCCAGGGTTTCCCTGAAGAGGTCATTGCTAATAGTTTTGGTCTCACACCAAGGCACACTAGCAAAATAGCCCGAAGCAGTCTTCTCTGCATTTCCCTCCCTCTCTCTCTCCCACCCACCCACTTATTCACAAGCACACACACAGCCCGAGAACAATACACTGATCGGCGCGGTTCCTTTGCGCCCCGCCCGTCCTTCCCCCACCCCCCACCCCTTGCACTTAACGGAACAGCGTGACAAGAAGGGACAGGTTTCATTTAACTGCTCTTAAAAGCTCTGTCCATTTTTAGTAAGCAGGCCCTCGCCTTAGAAAGGGCAAACCGGTCCGGCCAGGTCCGCTCCGACCCCTCCACCAACACAGTCCTCGCCCGGAAGGTTGGGCCCTAAGTACATCTCTCCCCCCACCCCCGCCCCACTCTCTTCCCCGCGCAGAGGCAGTCAACCTGCTACCTGAGCTGTCCATGGTGCTGCAGTCGAGCGGCTGATGCTGATGCTGTCGCGCTGGGCTCCTGGCTGCTGCTACCACCGCGGGGATCACCCCTTGTTTGCCGAGGTTGCCTCCGCCGCCGCCGCCGCCGCCGGTTCGCTCCCGGCTGCTGCAGAAGTCACCGTTGCTGTCCACCAGCTGCAAAGATTCATAGCCATCATTGTTGGTCTTTTTCCGGTAGCTCCCGAGGAGACTCATGGGCGAGTGAGACAGAGAGTGTGTCACCGCGGACATAAAAGGCGGGAGAATCGCAAACAGCTCACCTTCCCCTAGAGGCGGAAGCAGCCACACACCCAGAGCGGGGCTGCAGCCCCAGCAGGGCCTTACTTGCTAGCTGACTGGGTGTGAGCGCAGGCGGTGGAGGCAAGCGACCTCCCCGCCTCTCGTCTCCCGTCCCCGCCTCTGCCTGGCAGCTATTGGAGCAGCCTTGGGAGGCACACCTTGCCGGCTGCTACAGATACTGAAGTCCGACCCTTTAGTCTCTTAATGCCTACTGCTTTCAGGAAGCGATGCCCGGAAGCAATGTAAGAAGGCCTCCAGCGTGCCTGCGCACGCTTCTCTACCGCTTGGCTTCCACACCATCCCGCTACTTCTAGCGACTTAGAACGGAGCGAGATCAAGCAGCATGCAAAGCGGCATGGCCCCCTGCAGATCATCTTCATCCCGATTCAAGGCATTCAACATTCCAAGGTTAAAGAAAGGCAGCAGGCACAGGCAGGAAGTGGGTAGAATCCATCCCACTCAAAAATCTTAAGATTGGAATCGAGCAGGCAATGGTGGTTGTTTTTCCCCTTGTGACACTCTAAGGAGGGATTACTTGGACTTTGAAGAAACAGGGTAGAAAGAGTTGCTCACACTTTGGAAATTTGGTGTTGAAGATACAACTGATAGCCAAGAAGACAAACAAAAGAATTATTTAACAAATCAACCCAGAGTTTTCACTTGAAGTACACATGACCGGGTTCAAATTATTCTACTTTGCACAAATTATTCAGTGGACAAGCTCTCTGATGAAACCTATAAAAATTCCAATGGTGAAAGGAAAGGGAAGATGAGCGGTAACAAACTGAATGAACTCAGTTACAGCAGCAATGAGTGCACTACTGGAAGTCCTATGGACCAAGTAGGAGGCAAATCCACCTGGAGAAAAACTATATGATCACTGAGAATCAACACTAATTTGACAGGACATAATCGATTCTCAAAACCTCATCTAGTGCTCTGTTCCTTCCTTGAAGCCCAAACTTCCTTTATCTTTGAATCCTACAAGTGGAAAATTGGCCAACTCTCTGCCATCTAGTCTTTCCTTATCACTAACATCAGAGCCAGAAACATAGAAGTGAATATATGCAAGTATCTAATGAAGCCTTTACAAGTCACCTTTGCTACTTATACTAATATTCAAAATGTTACAGCATTTTCATCCACACAATAAATGCTAGTGGTCTATACAAAAGATTGCTACCTGGAATGCAGGTCCAAACTTTTACTAAGCTAGGATAGCTTGAGCAACTAGAAGAACTATATTTTTATAAGTGAAACTCACCGCAATAACGTAAGATCTATTTATGCTGTCTTTTTATATTAATAATTAGTACATCTTCCAAGGAATGGTTTCAGTTTCACTAATTGTAATTGGATTTATTTAAATTATATCCCTAGGATTTGTATATATTTATATATCTTACAGCTGGTCAGAGTTACTTCAAACTGCAAGACGGGCAGAAAATAAATTCGATAATAATAGTTCTAATTCGTCTCTAATCCATTTCCAATCCTGCCCATTCATGCAGTCAGAAATTCTAGGAGTACATTTAATTAAAATTGGTTTTGTTTAGAAAACCAGAGGTGCTTTGTTTTGCTGTTATTGGAATTTACAAATGTAAATTTAAATTTAAATATCCATAGTAAAAATCCACTGTTTCTGCATCGGATTCTAAGAGAGAGAGAAAAAATGTCCCAAAATATTATTGGCTGGCATTTTAGACTGGGACATTCTAGACTAGAATGTTTTTCCTATCCTTGCTTGATCCAACCCTGCTCATATTAACATTTTTAAATAGAGGATGACAACACACAACAACCAGATTTCAGTATTCAGTGGATATGTTTGCAGTTTATGCTCTCATAAACGTGTATAAAATCTCAGGTAAAACCCTATTCTATCAGATTTCTATAGTATAGACTTCCAGTTGGAGATATTATGGCAGATCCATCAACCTGGAGGGCAGTCAAAGTAGGATAATAGACTGGACTAGATTCTTTAGTGGTGTTACTGAACTACAAAATGTAAAATCTGAATTGAGCTCCCTGAAAATTACACCCTACAAATCTTCTATTTCAGTACCCATTTATATCACATTATTGACAATTGCAGACAAGACTTGCTTCTGCCTCTCAGCTGTTAATATAATTATCCAAGGTGCACCTTAACAAAATATAACCTGGTAGTTTTGCCTCCAACGTTTAAAAGACCCTCCAGATGTGCTTCCAAACTTCCAGCTGTTAATACTTTCAAGTTCAGTCCCTTCCCATGTTTCTATCAATATTTTTAGCAACAGAAACAAATAAAAAAAATAAACAAATCATTAAGTGTTGTACCTTATGATTCTTGACAAATGATTCTTGTCTTTTTATGTACACTGAGAGCATATGCACCAAAGACAAATTCCTTGTGTGTCCAAACACACTTGGCCAATAAAGAATTCTATTCTATTCTATTCTATTCTATTCTAAAATATTATTAAAAAGGGCATACAAGCTTCAAAGTTCAGGTATTTATAATGCAGATGGCAGATCCAGACAGAAAAAAATAATCTGAGCCTGGGCTTGGTCTCCCTATGTGCAACTCTTATACAGGATCAGATATTTTATACATGTTCAGAGGCATTTTTGTATTGTATGATTTTCATACCAACAAAACCACGGTTTTTTTAACAAACATCTAGAAATGGGTTCTCAGGCATGGTTCACTATAACTGCACATTTGATTTTTATCTGTTCAGTAGTAATTACTCTAGATCTAGAATTGGTCAGGGTTTAATTGTTTTGAATATATATCTTGGGCAAGGAACGACATTGTAATTTTTAGTGCTGTTACTGGCTAATGGGATGGGCCCCTTTATGACCTGTCAACTTGAACTCTCAGAATTCCTCAGCCAGTTCTGAGAGTTGAAGTCCACAGGTCATAAAGGGGTCATAGTTACCCACCCCGGGTTGACATCTATCCAGTGACACAGTCAGAGTGATACAATCCTAATTAGAAGCCCCAAGAAGCTTACTATTTTCACATTATAAGAACATAAGGCAATTATAGAAGGCAATAAAGTTCAAGGTGTGATGACTTATCCTTGTATAAAATTGGGTCTTTCATACATATTCTTTTAATCTTTCCAAAGTTCATGTTTTTCTTGTGCTACAACTCCTTTCAATACCATGCTTAGCCATGCTAAATAGTAGCCCACATGTGGACTAGACCAACTTGGAAGAGGCTGCTTTCCAATCATGTGAGAACTACTACAATAGGAAGCATTTGATGTGCATTTCTGAACCATTTAAAAAAACAATCCATATTTCAGACATCTTATGATGAATAGACCCATGAAAATTGGATGGGAGTGAAGCCAACGTTTTGGCTATCTAGCAGACTTTTCCCTCATTCAAACAGCTATAATCTTCTTCTAAAATTCTTTTCTAATATTATCAGCATCCCATCGAGTTTTAGTGTGTCTTCATTGTTTTCTCAAGACAAGATTTTTCTTCCTTTTCTTATCAGCATGGCAAAGTTTTTAAAAAAGAGTAGGATTCCTGAGTTTTTTACAGTTTTGAAAGAGAAAAAGGCAGAGTATGATACCCACCAGTAGTGGGATTCAAATCCCAGTGCTACCGGTTTGCTATTGGTAGCGTTGGGGCACCGGCGCACTTTGTGAGTGTGCGGTGCTCCAAAAATGCATGAGCAGAGCATTTTTAATGATGTCTGGGTGGGTGGGAGGAGCCTCCCGCCGCCACCACTACCGTTTCGTTGGAATCTGGGCGAACCAGGAGCAACTCACCACTGATACCCACCAAGCATAGCTTATCATGAAACTACACCACTTGCAGTTCCCTTTCTCCTAACTATTAAAGGAACATAAGCCTTTTAAATCTGGCCATTCTAATGTTTAAAATTTGCCAGCACTATGGTGTAATTTCAATTTGCATATCACATAGCTGTTTCTCCTCTTCATTCAAAAGAATGCAATTTGGTAAGGAATATATCAGGGAAGGCAAATTGAAAGAGGGTGGAAAAAAATCAATAAATTCTTAAAGAATTGTTAAATGGAGCCATTTTGTTCCACTATTGAATTTTATAGCTCTTTATAAGGATGTACTAATGGTTTAGATTCATTTTTTTTAAATATAGATGAAAATTAATTTTGTTGGAAATTTTGTCATGAAGCAGCAATTTACAAAATATTTTGGTGCCAAATCATTTTACCCTTTAAAGATTTCAATATTGATATAATGTGCACTATCCCAAAATCCAAATTAACTAAACTTGGAAAAGGAATTATTGGTTCTTATCAGATAAGAGGGAGATGGACAAAATATGCAGGGGAGGAAGACAACTTACGTCTGACCTAATGGTGTTTCTTCCAATATATTGTGGTATAACTGTGTCTAACAAGAAAATACAAGATAAGCCACAAGACAGCTTGAGAGCCGTATACTTTAGGTAAAACATTATCTAAAGGTTTTTCACATTTTATCCACCCATTAGCAAATTATTCTTCTTCACATATTTTGGGAATATGTACGGTAATTTATGGAAACACTGAGGAAAGCTTCTTTAAATGTTCTCTTCTCTTATGGCTAGAAATATTTTCCCTTTCCTTGGTTTTCTTATAACTCTTTCTTATAAGCCTATTGGAACCTCCTCTGCATTATTCTTCAGCAACACAAGGCTTCCTGATGTGGTAAATTATTATTTCATTATCTCCAGTCGGTTTGGGGAAGGCTGATCCATATGTTTACTTGGAGAAAATTGCATTGTGGGACTTTACTTAGGAACATGTCTTTGTAAGATTGAAATCTATTGTGGTTTTGGGTCTCCAGTAATTCCTACTGATTCTCTGTTAAAGTGATGACTGGGTTTTAGTGTCTTTAAATGAGTATGTAATAGATACAGTATTCCACATAACTGTATCTCCAAGTATAGCCAGGGGTGAAATGCTCCCGGTTCGGATCGGATCACCCAATCTGGTAGCGATGGTGGTAGCGATGGTTCGGAGAACTGATAGCAAAAATCCCTGGGCCCCTCATGCCCAGCTGAGCCGCGATCATCAGAGGGTTTTTTTTTTCACTTTTTTTCACTTTTTTCTTCAGCCAAAGAAAGAATAGAATAGAATAGAATAGAATAGAATAGAATAGAATAGAATAGAATAGAATAGAATAGAGCACAAGGAATTTGTTTTGGTGCATATGCTCTCAGTGTACATAAAAGAAAAAGAAAAAAAATACCTTCATCAAAGGTACATTTACAACACAAATGATGGTCATAGGTTGCAATTTAACCCTTAATGATAGCAACAAAAAGTTACAGTCATACAGTCATAAGTGGAAAGAGATTGGGGATGAAAACGATGAGAAGATTAATAGTAGTGTAGATTTAGTAAATAGTTTGACAGTGTTGAGGGAATTATTTATTTAACAGAGTGCTTTTAAAAGTAAAAAAAAAAGCCTCTGATGATCGCGCGGCTCAGCTGGGATCGTCAGAGCCTTTTAAGCATTTTTTACAACCACTTTGGCCGAAGAGGTTGTAGAAAAAATGCTTTTAAAAGTAAAAAAAAAGTTGGCCACACCCACCCAGTCACATTATCCCACCACCACCAAGCCACACCCACAGAACCAGCTGAATATAGCACTGCAGTTATTTGCCGTAATAGCTCAGGCTGTTAGAAGCCTGTTATTAGAACACAGCAGCCTGGAATTACTGCAGGTTCAAGCCCGGCCCAAGGTTGACTCAGCCTTCCATCCTTTATAAGGTAGGTAAAATGAGGACCCAGATTGTTGGGGGGGCAATAAGTTGACTTTGTAAAATATACAAATAGAATGAGACTATTGCCTTATACACTGTAAGCCGCCCTGAGTCTTCGGAGAAGGGCAGGATATAAATGTAAATAAATAAAAAATTTTCCATGAACATGAATTTATGGAGGAGATGGAATCTAATAAAGGAGATTATTTGTAGGCAGAGGTTTGTCCTCTGAGTTTTGCAGCTTGACTCCCAGACATTTCATTACCAAGCTAGGTAATATCTTCAGCAGGATTTGGGATGAAGTGTCTTGTTTGTTTCTATAGGTCCTGGGTGGTCGGTTGGTCTTGTGACTGGTTGAGTCACAACTCTGGCGAGAATATTTGTAGCTCAGGATTGAAATGAGTGCTCTTGGAGCTTGGTTGTGACTAGCACTGATGTTAACCTAGTTTGGGTAATGAAGCATTTGCAAGAAAACAACCAAGCTCAGAGAACACCAAGGATTCACTTTCCCTCAGCACAACTCACCTCACAGGGTTGTTGTTCTGGGGAAAATAGGAGAAGGAAAGGAGTACTAAGTATGTTCACTGCTTGAGTAATAAGGGTAGAATTTTAATTTCTTTAACAAAATTAAAGAAAGTAGAAAGAGCACCATACAACACTTCGTGATCTTTATACTGAAGCTTGTTTTCTACTCTATATACTTACACACATACATACTTCCATATTCCTCTCAAGAACACGCCACAAAAATATACTCAGTTACTGGTTTAAAAGATATAATTGGTCAGTATGGCAAAGTATCTGGATTTAAGGTGAATCAACAAAAGACAAAGATGATAACTAAAAATATGAATATACAACAAAAAGAAGAGTTAGAAAGAACTACAGGTTTTGAAATTGTTAAAAAGGTTAAATATTTAGGAATATATATTACAACTTCAAATGTTAAATTATATAAAAATAATTATGAGGTATTATGGCAGAAGGTATGGAAAGAAATGGAGAGTTGGAAGAAGTTACAACTATCTTTGCTGGGAAGAATAGCGGCTATAAAAATGAATGTTTTGCCCAGGTTTTTATTTTTGTTTCAAATGATACGGTGCTTAAGAATGATATTAAATTACAGGAATGGCAAAAGGGGATTAATAAATTTGTATGGATGGGCAAAAAACCAAGAATAAAATTAAAAATAATGCAGGATACAAGGGAAAGGGGGGGTCTTAAAATGCCTAACTTAAAATTGTATTATGAAGCAGTTGTCTTATCATTAATTACTGATTGGATTAATTTAACTGAGGAAAGAGTTTTGAATATAGAAGGTTATGGTTTGTTATATGGGTGGCATGCCTATTTATTATATGATAAGAAAGTAGATAAAATATTTAAAAATAATATAATTAGAAATGCATTATTGAGGGTTTGGAGGAAATATCAATATAAATTAGATGGAAAGATTCCAATATGGGCAATCCCGAGACATATGATAGAAAATATAAATATATATCAAAAGATGGAGGTAGTTACCTATAAAGAACTTCTCTGTATGGAAAAGGGGGAATTACAATTAAAATCTAGAGAAAAGATGGGGGAAGAAGGTGGTTCCAATATGGACAATTACAAGCTAGATGGAAATTAGATCAAAAAATAGGTGTTAAGCAAATTGAGGATAATTTGTTAAAACAAATGAGAGATCAAGGCCAACAGCATATTAAGAGGTTGTATAATGTATTAGTAGAAATAGACTCAGAGACTGAATTGGTTAAGGATTGTATGATTAAGTGGGCACAAAATTTTCAGCAACCAATAATGTTGGAAACTTGGGAAAGAATTTGGGTGAGGAATGTTAAATTTACACAAGCGCAAAATATGAGAGAAAATTTTTATAAGATGTTTTATAGATGGCATATAGACCCCCAAAAATTGTCATGTATGTATCCTAATGTACAGGCTAAATGTTGGAGATGCGATTGTGAAGATGCCACTTATTACCATATATGGTGGACTTGTAAAAAGTTAAAGCATTTTGGATTAAAGTATGGTGGATCATGCAGAATATTTTGAAAAGAAGATTAAGTTTACTCCAGTTCTTTTACTAGGAATAATTATGGATTGTACAGCTATAGAGACTAAATTGATTTTGAACTTAATAACAGCCATAAGACTTTTGATTGCTCAATATTGGAAGAAAGAAGAATTACCTACAATTGAAGAATGGACACTTAAAGTATCAAATCTGGCAGAAATGGCAAAAATCTCTGCTTACTTGAAAGACTATACACAAGAAAAATATATTTTAGAATGGAAAATGTGGATTGATTATATTCAGAATAAGTATCAGATAAAAAAATATCGAATAGCATATGAGTAAATTTAGGAAATATTTTGTATTAGATATATTTCTGAAGGAGAGGGGAATTGAGAGTGTGATTAAGTGTGGAGAGACTAGAGATTATAATTTAGGAATTATTTTAGATTATGATTGTTAGTTTTGATACCCTGCATTTTGTTCTGGGAAGTCGGGGTGGGGGCAGGGGGGTATGGGGGAGGGGAATTGGGGGGTTGAGGCTAGAGATGGAGTGATGGTGAATGTACAGGGATTATTGAAGATGTATAAATATAATTAATGTAGGGTCGGGTCTGCCCAGTTACCATTTTAGAATGGTGGGGAGGGAGAAAAGAGAGAGTAGGAGGTAGGAAAGAGGAGAAGAGAAAGGAAGAGGGGTAGAAGAGGGAGAAGGAAGGTGTAGGGTGGAGGGAGGAGAGGATGTAGATAAGAGAAGGAGAGGAAGGTTTGGATAGTAAAAGAAGGTAGAAGAGGGGAGTGTTAAAAAGGAGGGTGGTGACTGGGCAGGCCCGACTAAATGTATATAACTGTACATTGAATGAATTGTTTGAATAAAAAAAAAAAAAGAACACGCCACAAAATGGTCTAATCTTACAACACTGCTGCATTTGCTCACGTTTGTCAGATACTCTCAACCAAGGAATTTAAATCAAGCCTTACAACGCCAAAGCAAAATGGCAACTCATGAAGTGTGAAAAACAGATCAATAGAGTTATATTTGTACCCAAGACATATTGTATTTGTTACAGGACAGATTCAGAAGGCAAAAGAACAGAACTATTACTTGGTTCTTGCTGAAACCGCTCTCATATATCATCCAAGATCTCCTGTCCAACCTACATGTGAGGCAATTTTCAGCCTAGGCAGAAACTGCAAGAGTGTCCACTGGAAGTTATAAGAACAACAGAGACATCCTGGCAGAAGAGCTGGGGAAAATATGTTAGTTAAGCGATTATACTACAAACTTTATTGATTAATTGATTTTATTTTTTTATCCCTCCTTTATTACTTTATAAATACTTTTATAATTCAAGGTGGCAAACATGCATAATACCCTTTCCTTCTCCTATTTTCTTCACAAAGATGACCCTGTAAAGTGGATTGGGTTGAGAATAAGCAACTGGAAAGCATGGCTGGTTTCTAGACCAGCACCTTAACCACTATACCAAACTATCTCTCATTATGTTCCATTATTAGACCAAGTGGATGAAAAAAGAGGACTCCTGCTGACCAGATAAGAAAATTGTTTTCCGAAAGCCGTGATAGATAGGGAAAAGGGGGCTTTTGACTTGTTGAAAGGTGAATGATGTTGAGTAATGAATATTCCGCAATCAAAGAACCAAAGCTTCAGAAATCCATGACTCTCACTGCCAGAAGAGAACTTAGGCAGGAATGTGAAGGATCTGGAAATACAATTAGGGCTTTTATCAAACCTTCCATGTAACGATTACAAGAGGAGAGCTGTTGACAGTTAACAACTAAGTTTGGGTTTCTCAACTATGAACCTTGCTACCAATGTGAAGAACTCCTGAGGACATAAAGGCTACACCTCATGAAGTAAGAGGTATCATTAACAAGCTCAGAGTTTTCTACTCCAGTGCACAATTATTGGAAATCAAGAGGAAATCCTAATGCAGGAAAACAAATAACAAAAATTTGCTGGGTTGACCCACATGATCAGAATATAATCCTGGAAGGTTGCAACTCAAACAACAGGCACAATTCAGGAGAAAGGGAAGAGGTATGGTCTTTTCTTCTATGTTAAAAAAGCATGACTCAAAGCACAAATCTAGTGAAAGTGTTTGGGTGGGGGGAAAAAAGAGAAACAAAAACGATGACATCTTGAGAGTTTATTATTGATTGCCAGATCAACAGAAATATAGGTATGGCCTTTCTGCATCAGATGACGTGCTTTTAAAAAGGCATGTGAATGGAAGATACAACTGTTCTGCCATAGGCTGGAAATCAAACAACCAAGAGACCCAACAAATTCCTGTCTACTCTTGCTAACAACTTTATTTAGCAGAAAATGGAATAAACAAAAAGGTAATCTGCTATCTGACCTAATTTTTTTTTAACCAACAAAGAGGAATTGGTTGAAGAAGTGAAGGTGACCACCGGTAGAACCTTGAGGGAGAATGAGCATGTTATTTTTGAATCAAGAGATGAATCAAACTTGTATAAAGGAATTTAAAAGACTAGATCTTAATGAACGCCAGCAGAAGATAGGTCAACTGGAAATCCTGAAGGAGAGACATGCCTACAAAGGCTGGGAAAGCCTGTGAAGTACTGAAAATATAGCTTTCTAAAAGATTGTAACGGAAAAAGGGGCTTATGTAGTGATGTGCAATCAAAAAAACAATATAAGGCAATCGTCAAAAACTATATTGATTATATTATCGTACAGTCACTAAAGTGTGGAATGAGCCAAGAAAAATATATAAAAAAATAAAAAAGTCTTTTTTAGTTCTATCAGAAAATAAATTCAGGTCTGTTGTAAGAAAGAAGAGGTGAATTGGTAATATAGAGCAGGGGTCACCAACCTTTCGGACCTCAGGGACCACTAAATTCATAATTTTAAATCCTGCAGACCACTAATATGATCTGCCTAATGATCAGCTGGGTGGGAGTGGCTGAGTGGTCATGTGACTGGGTGGGCATGGCCAACTTGACATCATGCACATCGAGGGGTGCCTCACTGGCCTCTACTCGCCCCTCCTCTCCCAGCCACTTCTCACCTCCCCGCTTGGGCTCCTTAGAGCCCCAACAGGAAGCATTGTTGGAGCTAAGCAGTCACCATGAGCAAGAGTTGGCAAAACAGCTGCTGAGTTCAAATTGATCTGTCCAAGAAGGAGGCTCATTAGAAGCACCTCACTGAGAACTACAAGCATAGGTTTTCCAAGCAGAGGGAAGACCTGCGGGAGTTCAAGGCCAGGTACCGGCATCTGGAGGCTCAGTGGGCTGAGATGGTCAGCCAGTTCCAGGCCATGATATAGTCCCACTGGAACAAGGCCCTCCGGCTCATTACCACCAGTGGTGCTTCCCTCTGCTTGGAAAGCTTATGCTTGTAGTCTTCAGTGAGGTGTTGCCCTCCGGCGCTTCCCTCCAAAGCCCTGCACCAGGAAGCTCAAGCAGACCCCAAATTGGAATTTCTGTCCCCCTCTGCCCCATACAAAAAGACCCTGAAGGGGAGACTCTCTGCAGCAACACAAGCGTTCATTGCACGTATCTGGCCCAGGGGCCGTAGTTTGAGGAGTCCTGATTTAGTGCAATATAAAAAATGCAAATAATTTTTCTGCAGACCACCAACATTTTGTCATGGACCACCAGTTGGTGACCGCTGATCTAGAGTAAGGAGGCAAAATACTTATTTTACATCTGTCTTCTCTCAGAAGGGAAACAAAGCCCTAACTTTCAATATAGCACTTAGGCATCAAACCCAGGCTGTCAGCTTTCCGACAAGTTCAGTGTCTTTAACTGCTGAGCCATAGTACCCCCAAGTCCTTTACCTTCACATCAGAGGTGGTATTCATCAGATTCTGACCAGTTCTGGAGAACCAGTAGCGGAAATTTTGAGTAGTTCAAAGAACCGATAAATACCACCTCTGACTGGCTCCATCTATTCTCTGCCTTCCAAGTCCCAGCTGATCGGGAGGAAATGGAGATTTGCAGTAACCTTCCCCTGGAGTGGGGAGGAAATGGGGATTTTGCAGTAACCTTCCCCTGCCATGCCCACCAAGCCACACCCACAAAACCAGTAGTAAAAAAAAAATTAATCTCACCACTGCTTCACATTCTCAGGACCAGACTAGAACATCAGAGGGAAGTGAAAGAACCAGCAAAGGGAATCACAGAATTTTTAACAGCAGTATTTGGGAACTTATTATTTATTTGTACCCCATCTTTATTATTTTTAAAAATAACTCAAGGCAGTGAACATATCCAACACAACACACCTTCCTCCTCCACAAAGAAAGGTTTCAGAAAAGCAGAAGGAGGCAAACGCCCTATTCTTTAAAAAAAATATATGAGAAGTTACAGTCCTGACATTCATACAAGGCAAGGTCTCCAACATATTTGTGAATGCTTGAAGGAGAATCATTCAAAGTGAGGTGGGTAACATATAAATTTAATAAATACATAAATAAGAACAAAATAACATGAGCTGGCACAGATTTATACCAAACAAATAAGCCTGTGTCTCCAAATATTTGGTAATTTTATCTTTAATAGCAATTTCCACTATCTTTCCTGGAACAGACGATTAGCTGACAGGCCTATAACTTCCTGGATTTCTCAGAGAGCCCTTCTTAAAAATTGCAGTTATGTTAGTCACCTTCCAGTCTTCATCTACAGAAGCAAAGTGTCGAGACAGGTTATATATTTTAGTTAAGAAGTCCATAATCTCAGGTTTAAGCTCCTTAATATTTTATTAAGTGACAAGAAATAAAACCTTCTCTGTTATGACTCCCTCCCTATGAAACACCATCCTTGAAGAGGTAAGATTGTCCCCTAATTTGACACTATTTTGCAAGGCCTTGAAGATTTATTTTATTTATTTATTTATTTGATTTCTATACCGCCCTTCTCCCGAAGGACTCAGGGCGGTGTACAGGCAAGAATAAAACAGACGGTATAATATACAAATTTAAAATGCAGTTAAAAAACTTATTTTAAAATTGGCCTGAGAAGTAAAATATATAATAAGCTAAAAAAACCCATTTAAAATTAATTACTAAGAATTTAAAAATTTGTTAAAATCAATTTAAGCCAGCCCTGCGTAAATAAAAAGATGTGTCTTCAGTTCGCGACAGAATGTCCGAAGGTCAGGTATTTGGCGTAAACCCGGGGGAAGTTCGTTCCAGAGTGTGGGAGCCCCCACAGAGAAGGACCTTCCCCTGGGGCTGCCAGCCGACATTGCTTGGCGGACGGCACCCTGAGAAGTCCCTCTCTGTGAGAGCGTACGGGTCGGTGGGAGGCATGTGGTAACAGCAGGCGGTCCCGTAAGTACCCAGGCCCTAAGCCATGGAGCGCTTTAAAGGTAGTAACCAACACCTTAAAGTGCACTCGGAAGGCCACAGGTAGCCAGTGGAGTCTGCGAGGAGGCGGTGTTATATGGGAGCTACGCGAGCTCCTTCTATCACCCACGCAGCTGCATTCTGGACTAACTGAAGCCTCCGAGTGCACTTCAAGGGGAGCCCCATGTAGAGAGCATTACAATAATCCAAGCGAGAGGTAACGAGCGCATGAGTGACCGTGCACAAGGCATCCCGATCAAGGAAGGGGCGCAACTGCCGAACCAGGCGAACCTGGTGGAAGGCCCCCCTGGAGACGGCCGTCAAATGATCTTCAAATGACAGCCGTTCATCCAGGAGGACACCTAAGTTGCGCACCCTATCCTTTGGGGCCAATAACTCGCCTCCAACAGTCAGCCGCGGCTGCAGCTGACTGAATCGGGGTGCCGGCATCCACAGCCACTCCGTCTTGGAGGGATTAAGTTTGAGCCTGTTTCTCCCCATCCAGACCCGTACGGCTTCCACACACCGGGACAGCACTTCAACAGCTTCATTGGGGTGGCCTGGGGTGGAGAAGTACAGCTGGGTGTCGTCAGCGTACAGCTGGTATCTCACCCCAAAGCCACTGATGATCTCCCCCAACGGCTTCATATAGATGTTGAACAGAAGGGGCGAGAGAATCGACCCCTGCGGCACCCCACAAGTGAGGTCCCTCGCGGTCGACCTCTGCCCCCCTGTCAACACCGTCTGCGACCGGTCAGAGAGATAGGAGGAGAACCACCGATACACGGTGCCTCCCACTCCCAATCCCCCCAACCGGCGCAGCAGGATACCATGGTCGATGGTATCAAAAGCCGCTGAGAGATCTAATAGGACCAGGGCAGAGGAATAACCCCTGTCCCTGGCCCTCCAGAGATCATCCACCAATGCGACCAAAGCTGTCTCCGTGCTATACCCGGGTCAGAAGCCGGACTGGAACGGGTCTAGATAGACGGCTTCATCCAGGTATTGGGGTAGCTGTCGCGCCACAGCACCCTCTACAACCTTCGCAACAAAGCGAAGGTTGGAGACTGGACGATAATTACCCAAAATAGCTGGGTCCAGGGAGGGCTTCTTGAGGAGGGGTCTCACCACCGCCTCTTTCAAGGCGGCAGGGAAAACCCCTTCCAACAAAGAAGCGTTGATAATCTCCTGGAGCCAGCCTCGTGTCACCTCCTGAGTGGCCAGTACCAACCAGGAAGGACACGGGTCCAGTAAACATGTAGTGGCATGAAGTCTCCCCAACAACCTGTCCACGTCCTCGGGAGCCACAGGGTCAAACTCATCCCAAATGGACTCAACAAGACGTGTCTCCTCTCCCTCACTTGGATCATCCCAATTTCGGTCCAGACCATCCCGGAGCTGAGCGATTTTATTGTATAGATAACCACTAAACTCCTCAGCACGTCCCTGCAACGGGTCATCCCGCACCTCCTGATGAAGGAGGGAGCGGGTCACCCGAAACAGGGCGGCTGGGCGGTTATCTGCCGACGCAATGAGGGTGGAGGCATATGAACGCCTCGCCTCCCTCATTGCCACTAGGTAGGTCCTAGAATAGGACCTAACTAGTGTCCGATCAGCTTCAGAACGGCTGGACCTCCAGGTGCTCTCTAGACGACTTTTCCGGCGTTTCATCTCCCTCAGCCCCTCAGAGAACCAAGGGGCCAAACGAGATCTACACCAGGTCAGAGGTCGCAAAGGCACGACACGGTCCAAGGCCCCAGCCGCGGCCCGCTCCCAGGCCGCAACTAGTTCCTCAGTCGTGCCGTGGGCCAGATCCTCAGGGAATGGCCCAAGCTCCGTCCGGAACCTCTCAGGGTCCATCAGGCGCCTGGGACGGAACCACCGTATAGGTTCCGTCTCCCTGCGATGGTGGATGGCGGTTCGGAAGTCTAGTCGAAGGAGAAAATGATCGGACCATGACATCGGTTCTGTTACTAAATCATCTAATTCCAGATCATTTAACCACTGACCAGAGATATAAATCAGGTCCAGTGTGCCTCCCCCCATGTGCGTGGGGCCATCATTTACCCGAATCAGGTCCAAGGCCGTCATGGAAGCCTGGAACTCCCGAGCTGCAGTCGATAGCAAGCCAGCCGATGGCAGGTTGAAATCCCCCATGACTATAAGTCTGGGGGTCTCAACCGCCACAGAGGCAAGTACCTCCAACAGCTCGGGCAGGGCTGTGGTCACGCAGCAAGGAGCCAGGTACGCGATCAACAAGCCCAACTGATTCCTATGGCCCCACCTCACATAGAGGGATTCACAACCGGCAATCTGAGGAACAGTGGCCTCCTCGGTTCTAGATCTTCCTTAATGACAACCGCCACCCCCCACCCCTACCTTGGGCCTCGGCTGATGAAATGCTCGGAAACCTGGAGGCACAGCTCAACGAGGAACCCCCTCCGGACCCAACCAGGTCTCCGTAATGCCCATAAGGTCCGCGGACTCCCCTGAATAAGATCGCAAATCAGGGGGCTTTATTAGCCACGGACCGGCATTACATAACATCAACCAAGATCCAGGCTCTGAGGATCATGGCCGCCTGAGGAACGGGTAGGGACTGAGGGGCGGAGCACGTGATCGCCGTCAAACATCGAGCACGTGCTCCCAACACTCGATCGCCCCCCTCCGCCATATCTGCCTCTCCCACTCACCGTACAGATTGAACAACCCTCTAGTCCTGGAACAGAACCTCCCCTGCCTTCAGACCAGATGTAACAATGTCGCGAACAAGCACAGGGCTGGATCCTCCCACGGGTTCTCTCCCTACCCGTCAAATCCTCCCCTCCCAACCCTTAAAATCCTTTAAAACTCCCTTAAAAATCTATTAAAACAACTAATTAAAAACCCTAAGCCTCCTATTTTCATGCCACCTCTCGGGACTCCAAAGCCCGTCCTCAAGGTGGGCCCTCGATAATCTGGAGGGCCAAACCCGAGAGAGGGGCATCTCGCAGGGCAAGTAGGTCAGCCGCAGTAAATGTTCGCATCACTGAGAAGGTCCGGCAAAAGGCCCATCCTGGGCTGGTCAAGATGATAGCAGATGACAAAGCAGATGGTAAAGTGACCATGACCAGTCTGTCCTGATGGGAAACAGTTAGAGGTAATCCATGTGCGGTAGATGACCAAACCGCTGACTCAGTCAATTCACCACCCCATACAAGCAACCAGGGGTGGACTATGGAAGAAGGGGGGGAGGAACGATGATAAAGATGTTATTTAGAGATGTTAAATAATGGAGGGGTATCCGCTGGGCCCATGGGCCTTCCTCAAGCACCACCAGATATCCACGCCACTAGGGCAAGGCCACAACCACCTTGGGCCTACCGGGCCATCCGCCGCCTCAAAGCACCGAGGCAGGCCGCCTACCGCCTCCGCCCGGCCATCACCGCCGGGAAAGCCCCATCGCAAGCAGGCCACTGAAATCCCCACCATCCGGGAGGGGGCACCAGTCGCCAAGTCCCGCCAGCAGTCCCGGGGTTCCACCGGCGCCAACGCCCGACGAAGAGAACCAGGCCGCCGCCGCCGCCGCCGCCGAGAGTTCAAAGAGGCCGATGGAGCCCGGGCGGCCCTCCAGATCTTCATTGGGGCGCAGCCCCTCTGGGGCTCCTCCCATCGCCCCCGGAGACGCCCAGTTCCAAACCCCATCTTCGAATTGCCCGAGTCTTCCAGGCAGGAGTCCAGGGGGTCCGCGATGTCAACGCCCCCCCCACCGCCGCCGCCGCCAAAACACCGAAAAGGCTGGCGGCGGCTCGGCAGGCCGCCAGCATTACCTTCAAGGCGCCGTGACTCCGGGGTTCCTCCCAATGCCCCTCGGAGTCGCACAGCGCCCAGCCACCCCTTTCTCGGGTGGCTAGATCTTCCTCCATCAGGGCGGGGGCCCAAGATGTTATTAAGGCCCCCCCCAGACCCGGACAGAGCCCGAAAAGGCCCGTCGCCGCTCCCCCGATCAGCAGGGCGGCGCCATCTTGGACATGCGCAGAAGAGTTCCTCAGTTCTGCCCAGAATAATATGGAGCAGGGGTCTCCAACTTTGGCAGCTTTGCTGGCTGAGGAATTCTGGGAGTTGGAGTCCACAAGTCTTAAAGTTGCCAAGGTTGGAGAGCTCTGATATGGAGCCTATCAAGTGGCTGGTCTGATTGTTGTCACCGATAGGTTATTGGTATTTGTACTGGGCTTTTATCTTTTGTAAGCCAGTAAGTTTTTATCTTTTGTAACCCAGAGTCACTGAGAATGAGTTGGGTAGCTATATAAATTCTCTAAATAAATAAATCTGTGTATTCCCCAGGACTTGGTGCCGTCATGGTCTGAGAAACCCCATGGATATAATGTACTTTGAAATAGCAGAATGTAAGGTTTAGATTATATGATGAAACTATTCTGTGGAAGTAATTGTAAATCAGAAAGAATAGAGAAAACTAATCATATAAAATTACAAAGCACTCTTGTAGTTTCTGAGATACAGGTGAAAATTGAACAGATGGAGGGGGGGAGAGAGAGATTAAGTGCAATGCCCAGTGCTATTTGTCTTTTTTATTAATGACCTGGATGAAGTGATTAAGGGGATGATTATCAAATTTGCAGACGATTCAAACATAGGAGGAGTGGCTAGCACTTCAGAAGAGAAAGACAAGATTCAGAAAGATCTAGACAGGCTTGAACAGTAGGCTGAAGAGGATATGAGGGAGATACATGAAACCTTGCACCTGGGGAGAAAAACATGCAGGAAACAAATATTAGATAGGGGAGATCTGGCTTTGCAGAAGTACAGGTGAAAAAGATTTGGGCGTTCTAATAAATCACAAGTTGAACATAAGACAGTGGTGTGATGCAGCTGCTAAAAGGCAGTTGCTATTTTGAGCTCTATTAACTGTATTAACAGGCACATAGAATCCAGATCACAGGAAGTACACTTGACACAATACACTGATCACATATTATTATTCTGCCTTGTCCAAGCCCCACTTGGAATATAGCAATTTTAAAAAGACACTGACAAATTGGAATAAGAGAACCAGTTTGGTCTAGCAACTTGGCAGCTTTAAGACTTGTGGACTTCAACTCCCAGAATTCCATCTATGTTAGCTGGAGAATTCTGGGAGTTGAAGTCCCCAAGTCTTAAAGCTGCCAAGTTTGAAGACCTCTGGTCTAGTGGTTCAGATGCTGGCCTAGGAACCAGGAGATTCTGAGTTCCAGTCCTGCCTTGGGCATAAAGGCTGGCTGGGTGATTTTGGCCAAGTCACTCTCTCTCAATCCAACCCACCATACAGTTTGTTATAGGGAAAATAGGAGGAAGGAATATTAAGTGTGTTTGCCGCCATGAGTTATTTATAAACAATAATAAAGGCAGGATAAAAATCAAATGATTATCAAATCCAGTCTAAACACCTGTCTGCCTGCACAACCGACCACCACAATGAGTTCAGAAGACAGACTATTAATATTTCGAGAAAATTGGAAAAAAAAGTTCTATCTAAAAACTGCATATATTTTACCTGCAGAAGAGCAAACTGAGAGGCAATATAATTCATTATTATCTAAAAGGTTTAGAGAAGTAAAAGGAAGGAGTAAAATATATCATTTCCTACTATAAGTTGTTAATATTTTATTTATTTATTTATTTATTTATTTATTTATTTATTTATTTATTTATTTATTTATTTATTTATTTATTTATTTATTTATTTATTTTATTAGATTTTTATACCGCCCTTCTCCCGAAGGACTCAGGGTGGTGTACAGCCAAATTATAAAACAATACAATATACAAATTAAAACAAAAACTTAAAACAAGCATATTTCATAAACGGCCAAAATTTAAAACAATCAATTTAAAACCCTTAAAATTCATAAATAACCCCAATTAAAATTATTTAGTAAACTTTTAAGCCAGTCCCGCTTGAATAAATAAATGCGTTTTCAGCTCATGGCGAAAGGTCCGAAGGTCAGGCAATTGACGCAAGCCAGGGGGAAGTTCGTTCCAAAGAGTAGGAGCTCCGACAGAGAAGGCCCTTCCCCTGGGGGCCGCCAGCCGACATTGCTTGGCGGACGGCACCCTGAGAAGA
Source organism: Ahaetulla prasina (assembly GCF_028640845.1). Taxonomy (NCBI): domain Eukaryota; kingdom Metazoa; phylum Chordata; class Lepidosauria; order Squamata; family Colubridae; genus Ahaetulla; species Ahaetulla prasina. The sequence goes on from NC_080541.1 coordinate 162,265,449, forward strand.
CCTCTCTGTGTGAGCGTACGGGTCGGTGGGAGGCATAAGGTAACAGCAGGCGGTCCCGTAAGTACCCGGGCCCTAAGCCATGGAGCGCTTTAAAGGTGGTAACCAAAACCTTAAAGCGCACCCGAAAGACCACAGGAAGCCAGTGCAGACTGCGCAAGAGTGGTGTTACATGGGAGCAACGTGTGGCTCCCTCTATTACCCACGCAGCTGCATTCTGAACTAACTGAAGCCTCCGGGTGCACTTCAAGGGTAGCCCCATGTAGAGAGCATTGCAATAATCCAAACAAGAGGTGACAAAAGCATGGGTGACCATGCATAAGGCATCCCGGTCAAGGAAGGGGAGCAACTGGCGGACCAAGCGCACTTGGTAAAAGGCCCTCCTGGAGACGGCCGCCAGGTGATCTTCAAACGACAGCCATCCATCCAGGAGAACACCCAAGTTGCGCACCCTTTCCATTGGGGCCAATGACTCACCCCCAACAGTCAGCTGAAGTTGCAGCTGACTGTACCGGGGTGCCGGCATCCACAGCCACTCCGTCTTGGAGGGATTGAGCTTGAGCCTGTTTCTCCCCATCCAAACCCGTACGGCTTCCAAGCACCGGGACAGCACTTCGACAGCTTCGTTGGGGTGGCCCGGGGTGGAAAAGTACAGCTGCGTGTCATCAGCGTACAGATGGTAACTCACCCCAAAGCCACTGATGACCTCGCCCAGCGGCTTCTTATAGATGTTGAACAGGAGAGGCGAGAGAATTGACCCCTGAGGCACCCCACAGGTAAGTCGCCTCACGGTCGATCTCTGCCCCCCTGTCAACACCATCTGCGACCGGTCAGAGAGATAGGAGGAGAACCACCGATAAACCACCGATAAAACCACCGAGTTTGGGAGTGGTGCCTCCCAAACTCTCCAACCGGTGCAGCAAGATACCATGGTCAATGGTATCAAAAGCCGCTGAGAGAGCTAATAGGACCAGGGCAGAGGAACAAGCCCTATCCCTGGCCCTCCAGAGGTCATCCACCAACGCGACCAAAGCTGTCTCCGTACTATGTCCAGGCCGGAAGCCAGACTGGAACGGGTCTAGATAGACAGCTTCATCCAGGTACCGGGGAAGCTGCCATGCAACCACACTCTCTACAACCTTCGCCACAAAGCGAAGGTTGGAGACTGGACGATAATTTCCCAAAATAGCTGGATCCAGGGAAGGTTTCTTGAGGAGGGGTCTCACCACCGCCTCTTTCAAGGCAGCGAGGAAAACCCCTTCCAACAATGAAGCATTTATAATTCCCCAGAGCCAGCCTCGTGTCACCTCCTGTGTGGCCAGCACCAACCAGGAGGGACACGGGTCCAGTAAACATGTAGTTGCATGTAAACTCCCCAGTAACCTGTCCATGTCCTCGAGAGCCACAGAATCAAACTCATCCCAAACAACCTCAACAAGACGCGTCTCCGTCATCTCGGTTGGATCATCGCAATTTTGGTCTAGACTATCCTGAAGCTGAACGATTTTATCATATAAATAACCGTTAAACTCCTCAGCACGTCCCTGTAAGGGGTCATCCCGCCCCTCCTGATGAAGGAGAGAGCGGGTCACCCGAAACAGGGCGGCTGGGCGGTTATCTGACGATGCAATGAGGGTGGAAACGTAAGAACGTTTCGCCTCCCTCAATGCCACTAGGTAGGTCTTAGAAAAAGACCTAACTAGTGTCCGATCAGCCTCGGAACGGCTAGACCTCCAGGTACTCTCTAGGCGTCTTCTCCGGCGTTTCATCTCCCTCAGCTCCTCAGAAAACCAAGGAGCCAATTGAGATCTACGCTGGATCAGAGGCCACAAAGGCACGACATGGTCCAAAGCCCCCGTCGCGGCCCGTTCCCAGGCCGCAACTAGTTCTTCAGCCGTCGTGGGCAAGATCCTCAGCATCCGTTAGTGGCTTCCCTAAAGAATTATGGGACCAAATGCAACTTGAAGTTCAGATAATCCAGCATCATATCCCAATCATGCAGTCCCAGGGGCATTTACTCCGTGTCATCTTCATGTATATATTCAGTAATTAATTATGTAACTCAAGTCGTATAATCATATTGTAGCTTCTGACCCTAACAAAACGCAGGGAAAAAATTATCTTGTCAAAGGCATCCATAAAAAGGAATAAATTTATGTAATGCAGGCAGATGGCAAATGACTCACCTCCCAGAATCCTAGAGAAAGTTTCTGTTAAACCGGCCATGAGTCATATACCAGACTAGGGAGAAAGTGACCCCTCTCCCAAGCAAATACTAACTATTTTGCCTTTCCAGCAGGGAAGATTCCCTGGAAATCCCAAAAAAGAGAATATAGGGTTTTTGTTGTTTTTTTTGTTTACATTTATATCCCGCCCTTCTCCGAAGACTCAGGGCGGCTTACAGTGTATAAGGCAATAGTCTCATTCTATTTGTATATTTTTTACAAAGTCAACTTATTGCCCCCCCAACAATCTGGGTCCTCATTTTACCTACCTTATAAAGGATGGAAGGCTGAGTCAACCTCGGGCCGGGCTTGAACCTGCAGTAATTGCAGGCTGTGTTCTAATAACAGGCTTCTTAACGGCCTGAGCTATCCCGGCCCTATCCCAGCCCGGTTAGTACCATATTCAATACCCCATTAAAAAAGTAGCACCTGGTTGACTTTCATTGAAAAGCTAAGCATTATCAGGCTTAGTTAACTTTTGAAGGAGTGACAGAGATGGAATTCCAAGCCTATAAACTGAGGAAACATATCCAAGGCTGGTAAAACTGAGAAAAGATCTTTGTTAATCTTCTGTATTGTTGCAAGGAAAACCACATGGAAAAGTTGAGCCTTTACCTTTATGTTTACCATCGAGTTTGTACCACTACAGAGGAGAGGGTGAGTGTGCTGCACAGAAATCCTTGCCGAAAAATCAGAAGGGAAAGATGAGTGAGCATTATCGATGAAAAGATACACGCAAAGCAAAGGGAGATGAGGTTACCACCGTTAGCTTTTCTCTGAACATGCCATGGTTTTGTACAGGCAGAAAGGATTCGGAATTTGGGAAGGAATCTTCCAATGCGCACCCCTGGCAACTAAAATGGTACAGCTCCAAGGAAGCACTGCCATTTGATTTGGCTGTCAGGACTAACTGTTTAAGCAACCCTCTTCACTGACCTCGTTAATGTGATATTATGCCAGGTAGAGAGATTATTATGCCAGAGAAAGAAAAAGATAAGAATTGTGGTGCAATTCTGCTCAAATGGGCAGCAAAGCTTTCCTGCAATCTGTTTCAGCCTCCTCCAGCCCTGCCCGCTCCTGAAATGCAGTCCCAATACGTTTGAGGGCACGACATTGGATAGCTATCCGATAAGAAAATCATTTGCCCTTCACTTACCTATATTCAGATCATCACCAGAGATATATTTCCTTCACTCATACTTTCAAATTTATTTTTATTCCCATCCCCATGCTAAGAATCATTTGGGGGGGGGAGTATTGACCATGACAAATGACTTGAAGGTATCTGCTTAGAAAAAGAGAGGAGGGGGGAGGAATTGCTGGTCGATTCACACAGCGGATGATATGTAGGCCTTCTCGTTACTCTGGGGATTAATTTTCAGCTGGATAAAAGCTCTGCACAGAAAGGATGAGCAGTTTGTTTGCACATCCATCGGCATGCAGGAAAACAAACAAGCATCAAGGGCAAAATGCTAGAGTTCCTCATTAAAGAGATTTATAAAGGCAGTCTGTCTCAGCTGTGTGGCACATCTTGCCACCTTCCTCTTCCCCCACCCCAAAAAAAAAGAAACACAGAGATGGCTAAATATAGCATATCTCTGCATTGTCTTCAAGCAGCTATTGGCAGCCTTTAAATTAGCAGAATGACAGAGCTTTTATCAGGAAAATGAAGCTGGGGTTGAGATTCACAGCTCCCTTCCCCTTTAAGGAACACGAGAAGATGGAGGCCTTGACTATCTTAATTAATACAATTTCTTTGTTTGCTAGAGGAATATTTAATTTTTATAAATAGGAAGCCAGACACCAAAGGCCCAGCTCTTCCTAACCAAATTTGGGACAGCCATCTAGCCTGATTTATTTTTTATAAATTAGTTATTTCACATCATTGCATATCTACATTCTGCCAAGCAGTCTTTTTTTACTTTTTTTTTTTTTTTGGAGCAGCTGTGAATTTCAGAGCTGGATTAATATAGGTTGCATTTTGAAATTATCTATGATTTGGAATTAAGAATATGCTTTGTAAAGAGAAGATGTTTGATCTCAGAATATCTCACTGATTCAGTTATAAAAATGATCCAGACATAACGTATTTTTAAAGAAACCTTAGGATTGCTATCATTTGTGTTTTCTTTTAAAGGGAAGAGAAGTATCTCCTACAGATCAGAGGCTGCTGTTACTATTTAAACTTCAAGCCATTCAATTATTCTGGGCTGGTAGTAATAAAGATAGCATTAAAGTACAAACAAACTCAGATTGAAGACATCTTCAGTAACAGAAATCATTTTTCATAATTACGTAAAAATAGATAATTTGTCTATCAAAATAGCAAATGCAAAGATTTGGGGTAAGATACCATGCACAGCCTATTCTCTGCTATATATTATATAACTGCATTTATTTCTAAACAAAGCTTGTTTTGCTTTCAAGATGTAGAATTCTAAAATGCCATTTTAAAAAAGGTTACTCAGCAGAACAAACAGTAAACACTATAATCCAATATGTACATCCAGGCATTTATTTGTAATATCGGTTATGTTCCCAGTTATAGGTTTTCCTTACCTTTATTTTCTGACTTTTTCATGCTCCCTTTCCTCTCCTTGCTGCAGTTCAGTTGGGGGGGAAAAAGAAAAACCCAGCTGATTTCTAAAATGCTGACTTTTGATTTGTCATTCACAGCCAGTCATAGGTCACAAAGGCTGCATTTCTCCATCCAGGGTAGCGATGTGATGCTAATTTGTAGGGAGAGATGCACAGTCCTGGGTTATAGTTTGTGTTATAGAGAACCAGACGAAGAATGGGATGCAAGAAGACATAACATATTTAATAAAATCTGGCATGGAACGGGATCTGGAGTCAAAGATGTTCTCAGTTCATTTCAATAGATGCTTGTTCATTTAAGAAGAAAATGATAATTGGCTCATTTAGTTAATCTCAACAAGAACATCAGATAAAGGAAAAGGAGCCCTAAGGCTTTGCTGTGTCAAGATTGATCAAATTCTCACTTATGCTGAGTTGTGACTTAGAAATCATGATGCTATTTTCAGTCATTTTCTCGTAAAACGATTCCAAAACGTATTAAAATTTACCTGGGCCTTAAAAATAACTAGCATGTTTAGCAACTATATGAAAGTATAATCTAGCAGAGAGAAAAAGTTATGTTTTCTATGCATCTTTCTAAATCAGTAAAAAATTAAAGAATTTTGCAACATTAAAGTGTTACATTATTCTTGTTTATGGCAGGAAGAGCATACAATTATTTCTACAGAGAATTCTCTTCCTTATTACATGTGGGTACCCTTAATAAAGCATTGATAGTCTGATAAATACTACAAAATGAAAGGTATTTTTACATGGCGAAAAAATAAAATTCTTTCAGCTTCATTTTTTTTTAAAAATGGAGATACATAGCAGTACATACAAAGTACTACAGAGGTGAAGTCAATTCTATTTGATTAAAGAAAGTTTCTAAGGTAAATTTGGGGTCTTTTCAGCTTTTGAAAAGACCACGTGGTTGATTATATGAATATTTCCTTGTCATTCACATACTTTCACATCCTTGTCATTCACAGGTAGTCCTCAGCTTACAACCACAATTGAGCCCAAAATTTCTGTTGCTAAGTGAGACAGTTAAGTGAATTTTGCCTCCTTTTATGACCTTTCTTGCCACAGTTGTTAAATGAATCACTGAAGTTGGTTAAGTGAATCTGGCTTCCCCATTGACTTTGCTTGCCAGGTCGCAAAAGGTGATCACATGACCCTGGAACACTGCAACCATCATAAACATGAGCCAAGTTACCAAGCCTCTGAATTTTGATCACTTTGACCATGAGGATGCTGCAATGGTCATAAGGGGCCTCTGTGGCTCAGGCTGCTAATGCAGTCTGTTATTAACAGCAGCAGCCTGCAATTACTGCAGGTTCTAGTCCCACCAGGCCCAAGGTTGACTCAGCCTTCCATCCTTTATAAGGTAGGTAAAATGAGGACCCAGATTGTTGGGGGCAATAAGTTGACTTTGTATATAAATATACAAATAGAATGAAGACTATTGCTAACATAGTGTAAGCCGCCCTGAGTCTTCGGAGAAGGGCGGGATATAAATGTAAATAAATAAATAAATAAAAAATAAGTGTAAAGAATGGTCATAAATCACTTTTTTCAGTGCTGTTATAACTTTGAACGGTCATTAAATGAACTGTTGTAAGTCAACGACTACCTGTATTAGGAGATGGATCTATTATAGTTGTAAAGCTGGTCTAGTAGAAAAAGGAAGTTGGCATTAAGTCCTGGTTTGTTTCTATGACTAGAAAGCCAGGATTAACAACATTTCCAGAATTAAAAACAATCTTTCTATTTTATTCCAGAGACAAATGGTGATATTCACTATTCCTCAGACTTTCAGCCAGTCATGTAAAGGGAGACAACTTTTAGCAAATGTGATGCCATGAAACATCCCTTGGCAGATGGTCACATGTGTCACCTTGGCTGTAATTTTCCAAAATAGATTATTTATGCTTTTTTCTGCCTTCACCCTCCTTGACTCTTGACCTTTTAGTTGTGTCATGCAGTTTTATAATTTCCAGGCCTCTCAATCAGAACACCCAATATTCAAGGCTTCACGAAGACATCTAAAATTTATTACGTTAAAATATGATTCTTGAAAACTTAATATTTTATCCTTATAATTTAAACTCAGTATTGCCAAGTGCAGATTTAATCCAGATCTTCAAATACAGTATATTGATTTCCTTTTTTCCCCTTCCTTTTTCCGTATTTGATTTCAGATATCTGTAATGCTTCTGAGTCCTTTCATATTTAATTCCCCCTGTACAATCATGTAAACATTTAACTGAAAAATCTATTTTCCTCTTAGTATGCACATCGATATACTAAGAATTCAATTTTCCACTGTTATTTTAGGTCATTAGTGGATCCATACTGACTTATTATGTACAAGTGTAATTATCAGAAAAGTGAACTGAAGCATTCCAGCAAAGGTCCAGTTCTGAATTTGACAAACCATTATCTACCATGATTTGTCATTGTTTATCTTTGCATTCAGCATATGTATTTATTTTTTATAAATAGGAAGCCAGACACCAAAGGCCCAGCTCTTCCTAACCAAATTTGGGACAGCCATCTAGCCTGATTTATTTTTAAAGAAACCTTAGGATTGCTATCATTTGTGTTTTCTTTTAAAGGGAAGAGAAGTATCTCCTACAGATCAGAGGCTGCTGTTACTATTTAAACTTCAAGCCATTCAATTATTCTGGGCTGGTAGTAATAAAGATAGCATTAAAGTACAAACAAACTCAGATTGAAGACATCTTCAGTAACAGAAATCATTTTCATAATTACGTAAAAATAGATAATTTGTCTATCAAAATAGCAAATGCAAAGATTTGGGGTAAGATACCATGCACAGCCTATTCTCTGCTATATATTATATAACTGCATTTATTTCTAAACAAAGCTTGTTTTGCTTTCAAGATGTAGAATTCTAAAATGCTGACTTTTGATTTGTCATTGTTTATCTTTGCATTCAGCATATGTATTTATTTTTTATAAATAGGAAGCCAGACACCAAAGGCCCAGCTCTTCCTAACCAAATTTGGGAACAGCCATCTAGCCTGATTTATTTTTAAAGAAACCTTAGGATTGCTATCATTTGTGTTTTCTTTTAAAGGGAAGAGAAGTATCTCCTACAGATCAGAGGCTGCTGTTACTATTTAAACTTCAAGCCATTCAATTATTCTGGGCTGGTAGTAATAAAGATAGCATTAAAGTACAAACAAACTCAGATTGAAGACATCTTCAGTAACAGAAATCATTTTTCATAATTACGTAAAAATAGATAATTTGTCTATCAAAATAGCAAATGCAAAGATTTGGGGTAAGATACCATGCACAGCCTATTCTCTGCTATATATTATATAACTGCATTTATTTCTAAACAAAGCTTGTTTTGCTTTCAAGATGTAGAATTCTAAAATGCCATTTTAAAAAAGGTTACTCAGCAGAACAAACAGTAAACACTATAATCCAATATGTACATCCAGGCATTTATTTGTAATATCGGTTATGTTCCCAGTTATAGGTTTTCCTTACCTTTATTTTCTGACTTTTTCATGCTCCCTTTCCTCTCCTTGCTGCAGTTCAGTTGGGGGGGAAAAAGAAAAACCCAGCTGATTTCTAAAATGCCATTTTAAAAAGGTTACTCAGCAGAACAAACAGTAAACACTATAATCCAATATGTACATCCAGGCATTTATTTGTAATATCGGTTATGTTCCCAGTTATAGGTTTTCCTTACCTTTATTTTCTGACTTTTCATGCTCCCTTTCCTCTCCTTGCTGCAGTTCAGTTGGGGGAAAAGAAAACCCAGCTGATTTCTAAAATGCCATTTTAAAAAGGTTACTCAGCAGAACAAACAGTAAACACTATAATCCAATATGTACATCCAGGCATTTATTTGTAATATCGGTTATGTTCCCAGTTATAGGTTTTCCTTACCTTTATTTTCTGACTTTTCATGCTCCCTTTCCTCTCCTTGCTGCAGTTCAGTTGGGGGAAAAGAAAACCCAGCTGATTTCTAAAATGCCATTTTAAAAAAGGTTACTCAGCAGAACAAACAGTAAACACTATAATCCAATATGTACATCCAGGCATTTATTTGTAATATCGGTTATGTTCCCAGTTATAGGTTTTCCTTACCTTTATTTTCTGACTTTTTCATGCTCCCTTTCCTCTCCTTGCTGCAGTTCAGTTGGGGGGGAAAAAGAAAAACCCAGCTGATTTCTAAAATGCTGACTTTTGATTTGTCATTCACAGCCAGTCATAGGTCACAAAGGCTGCATTTCTCCATCCAGGGTAGCGATGTGATGCTAATTTGTAGGGAGAGATGCACAGTCCTGGGTTATAGTTTGTGTTATAGAGAACCAGACGAAGAATGGGATGCAAGAAGACATAACATATTTAATAAAATCTGGCATGGAACGGATCTGAGTCAAAGATGTTCTCAGTTCATTTCAATAGATGCTTGTTCATTTAAGAAGAAATGATAATTGGCTCATTTAGTTAATCTCAACAAGAACATCAGATAAAGGAAAAGGAGCCCTAAGGCTTTGCTGTGTCAAGATTGATCAAATTCTCACTTATGCTGAGTTGTGACTTAGAAATCATGATGCTATTTTCAGTCATTTTCTCGTAAAACGATTCCAAAACGTATTAAAATTTACCTGGGCCTTAAAAATAACTAGCATGATGAGCAACTATATGAAAGTATAATCCAGCAGAGAAAAGTTATGTTTTCTATGCATCTTTCTAAATCAGTAAAAAATTAAAGAATTTTGCAACATTAAAGTGTTACATTATTCTTGCTTATGGCAGGAAGAGCATACAATTATTTCTACAGAGAATTCTCTTCCTTATTACATGTGGTACCCTAATAAAGCATTGATAGTCTGATAAATACTACAAAATGAAAGGTATTTTTACATGGCGAAAAAATAAAATTCTTTCAGCTTCATTTTTTTTAAAAAATGGAGATACATAGCAGTACATACAAAGTACTACAGAGGTGAAGTCAATTCTATTTGATTAAAGAAAGTTTCTAAGGTAAATTTGGGGTCTTTTCAGCTTTTGAAAAGACCACGTGGTTGATTATATGAATATTTCCTTGTCATTCACATACTTTCACATCCTTGTCATTCACAGGTAGTCCTCAGCTTACAACCACAATTGAGCCCAAAATTTCTGTTGCTAAGTGAGACAGTTAAGTGAATTTTGCCTCCTTTTATGACCTTTCTTGCCACAGTTGTTAAATGAATCACTGAAGTTGGTTAAGTGAATCTGGCTTCCCCATTGACTTTGCTTGCCAGGTCGCAAAAGGTGATCACATGACCCTGGGACACTGCAACCATCATAAACATGAGCCAAGTTACCAAGCGTCTGAATTTTGATCACTTTGACCATGAGGATGCTGCAATGGTCATAAGGGGCCTCTGTGGCTCAGGCTGCTAATGCAGTCTGTTATTAACAGCAGCAGCCTGCAATTACTGCAGGTTCTAGTCCCACCAGGCCCAAGGTTGACTCAGCCTTCCATCCTTTATAAGGTAGGTAAAATGAGGACCCAGATTGTTGGGGGCAATAAGTTGACTTTGTATATAAATATACAAATAGAATGAAGACTATTGCTAACATAGTGTAAGCCGCCCTGAGTCTTCGGAGAAGGGCGGGATATAAATGTAAATAAATAAATAAATAAAAAATAAGTGTAAAGAATGGTCATAAATCACTTTTTTCAGTGCTGTTATAACTTTGAACGGTCATTAAATGAACTGTTGTAAGTCAACGACTACCTGTATTAGGAGATGGATCTACTATAGTTGTAAAGCTGGTCTAGTAGAAAAATGAAGTTGGCATTAAGTCCTGGTTTGTTTCTATGACTAGAAAGCCAGGATTAACAACATTTCCAGAATTAAAAACAATCTTTCTATTTTATTCCAGAGACAAATGGTGATATTCACTATTCCTCAGACTTTCAGCCAGTCATGTAAAGGGAGACAACTTTTAGCAAATGTGATGCCATGAAACATCCCTTGGCAGATGGTCACGTGTGTCACCTTGGCTGTAATTTTCCAAAATAGATTATTTATGCTTTTTTCTGCCTTTACCCTCCTTGACTCTTGACCTTTTAGTTGTGTCATGCAGTTTTATAATTTCCAGGCCTCTCAATCAGAACACCCAATATTCAAGGCTTCACGAAGACATCTAAAATTTATTACGTTAAAATATGATTCTTGAAAACTTAATATTTTATCCTTATAATTTAAACTCAGTATTGCCAAGTGCAGATTTAATCCAGATCTTCAAATACAGTATATTGATTTCCTTTTTTCCCTTTCCTTTTTCCGTATTTGATTTCAGATATCTGTAATGCTTCTGAGTCCTTTCATATTTAATTCCCCCTGTACAATCATGTAAACATTTAACTGAAAAATCTATTTTCCTCTTTTAGTATGCACATCGTATACTAAGAATTCAATTTTCCACTGCTATTTTAGGTCATTAGTGGATCCATACTGACTTATTATGTACAAGTGTAATTAAGTGTAATTATCAGAAAAGTGAACTGAAGCATTCCAGCAAAGGTCCGGTTCTGAATTTGACAAACCATTATCTACCATGATTTGTCATTGTTTATCTTTGCATTCAGCATATGTATTTATTTTTCAGGTTTTTTTTCTTTTCGCAAAGAACCACATCCAAAGGAACAAAATAATATTTGTTTAGAACTGATGTATCTTTCTTGGCCACTTCTCTAGTGCATTGGGATGGACCAAGTGACATAAGCAAATGATGTAATCACTTGTTCCTCCTTAGATCATTGGCTGCAATGTAAGAAGGGTGACGATTTGTGTGACTGTCTTGGGAGTCAGTGTTGACTGTGGCAACTGCCTGAACAAGAAACTGCAGTTTTCTTGGCAATATTTTGGAACAGGTTTGCCATTGCTTGCTTCTCAGGGTTGAGAAAGAAGGAGTGGCCTCAAATCATCTAATTGGCTTTGTGTCTAAGGCAAGGCTAGAACTCAGTCTCCTGGTTGGTGGCCAGGTGCCTTAATCTACTATAACAAATAATACCATGCCATATCATGACTTTTATTGTACATTTCAAGGAAAAGCAAGATGAACTGTGTAAGGATGCAGCAGTGGTGAAATCTGAACTGGTTTACTACTAGTTCACTGGTTGCGCATGCGCAGTGCACACCCCGCATCAAATGTAAGGTATGCATGCGCGCGCGCGCCAAAAGGAGGCATGGGGTAAGTAGAACAGCACAGGGGAAGATGATCAGCTGTGGCGCATCTTTTTTTTTTACTTTTAAAAGCATTTTTTTACAACCTATTCAGCCCAATAGGTCGTAAAAAATGCTTTTAAAAGTAAAAAAAGGCTCTGATGATTGCATGGCTCAGCTGTGATCGTCGGAGACTCTTTTTTTACCTTTTAAAAGCATTTTTTAAAAGAAGAGGCAAGCGGCGAAGCGGGCAACTGGGCATTGGGTAGTCATGGGCGGGGGGGGCAGGGATTTTTGCTACTGGTTCTCCAAACCACCCACCGCCATCGCTACCGGATCAGCTGATCCGGTCCTGACTAGAAGCATTTCACCCCTGGGATGCAATCTTTAACAACAGTATGTTCTAGACTCAGCCTAATCTTATCATTTTTCAATTTTATATTTTCAAATATTTTGAAAACCAGATCTGATTTTTATTATTTAGCCAGGGACAAGCAATCATTTTGCAGGATAGCAGTCCACACATGTGGAGTTTGAGAGCATGCCATGCATGTTCTTATAAAATGGCTGACATGGTGGAGGAGACAGGACAAAACGTACATTGAAGAGAAGCAAAGTAACAAGGTTGCTTTCTGCTATCCCTCCAAGGAATCTGAAAATCTTTATTTCTCGAGATTATACTTTTGTTTTTGTTTTTTTAGGGCAGAAAATCACACTTCTAGAGATCAGGTATTGGTTAGCAGCTTCCCATCATTCTTGTTTTCTAGGAATAGCCAGGAGGCTAACATAATGTCAAGAGGCATTCTTATAAACAAGCACAGTGTTAGAGGTGAAGCACACCAAGTTTCCATTTATTTTTTAATTAGAAGTACTGAATCAAAATTGAAACTAAGTCAGGGTAGAATAGAATAGAATAGAATACAATAGAGTAGAATTTTATTGGCCAAGTGTGATTGGACACACAAGGAATTTGTCTTGGTGCATATGCTCTCAGTGTACATAAAAGAAAAGATACGTTCATCAAGGTACAACATTTACAACACAATTGATGATCAATATATCAATATAAATCATAAGGATTGCCAGCAACAAGTTATAGTCATACAGTCATAAGTGGAAAGAGATTGGTGATGGGAACTATGAAACGATTAATAGTAGTGCAGATTCAGTAAATAGTCTGACAGTGTTGAGGGAATTATTTGTTTAGCAGAGTGATGGCCTTTGGGAAAAAACTGTTCTTGTGTCTAGTTGTTCTGGTGTGCAGTGCTCTATAGCGTCGTTTTGAGGGTAGGAGTTGAAACAGTTTATGTCCAGGATGCGAGGGATCTGCAAATATTTTCACGGCCCTCTTCTTGATTCGTGCAGTATACAGGTCCTCAATGGAAGGCAAGTTGGTAGCAATTAATTTTTCTGCAGTTCTAATTATCCTCTGAAGTCTGTGTTTTCTTGTTGGGTTGCAGAACCGAACCAGACAGTTATAGAGGTGCAAATGACAGACTCAATAATTCCTCTGTAGAATTGGATCAGCAGCTCCTTGGGCAGTTTGAGCTTACTGAGTTGGCAGAAAGAACATTCTTTGTTGTCCTTTTTAATGATGTTTTGATGTTAGCTGTCCATTTGAGATCTTGCGATATGATAGAACCCAGAAATTTGAAGGTTTCTACTGTTGATACTGTGTTGTCAAGTATTGTGAGAGGTGGAAGTATGGAAGGGTTTTTCCTAAAGTCTACCACCATTTCTACGGTTTTGAGTGTGTTCAGTTCCAGATTGTTTTGGTTGCACCACAAGGCTAGTCGTTCGACCTCTCGTCTATATGGATTCGTCATTGTCTCGAATGAGACCAATCACTGTTGTGTCATCTGAACTTCAGTAGCTTAACAAATGGATCATTGGAGATGCAGTCATTGGTATACAGAGAGAAGAGAAGTGGGAGAGCACACAGCCTTGGGGGCCCTGTGCTAATTGTACAGGTATTTGATGTGATCTTGCTTAGCTTCACCTGCTGCTTCCTGTTTGTTAGGAAGCTTGTGATCCACTTACAAGTCTGTTCCGGTACCTGTAGCTGGTTTAGCTTAGTTAGAAGAATGTCTGGAATGATGGTATTGAATGCTGAACTAAAGTCTACAAAAGGACCCTTGCATAGGTCTTTGGAGACTCAAGATGTTGTAGGATGTAGTGCAGAGCCATATTAACAGCATCATCTGTTGATCTATTTGCTCGGTATGCAAATTGCAAGGGGTCTAAGCGGATTCGTGATGGTTTTCAGGTAGGAAAGCACTAGCCTTTCAAAGGTTTTCATGACTACAGATGTTAGAGCAACTGGTCTGTAGTCATTCAGTTCCTTGATGGTGGGCTTCTTCGGCACTGGGATGATGGTAGGGGGTTTGAAGCAAGAAGGAACATAGCACATCTCTAGTGATTTATTGAAAATATGGGTGAAGATGGGGCCAATTGGTCAGCACAGACTTTTAAGCAAGAAGGAGTTATCTTGTCTGGGCCTGGAGCTTTTCCTGGCTTTTGTCTGTGAAATAGGTCCTGCACTTCCTTTTCTGTGATCACTAGGGTTGTGAACCCAATGAAATGGGGTCAGTTGTAGGAGGCTTGGCTGTTGTTGGTGTGTCTGAGATGGGGTTGTGGAGATAGGTGGCTGTAGTTTCCTTTCAAACCTGCAGTAAAACTCATTCAGGTCATCTGCCAGTTGTTGATTACCTTCAGCCTGGGAAGGAGGTTTGCCATAGCCGGTGATATTTTTAAGAGTTTTCCACATGTTTGCTGGTTCATTTGCTGAAAATTGATTCTTTAGCTTTTCAGAGTAGCTTCTTCTTGCTGCTCTTATCTCCTTGTTAGTGCATTTCTGGCCTGATTGTACAGCATTTTATCACCTTTTCTGTAGGCTTCCTCTTTGGAATGTCGTAGCTGCTTAAGTTTAGGTGTAAACCAAGGTTTGTTATTACTGTGTATTCGCAAGTTCCTTGTAGGTACACATAGGTCTTCACAGAAGCTGACATATGATGTTACAGTATCTGTGAGTTCATCCAGGTCTGCAGAGGTATCTTTAAAGATATTCCAATCAGTGCAGTCAAAACATGCCTGTAGCTTTAATTCTGATTCCTCCGTCCAGGTTTTCACTGATTTAATTATTGGTTTTATGGCTTTAAGTCTTTGCCTGTAAGCAGGTACAAGGTGAATCATGCAATGATCAGAGTGTCCTACAGCTGCACGTGGTAAAGACCGATAGGCATCTTTTAGTGTTGTGTAGCAGTGGTCTAGAGTATTCTTGCCTCTGGTGGGACAATTGACATGCTGAAAGTATTTTGGTAGTTCTTTCCTTAAGTTTGCCTTGTTTAGATCTCCCAAAACAATGGCCAGTGAATCAGGGTGTTTGGCTTCAGCCTCCATGATTTGGTCAGCTAGAGTTCGTAATGCCTCGTTTACACAGGCTTGTGGTGGGACATAAACAGCAATTAGAAGAAATGAGGAAAATTCACGAGGCGAATAGTAAGGTTTGCAGTTGATAATTAGAGTCTCTAAATTGTTGTCACAGAATTTGTAAATTATGTTAAAATCTTGACACCAGGATGAATTAATATATAGGCATAAGCCTCCTCCTTTGTTTAAGAGGAGTATTTCATCCATCTTATTTGCAAGTGAGCGTATATTTGTTAGGAAAAATGAAGGCAGAGGAGTTTTAGTGCGAGTTCTAGAACTGGCCAATTGTCAAACAAAGTTTTGCAGATATAATCTATGCAAATGAGAATCACATTGCCGGTTTTTATTACATTCATCTATCCACATAATAGGAGCGCGTTGGCCTAGCGGTTAAGACACTGGGCTTGTCGACTGGAAGGTTGGCAGTGCAAGACTCAAATGCTGCCCGATGGGGTGAGCTCCCATTCCTGTCCCAGTTCCTGCCAACCTAGCAGCTCAAAAGCATGCAAATGCAAGTAAATAGGTACTGTACTACTCAGGTGGGAAGCTAACAGCGTTCTGTGCACTTCAGCATATAGTCATGTCAGCCACATGACCACAGAAGCATCTTTGGACAAAGCTGGCTTCCTTAGCTAGAAAAAGGAGATGAGCACTGCCCCCTAGAGTCAGACACAGCTAGACAGGTGAAACTTTTACCTTATCTACACAATACACACAGCATGGACTAAATTAAAGATAATTTATTATCACACAACAAATGTTAATACAGTGACTATATGGAATATTTGGAGGGAGTGGAGAGAAGGCTATGCAATGCAGAAATAAACCGCATCTCCCATGATGTTATTCTAGACAAAAATTGTTTACAACACTTGTCTAACCAAAGAACATCCAAGTTCCAATATGATCTCATTATACAGTCATTATATAACAATTACTGAGTTTAAAAAACACATCCGATTCACAGTAAGGTGCTGACGTTGTGAGGTGAAAATGATGGTAAATTACAGAAGATAATAATTTTGGGGGAAAGGTATCACAAGAAGACAGTAGCATCTGAATATTCCATATATTGGAATATTCCAATATTGGGGTGTTACTTGGAACCTTGACATGTGTACAACTCAGAGCCAACTAGGTATTTTAATCCTGTAACATATTTTGATGCACTTAATTACATACACTTGCAGAAGATTCATAGAGCAATATGTGTTAAATAGATTACCTCTTTGCCATAAATATTATTATTATTTATTTATTTGATTTTTATACCGCCCTTCTCTCGAAGGACTCAGGGCGGTGTACAGCCAAGGTAAAACAGAGAATACAATATACAATTAAAATACAAATTAAAAAACTTATTTTATGATTGGCCTAAAAACTTTAAAATATATAAAACTAAAAACCCCTTAAAATTAATAATAGAAAATTTAAAACCAATAAAATTTAAGCCAGCCCCGCGCGAATGAAAAGATGTGTCTTCAGTTCGCGGCGGAAGGTCCGAAGGTCAGGTATTTGGCGTAAACCCGGGGGAAGTTCGTTCCAGAGTGTGGGAGCCCCCACAGAGAAGGACCTTCCCCTGGGGGCCGCCAGCTGACATTGCTTGGCGGACGGCACCCTGAGAAGTCCCTCTCTGTGAGAGCGTACGGGTCGGTGGGAGGCATGAGGTAACAGCAGGCGGTCCCGTAAGTACCCAGGCCCTAAGCCAAATATGAATTTTGGAGACTTACAGAGTCAGAAGAATGCTTCTATTCTCTTCTAATATCTAAATGTAAATACTCTCCTTCAAGGAAAAGTCAACAGTGGATGACTTGATGGAATATCCATGTCCTTTGCTTGGAAGATAGATGTTTACTATTGCCTTCTTTCAGTAGGCTTTTCCAACTTCCCAAACTAGCCTACAGCCATATCATGTTGATCTCCTATCTAACCATTAAGCAGGTCAGATTCTAGTTAGCTTTTCAAGATTAACAAAGGACATTACATGCTGTCACAGTATCCAGTGATATACGTACTGGGATTCCCTTATTTCATTCTTCCAAATGAAACTTATTTTATCACTTCGTAAGTCTCTTTGGAAGATTTTTCTTCAAGCTATTATGATATAGCTATTATGATATACAGAATGACAATGGTTGGAAATATAGAATCCGTTCAAATTAATAATCCACCTAATATCAGAACACTGTCCATCCTTTCTTCAGAAAATCACAAATCCCTTGTGGCATTATGTTATTTTCACTATGTGCTTGGAGCATAGAAAAAATGTGAATACCCAGCCTTACATTTAAGGTCCATGCTCATATTCGACTGACAATAATTAGACACCAAGCAGAAAAAAGTTTGTGGCAAAGTAGAAAGCTAAACCAAATGCTTGCTTGGGGCTAAGATATGTGAATTCACCCATTATGACTTAAGGTTGGTTAGATTTGAACCAGGCCATTATACCTTGATTTAGTGCAATGTATAAACCTATCACGGAAACCAACAAAGAGAGCTTTCTCCAGAAAGAGTAACTGAAATCTACACTCTGGGAAACTAGAGAGGATTTTATCATTACTTCCATGGTTACATTAGACATTGAGCAGGAGTAGGTTAGCAGAAAGTGAACCTACCTTCTATAGTGAAAAGCTGCAATAAACATATCTTGTTTATTATTGTATTGATTTGATTACTATAGCTGCCCAAATGTTCTTATTGTGCCAATGCTTTGTTATCTTCAAAAGAGTTAAGATATACATAATATATCCATACAGGGTTTCCTTTTCCTCTTAAATATGCTACTTACATTGAAATTTCTAAACTTTATAAAACTGCAGCAAGGGTAATGCTTTGAATTTCACTTACTGATCGCATCAAGGAAATAACTTCCTGAAGTACCATCAGTGAGAGTTAATGGAATTTGGTGGAAAAGGTCTTTTAAAAGAATGCCAAAATACCTTTGAAAAGCTGTATTTCCAAATATATACTGTGATGGGTAATTTGTTTTCGTAAGAAGTTCTAAAACCAGTCATGTTAAAATACAGCAGATGGGTTGTACCTACATATATGGAATCTTCAATCTATGAATTGTCAGGGACATTGAAGCACTCAGAATAACCAATTTGTAAACTAGCACCAATCCAAACGGCATTCTATTTTTCATTACAAAGTAAAAACCTTGGGCTGGTTTCAGACATGTTCAGTCTTCCATAATAATATGACAACAACCATTGCTTCATATAAATGCTTATACATCATTCAAAAAATAAGAGCAAATGGCAATGCAGCATGGAATAAAAAGGCAATGTTTTTAAAGGTTTATTTATTTATTTATTTTATTTGCATTTATATCCCGCCCTTCTCCGAAGACTCAGGGCGGCTTACACTATGTTAGCAATAGTCTTTATCCTATTTGTATATTTATATACAAAGTCAACTTATTGCCCCCAACAATCTGGGTCCTCATTTTACCTACCTTATAAAGGATGGAAGGCTGAGTCAACCTTGGGCCTGGTGGGACTAGAACCTGCAGTAATTGCAGGCAGCTGTGTTAATAACAGACTGTCTTACCAGTCTGAGCCACAGAGGCCTGTGGTTCACTGTATAAAACAGATAAAAATTCAACAGTATGCTTGAGAGTTAAATGACAGTGATAAATGAAAGTATGGTAATTGCAGTGATATGCTGAAGTAGCTATCAGCCAAAAGCAAGACTTTGCTTTTGAAGTAGATCATACTACAAGTTTGACATATATATGACTCTTGCAGACTTCATGCACACTGTGCAATGAGCACAAGCGTCGTAATGTAAATGTTTGAGAATACTCTCCTGTGATGCAATGGCTCTTAATGTTTTGGCTTCTACTTCAATTACTCTGTGAAAACAACGACTGCAACAGCAAAAAAAACTTGCATTTGCACACTCACACATAAGTAATTGCTTGAGTACTTCTTTAAATCAATTTTAACAAGTAACAAAATAGTGTATTGGTAACAGTATCTGTGTGTAAAGTTTATAAAGGCAAGTGGACAATACCATACGTTATCAATTTATGAGATCCACAGAACTCAAGAAAACTTGCTCCTGGGCAAGTATGAACATAGGATGGCAGCCTGGTTCTCCCTCTTAATGCTTTGTGTAAAAATAAATGTCTTACAAAAATGAAAGCCAAGTTCCTTCTATTGTCTTATATAATGTAGTAATGTATGTTTTCTCAAATGAGTGTTATATCATTACAAGGCCAATATGAAGATCTTCATAGGAAAGGGTACCTGATCTAGACTCAAAAATCTGCACTGCTACTAGAAAGCAGCAAGGAGTTGTAATTTTTCTTCATCTGCTGATATCTAACGATCATTTAATTATTGCAACCAAGCTCTGGTAGTTATAGATGGAACAAGTTTTCTAATCGTGGAAGATTTGTAAGTATACTTAAAAAAATATGCTTACAGTATATGATTTGGTTCAGATCTTCACCCTAAACTTGTAAAAATATTTTTAAAAAATGAACTGGTGTCGTAGCATATCTTCCTGCATAAAGTTAATGCAGAAAGGTTAAAAAATAACTACACAAAGTGCTTATAGTTAACAGTTTGAAATGTACTATGGCACGCGATGGCAAAAAGGTTAGCCATCACTGACCAACTGGAAGTTGGCAAACAGGCTGTTTCTGGCCTTCGGAGGGCTTCCGGAGGGTGGTGGGAAAGGCCATTTTTGCTCTCCCCAGACACCTAGAGAGGCTCTGGAGGCTGGGGACAGTAAAAAACGGGCCTTCCGGTCCCACTGGAAGTTGGTAAATGGGCTATGTCTGGCCTCCGGAGGGCCTCCGTATGGGTGGGGAAGGCCGTTTTCACCCTCCCCAAACTCCTAGAAAGGCTCTGGAGCCAGGTGAGAGAGAAAAATAGGTCTTCCCCACCACCCTGAGGCCCTCAGGAGGCAGAAAACAGCCTGTTTCCTTACTTCTGGTGGGCCCAGAAGACCTGAAAATGCGCCGGAGCTGAGCTCGCGTGCCCACTGATATGACTACACATGCCACCTGTGGCACGTGTGCCATAGGTTTGCCATCACAGTACTATACTAACACTGGGGCTTTGCCAATTCAATTTTGAAAATATTAATTGCAATTGCCATTCCCTCCCCCCCCACTCCACCCCCAAGTATCAGCTAATATATACTGTGTGTTTGTAGGAATGCATAAAAAATGGCATTATTTGTGGAAGTTAATTCTATTGCATCAAAAAGCATAATTTTGATATCAAAAGCATCAAGAAAAAATAACAATTCAGTAAAAGACTAATTTATTCAAATGCATTTCCACTTCTCCTCATCCCTTTTCTACTGTATAAAATAAGGCAACTTGCGACAATTTAGCAAATTTATGCTGTTTTTATATCTCCTATAGACTATTTTAGGACTACTCTCCCGAGGACAACATGGGCCAACAAGGACCATTAGCACCATCTATCAAAAAAATAATGTTGAATCCTACAAAAACCATAGAGATTCCTACAGCAGAGCCCCAATTTTCTCATATTCATTGCAGAGTAGAAATTGATCCCTTGAGAAAAGATAAGTTTGAACAAACACACTAAAAGTTAAATATATCTGTTCAACTGTTGATTTAAAATCGGCTGGCAGGAATTTGATCAATACTCACATTAACTGCACCATCGCAGCATATAAACTCAAGAGCAACATTGTAAAAGTAGAGTGAATATTAAGGAATAGATTCACAGTAGATCAGGGCTGCCAAACTCCTGGTCCGCGGGCTGGATGCATCACACGCTGCCCACACCCAAAGTGGGAAAAAGTCCCAATATGTCATGGGACGCCACCATGACAACATGAGTTTGACACCCCTGCAGTAGATAGATCTGTTTTTACTCATCCAAAGCGTTCTTTTACCTGCAGTCTCAGTCAGATGCTGATGAAGCAATTAGCAAGGAAAAGAAGAGGATGCTGGAAATATAGGCAGTAAAGTCAGAAGTCTCCCTTCTTGTTATTAAATTAAGTCATACTCTTGATGTACATCTTTTGCACATGTGACCAAGCTTTAAGAGTTACAATTCTAAAATGCAGTCATAGAACTGCAAATATCTATTTCGCCACCTCTACAGCAATAGATTTTTACTACTTATTACATCAACAACCAACTGGGTCTGACTTATGTTTGCCCATGTAATCATTTGCCTGGTTGATGGCTAATTGGGACAAATTTACAGGAGCAAAAAAACTGAGATATTGCACTTTTAGTGACTGGTTTTATACTATATTATAAAATCAAAGTTTTAAAACTACTAACCATGTAGTGCAACTGTTCTTAGAATTAGAACAGGCTTGCTCTTCAACAAAGAAAGGCCTAAAGCCATTCAAATTTAAAAGTCTAATTTTATTATACAGCAGCATTTTATAACAGATATTTATCTAAGGTCCTCTTCCAAGAGATTGAATTCGCCATGATTCTTCTCGGTTTTTTAAGTACTCAAAACAGACATTATTTGACTGAATGCATGTATTTTGCACAGTGCTTATACCGCATTGAAGATACACCTAGATATTGTGTGTTTCCATTTAAATGGAGTGTTAGATTAAGGATCCATGAAAATGCACACTGAATACAGAGAAGATCTAAATGTAGCTGGACAATGGATTCTACAGAACTGCTCAGGTGTATCTGCCTCTGCATATCAATTACAATTGCTTGAAGTCCATGCACAAGTATTTATATGCCAAGAAGTAGAATTCCATACAGAGTGATCATTGGAAGATGGAGTTCTACAATTATTCTCTAGTAGAATCTGAGAGAATAGCTACTCTTTAAAAAAAAAAGAGCAGAGCACAGATACAGCACGTCATAAACAAGACCAAAATCAACAACATAAAATTCTTATTCCCATTTTACAGATGCTTAGTTAGCTTCTTCTGCTTGGATTGGAGGAATCTTGTTAGATACCAAAGTATAAACATAAGGCCAGATTTTGTTGGTCTCTGTTCCAGAGAATGAGTGAAGAATCCCTCTGTTTCTGAAATAGAGATTAGACATTTGTGTTATCAAATGAATAATTTTAAGGAAACCAGTATTACAGGTTCTACTGTGTTCTTTAGTAAAAGCTAAAAGGATTAGGTAACAATATAAAACAGGACTGACTGTTTTATATTTGTCACTGTGCATACCTTTACTGATAAGTAATTTTACTTATGGCTTTAGGCAACTAATTCTGAATTCCAAGAATTGTAGTTATCAACAGAATGCCAATAAACAGGCTTATTAAAAGGACATTTATAACCAAGTTGCAATTTACTTTACTAAATAAACAGAAAAAAGTAGTATATGCATAAACATCTTTTTTATCAATTGGCCAACCAAACTTAAGTTTATTTTAATATGTAGTAATTGTAATATCTCTTTCCCCCTTACTTCATTGTCATATGCAGGTTATATCCAGTGGTGGGATTCAGCCAGTTCGCACCACTTCGGGAGAACCAGTTGTTAACTTTCTGAGCAGTTTGGCAAACTGGTTGTTGGAAGAAATCATTAGTGCAGAGAACTAGTTGTTAAATTACTTGAATCCCACCACTAGTTATATCTCCAGATCTAAGCCTAAGATCACACATCTCTCAGGATAATTTTAAAAACTAGTCCCTTTCCTGCAGCTTTCCTGATGCTTACAGACTGAGAAACCATCGAAAACAGAATGAGAGAATAACTGATAGAAAAAGGTAGAAAAAGGTATCAGTAAAAGGTATTTCATCTATGCATTCTTTAGCCTTCTCCACCCAATAGCAGTATCTTTATTCTGGTCATCAATCACTGTAAAATAGCACTCAATGATCAAATTACATGCAATCCCATTGTGATAGAAATGCAATCTTACGCATTATGAGAAATGTACACACCAAAGTATAAAATCATGGTAAGAAAGGTGCAGTATGGGATTATGTTATTTAAACATCAATATATAAAACTGTGGAACAAAACAAAAAACAATTAAAAATAATTAACCAAATGTAAAATCACTACTCAATAAAAGCCGTAAGTAAAACTGTGTTTAGTATTTATCTTGTAACCTCACAATTGAATGTAAAATCAGGTAATACATGGAAAGGAATGGCACCAAGAGCTATGGTGGCGCAGGGGTTAGAATGCAGTATTGCAGGCTAACTCAGTGCTGACTGTCAGGAGTTCGATCCTGACTGGCCCAAAGTTGACTTAGCCTTCCAGGAGCCAGATTGTTGGGGACAATATGCTGACTCTATAAACTGCTTAGAGAGGGCTGTAAAGCACTATGAAGTGGTATATAAGCCTATTGCTAATATCATTAAGAGGCTAAAGAATTTTTAAAAAGTATAAGAATAGTCTTTGTCAATCTGTGCTTTAGTTGCACATGTTATGTTATGTCTGAATTCCTTATTGGAATTCCTTATGGATGATGATGATGAACCAAGCACCTGGAGGTTCAGAAATATTAATATATTAAACAAAATTGCGAAGAATTAGAATGCATCAGTTTGTGAAGAATTCGGAATAAAGTCTGACAACTGTTGTAAAGAAAGTGATACTGTCCCCTAGAAAAGATATCTGTGCACCAGTTTCTTATTATTTACTAATTTATTGGTTCTATTATATTGGTCAACTCTGTTTTGCAATTAGTTTTGTTTCAGCAGAGAGTCAAGTTCTGACAGTATGATTTTATTATCTAAGTTTAGCTTAGTGTTTAAAATATGAAAAGCAATGATTTGAATAAATTCATAAAATGTTTACATTGGACAAGTCTCAAACCTTATTTTTTGTTTTGTTTTTTATTTCTCTTTTTTCAGTTAGTTTTGCTTAGATTTTTTTTCTTTTATGACACATGCCATTTCCAACCTTACATATGTTTGTGTTATAAATTTTTAAATTTTTACAAACCTAAAAATAGGTAATAAAAAAGACACTGCACACTAAACTTAATTTATGTTAATTTATGTTTCCTTCATCTTCTCAGACACTTAACTTGATTGTTAGGAAAAATTTGATTTATTTACACCATTTTAAAGCAGCAATACCTATATGGTAGAATTTGAGAACACAGTAGATACCTAGGATCAATCTCAATCTATTAGAAGGATGATCGCAAAATATATCCAGACTAATTTTTATTTCACTTCCTTGAAAATGTGGTAATACACATTACTATACACTCTAAAGAGGGGACATGGGAGCATTAAATCCAGAATCTAAAAACTGCATTAATTGAATCTTTTATTTAAACACTTCAATTAGCACAAGACCACATTTTAGAACCAATTGAAATATAGTTGAATGATCAACTGCTAATTTTCATTTCAGTTGTATTAATTACGTAAATCTTTTAACAACTGTTGGATACAAATTGTGTGTAATCATGATTAAGCCATTAGCTATATTCCCAGAGGTCTTTTAGGTTGTGAAAGAGATAACATGTTTCTAACTGAACAAAGAAAATGAAGGGCATTTCTAATAAGATAATTCAGAGTGGAAGTATTTTCCATCTGGGCATATATTCACATGTCAATTGGTGTAGGATAACAGAACAAAGGGAAAATATTATTCGGTAGTTTGTGTTATCCAAAACTATTTGTATTATATCCCATGACTTTCATCTAGTTTTAAACATAAAAAATATTTTGCATACTGCAATAAAAAATATTTAAAACCTATCTAGATTGACACATTTTGCAATTAATGCAGACACTAATAAACCATTCCAACTTTTGCTTTCATATATATATATATATATATATATATATATATATATATATCTGAGGTATGTCCACAGCAGACGGAAACACAGATATTATTCTTAAGGGAGAAATCATATATATAGGTCTTTGGTTATTCGGGTTTTCTCCCACGTAAAATTGGAAGTGTCTTGGCGACGTTTTGACGAAGCACGAAGCACGAAGCTGTAGCACGAAGCACGAAGCACGAAGCTTGGCGACATTTCGAAGAAGCACGAAGCTGTAAACACCAGTCTGAAGATGACGAATGAGACCTCATCGAAACGTCGCCAAGACACTTCCAATTTTATGCAGGAGAAAACCCGAATAACCAAAGACTACATACAAATACCCGCGAAAACCTCAGAAAACACACACACATATATATATATTTATATATATATATATATATATATATATATTTACTATTTATTTTTCTAACAAAAACAATTCAATTAAACATTAAAGTTTTAACTTTAAAAATTAAAGTTTTAATTTTACTTTTTTATTTTTCTTAGCCGATGTCAGTTTTTTTATTTCTATATCTGTAAAACTTTAATAAAATATTATTTAAAAAATAAAAGACTACTGACACACTCCATGCCTTTTCTTGTACTGTTTTAAAAATTGCTTGTATGGTGTTTGGATTCCAACTCACTTGTACAATTCCATTACAGGCTTTGCAGCATCTTTGTATTTTCTTAGTCTAGCAGCAACAGCTTCGGGTTTATCATCTTCCCGTTGGATTAATGGTTCACCAGTAATGTCATCAATACCCTGTTTAAAATATGGTGTGAATTACACTGTATGGGAAACTAAGTTTTAAAAACCTGCACGTTGAAAAATTTCTACCTCTTGCCCAATGACCCCTCTTTCCATTGCCGAACAGTCTTGTTACATACAACTTAAGAGTTTGCTCCCATTGATCTTACCTCTCAAGAAAAAAAGACACACATCTAAATTTACACCATTTACTAGGCTGCAATATGATTAATGGCTTATCTCCCCAGATCTGAAGGTCACAATTCCCTATATTTCTGACTGAAATGTCACCCTTTTTTTTCTGCATTTGAGTCTATGGGGATGATATGTATAAATATTCTTGAATGTAAGTTTTGAAATCTCTTTTTAACTCTACCCAAGGCAAGTTGTTTGGGAAATATATACAGAGATACAAACCTCTTCCAATGATTGGAATTAATATTTGGCCGACTTGTGTGATTTTGGGTAAAGACAATCCTGTAGCCTGCTGAAACCAACAATGTAGTCCCATAAGATGGTCTTTAAGAGCTAGCATCCGAGGATGCACAGATAGATAAATTCAGTTAACCTGCTACCCATCAGCAGGCTGTGGCAGTCAGTACTTCCCCTAGAGTGCTGCTGAAGTCTGAGGTCTCTTTTCGATCACTAGGATAATCTTTGTCTTTTGTGATCTAAGGGTTTTTGATCCAAGGCTGACTGTTTGTTTGTTTCTTTGTTTAATAGAAATCAGCAGCATACTGCCAGCTAATCATTAAATAGTACAGACTGTCCTTGCTTAACTCACTGGCAATTCTGTCACTAAATAACATGGTACTTACATGAAACACCGGTGATCATTAAACAAATCATCCATGGGCATTAAGTAAGACATCATGTGACCACAACTTGTGATTTTTATAGTATTGCTGGCTAGTCCCTTAACTCTGTTTGTCATTAGCCGGATATGAAGCATAAAAATGTGACTGTGGGATGTTGCAACAATTATAAACGCACACTGGTAACTAAGCATCCAAATCATGATCATGTGACTGTGGGAATGCTATAATGGTCATAAGTATGTGGACCTGTCATAAAATTGTTTTTAAGCTAACTTCAAATGATTGCTAAATAGAATAGATTTTTTTTTTATTGGCAAAGTGTGATTGGACACACAAGGAATTTGTCTTAGTGCATATGTTCTCAGTGTACATAAAAGAAAAGATAGGTTCGTCAAGGTACAACACTTACAACACTTAATGATAGTCATAGGGTACAAATAAGCAATCAGGAAACAGTATCAATATGAATCGTAAGGATACAAGCAACAAGGTTACAGTCATACAGTCGTAAGTGGAAGGAGATGGGTGATGGGAACGATGAGAAGATTAAACAGAACAGTCATTAAGTAAAGGACTACCTGTATTTCAAAATCATTTCTAGAAAGAGCTGGACATTCAGCCAGCCATACTTATTCCCCCTCCTCTTCCTTCCTCCCCCAGTTGAGTTTCCCATTGTTTTTGCTCCTCTTTCATTTCCCCAAAATATGTAACCTAAATACGTAAATTTATCAGTGTGAGTCTAACTAGAAAATACAAGGCATGGGATACTGAATTATCTGAATGCCCACCCTCTTATCAAATCACAGTTCATTATCTTACATGGGTTTGAGGTGGATTGAATTCCATATTATATACTCTGCCACTTGCTGGGTGAATCCAACGAGCACTAAGTCGGTCTTTAAGAGTCTCAAATGGGATATTCAAACTTATCACTAGATCCAGTTCACATATCCTGTCAAGTGCTTCAGCTTGAACCAATGTCCTTGGAAAACCTATATGAAAAAGTGAATTAAAAATAATAAATTGTGGAATGAGCTTGGAATGTTAACAAAAAAACCCACCCCTATTTTATAGCCTTAAAGTAGTAATTCCAGTTATTTATTACCATGTATTTACAATGCTTATATATCACACACAAGACTGCTCCAAAATGGCCATAGCACAAATGCACCCAATAAAATCTACAATAAAATATATAAAATAATAATTTAAAATGTAGTCAATAAGCACCGAAGTAATAAAGAAGAAGATTGGAAATTGGGCAATAGTTATGGAGAACCTAGATCAAGAGATAGCTTCAGTTTCCTTTAGGGGAGTTCCTTTAAGAAAGAAAGAAGATATTAACAATCTCACGGATTCAAGTGATCACTTCTCCATCCATTTCTTGACAGCAGCCAGGATGAGTAAAATTCAAACTGCATATAGAAGAGAACAACCTAGATTGCACCCGTTCTACTTCCCTCAAAGTTCCCAAGGCAGAAAGATCCCCACATAATATGACAAAATGGTGATCTAATTACCATAAAAGAATCAGTAGTCAGAAGTTCAACGAATCTGAGCAATTCTGACAGCACGTGCTTTACAAATTAACCACAGTGGCCAAGCAGTTAAATATTTACAATGACACCTCCCTAAAAATAGTCAGTTGCATTAGGCTCTTCATTTGTCAGAGAACGGGCAAAAAAACTTATTGTTCTGCATTCAATCAAACAAATTGTGTTGCATAAATTCAAAGGTTGTAATCTTATAGTGGCTTATATTTTAAGTTGAATTTAGTGACATGTTTGAGTTTTAGAACATTCAAATGTTTTAGAGCCAGAAGCATTGCTTTTTCCTATGTATGTAAAATGGCCCATTGGTCTATGTATGCATAAAGAAGGCAACTATTGAAAGAACCAAGACGGCAAGAAAATATGAAACGGAATAAACATGTTTTCCTTTTTCTCTTATAAATACACAACAGAGCTTTCTTTTTCTACCAGCACGTTTGACTCATTTATGCCTTTTCTTAAAAAAGTGAGAATTACTATATAGAGAAATCGTGTATTAATCTAAGTCATTCATAAGGAAACAACACCTCCTTTCACAAAAATGCCACAAGCCATGTACACCAGTTCCCAGGGCCTCAAGCCCATACTAAGGTTTCATTATATAGCAAGGTGGCAACATGGGGACATTTCTCATTCCATCAGATGCTGTATTTCACTGATGAAGGAGTGATTCAAGCCAAGTGTTATTTTTAATGTTTTATTTCAATCTGCTTAAGATTTATAATTTTCATATAATTTTATTTGTTGTTTTAACGTCTGATTGAGAGCCACCAAGAGTTGGTTGGAAAATGAGCGGCTATATAATTGTTTTAAATAAAATAAATAATCAATCTGTACTTTATAATTTTAAAAGGGGGGAAAGACAATTATTTAT
The DNA here is from genome assembly GCF_028640845.1 of Ahaetulla prasina. Taxonomy (NCBI): domain Eukaryota; kingdom Metazoa; phylum Chordata; class Lepidosauria; order Squamata; family Colubridae; genus Ahaetulla; species Ahaetulla prasina. The sequence continues at coordinate 162,294,615 of NC_080541.1, forward strand.
TAACCATAAGCATGCACAAAATATATTAATGCTCAGAGCTTTCTCTCAGTTATAAGCCACTTAGACAGAAGTGTCATCTCATCAGCTGATATTAGTTTTAAACTGAGTCAAGAACCAACTCCTACTTGGATACCTGTTTCCAAATCTCTGCTAATATTTTTTAAATTATTTCTTTAGGGCAGCTGGGAACCTCACTCTTGCTTACAATTGTCCTCATTTTCCATTAATTATCCTGAGCTTCACATGGCCATTTCTTTCCCAGAAATGAAAGAAAATCAACAACTTCCCCCAAACCGCACTCTGAAGCCATTATTACCCAAGTCTTAGTTAAAGAGTACACAGATTTCTTTAACAGTACCAGATAGTCTTTCATTAATATTTTAAAGTGATATGAGGATTTACAGTTTAACAATGAATGAGCATTACATCCAGTGGTGGGATTCAAATAATTTAACAACCGGTTCTCTGCCCTAATGATTTCTTCCAACAACCAGTTCACCAAACTGCTCAGAAAGTTAACAACCGGTTCTCCCGAAGTGGTGCGAACTGGCTGAATCCCACCACTGATTACATCAGCTCATTCAACTGAATCAAATGAGAATCTGGTTTGTGTACCTGTGAAGCTTTTCCTTCTACGTGACAAGCGGCTCTTATGCCCTTTCTCTAAATATATGTGGAAGGAATCTTCCCATTAAGACACATGGGGTTCTCATTTTTAATTGGCTTAGGTAGCCAATCAAAAGTTATTCAACATATGCTTTTTTTATTTAAAGTTGCTTCTATTCTATACAAATCAGGGATGCAGTGGCTCAGGGGCTAAGACACTGAGCTTGTTGATCGAAAGGTCCACATTTCAGCGGTTCGAATCCTTAGTGCTGCCACATAACGGGGTAAGCTCCCGTTATTTGTCCCAGCTTCTGCCAACCTAGCAGTTCGAAAGCTCGTAAAAAATGCAAGTAAAAAAATAGGGACCATCTTTGGTGGGAAGGTAACAGCGTTCCGTGCACCTTTGGCATTGAGTCATGCCGGCCACATGACCAGAGACGTCTTCGGACAACACTGGCTCTTCGGCTTTGAAATGGAGATGAGCACCGCCCTCTAGAGTCGGGAACGACTAGCACATATGTGCGAGGGGAACCTTTACCTTTACCTATTCTATACAAGGGCAAATACTACTCTTCAAAAATAAATTTATTCCATTGTTTTAGAACTCTTTTTAAACAAAGACAAAATCCTGGTTCTGAAATCCAGTGTGTCCAATTTTCCTGCAGTCACTTGTGGAAGCTTCAAATTATCTATAGTCAAATAAGGCTGTGTTGTTGTTGTTTTTAAAGAAAATGGGTGAGGTTTCTCCTTTTAAAATTCAAGATGCAAATTAGCCAAAGTGAGCTATCACTAACAATGTTGATAGCATAAAATGATATCATTATAAGCAATGTATCTTGGCTCTGTTCTCTCTCCTCCCACTTACCAGTTGCTACTTGTCAAGCTCTAGGAGCCCATGAAGAGTGCACTGTTTCATGTTACAGAAAGCAGATCAAGGAATCTGACAGCTTACAGTAGTCACATTCCCAGGCATTGGGCATAAACAAGATACTGATATACCACTTCTGGTATATCTAGAAGACAGCTAACATGATTCAGTGGTTGAGATGTTAATCTAGGACAGTGTTTTTCAAACCGTGATCTGGGGACACTTGGGGGTCCCTGAGAGTCTTTCAGAGAGTCCACAAAATCAAATATTTAAGAATTTCTCAATTTAATTTATAATAGAGTAAATATCAATAGATATAGTTTGCATAAACCAAAGCACTTTGGAGTCCTCTATCATCATCCACAACTAGGTCCCAAGATCATAATGTTTGCTCTCGGGACCTAGTTTGAGAACCACTGGCTTAGAAACTCATAAAAGCTGAAGACAAATCTAAATAAATTAATTTAAAATATGAAGAAGCTGAAGGGTTGTGTTTTACAACCACATTTACAACTTCCATTTGGGGGGAAGATGTTGGAGAAGGTTGGAGGTAACCACTGCAAAGGACTTTTGAAGGAGGTAATTACTTAGGCTCTTCAGTTCAGGTCAGATCCAAGCATGAGACAGAAACGATATCTCAAAATTCCAAATGAAAACTCCCTATCAGATATATTCTATCAGACAGGATATGTTTTTGGTTCACACCTGACAGAAATTTCAGAGAAGGCACTTAGAAACAAAGATTTTGGAGTAGTGGGATTGATATGGAATAGCTTATCCAAAGAGGCACAATTGGTTTTTTTCTTTGGTGTTTAGAAACCTGATAAAGACATGGGAATTTTTTTCAAAAAGATTTCAGAAAACAATGGTGTTATAACACTTGTCCTAAAAACAGAGAAGAGGATATCTTTTGGTTATGATTATATCGCATTATTCTGGGGTTTTTTCCTGTTATTTTACATAGCATTGTAAAATATGTCTTAAAAGTCAAATTGACTAAGGCAAAACAGAAGTATATAACAGTATATACAAAACAGAATTTTATAAGTATATAATTATCTACAGCAATAGATGAATAAATATTTGTCAAAAACCAAACTATTAATCTTCTGTTCCTAGACGCTTTCAATATGTTTTTATTTGTCTACTTTATTACCAGCTACTAAAAATATTGGTCAATCTAATTCTGGTACGGTGTAGTATCAACTTTTGGCACTATGTGATAGAGTATATATTTTACTGAAATGTTTAAGGATTTCTTGCAGAAAAAGGACTTTTTTGTTTCAACCTTAAAAATAAAATCAAGATAATCACTTACCATCTAGTAACCAAGGCTGAGTTTGCATTTTTTCCAGTTCTGTCATCATTACATGTGTAATTACATGATCTGGTACCAAAAGACCTTTCTCAAGATGCTGCTTTGCCATTACACCGATATCTGTGGGTGGAAAAAAGCCTGTGAGCAGTTAACCAAATTATTTTTAATACTCCTTTTGCATTTAAATGGGATTTTCCTCTCTCTCTCTCTCTCTCTCTCTCCCCCTCCCTCCCTCTCCCCCCTTTCTCCCTCCCTCCTGCTATAATATCAGTGTAGACAGAGAACAGCTTCTTCAGAAATGAAAAATAAATTACCTAAATTTCAAAGATTTAATTATGCAATTACTTCTGAACAACTACCTCTTCTTTTCCTCTAACAAACTAAATGCCACAGATCAGATATTTAGATAAGCTGTATATTGGCATTATTAACCAATACATTAATTCCTTCTCTAATTTTCATTACCAAAATTCCAGCTCCCAACAGTAACTGCCAATAATTGAGTAGCATGGGCTTTTTACTTAATTATTTTAGGGGAGAAATCCATAATGGAAGGTTTTCCCTTTGTGAAATGAGGATTTTGGAAAAACAAGAATCTTTCTTATGTAGTAATTTTATTAAAAATTATAATTTCAACAATAATTCATACAAAGTTTTTAAAAACTAAAAAAAAAGTTAAAAGGTGCAGAAAAGTAAAGAGTGAAAAATTAAAAAAAACATAGTAAAGAAAAATAACAGACATATATAAAAAGTGATTTCCTCTTTTCACAAGTATAAACAATTTTAATCATTTATCGCCTTCTCTTAAAATGCAACAAATGATCTCTTCTTCCCATAATCCATCTCTTATTTATTAAAAAAATCTATGAAACCTCCCTCATTTCAGACCCAATATCAGCAAAGTAATCCAGCAAGGGTCACCAGAGATAACATATCTCTATAGCCTTGTTCAAATAAACCAACTTTATATTCCCCCTTTTTGTTAATCTTGATCTTTACTTCCTTCAAATAATGTTGTAAAACTTGATTTCATTTTTTTTTTCTCTTCCTACAAAATTCTTCAAACCTCCAATAAGCCTATTTTGTAAATCCAATATAGGAAAATTATCCAAGTCACTTTCTTGGTTTGTTGTTTCCATATCCTTTTTAGTTAATTAACTAATGATTGATTAAATTTAAGACATCCAATTTAGTTTGTATGTCCAGTACAACATTTTCCCATGTCATTCTTGTAGTCATTTTTAAATCCATTTTCAATGCAGTCTCAATCTTGTCAGGTAGAACTTGTTTCCCTTCAATAACATCATTTAGACATAATCTATCTACAGAATCAGACATTATTAAAATAAACTTCTGGGACCACTATTCTAAGATATTCAATATGTCCAATGTTAAAACAATTTGCTTCATTTTGTAATTATAAGTCAAGTTTGAGTGTTCTTCTCCTTTAATTATAATCTTTCTAGTTCCCTATAGCATTCAATTTTTAAAATCTTGTTTTTTAAAAAATAAATAAATAAAAATAAAAGCATTTTCCCACAGGAAAGATTCTTTATAATTAATTCCAAAACATTATTTCTGGGCCCTTAGACCATTTTTAACTTTCTAAAACAATCATCCCCATCACCACAAATGCAAGTAGAATTGTTGCTTTCCTTAACACTAGGATTACAGATTACAGTGGGCCTTGTGTCAGGCCATAATGATGACCAGCAACTTGGTCATTAACTGAAGTGGTTGTTAAGTGGAAAATCATACGACCACGACCATGCTTACAATTTTACTTCAGCTTTCCTTTCCTTTACAGCATCAGAAGGATACGACCCCAACCATCTGAACAGCTAGAAAGGTTTCTGGAAATTGACCCAGGAGGAAGACAGCTTAAAATGCCATCCCCCCCCCGCACCCCGCACCCCACCCACACTGCCTTTTAGAATCCTCACTGTAGTGCTAGGATAATTAGCAAGAAAATAATTGTTTGTATTTGCATTCACTAGAAAAGATAGGATTACAAGAGAGTAAGGCAGGCACACAATTGAGGATGAACATCCAAAAGAATGTGATACCATCAGCTGCTTGGTTAGCAGGCTGACACATGAGGGAGGCAATAGAAAGTGTTTAATATGAAACTGATTAGGATCTTGTCAATTGCTGCCAGCTGCTGCCATAAACTGGAGGGTTCTAATCAACTCATTAAAAGTCACCCAGTCCAGACTGTTAACTTGCTGTTAGCACTTGTGCTGCAGAAAAAAAACTCAGGAAGAGATAGTTTGTTTAAGCAATCTGTCCATTCTGTGAAGGGGAAAAGGAAAACAAAAATGGATCAGGAATAGCCAGCCAATGCCTATTGGCTGGAAAACATATAACACACACATGGTGGGGCGGGGGGAGTGAGAGAGAGAGGGAGAGAGAGATACAGAGAAAGAGACGACAAAGGTTGTAAATGCAGACATTGGCTGCAAAATTACTTTTTCATTACTGTCATAACTGTGAACAGTTACCATCCAAGGCATTTGCTAAATGAGTACAACCTGTACAAAGTATCTTAGAATTGGAACCTTTGCTGACCAGAAAATTAGCAGGAGTGGCACAGAGAAGAGATAAGCAGGAAGCGCCAATCAGACTTAAGAAAAAAGGAAACCAAAACTTGCGCAATTATTTCAATATTCTCTCCTGTTCTTTGGCTATCGGAACAGAGAATCCTGGGATAAACTGAGTATTTCACATCTGGGTCCCTCAACCCCTGGTCCGTGGACTGGCACCAAGCCACAGCATGCCAGAAATCGGGCCACACAAACAAGTGAAGCCCCATCCATGGGATACAGGCAGCACATGAAACCATGCTACCTCCGGTCCGTGCAAAAATCTCTCTCCACGGAACCCAGTCCTTGATGCCCAAAAGGTTGCACACCACCGTCTTAATGTACAGCAGGAATTCTACTGTAAGGCCTTGGCTTACAACCATTCATTTAGCCACTCTCTGAAGTTACAACGGCACTGAAAAAAGTAACTCAAACCAGTCCTCACACTTACACTTGTTGTAGCATCATCACGATCATATGATCAAAATTTGGGTTCTTGGCAACCAGCATATATTTATGATGGTTGCAACATCCCAAGGGCATATGATTGCCATTTTCATCTTTCACAGCTAACTTTTGACGAGCAAAGTCAGGGGATGCCAGATTTGTTTAACGACCGCATGATTTAGTTAACAACTGCAGTGGTTTGCTTAAAAATGGTGGCCCAAAAAAAAAAAGGTTGTGAAATTGGGTGTGATTCATTTAAACAACCGCCTTGCTTAGCGACAGAAACTTTGGTCCCAATTGTGGTCATAGATCAGGGACTATCATTAGAGGATTTTATCCACTTTGAAACTATGGTTGAACACTTTGGAAAATGAAGCACTGGAGTCTATGAAGAATTCCATCTGCATTTGGGAGAGAGATAAATTGATATACGTGTCTAAGATTTGAAATTTATTTTACACTATTTATCAGCTATTTCTTCTTTTAAATGCAAATGCTACATTACTTGCATCATATTGGAACTATATGGTGGTTCCTGAAACTGCAGATTTTATGTTTGTTTGCCCATTTAATATTAATATTTCAAAAGGGCCAATATTAGCAGAAAATAAATGCAACCTTTCTTGTAGTAGTTCAGGCAATCAGATCTTCCAAAACAGAGAGCTCTAACCTTGAGAAGCTAGAGAAATTAAATATATTCTTATTTTACCATAAATAAGCCAGATAATATCTAAAAATCCTCAAATGAAATAACAGTCCTAAAACAGCATTCACATTAGTCATGGACTGGCTAATTTATTTGCAGTATATATTGGCAGTCTGATTCTGGATGGCATGCAACATGAAACAATTAAAATGGAATAATACATTATATAGAACCAAACATCAGAAAAAGAAACATCCTACAAGGGATTCATCAGGTTTCAAGTTACACATTAGAATTATACATATAAGCTTTGAATAGAAAGTTATTAAATTATACAAGGATAGCAAGGATAGCAACAAATTACAGTTTTCTCTTTTTCTCTTTTCATGCTTTACACTGAAAGTCTGCGATCAGTTGAGGACTTATTGTTAAGGCTTTCATCTTTCTTTTTCCTTTTTGGAATTTGGAAAGAATATTTTTTTGTTGGGTCCTCATGAGGACCCAACAAAAAAATATTCTTTCCAAATTCCAAAAAGGAAAAAGAAAGATGAAAGCCTTAACAATAAGTCCTCAACTGATCGCAGACTTTCAGTGTAAAGCATGAAAAGAGAAAACTGTAGTTTGTTGCTATCCTTGTAATACAAAAATGAAAAACGTAATACTAAAATGAAAAACGCATTCATAACAGAATGTGACATGTATTATTGCTAATGGGTGTGTCAGAACATCTGATTAATCTTCTGAGAAACCTTTGTAATGAACAAGGAGCTACTGTAAGAACTCAGTTTTGAGAAAGTGGTTCAGAAGAGGGACAGATGGGAATTATCCCCATATCTGTTTAACTCAAGCAGTGAATAAATTATAATACATCATAATATCTACATATCTAAAATACACACACGTACATACATACATATATATACAAATTTATATAAGTAATAAAATGCAAATGTAATATAATGGATTTGAGGGGAACAAAGAGCATGAATCAAAATTGGGGGGTGGAATTCTAACAAGCTGAGATAAGAAAGCAGTGGCACTTTGTTGGCTGAAAGATTCAGAAGAGCTCATTAGTAAAGTAAAAGGGAAAGGGAAAAATCTGGGTTAATATTAAACAGGCAGATGACAAAGATTTGTCAACTAGAAAGCTTAATGAATTCACAGTTAATGGTGAAGAAAAGAATGTGGTAGATGGTTTTGTTCTTGTGAGGTCAAGAAAAAACACAGATGGACAGTGGGCTAGAGAGGAGATTAACTCTATAGAGGAAGGAAATGAAACTTGGACAGAGTCCCGAAGGACAGGATTATTTCTGACACCAATAAGCAGTCTAGTCATTAAATATTCTGTGAAAGAAACAGTTGCATATTCATTTTGGGCTTCTGACAGCCTCCACTTTAGTTTTATACTCTCCTTTATGAGTAGTTCTATGTATTCCTCTTTTAGCACCTTAATTCTTTGGGAAAACAATTATTCTAGTTTTCCATTATAGGCCCCTTGTCAAAAACTGCCTCCTTGTTACTGAAATAAAAGGAACTTGAGACTGCTCCAGAAACCCTGATCTGTGGCCTGTTTTCAAAGTTTAACCAGCATATTTAACATGTAGTAGCCTTTAAGCATGGTTGGGGTTTGTTTTCAATACACAAACACACACAAGCAGGTTTCAGTTCAACACTCCTGGATTCATTTTTAACATCAGACATCCAAGTAGAATCTCTGCCATTAATCCCACTCTTCCCACTTACAGCTGGTTGTGTAATAGCAACTTCAACCTAGCAGGGATATATACCTAGATTGGTTAACCAGAGTCAATCGAACTTCCTATGGGATTTCTACAGTGTACCACACATGGAGCCACTCTTGTAAAAGAATTCGAACCTTCAAGTCATACAAAAAGGGAGCAGCCAGAGTTGTTAACTGTAAATGAAGCTGATCTGTTCACATCTCTCTCTTTTTTTTTTTTTTTGAAGCCTGAACTGCTTGTCTATGGTTTTTAGTTCAATCCTTCCTTTCAAATCCCTAAATGGCTTGAGGCCTAGGTAATCTCCTCATAAGGCCACTTAGTCCTGTGCAAAACTGCTTATGTTTTTAAAAAGTTCTGGTTATGGCTTTTTCCAAAGGCACCTTGCCCAGAAGTTGAGGTGCATTAAATCTAAGAAGGCTTTTTGACTCTTAAATTCTACTAAATAGAAGTATGAATACTATATATTCACGCTTCCCTTGCAATGTTCACGGAGAAGGTGCCTTCACATACTGTATTTACCCATCTATACATTTAATTATTAGTTTTGTTTTATTTATACAGTTTATAGCCCACCCAAGTTCCAGTACTTCTGGACATCTTACAATTAGAATAGAGTAAAATATTATAAAAAACGAAGACATAATCATGAACATTCCCCAAATCAACATATTAAAAGAAACCTGTCTAAAAAGAATAGCTCTTCATTCTGATCCAGAGCTTCTGAGCTTTAATCTACATCTTCAGTGCTTGTTTTATGGCTGCATTCTCATTTATTATAAATATTATTGTTGTGGATGTATCAGGAACTAATTTTAGTTACTATTTGAATAATAAAGAGTGAAGCCCAAATTTAAGACTTATAACTGTGATTAGGTTCTTGTATTGCTTTGGTTTATCTAACATGCTGACTCAACACAACACAGTAAGCCAAGCAAGCCACATTATAAACTACTGTGTGGTGGGAGCCAAACTAAGAGTGAGATGTGTGTTAACAGCATATTGGTAATTACGTCTTATAGGAAGATTCCCTTTAAAAAGAAGACACTTCAGAACATAAGGCAAAGTCCTTTGAAAGCAGTAACCACGACAACCAAATGAAGAAAAGCCACAAATCATTAAGGTTAGTAACAATAAAAAGAAGCCAAAAAAAAAAAAACCCTGAAAATTCTATCTTTCTTATTTGGAATGCTTATTTTAATACTTGTTGGTTATAGGCAGGGGTAAGAAATTGGGTGGTGGATCAAGAATCCTATCAGTAAGCTTTAAAAAGATCAGCTCAGATCACTTTAAAATTACACTGTTTATGTGGGAAATGATCTATCAGGAAAATGATATATCAGCCAAGTGAATAGCAGAAAGGTTAGTCATAGATTAAATAAATAGGAGTGTCATTAAAATCAGGCCAAGAGGTGAGAGTGCATATTTTGTCACTGAAGAGCTATAGAGATTTTTTTTAAAAAAAAATTAAAGAGATAAATCCACATATCTGCACACATGCCTTTAGCCTGTTTCTTATGGCAATTCAAGCCCTTCTTTGTAATCTTCCTACAAAGCTTGACTTGGAGCACTAGAAATATAGTTATGCAACAAGGGACTGCAAATGACCTATAGCAACAGTTTGCACACACAGATTTTTTTCATAACAATGTATGTTGCAAGCCTGTTTTAAAATAGCACATGCATGTGTTTGTATATATACCCACAGACTTAAGTCTGGAGAATAGCGATGATCTGTTCACTGAGAGCTACATACATCCTAAAGACTTTTGGATAAAAGCAGCTTTTGTGATTGGAATAAGGTCTCACCATTTCATCTCACTCTAAGACTGGTGGGGGAAGTGAAGTGATTTGATTAAGCATGGATTAGGTTTATTTTCAATACACATTTCTTAACTATATGCTTGATGATTTTACAAAAGCAGAATGCAGAGAACATAAATATATTTCATCCATTTTAAAAAAAAATTAATTTAGCTTATCTCTTTGAGCAACTAAAAAACAGGGATGAATATAATAGATTTGAAGACAGCCTGATGCTGTAGAATGGGGTCAATGAATATGCAAACCAAAGTGTAGGATTAAAAATGAACAAAAGGACTAAAATTATGTCAGAAAGTAGTTTGCTGGGGGTGAATAACAGAGGTGTGCACAAAATGGGAAATGTGTCTTGGTTCCCAATGTGAAACACAACACTGAATTCCAAAAGTTCTGTGTAATCGGTTTCAGGCCAGGAGCAACGTTTCTAGAACAAAATCTGTGTTTTGGGTGTTTTGTTCCTATGATTCAGAACAAGCCTCTTGAGCTGCAAAAAAAAAAAAAAGTAGGTCACCTCTAGACAACAAAAACTTAAAGAAAACTCTTAATAGTAGCTCAAATCTGGCAATCTTATACCTCGTCTGTCCTTTGCTGACCATATCTTGAAGGCCTTCCAGGCCATGGAACATAGCATGCCTGTTTTGGTACTGGCAAGCATTTTGCAGATGCATCTGAGCTATTGCCCTAAAGGTATTTTTTCAAGAGGCAACTGGACTTTCTGGTTTTTCTTTGAAGACATTTCACCTCTCATCCAAGAAGCTTGTTCAGCTTACCCAAGAACTGAAGCTTACTCAAACAGAAAATAATGTTTTGGCCAAAGAACTGAACTTTGCAGTAACACCAGAGCAGCTACCAATTGTAGATCTCTTCACAGCCACAGTGTCAACCACCAGGAACGATAAACTGGCAGAACCAGAAGCAAAACAATTAAGGATGAAGGTACCTGCAGCCCTCACTAGTGCCAAAACACCCCCTTCCAACCTCACATTTCAAGAAAAGAGAGCAGTGACATCCCTAGGAAGAGACCCAAACATCTACATCCTGCCATCTGATAAAGGAAGACGGACAGTCATCCTGAACAAATGAGTTGAAGAAGCCTCTTGGATGAGAAGCAAAACGTCTTCAAAGAAAAACCAGAAAGTCCACTTGTCTCTTGAAAAAGCACCTTTGGAACAATCATGACCTGGATGACTGAAAATCTCCATAGACATCTGAGCCAATATTCCTAGTGCTTCCATGGGCTTAATTTAAGAAACCTTGAGCAGTGAACATTAGCACTGCTCTCCTTCTGACTAACTCTTTAACTAGCCTAGCTCTCCGGCCAGGATTTGTTTGGTGCAATTTTAGAGGTGGGATATTAGTGAAGAACTGACCTAGCCAATCACAATTGGCCTAGCAGCCTTAGAAAAATTGGGGGGGATGGGACGGGATGGGACCTTAAAGGCAAGCTTCATTTTAAAAAGAAAAAGAAAGGATTCTATTTAATATATATGTGTCAGTGATCATATATGAATAGAATAGAATAAATTTTTATTGGCCAAGTGTGATTGGACACACAAGGAATTTGTCTTGGTGCATATGCTCTCAGTGTACATAAAAGAAAAGATACGTTCATCAAGGTACAACATTTACAACACAATTGATGGTCAATATATCAATATAAATCATAAGGATTGCCAGCAACAAGTTATAGTCATACAGTCATAAGTGGAAAGAGATTGGTGATGGGAACTATGAAACGATTAATAGTAGTGCAGATTCAGTAAATAGTCTGACAGTGTTGAGGGAATTATTTGATTAGCAGAGTGATGGCCTTCGGGAAAAAACTGTTCTTGTGTCTAGTTGTTCTGGTGTGCAGTGCTCTATAGCGTCGTTTTGAGGTAGGAGTTGAAACAGTTTATGTCCAGGATGCGAGGGATCTGCGAATATTTTCACGGCCCTCTTCTTGAATCGTGCAGTATACAGGTCCTCAATGGAAGGCAGGTTGGTAGCAGTTATTTTTTCTGCAGTTCTAATTATCCCCTGAAGTCTGTGTTTTTCTTGTTGGGTTGCAGAACCGAACCAGACAGTTATAGAGGTGCAAATGACAGACTCAATAATTCCTCTGTAGAACTGGATCAGCAGCTCCTTGGGCAGTTTGAGCTTACTGAGTTGGCGCAGAAAGAACATTCTTTGTTGTCCTATTTTAATGACGTTTTCGATGTTAGCTGTCCATTTGAGATCTTGCGATATGATAGAACCCAGAAATTTGAAGGTTTCTACTGTTGATACTGTGTTGTCAAGTATTGTGAGAGGTGGAAGTATGGAAGGGTTTTTCCTAAAGTCTACCACCATTTCTACGGTTTTGAGTGTGTTCAGTTCCAGATTGTTTTGGTTGCACCACAAGGCTAGTCGTTCGACCTCTCGTCTATATGCGGATTCGTCATTGTCTCAAATGAGACCAATCACTGTTGTGTCATCTGCGAACTTCAGTAGCTTAACTGATGGATCATTGGAGATGCAGTCATTGGTATACAGAGAGAAGTGGGGAGAGCACACAGCCTTGGGGGGCCCCTGTGCTAATTGTACAGGTATTTGATGTGATCTTGCTTAGCTTCACCTGCTGCTTCCTGTTTGTTAGGAAGCTTGTGATACACTTACAAGTCTGTCCCGGTACCTGTAGCTGGTTTAGCTTAGTTAGAAGAATGTCTGGAATGATGGTATTGAATGCTGAACTAAAGTCTACAAAAAGGACCCTTGCATAGGTCTTTGGAGACAATATGTACAAACAACTATATAAAAGAATGAATTTATCTACAGCAAGGAGATTTTGGAGAAAGGAAAATTGATTCATTTGGAAAATAAGGAAATGGCAAGGGGTGGCGAGACCCATTGTTCTATATTCTTCTATTGATCTAAAAATGTATGAATCAAAACTTAAATCAAAAAATAAGACAGCAAACTGGGATTGGTACTTCAGACACAGCTTCAGATGCAGGCAGGAGCCAGTTTCCAACAGTAGTCCCTGCAGCAGAAGGACCAACACAGGGTTGAGTTTGATTGTCAGTCCTGAAGATGGGGTCAACCTACTCCCCAAAGCACCTGAGGGCAGGGCAAGAAGTAACAATTGGAAACTTATCAAGAAGAGATCCAGCCTAGACCTAAGAAGAAATTTCCTGCCAATGAGAACAATTAATCAGCTTGCCTGCAGGAATTGCTGGAGATTTTTAAAGAGAGATTGAACGGCCCTTTGTCTGCAATAATATAGGTTCTCCTGCTTGAATAGGGGGTTGGACTCAATCTCAAAGGTCCCTTCTAACTCTGTAATTCTGTACTCAGTAACCTCTTTCTTTGTGCCTTATTTATTTATTTATTTATTTATTTATTTATTTTATTTATTTATTTATAATTTAATTGCTATACCGCCCTTCTCCCGAAGGACTCAGGGCAGTTTGCAGCCTTATTAAAAACACAAATAGTACATAATATAAATAACAAATTTAAAACAAATATTAAATAGGCCTAATTTAACTAAAACAGTCACAGACTGACGTAAAAACCCTTAAAATTTAAAATTATAATTAAAATGCACTCAGGCTAGTCCCGCACGATTAAATAGTAAGGTCTTCAGTTCCCGCTTGAAGGTTCGGAGATCGGGGAGTTGGCGTAACCCCGGAGGTAACTTGTTCCAAAAGGCCGGTGCTGCCAGAGAGAAGGCTCTCCCCCTGGGGGCCGACACTCTCCAGATCTTCTCCAATGGCAGTTACTACAAAATGACTCACAATAGATCATGTGCTCCTTAAATACCTGTTACTTCACTCTAAAATTTCACCCAGATAACTCACCAATCAGTCTAAGCCAAACACAAGAGCATGTCAACAATCCCTCCTGTATACTGAGCTGGCCCAGGGAGAAAAATCCCTAAGGCGGCAAGGCAACTTCCAATCACAGCCGCTAAAAAAAGAAAACTTCTATCCAGCACAGCCATGTTTTAAACTTCAATCCATTTTCAGATGGGAACAAAACATATATGTCCCAGCTTGGTCCAAAACTAACTAAAAGTAGCTGTTCTATTCATTCCTAAGTTTGTGCATAAAAATTTCATAGTTCTTGTGGGTCTAAGAAAGTAGGCATTCAAAAATGGTGGCAGTTGCATATTTCATTGTAGTGAATGGTGGTAAAATTTATAAATTCTTAGTAAAATGTTCTGTGCAAATGTGATCAAGGAAAAAGGCTATGTCAGGCGATAAAAGTGGATCGCTGGCGGCAAACTAGGTGAATACAAAGCAGCAATCAGGTCATTTGGAGGTCCAAGAATGAATCAAAATGACTGATGAATATCTGCTTAGAAACAGTTCTGTTTAATGTACGGCTGAATATAAGTCTATTCATGCATAGCCGTGGCAAAGGAATTAACATACATCTAAAAACATGCTTGACTTTATTGTTTACAGTAAAGACTGGAGGGCCTAGTGAAGGATTCAAGGGTCAAGAGAGGATCTTGGCTTGAGTCAGACTATCAAAAGCAAAACTGGAGGAAAACAAACAAGAAAAGAGAAAAAGTGAAAGAAATGCAACTGAAAGTAAAATGATTGTGAGAAGATAAAAAGTCTTGAGTCCTTAATGAAAAAAGTATTAGGTAGATTAACACACATACATTCAACAAACTGATTGGGTACTGTTATGTCTGTAGGCTCTGACAAAGTCCTTGCGGTTACGACCTGATTAAGCCTTAACAACAGCCAGGCGGTCTCTGATTGGTTTAGACGCGCCTGGATAAAAAGCGGGAGTTTTAGAGCCCTGTCATTGGAGAAGCTTCTGAGGCAGTGAGTATTTAAGGGCTGTCAAAGGAGTCTTCGGTTGTTACTTTCCTCACGATACTTATGTTAGCCTCGGCAGAGTTAAATAAAGGTTGTGTTCATTACAACCTCTGTGTGGACTCATTTTGTACCCACTAACGACAAACTTAATAGGTATATATATATATTTGTTTTCTGAGGTTTTCACGGGTGTTTGTATATAGGTCTTTGGTTATTCGGGTTTTCTCCCGCGTAAAATTGGAAGTGTCTTGGCGACGTTTCGACGAAGTCTCATTCGTCATCTTCAGGCTTCAGCTTCGTGCTTCTGGGAGCAATTTTACACGGAGAAAACCCAAATAACCAAAGACCTATATATATATATATATATATATATATATTTGTTTTCTGAGGTTTTCACGGTGTTTGTATATAGGTCTTTGGTTATTGGGTTTCTCCCGTGTAAAATTGGAAGTATCTTGGCGACGTTTCGACGAAGTCTCATTCGTCATCTTCAGGCTTCAACTTCGTGCTTCTGGGAGCAATCGTCGAAACGTCGCCAAGACACTTCCAATTTTACGCGGGAGAAAACCCAAATAACCAAAGACCTACATACAAACACCCGCGAAAACCTCAGAAAACATATATATATATATATAAATGATAGCGAACCTGTGGCACACGTGCCAGAAGTGGCATGCAAAACCATCTCTCCAAGCATGCCAGTTGTCGCCCGCTGCTCTTCCGGGTTCCAGTACGCATATGTGGCCAGCTGGTCTTCACGTGGGTGGGAGTGTCGGAAACCAGAAGAGCAGCTCCCTGGCATGCATGTACACTCCAGGAAACTGACCTTCCAGTTTTCGGCACACACATGCGTGCCTGCCAGCTGGTCTTTGGGCATGCATGCATGCCAGAACTTGGAAGAACAGGTGATTGGCACACATACACACACTGGAAATTGGAAGCTTAGCTTCCTGGCACGCACATGCGTGCTGGGGAATTGCTATTTCCGGTTTCCGGTGCTCCCACGTGTGCTCCCATTTCAGCACTCGGCACAGAAAAGGTTCACGAACACTGATATATATAAAAAAAGGAATGTAAGCTGTATGGAACAGAATAAAAAAAGAATGTTGATACAGAGTGTCACAGATATACGCAGAGCAGTTTTTCTAAAACCTCTGGGGAATTCTAGGATTTAAAGTCCAGCCATCTTAAAGTCACCGAGATTGGAAACACTGTTCTACATATATCTATGACATGTGGATAAAAATGCACAGGAAGAAATAGTGAATTTAGTAGATTTACTTAATTTCCTTTTTTGCCATGTATCCTGTTTTTCTAATTTCGTTTTCCCACTAGTCCTGACTTGCATTGCATTAAAACTGCTTGCCCAAAAGGTAAATGATATGGCAGATTCGTGGATAGATAAAAATGTAGAAATACACTGTAACAACTATGTCTCTCCTATGATGAGCAAAACAGCATTTCAGACAACTGTTATTTTAAAAGTTAAAAACATTGTAGCAATTCTAGTTTTTTGTCTTAAATATATAATACAGTTTTGGCTCCATTGTGACCTAGTCTAAAATCTTCACGGTAAAACATCTTATTTCCTTTGGGGAAAAATCAAGAGCGAGCTACTGATTTAACAAACTTGTACATTAATAACCATTCGTTATGGTTAATTCAACACCAGCCAAAGTAAATAATGCACTAAGAATGTTATAGCTCAACTATCAAAATCAGTCACTCATCCTGGAAGTCACAATAAAGATTCTTGATGATGTTTACCAGTAATGTTCTGGTGGGACTAAAAGAAAATATTTTATAATGGTAATTTTAGATCTTACAATTTCAAAATGGTGTCCTAATAAACCATTACTAGATGAAAATTTAAATACACATACACACACAAATTTCAAGACTGAAACTACATTTTTTTCGTTATGGTCACAGACCAGCAAAGAAATTACCATTAGTCACTTCCTCTACATAGATGACATCAATCTGTATGTTAAGAGCGAACAAAACATTGACTCACTGATCCACTGACACAGATCAATAGTAAAGATATTTGGATGTCATTAAGACCATGGGGTGGAACTACCAGCAGGCCAAATGTTTACGGAGATTCTCAGTCATCCAGGTCATAGTTGTCCCAAAGGTACTTTTGAAAGAGGCAATTGGACTTTCTGGTTAAAAAAAAGAAATTCCCATTGCTTCTTGAAAAAGCACCTTTGGGGTGCCACATAAGCAGACATACAGACTAACTACAAGTACCTTGGTATCCCACTGTCACATGTGAACCCCAATGAAGAGTCAATGAAGATAGCAACATCCATGAACCATCAAAGAATAAAACAGATCAAGAAAAGCTCTTCCTCTCTAAGATCTAACAGCAAACAACACAAAATACAAAACACCATCCCTAAGAAGTAGCTCCTTTCCAAAATAAAAATAAAAAATAGCCGTATTAATCTCTTGTAGCAAGACCAGCACATTTATTGTAGCATCAGCTTTTGTGTATCATAGCATATTGCCTCACTGTATGGACTATAATCTTAAGAATATAGATATACATAGCCATTGCTGAAAAAAGGAAAGGGGGGAATGAAAATGGAGAAATGAGAGACAGAATTAGGTATAGGAGTTCACTAATTGAGCAGTACCTCTAAATGATTTAAGCAGTTTTCCAAGTTTGCAAATACCTTGGATATTAAATTGGGCCAATGTTGAGATATATTCCATTTTATTATTGTGCTTATAGGAAGTCTTTAATACACAGATTTATAATGTGTATTATGTCCATATGCATGTAGAAATCAAGATTGAACTTGGCATTATTATAAAATAGCAAATGTCACTGCAACCAAAAGATAAAACTCCAATAATTTGCACAGAGAGAAAGAGATTTATATCTTTTAGTTACATTTGCTCTTTTACAATAATTTTAGTTACATTTGCTCTTTTACAATAATTTTTATACACAAAAAGAGAAAGAGACAGAGAAAAGTCTACACAAATTTGGTTTGAGCACAGAGGTATAATAAATCAAACAGCAGATGCTATTCAGCCTCAACTTTTGGCTCCTTGAAAAAGGTCAAAAAGCCATGACATTAAAACTTTGGATGTTTTTATATACAGCCTATCAAATGAAATGAAGCCTGAATTTATTACCTCTCACTTCTATAATTCAAGGCCAAGAATGTTCAACAACAGAATATTGGTGTATGAAAAATTGTGTAAAGTTTAAAAACAAATAGATCTCTTTCCAAGATACCTCACTGGTGAAGGAACCTCAAGGAGGAATCAAGTTACAACAGCAGCTCTGTCTGTCAGAATAGGAAATGGGATAGAATTATGGCTACCGAGGATGGTGTTAAAAGCAGTAGTAAAAGATTATGCTTTATTTAACCAGAAAAAACAATATATAGCATAACGTCTTGGTGTCCTGATGTCAACGTTTTATTTATTTCCTGTCCAAGTTCAAGTTCAACAAGTCCAAGTTCAACAAGAATTCCAGCATGCTTTTTTTTTCTGTTCCAGAAAGAACGGATGATAAAGCAGCTTTCTATAAGTTGGGTGCACGATGTGATCTGAACGGTTGTGGCTTTTGTGTGAATTTGACCATTAAGACTTGTAAACTACCAGTTCTAAACTTAGTGCAAAACCGGCCAATTGTGTTTTCTTCCATTTTCAAGCAGGTCACAAGTTGGCCATGCACAATAAGAATTTCTTCAAATATTCCTGATCATCCAAGTTTTCTGGATCGCACAAGTGCTTTTATCTGACTGACATTGCCAATGTAGCTTATTGTACGAAGAGGGCCCTCTATGTAAGCTTCTGATAGGATTCAGAGGTGCTTCAGAACTCATAGGAACAAGCATCTCTCTACTATTCATTAAAACAGCCTGCCCACACAAACTTTTTAAAAGTTTGAAATTGAGAAGTTGACACATCAAAGTTAATATATATATATGCTTTAAGAGCAGCTTTTTCCCCCAGTTCCTGATGGGGGCTACTTTCATTAGAAAAGTCCAAAGCATTTCTCCCAGCTCTAGCTACTACTTTCATCTCTTTGAGATGAAAGAATGAATTAAATTCACTTCCTTGCACAATTAGCAAAGAAGATCACTGTAACTCGGAAACAGATACAGTACCCAAGGGTAGAAAAACATAATTTACAGAACTTATGAGAGAAAAACAAGTGGTTTGGTCTAAGTCAGGGGTGTCCAAACTCGGCAACTTTAAGACTTCGTGGATTTCAACTCCCAGAATTTCTCAGCCAGTTTGGACACCCCTGGTCTAAATCAGGGGTCAGCAACCCGCAGCTCTGCAGCCGCATGTGGCTCTTTCATCCCTCTGCTGCAGCTCCCTGTTGCTGGTCGGCTCCACAATTGATAGGACTTTCAGTTAGGACAGGTAGAGGAAAAAGGACGCCACACTAGGAAGACACACTATGGTGGGGGAATCGGACTTCCGTCAGCTCCAGAATTGAATGGGGGGCTTCAGGTTAGGACCTTTGTAGCTCTTTGAGTGTTTAACGTTGCTGACCTAAAGACATTGGCTAGGGACTGATACATCATGAATTTGAGTTCTGCCTTAGGCACGAAGCCAGCTGGGGGATTTAGGGCCAATCACTTTCTTTCAGCTCTAGGAAAGCGGTAATAGCAAACCACTTCTGAAAAACCTTGCCAAGAAAACTGCACAAACTTGTCTGTATAGTTGCCAGGAGTCAGAGTTATTCAAAACCACCAAAAATAAAGAAAAAGAAAAAAAATGTTTTGTTTTTGCTAACAAGTTGTTTATTGAATGTTAAAAATATATTTTTATTACTAAATGCCAATGCTCCTATTTTATTTTATCCCCCTACTTAATCAGTCTTACTTAAAGCACCTGGACATTCAAAGGTCAGTAAGACCTGCGTGATTTTTTTATTCCAGCTTACTTCAATTAATTGTACTGCACTTAATTAAATACTACCATTACCACTCTGTCCAAACCAGTTGGCTATTCTAGATTGGATACTAACCAATAACTAAATAAAGATTTAGTTAAGAAAATGGTAGTAGCAGCTGAGCATACAACTGATCGCTTAGCAACCATTCAAAGAAAATGACCACCATAAAGCTACTTACCCCCCAGTTTTAAAGTTCAATGTTACTCCCCCTGCAATCACATGACTGAATTTTGGATGCTTGGCAACCGGCCCACATTTACAGCACTGCTGTAATCATGTGACCACAGTTTACAATGATTTTGCAAGAAACTGGCATTTACTTCCCAGCGCACAGTGAACAATGGAACCTCACTTAATAACCAGAGGACTAATGGTAGACTAATGGTAGCATTATCCTGATCCTCAAAACATATATTGTAATAATTCATGGAAACTATAAATAAGATGTTATAGCATGAGAAACTAGACTAAAAAGTTGCACAGCCCTGTAAAATAACACTAGGGGGTTCCTAAAGAGGAATGGATATATAACCTGATTGTATCCTTTTTGTAGTCGATGTGATTCAAGGACTTATGATGCAACAATTTGACCTGCAACTCGCAAGATTTCGAAACATATCAAAGTGATATGTATTAGAACAGTAGTAGTGGGTTCCACTTACCTTCGCTACCGGTTCGGGATGTGGTGCTTCTGGGGATGCGCAGAGTGACCATGATGATGTCTGGGTCACTTGCCACTACCCGTTCGCCCGAACCGGGGCAAACCAGTAGAAACCCACCACTGTAGAATAGGCTTGTCAAAATGGCAGTCCATGGGCCAGATGTATCATGCACAGGTCACCCCAGCTCCACAAAGGCAAAAAACATTGTGATACTCATGATAAATCACATGACACGATCGAGTTTGACACCCATGTATTAGAAGTTATGGATTTATTCTAAAGTACTAGAAAGAGCCACTATCTTCTCTGCTTTAAGAGATCTAAAATGGACAACTAACATCAAAAACATCATCAAAAAAGGACAACAAAGAATGTTCTTTTTGCGCCAACTCAGAAAGCTCACACTGCCCAAGGAGCTGCTGATCCAGTTCTACAGAGGAATTATTGAATCTGTCATCTACACCTCTATAACTGTCTGGTTTGGTTCTGCAACCCAACAAGATATTCATAGACTTCAGAGGATCATTAGAACTGCAGAAAAAACAATGGCTACCAACCTGCCTTCCACTGAGGACCTGTATAATGCATGAATCAAAAAGAGGGCCGTGATAATATTTAAAGATCCCTCACATCCTGGAGATAAACTGTTTCAACTTACTCTCAAAAAGACGCTATAGAGCACTGCACACCAGAACAACTAGACACAAGAACACCATCACTCTGCTAATCAAATAATTCCCTCAACACTGTCAAACTATTTACTAAATCTGCACTACTATTAATCTTCTCATCGTTCCCATCACCCATCTCCTTCCACTTATGACTGTATGACTGTAACTTTGTTGCTTGTATCCTTACGATTTATACTGATATTGTTTCCTGATTGCTTATTTGTAGCCTATGACTATCATTAAGTGTTGTATCATTAAATATTAAATTTGTACCCTATGACTATCATTAAGTGTTGTAAGTGTTGTACCTTGATGAAGGTTATCTTTTCTTTTATGTACACTGAGAGCATATGCACCAAGACAAATTCCATATGTGTCCAATCACACTTGGCCAATAAAATTCTATTCTAATTCTAATTTTGAATACTATACCAGAGGTCCTGAAAGCTGATTTGCTAAATTAGTGGCCACAGAAAGTGACAGCAGCAGCAACCACATCTGATCTTGTTTTCTAAACCTAAATGCAAGATGTATGACAGTAGATTAGATAGGTCATCTTCATACTAATAACGAAATTCATACTTCAGGAACCATGCGCCCTTCTACTTATCACAATGTTTGACAATTGCATTTTTCCAAGAACGGTCTTCACTGTATTTTTAATAGAATATCGGCTAATCAAATGGGAAACACTAATGCTGCTTAAGAGAATCAATCATTTGTACATTCAATAACATGAACAAGTAAAATTGATGGTAATGTCAGGAGACAAGAATATTGCACCCCATAGACAGTCAAAATGACAGCAGTTGCAAGCCTAACAAAGCTTTGGATGCAAAGCACAATTTTAGCACAGGTAGTCCTCGACTTAACAACAGTTCACTTAGTGACTGTTCTTTTTTTTTTTTTGTTTACATTTATACCCCGCCCTTCTCCGAAGACTCAGGGCGGCTTACAGTGTATAAGGCAATAGTCTCATTCTATTTGTATATTTACAAAGTCAACTTATTGCCCCCCCAACAATCTGGGTCCTCATTTTACCTACCTTATAAAGGATGGAAGGCTGAGTCAACCTTGGGCCGGGCTCGAACCTGCAGTAATTGCAGGCTTTGTGTTCTTAATAACAGGCTTTACCAGCCTGAGCTATTCCGGCCCCTGTTCAAATTACAGTGGCACTGAAAAAAGGGACTTAGGATCATTTTTCACACTTATGACCTTTGCAGCATCCCCATGGTCATGTGTTTACATTCGGATGCTTGACAACTGACTCACATTTATGACAGCTGCAGTGTCTGTGGGTCCTGTGTCCCCCTTTGCAACCTTCTGACAAGCAAAGTCAATGGGAAAACCAGATTGACTTAACAACAGTGTTACTAATTTAACAACTGCAGCAATTCACTTAACAACTATGGCAAGAAAAGTTGTAAAATGGGGCAAAACTCATTTAACTAATGTCTCACTTAGCAAACATAAATTTTCGGTTCAAGTGTGGTCGTAGGTCGAAGACTACATGTACACATTACTATCACTGTATATAATTCTAGATAATTACAAAAGAAGAAAGTGTCAAAATAATAGCTTCTTACAAACTAAATTAAATCTGGTTGCCCAAGCAGCAAATCAAGGATGGCATGAAGCCCTAAGGCAGTTCTAAAATGCAGAGTCATAATTATTTGTAACACAAGGAAAGAAAAATGATTCATCGCATAGTAAAAGACTAATCATGTTAACTATATTAAATCAATTTGTTTCTAATTTAATCCAATACAGTATTTCCCTTGTCCACCTACTTTCTGGAACACAACTTTTAAAATGGAGCACAAAAGTCAAGTAAGACTCCAGATTCCAAAGGGCTCTTTAACCATGTATTTGCAATAAGCATCTATATTTGCTTGTTGTAGTATGGCTAATGCTACAGTGTTGCAGAAATCCAAATTCCAAAGAAGAGCACACACAAAACCGACAACTTTGACAGCCTGAATTATAATCCTACCAGGGGTGAAATCTACTTACCTTCCTTACCGGTTCGGAAGTGCATGTGCTGCCTGCGCTTATCACACATGCATGCAGACCTTCTGCTCATGCGCAAAACCTTCTGTGCATGCGCAGAAGGTAAAAAACACATTACTTAAAACCAGGAAGTAATGACACCCGGGCGGGTGGGCGGAGCTTTGCTCCGCCATCGCAACCAGATCGCTGAACTACCGGCCATGATCGCTACCGGATCGCATGATCCGGTCTCATCTGGGAGCATTTCCCCCTTGAATCCTACCCCCCACTACTCAGTAGTAGATCTTGCTGAAATAGTAGGGTCTATTCTCTAAATGACAACTGGGACCAGCAACTTGGTCATTAAGCAAAGTGATCACTAGGTGAAATCATGACAGTGTTTATAATCCTACTTCAACTTTACTTTACTTTATAGAGCTGCAAAGATTATAAACAGAAAGACTGTGTCGTAAAGTTACTTTTTTAAATCCAAAATTGTTCAGTGAGACTGTAGCAAAACAAGACTATCTGTTGTTCTCCTAGTTATTAGAAATACTAAATGCCTAATACTAAATTGTCTGAAGTAACTACTGGATTACTCAGATTATTTCTTCCATGTTTCAAAATTACTCTGAAAAATATGCATGTACTGGATTACTTGGATTATTCCTTCCATATTTCAAAGTTACTCTCAGAAATATGCATATACAATTATCTATTTTCAAAAAAGTTACTTCATTTAGACCACAATCTTACATGTGCATATATAGTGCTGTACTAAACCCTATTAAGCTCAACAGAGCTCACTTTCAGAGAAATGGGTGAAGGATTGTAGCTAATTCTAACAGTCCAATATATCTTAACTTTGTAAGTATCTCCAGAAAGCTTTATTTAAAAGAGTGAAACCGGTCAAGTACACACTGTCTTAGCAAGAAACACAGAACCTGTTGTTTTATTAGCCTATTACTAGATATGCATGAGTCAAATGCATCTGTAGGAAGGCACAGGATATATAACACACAATGCAACTGATTCTACCCTGCTGTAATGCAGGCACTTCGGATCAAAGCATTTAAAACCAGACAGACCAAGTGTTATTCCATTCCCCTTTATAAGTTCCTAGAGTACCATTTTTAAAATCTTTATCTTGCCTGACTGGTATATTTGCCCGAGATCCTAATTTGCCAATACTCAAAGCATAGACCGTAAACAGCAGACTCAAAAACTCTTTAAAACGGCACACACCCGCTATCTCCCTCCCTGCATCCCCCCCAAAAAAACAAAAAAACAGGCCAATCCGTTTACTCCTTCCAAGTGCTAAGATCCACACGCACTTTTTTTTTTAGAACTCCGTGCAGATTCGGTCTACCGCCGGGGGTCCGATCTGCCCGAAATTCTCCTGCATGCAAAGAGACACGTACTGGAATACCAAAAGAAAAAGCAAGCAAGCAAGCAAGCCGAGAAGAGGCCCGTCGTCTCTCTCAGCCACTTACCACTGTTCGCCCCGATGTTCTCCCGCAAAAACTGCCCGCTGGAAAGATGCTTGAGGCCAAA
The DNA here is from genome assembly GCF_028640845.1 of Ahaetulla prasina. Lineage (NCBI taxonomy): Eukaryota > Metazoa > Chordata > Lepidosauria > Squamata > Colubridae > Ahaetulla > Ahaetulla prasina. Next base: position 162,319,250 of record NC_080541.1, read on the forward strand.
GCTCTTGGCGATCCTCTCGCACACCGTTCCTTTGCCGGATCCCGGGGGACCCAAGACGACGGCTCGCAGAAGCTTGGAAGCCATTGCGATCTAGCTAAGGAGAAAAGAGTCAAGAGTCAAGCGCCGGGATTCCGATTGCAAAGGAAGACGGAACCCGGCACCCGGGCCGACGGCGAGATAAAAACAGGAGCCCCCCCCCCCCCACCTCACCCCGCTTCCCAAGACTCAAGTTTCTCCTAACTTCCCCTTTATTCCAAGCCAGAGATCCGTAAGACCACCCGGCGGGTTTTAAGTTCCCGCAAGCCTGGCATAGAAAGGGATCGGGATCTGGTAGTTGGAAGCGAGTATTATTTCGATGGCGTTGACGAAGCTAAACTTTTCTAATTCGCCACCTCCCTTGTCACCCCTGGACACCGAAGAGGAATGCTTGCCCCACAGCGGCGGGAGCGCGGAAGGCTGAATGGTGGTTTGTCACTTCCTGACCCTTTCCCCCCCACCCCACCCCACTCTCAGCCCAGCAAGACGCGCGTCTGGGAAAGCCGAAGATCGAGGTGGAAAATGTTGCAAAGTTTAAGGAAGAAGGGGTCCGCCGGGCACTTTCTCTTGAGTTGCAAGTGAGCGAGTTTCTTCCCCCCAAAAAAAACCAACAACAACAACAACAACTCAAGCCTCTGAACCATCGGACCTGTTCCCTTGCAAGTCGCAAGAAAACTTTCTTCGGAAAGGAAAAAGGGGAAAAAAAGGGGGGGGAGAGCAAAACGCTGAAGTTACAAGCACCGGGCTTCTTGAGTACCCCCGAACCCAGAGGGTCAGATTTTGCGGCTCCCGGGCAAACTTTTAAGGACCGATTGCTATCTCTCGTGGACTCGGATCAGCCCTTCGCAAAAGGCACACGCCCGATTAGAAAGAGCCCTTCTGCTAAGCAGAAGAAACAACCGACTCACTCACCCCTGCTTCTCTGAGCAACAGAAAGCAAGCGCACAGATCCTAAGAAAGTGGGGTGGGGGTGGGGGGGTAAAAGAATAAAGTCCGCAAAATGGCGTTTTTTAAAATAGTCGACCGATTGTTTCACATATTCGCGATCTTCGTCCGTTCGATCCAAAAGAAAAAACGAGACTTTCTCAGTTCCGCCTGCGCCTTTAAGAGAAGCGAGAGAAAGAGAGCGAGCAAGAGGCTTCGCAAAGGCAAACTGTTCCCAATTACTCTGCCCAATTGCGCGCAGCGGCAGCAGGCGCTTCGGTACATCGTAAGGAGGGGAGGAAATCCCACCAGTTGGAGTCAACAGCAAACCAACTCCGCCCCCTCTTAAAGCAAGGTGTCTTGGGTTTTGTAGTCCTGAACGGCACTTTGTCGGGTGCTTTTCAGTAAACCTTGCCGCTTCGTTCGACTACGGGTTCCAGAAAGCCTTACCAAGCTGAATCGCGAGCCACCCTTTTCCATCCACCTTGTCATAGGACTGGATGGAGAGGCTGGAATGTAGGTGTAGTTGGGCCATGCAAGGGGTGGGGGGGGGCGGTGTCAGGATAGGTGCTGCTGTGTTATAATGTTGCAAACGTTGGAGGAGATGCGTATGTGGGAAGGGGAGGGGGGTTAACCAGGCAGAACTGAATCAGACGTGAGCCTCGTATTTTTAAAAAAGCATTATTTTATTTTATTTTATTTTTTTTAAAAAACCTTAACCCTGAAATGTTCTTCCTCAAATAGCCTTTCCCCCCACCTTCGTCATTTTTCCCTTTTTTGGGTAAAGTATCTGAAATGCATTACTGTACTGGCAAGGAAATGGAAGGAAGTGATGTTTAATGAGAATGAATAGGGAGTCCAGGATGATTGGTGGAAGCGTGTTTCTTAGACGTGTTTCTATAGAAGCGTGTTTAAACCTGTTTGCTTTTTCTATAAGGTGATTTCCAAAGTTTGCAAAGGGACAAAAATGTAGGTGTTTGCTAGAGAATGTGAAGAAACTGTTTAACACTTTTAGAGGCCAACCTCCATCTTTGTCTCTGAAAATATAATCCAGATTGATTCTTTATTGCACCTTTATTAGTTTATAAGTAACTCAAGGCAGCAAACATGCATAATATCTCTTCCTCCTATTTTCCTCACAACACCAGCATAGAAGGTGGGTTGGGCTGAGTTAGAATAACTGGGCCAAAGGCACCTACCTGACTTTCATGCCTAAAATAGTGTAGGAAGTTAGCACCCATCCCTCTCCTAGAAGAATGAAATATTTTAGAAAAAAGGCAGAATATTATATTTCTGTGGATGAGAAATAGAGAAACATGTTTTAAAGACAAAGCAGCTTCCTGCAGCTTCCTGCCTCCCCCAACCTTTGTCAGTGGGCCAGAGGCAGAAACTCATTCTCCCCACCTTTGTCAATGGACCATCATCTGCAACACAATAGGACCCCACATGGCACCTGGAAAGATTACATCAGCCAGCAAGGCTAGCTAAGACTCCCACCCCCTAGGAGTCTGACAACCAATCAGGATACTCTTCCTGTGCCCCAAGAAGTTCAAAGCTCAGAGAAAACATAAAATCAAGGCATGCTCAGTATCTCGTCCCTTTTTTGTTCAGGAACTCAAACCATGTGAATCTGTTCACCATTAAACCATCTTTCCAAGCAGTCTCCACGTTTCCAGTGTCTTTTTCCCCACTTGGAAATGAACCCAGATGGACATTTCTTCCAGCAATAGAATAGAACAGAATAGAATAGATTTTTTTATTGGCCAAGTGTGATAGGATATACAAGGAATTTGTCTTGGTGCATATGCTCTCAGTGTACATAAAATAATTTCCATACGCTATCATTAAAATCTTTGGCCACCTAATGAGAAGGAAGGACTCACTAGAGAAGAGCCTAATGCTGGGAACAATTGAGGGCGAAAGGAGAAGGGGATGACAGAAAATAAGGTGGATGGATGGAATAACTGAAGCAGTCAGTGTGAGCTTAAATGAACTCCGAGGGGCGGGGATGGTAGAGGACAGGAAGGTCTGGAGGAACGTTATCCATGGGGTCATGATGGGTCGGACACGACTTCGTGACTAACAACAATCATTAAAATCAGATTTTTTAAAAAACAAATGGTAGACTGTAGGGACTCAAGTTTTTTCTTTCTGCAACTTTTACAAAAATAGTACTTATCCATTTAGCATTCTCAAACATTGTGTGAAATTCTAGCTCTTTTGAAAAATTTATAATGTGGGGGGAAGGTGGAAGGAGAAGTGAATGGCCAGTAGCAAGGTGGATAGGCTCAGTTACAGCAGTAATGGCTGTGCTGTTGGAAGACCTGAAGAGCCAATTGGGGACAGATTTTCCTGGATAAAATCTATCTATGAAGTCTTTAGGAGGCATGTGGTACATAATCAATTCACAAATTTAGGAACTTCTTCCTGCTTTCCAAGGACATGCCCAGATTCTATTTCAACCTCCTCTTCAGACCTTTCTTGTCAATTATTAGTAAAACGTTGGTAGTATATATCAAGCTATCAATGGTAACTACCAGAAATAATGTCTCATTTCCAATTTATCAGATCCATGCCTTCATTTGGTGATTGATTAGCTTTACCACTATACCTGAGATTATTTATCAGAGCAAAAGGACCTAAAAGAAATTGGTAGTGGCTTTTTTTTTTAGTCCATTTTTGAATCAAAGCCACTATTATATGTTTAAAAGATGGTTTAACTTTCCCCGCTTTTTTTTCCCCTTTACTTGCCTTTGGTAAAGATGTGCATTGAAAGAAGAAGAAGAAAAAAGATGCAGTTATAAGAATGAATCCCTTTGTTGAACTCCAGTTGTCTTATCTCCGTGTCCCATATGGAAGCTGAAGGAGAAAGGTAACTTCAAATTCATACTCATTGTGTCAGAAGTCACAGTAATCTTTGAATTAGGTTAGTTGCTCAATCATTAACTTTGAATACTCTTGAATTTAGGATGAAGTTCTTATATGCCGAGAGTTCTATATCTGTAGTGACTGAACAGACCTAATGTATTAAAGGAAGAGAAATAAGTTTAAGATGCTTATCCTTGAAAACAACCATCTAAAATAAGACTTCATGTTCAGTCTTGTAGAGCTATTGGTCATGTAAAAATGTAAGATTTTGTTCTATTTTTTTTATTTATTTATAAAGCAAAGGATTGCAGCCTTTTAAAAAGCACTTATATTTTTGTTATACAGGTAGTCCAACATTTCCGTTAATTGAGACATTTGTTAAGGGAGTTTTTTTTTTGTTTGTTTACATTTATACCCCGCCCTTCTCCGAAGACTCAGGGCGGCTTACAGTGTATAAGGCCCACTTTACAACCTTTCTTCTCACAGTTATTAAGTGAATCACTGCAGTTGATAAGTTAGTAACCCGGTTGTTAAGTGAATTTAGCTTCCCCATTGACTTTGCTTGGTCAGAAGGTGGCAAAAGGTGATTACATGACCTTGGAACATGGCAACGGTCATAAATATGAACCAGTTGCCAAGCAACTGAATTTTGATCACATGATCAGCTGCAAAGATCATAGCTGTGAAAAATGGTCATTAAATGGACCACCTGTACTTACAGTGTTTTTGATAAAGAGAATTTGGGCCTTGGAATGTAGGATTGACTCACGTATATTGTTCATAAAATAAATTATGATAGTAAATAATGGTAGACCATGGATCTGTAGCTATAACCTGACAATCATGGTGGATATAGTGGTTTGATGATGCACACAAGCTTGGGTGGTAACTGAAGCTAAATTGTAAAGCTTCAGTTCGTCTTATTTTAATCCCACCTTTATTATTTTTATGACTAATTCAAGGAGGCAAACACACATATCCTTTCTCCTATTTTCCCCACAACAATAACCATGAATGTGAGTTGAGTTGGGTTAAGAGAGAGAGAGCAAGGGACTGGCCTAAAGTCACCCAACCAGCTTTCATGCCTAGGGCAGGATTCATAGTTTCCTAGTTCCTAGTCCAGCGCAAAACCAAACTGGCTCTCTTATTCCAGAAATCATACTCACTTCATTTCTAGCCTGGTGACTTCACCACCAGACCAAAGTGGCTCTCTACAGTTCTTGCTGTTAATTTTCCTGTTATAGTTCCTACTGGAAAGGTAGCACTTATAAGAGTTTATTGCTTTATAAACTCCTCTCATAAATTGATTCTAGATAAACATTTGGCAAGCTGACAAGTGTCAAGGAGGTTATTGTCTAAACTCCCATTCATAAAATAAACAAATGGCTCAAAGTTCCATTAAGCCAAGCAGGGCAGCCCCATGTGTGTTTGTTCTAATCAGAACAGAACAGAATAACAAAATTGGAAGGGACCTTGGAGGTCTTCTAGTCCAACCTGCTGCTCAAGCAGGAAATCCTACACCATGTCAGACAAATGGCTATCCAATCTCCTTTTAAAACCCTCCAGTGATGCTGCACCCATAGCTTCAGAAGTTTCCACATAATTTCCACCGATTGTTCTTCCTGTCCGGAAATTCCTTCTTAGTTTTTGGTTGGATGTCTCTTTGGTAAGTTTCCATTCATTACTTCTGATCCTTTACATTTCATAGTCTTCAGTGAGTTGGTGTTTGTTTGTTTGTTTGTTTTCAGATTTCTTCAATTTACAGTATCTTCTACAGCAGGGGTCACCAACCTTTTGGACCTCAGGGACCACCAAATTCATAATTTTAAATCCTGCGGGCCACTAATATGAATTTTAAAAAAAAAGATAAATAGCATTTAGTGCAATATAAAAATGCAAATAATCTTTCTGTGGATCACCAAAATTTTCTTGCGGACCACCAATGGTCCACGGACCACCAGTTGGTGACTGCTGTTCTACAGTATTTTTATATTGTGCTAATTAGTAACGATCTATCACTCTGCTGTAATAGAAGGCTTTCTGACTTTAATAGACAGTGGACTATTAAAAGGAGTGACAAATTCCTAATTATATGTAAAATACTTCATATGCTGGTGGTAGCCAAGTGTAATAAGCTAATTTTTATTGTTAGTTGCAAGGTCATGTCCGACCCATCGCGACCCTATGGGGTTTTCATGGCAACGATACTGGAGTGGATTGCCATTTCCTTCTCCAGTAATAAGCTAATAATCATTTAAATAAAAATGTATCTAATATTGAATTTGCCGCAATGTATTCTAAGAGTTGGTCCCAAGAATATTTGCTCACAGCTTTGGTAATTCTTGTTTTTGCAGGTTCAAGCTGCTATTCATTGATAAATGGAAGCAATTCAGGGACAATGTGTGTATGCGCGAATGGGGCAGCACAGCTGGCTGCCATCCCTGAAAATTTCCCCTTTTCCCTTGTTCTATAACTTTTGAATTATTTCTTTAAGGACTTTTTCACGCACCTTAAAAACAACACAAAGGCAAGTAGATTGGTTAATAGGAATTAAAGAATTGATAATCAATTAACAAGCAGGATTGAATAATTTTATTAAAATATTTTAATATTTTAATCCATCAAGTGGCTCATCCAATTATTGTTGCTAAAGGTTTGTGAGGATGTTATTTTTTGTATTAAGGTTTTATCCTGGAGTCATGCAGAGTGAGTTTGGCAACCATACAGCTTTTCTTAAATAAATAGGTATAGGAAGGGGAGGTTATATGATCTGAAAAAAGGGAACGAAACAAAAAATATTGGTAATCAAAATTGTTTATTATAAGGATTTTTTATAAGACATGTACATTTGATACACTTCCATATTTCTGATAAAAAAGTCCCATTTGTTAAAAGTCTGTTATTCAATTTTTAAAAATATATGCTGCATTCATGAGTAATAATTTTTTTTTTTAAAATAGTTTAACACCTGACACCTAAGGTTAAAACACTGCCCATTTCTGAGCTGGATATATAACAAAAAATATTGGAATTGTCTGGTTTTATAGCACCATAAACGTGCGCAGTATTTCCCATTCACACTAAAATATGAGCTGAGAAGCTTACAGCTGAATTATAGAATCTCCAAAGTAGAAACATCAGTGAGCACGTCGGAATGAATTTTTCGTGCGTATGGAAGTTTTTCATACGTGTTAAACAGATGCCGGGCTGACCAATGTGGCTCTGGGGAGATTTAGCACGTCTGTGATGTTTGTGGGAACAACCACTCGCGAAGAGCTTTCTATCTTCTGCCCTGTTGCTATGCTTTTCAGTAGCAACCATTCACTCTTTGGAGTATCCCATTGACAAACGCAACGTATACTCCAACCAGTTCAGTACCGGTACCCCCCAACCGGTACCCCCAAGATGCTAAAAAAACCCAAAAACACCACTTTCACTCTCAGGATCTTCAATTCAGGGAAACTGCCTTTTCAATATCACTCCCTGAATACGATCCTGGCTCCCAACGCCGTGCGGGCGATTTCCCAACCGAGCAGCAAGCCCTCTCCTTCGATCGTCCGAATCCGTTACAAGTTTGCAGAATTCGCTCCGGATCGCAATTGGAAGAGGGGGAAGGGAGGGAACGTCAGATCAGGTCGAATGGTTCTGTCCTGCTTCGAGGCCATCAGAAAACTGTCAAGCATCCGAGACAGACAGTGGGTCAGAGGATGCAGACGATACTCCCCACGCGCGTTGACTCAGCGTCACCCGAAACTCTCCAGCTCGGTGCAAAGGAAAGCGAGACTTAAAGACGCGCCGTCTGCCTCGCCCAGAAGTTACTTCGCTCTCCGGCTTTCCTCTTTTTATTCCACACACACACACACACACACACCCCTCCCACAGTCACGGAACCCGGAAGTTTGTATGTGAGCGCGTCTCTTTCTGCGTGGTGGTTGGCGTTTCGTTTCGTTTCTTTCTTTTTTTTTAATTTCTATCACATGGCAGCGTGCGAGAGAGATACAATAAAAACAGAAAAATGGCGACAGTCACGTTGTGGCGACTCTGTGCTGCGTCATTAGATAATCTTCGCGCAAAGAAAGCTAAAGAACAAAGACGAGAGAGCGAGGGGGGGAAAAGCAGCGCGTCTGGAAAAGGTGGGTGGGCGAGAGGCAGAGACTTGCCAGAGCGCGCGGGGAGCCGACGGACGGGCGGACGCGCGTGGGGGGGAGGGGAGTGGGGGGGGGGCAAAGAGACGATTAGGGAAGGGGAGGGAGGTGAGCGAGCGCGTTTATTGCAGGGCACCGAGGTTGGCATCCCAACTCTTTTTCCCCACCCATCCGCCCGCTCGCAAATTCGGCTTCACGGAGCCTCGGGGTTGGGAAAAGTCCTGCGAGAGGTTGGTGGAATTTTGACGCGAGGGGCCAAAGCTTTTATTCGCCTCAGGGAGGACGGGCGGCGGCAAGCTCCGGGGCGAGGTGTCGATGCCTGTCCCTCCTCCTCCTCCTCTCCCCCTCCCCCTCCTCCTTTAATAAACGCGACCCGCAGCTGGGCGAGCGAGCGGGTTGGGGGGTTTTTTCCCCCAAGCTGAGCGTTTCCCTTCGCAGTTGGAGTCTGCGCTCTAACTACTAGGCATCCCGGCGACCGCCAGCCGCGCTTTGGCCAAAGGGAGCCAATGTTCGCCTTTTCATGGGCTGGCGAAGGGAGGGAGGGGCTGGATATAAAAGACCGGAGAGAGGTTCGGGCCCGGGACTGGAAGGGGACCCGTCCCATCCCTGGCACATATAACCCCTCTTCCTCGGATGGATGCTTCCTTGGAGGGAGGTTTGCTCGGCGACCGCTTGACCGGCGGGCTGGAGCGAGCGAGGGAGGGGGAAAAGGAAGGCGTCCGCTCCAGAGGGCGTCGTGGTGCCTCTTAAAATGTGGCGCACTATTATTTTCCTTTAGACTCCTGGCCCGGTTCCTTTCCAGTCAAGTGATTGTAAATATAGCCCGGGTGTTGTTTACATGAAACCATCCAGGGGGAGGAGCGCAGAGAGGAGGAAGAGGAAGGCGGAGGAGGCTTCCCAGGCTGGCAGGGGTGAGTTATCCCAAAAAAGGAGGAGCCACCGGTTAAAACTGAGGGCCGGAGGCTCCGACCGGCGGTGTCGGTATGCGCGCTGGTGGCGAGCGCCTCCCTCGCGGCTGGTGGCTGGCCTCCGCGCGCTTGCTGTGGTCCGACTGCCTGGCGGGCGAGTCCGGTTGCTCTATCCGGGCTGGGCTTGGCGTGTCCTCCAAAATGATCTCGGCCTTTTTGCTTTTCTCCAAGCCCGCTCCTTTTGGTTTGGAGCTGCTGAGGTGTGGAATGGCTTAGCTTCCCACCAATAAAGCAGCTGCACCTGCCGGGTGTGATCAAAACCTTTTTCTCCCTTGGAGCTTTCCGGATTTATGGACCTGCCGTTACCCACCCCCACCCTGTTCCCAGTCAGCATGGCTTTCCCTAGTGTGCCAAAAAGGCACCATCATTTTGGGGGAAAGGGGGGTAGAGGTGGAGGGTTATGCTGCTTGGCCCTCTTCTCCATGGCAGAGAATGTCCTGCCCTCCTAGCTGTCATGCTTGTCTTCTTTTCTTCCTTTTTAATAACATTGGTGGGAAGAGTTCTCTGGCTCCAACATTACCCCCTTGCTTGGTGTTTGCATCTGCCAAATACAGAGCAAAATTCTGTCCTGCTTGTTAAAGTATCTGTGGGAGGACCTTAAACCCTGAAGCATCCTTGCTTCTTGAAGAGATTCTTAATAAGCCAGGATTAATGAGACTTTGAAATGCTGCCTCTGCCAAACGTTATTTATCTGCACAATTCCTGAATGTATAAAAGGTCTTTCTGGATGTCACCGGTATGAGTTACTTCATTTTACTGGCATTTTTATTCTGTGAGATCCAATGGTGTATTGGAAGGAAAGTATGTAAATAAACTTCTCAGGACTATCTGTCCGCCCCATTGGTTTGTCCATCAGCAGAAACTTTCTAAAGGAAAGGGAGCAAAATTGGTGAAGGTGGGAAAAAAAGCTGACAAAGAAAAGACTGAGTTTGAAAATGGCCAGATGTGCTTGGAGTCTGCGAAGAGAAAAAAATGAAAATTTCCCAATGTGTTTCTTTGGGAGAGGGCATGAATTTAGACTTTTACTGGTTGTCCCATCTTAAGATCCTTTCCCGCCTCCTTCCTGGTCACATGACCCAGAGTGAATGCTCAGGGCTTGGAAAGAATTCAAGAAGTCGTGTTCTACATGGGTTCCCTACCTTGTTATTCTTTCCGATCCAGGAAAGAGATTACATAAAGAGACTTGGGACTTTGTTTATCAACAGGATAATTCTTGGAAAACGAAACTGGATTGGCAGGAAATTCCAACAGAAGAACTGTGAGTTAGAATAGGGGCTGGATCTGGACAAGAACTGCAAATCCCCAATGTATCCCAATGGAAGAAATACAGTAATTGAGCAGTGGGCTCTGAATGCTGTTGGCTCCTCATTCTAAGCCCCATCCTTTCCTAGAGTGTAGCTGTAACTTAAGGCCTTGGAAAGAATTCCAGTAGCCATACTTTTCATGTTTTCCATATATTTTGCTTTTGCAATACATTTTTACCATTAGCCTATCCTGGCTACCTAATGAATGCATGATTGGGGTGTAATAAGTATCATTATGTCTCAGTATCTTTTTTTTTCTGTCTCACAGAAAACTTACTGTCTCACTTTCCCCACAGTTGAGATGAAGTGCTAACCCACCCATTCTGGAATCCGCAAAGGGCTGTATACAGTAAGTATTAAAAACTACTATCCCCATACAGATCTCTAGCTTTTATTGCCTCTGATTAAAATTTTAATTTTATTTAATTAAAATTAAAATTTTTGGTCGCCACGATATAAAAAAGATGCTGAGACTCTAGAAAGAGTGCAGAGAAGAGCAACAAAGATGATTAGGGGACTGGAGGCTAAAACATATGAAGAACGATTGCAGGAACGGGGTATGTCTAGTTTAATGAAAAGAAGGACTAGGGGAGACATGATAGTAGTGTTCCAATATCTCAGGGGCTGCCACAGAGAAGTGGGAGTTGGGCTGTTCTCCAAAGCACCTGAGGGTAGAACAAGAAGCAATGGGTGGAAACTGATCAAGGAAAGAAGCAACTTAGAACTAAGGAGAAATTTCCTGACAGTTAGAACAATTAATAAGTGGAACGACTTGCCTGCAGAAGTTGTGAATGCTCCAACACTGGAAAGTTTTAAGAAATTGTTGGATAACCATCTGTCTGAGATGATGTAGGGTTTCCTGCCTGGGTAGGGGGTTGGACTAGAAGGCCTCCAAGGTCCCTTCCAACTCTGTTGTTATTATTATTATTATTATTATTATTATTATTAAAATCACTGCCAATCACCTAACTTCCTGTAAGGAACTATGCAAGTTTTATATATCTTAAGACAGTCCTAGCTGATGTTAGAATGAGTGGAAATATACTACTTAATCACCTGTACAGCTAATTTGCCTCACTCATGGGTAGGAACAAAATGATATAACAAAGATGCAGCAATCATTTGTCATTTACCGACCATTTTCCGTTAACTATAAGTAGAGAAAGGACATAAAGTCTTGGCATGTTACAGAAAAAAACCTGATATGCTGACTGATCCTAGGTATATTTACTCAGATTTCAATACAATAAGAGACCTAGGTTTGTGTTTACAATTGCAGGCTTAACCCTAAACTTTGGCATCTCACAAAACAATGCGGCATCCCTGTAGTATATTTCCATCACCTATTGATTTGCTATCACTAGGTTCCCCCAAGGGAATTTGGTTTGTAGGCCTGAGCTGCTGCACCTTCTAGAAATTAACTCTAAACAAGTCTGAATTAATTAATCTTTGTCGTTCTGATGTTAAAAGTAATGGAGGTAAATAGTCCCCAGAAATATTAACTAAAAAATCCAGTGGATATTTCCATTTTCTCTTACTGTTCTTCTGTTGCAATTTGTAACTTCTATGCCTGACAATTTACATCTCACTATCTTATGCAAATCAGATCTGTTATCTCCTTTGGTTATGTTTTGCTTTATAACATGGGATTTAAAAAAAATAAATCTAGCAAAGTGAAGGATTGTCCAGGGCCTCCCTTATTCATATCTTGAAGCAGAATGGCTGCAGTGCTGGGATTGTTAGATCCAATTTTTTGTTTCACAATGATTGAATAGGTTATATTTTAACAAAATGTAGGAGTGTTTGTTCTCTCTGGCCATTAAGTAACAAAAGTCCAGGTCTATGACCTTGATTCTTTTATTGCAGCATCTGTGGTTTTGATGGAACTTTTCTGTAAATACAGAGAAAGAAGTTCTAAATTTATCTGTGAATAGAATTTGACTTCTCTATATTTATTAGTCTTATTTTCCCTCTTTCTCTGTTACCCCGTATAGGCAGTGAAGATGTGAAGATGCCTTATGCCTTTTTCTGAGGAATGCAGCTCCTAATGTTGCCAGCCTCAAATCTGTAAGTATTTCTCTGTGGGCTTGTTTGTTTCGGCTATGAGGCTTTGATGGAAAAGAAAATACTAGGATTGAATGTCAACTATGACTGACAGTAATAGGGTGCTTGTGAGATTAATGTGTTGAATTATATATTTGTTTAGTGGTCTTGACAAGACAAGTATCATTTGGGATGGATGAGACTTCTCCTGTCTGTCATAGAATTCTTAAGCAAATGTTAAAAATAATGTAGTTGAAGAGAGTGGTATTTTTAAAAGCAGAGGCTAGCAAGAAGTATGTACAACAAAATTTTGCAGATAGATGGTGCAGCTGAGATTTAGAATATGATGTCTGTATGTAATTTATCAATTTTTGTATGCTTTGCTTTTTATCTTTTTAATTCTGCAGTCTAATGTGTACTTAACATGTTAGAGTTGGTTTGTACATTATGGATCTTGAGTGAGTAAGATGTAACCCAGAGCTTTGTTAACAGTCTTTCAAAAAACGCTTTTTACCTCCAGCAACTATTGCCTAGAAAGAGAAGAGAGGTGGGGAAAGCAGATATGGGAAAGCAGAGCAAACAAAAGACAACTAAGTAAAAATATAGCAACATGTAACTATGAGAGCCAGTTTGGTCTAATGGTTAAGGCACAAGGCTAGAAAGGGAAAGATTTTTTTTTTTTTACATTTATATCCTGCCCTTCTCCGAAGACTCAGGGCGGCTTACAGTGTATAAGGCAATAGTCTCATTCTATTTGTATATATTTACAAAGTCAACTTCTTGCCCCCCCCAGCAATCTGGGTCCTCATTTTACCTACCTTATAAAGGATGGAAGGCTGAGTCAACCTTGGGCCGGGCTTGAACCTGCAGTAATTGCAGGCTACTGTGTTCTAATAACAGGCTCCTTACAGCCTGAGCTATTCCGGCCCTATGTCTCCCGTTCAAGTCTTGTCTCCACTGCACCGGGTTGTTTTTCACCAGCTTGAGTTATTTGTAAAAATAATAAAGGTAGAATTATACATACATACATACATACATACATACATACATACATACATACATACATACATACATTAAAAAATGTAAAATAAAGAAATCTTAATTACTGACATATTTTAAGATGGAAATTTTTCAGAAATTAAATTGGCCAGAAGGGTTTAATTAAGAAAAAGAAAATATATGGGAGAGATCTAGCTAATGTAAGTTTATAGAAAAATTCATTGGTTGCAATTATGCTTATTTAATGCCTGCTCTTAAAACAGTGTTGCTAGGAGTACATCTGTATTTTTCACCCCTAATTAATTTATCAGTTACAGATCTGTAGATTTTCTTTTTTTCTTTTTTTTTCTCATAGCATCTACAGTGCTTTCAGGCCTTAATAGTACTGCATAGCACACAGGCAAAGATGGTTAAATTGAGAACACCTTCTGCTCAAACTTCCCTGAAATGAATCAATTATTTTAGTAGAGCTTGTACTCAAGTTCCCAGTGGATAATGTTTCACATTTTGGTCAAGGTTACAGGGAATTCTTGCTAAACATGCTCTAATGCATTACGGTCCATTTAAAAGTGGTTAAGTATAAAGATTGAAAAACTTCATTGTGCTGTGCAGAAGGAAGGATCTGTACTTCTGTGGAAATTTAAAAGAAAGATAAATTATGCATTTAAAGGCCGAAATGGAATATTTATTCAGTCGTACTGTTGACACCTTTTGCAGCAGTTGAGGAAGAGACTATAGAATTTTAGTAGTATAAAGATTGCCTATCATAGTTTTTTTGCATATAAATTTAGTCAGAGTAACCACTTTACATTTCAGTGAGGCAGGACAAAGAGTTTAGGCCAGGGGTGTCCAAACTTGGCAACTTTAAGACTTGTGGACTTCAACTCCCACAATTCCTCAGCCCTGGTTTAGGCAAAAGACAGAGTAAGGTTTTCACCAAACTTTAAAAAATTGATTCCCAAATATACCAAATTAAACTGTTTTGGGAGGAAAGGCTACCTTCAGGACATTTTAACAATAGTTGTTGTGGTTACTTTTTAATGTCTTAGAATCACTGTAGCAACCATATCAATTAATGCTAATCAAATAACTGAAGGACTTAGATTTGTCTTTGGCACATGCCTCCACATTTGCATATTTAACTGTCTTATCATAGTAACACCCATTGGGTAACTATCTAGCAAAGATAGGAGGAAATTCTGGGAACTGAAGTCTTAAAGTTGCCAGGATTGAGAAACTTAGTTCTATAGAGGAATGTGTGGTAAGAAGGAAGAGGAAGCTTAGCGCCCTGTTTTCCTGAGGTAAATACCAGACATAACTACCACATATACCATTGAGTCAGTCTTGACTTTTAAGTCCCTGGGTGTTTTCGGATTAGCTTAGTTTAAATCTACTTCACAGTGTTGTTATGGTGGTAAAATGGGGAAAAGGAGCACAGCGTATGTACCCATGAGTTTCTGAATGCAAAGCTGGGTATAAACTCACAAATAAAAATAGATCTAAGGCACACCCCAGGCTGTTGTGTCTGGGAATTCTGGCAGTTGCTCTCCTAAAACAACTGAGAGGTTACTATGTTCAGAAAGCCTGCACTGAATGATGATTTAATGTTATATGAATGAGTTCCCCAATCCTTCACCCTGACTAAATTGAAGACATCACCAGTTTTCAATTACATTTTTAAAATCAGAAACTATTTAATGATACACCCACACTTTAAATAAACTATGTACTGTACATTAATATTTGAACTTAAAATGCAAAATAACACTTTCATTTTCTATGCAGCCATGCTAAAGGAGGATGAAGTAAACACATTCAAATCTGAGTGTGCTTTATATGATGTTGATCCATAATGTATCAACATATTATTAGAATATTATTAAGGCTAAGGTATATAAAGGAATGTAGCAAGTTTCTTTACACCAAATAGATTACTATTTATTCTAGCATTGTTTGTTTTGAATAGAATTTTCCAGGAACTTCCCTCAATTCTATCTGAAGATCCACCACCAACCGGATATGAAATTAATGCATCTAAAAAAAGTAGGTTAAAATGATGTGTTTCATTGAAGAGCAAAAATCTGCATCCAGTCTAAATGTTACAGTCTATTTTAAACTGTGGAATGCTATTTCCGAGCAGAGGAAAACCATAACCTCATCTTGTTAGAATTATTTCCCCAACATGTCAGCATCGTCTGAAGAATTCAGAATTTATATGCACATTCCTAAGCAATAACACTTTTTCATTTGGATGGTGGAGAATGGCCAGCTGTCTGCAAGGAATATGAATCCTTCCATTCCCCACCATCCTGTCAGAGCTGAAGAAACTTCTTGGATGAGAAGTGAAACGTCTTCAAAAGAAAAAAACAAGAAAATCCAGTTGCCTCTTGAAAAAGCACCTTTGGGACAACCATGAGCTGGATGACTGAGAATCTTCATAGATTTTTAGCTTTGAACTTTGGGATGAACATCCTTCGAATGGTATGGGAGTATGAATGGATTTCCAGAAAAATCGCAGACTACATGAGCCATTTGCACTTCAGTTTGAGATACAGACAACACAGACTTATCCCCAATAGCTTCTGCCTGTCCTCAACAGTGAAGGGACACAGGGCAGAAAACATCCTGTAGCCAAGAAGGCTCCACACTGATTTGCACTGATCCTGAGGACACAGATAAACCTCAATGAAAGCATGCAGATGACCAGCTGTCTACAAGGAATACACATCTTTCCATTCTCCACCATCCTATCAAAGCTGAAGAAGTTTCTTGAATGAGAAACAAAATGTCTTCAAAAGAAAAACCAAAGTCCAGTTGCCTCCTGTAAAAGCACCTTTGGTGCTGAATAGGTAGAAACAGTCTTTTATGAATAGTAAAGGCAACTGGACTTCTTGGGGGTTTTTTTCTTTGAAAATGTTTCTCTTCTCATCCAAGAAGCTTCTTCAGTGAACTGAAGAAGTTCTTGGATAAGAAGTGAAACTTTTAAAAAACAACAACAAGGAAATCCAATTGCCTTTTGAAAAGAAAACAACTTCAGGACAGCAATGATTGGATGATTGATAATCCCGATAGATATGGTCTCCTTTTAGGTGAAAAACTGACTTAAAATCAATAAAAGTTGTAAAAATGGTTTAAGGGTTAGGCACGTATTGGCACAATAATAATTCCACTTCTGTACAGAAGTCACATCAAAGATCTTACAAAGATTTAATATTCATTCAAGTAAACATGATTATACAATTGATTCCATCTGTCTCTCTACAGCTACTGGTTGTCAAATGTCAGAAAAATCTAAGTTTTAGGTATATTTACATATACTTTAGTGAGGGCATCAGTCTTTGTAATGCACACCGCAAATACAATTTCTAATGATTTGTTAATAATCCATTTGTTTGTTTTCTTGGCTATCCGTATTGACCTTCACTTGGGTGTTTTGCCCACAGACTGTATGGGAAGATAAATAAGGGAAATCCCTGCCTCTAGTTTATTTTCACATGTTGATTTTGTTTGGAGCCTTTACATGTCTGTCTCTGTTTGCATTAATATGGGTTTTTGGGGCAGATGAACATGAGTTTACACAAATAAATTACAGGTAGTCCTCAACTTACAAGCACAACTGAAACCAGAATCTTTGGTTGTTGAGCAAAGTGGTCATTGAGCATCCATCCTGAAATGCAAGCAGGATTTTGGCATGGAGTATTTGCAGCACGGAGTGTTGGCAGCCAGCTTCCCCCCCCCCCCCCGGGCAAAACAAAGAAGACACTCTCATTTCTGGGAGCATGATGTAAATGTCCGGTGCTGTAAAAACATACTTTTGAATGGCCGCTGAATGAATGGTTGTAAAAGGGAGGACAACTTATAGTTAATCCTGCCAGGTGCTAATTAATCAATTCAATGGGTTGTCTCCGTTTTTTTTGTCCTAACTTTTTTTTTAAAGCAATTTGTCAGATATGTTTTCATCTCATTAGTGCCCTCTTGTGATTTTCTTTAAAAAATTGTTTCTTTTCAGATGTGCATTACATGGCAGCTTTCAGTCAGAACTGGAAAGAAGAAGTGAGTTTCTGTTCCCTGGACTCTGTCCAAAAGTCCAGTCCTGACAGCATAACTGGCCACAGAAGTTATTACCTTTATAGCAGATAATTAGGAATACTTATGGATAATAAGAGCAGGTGGATCCAGTCTTTTGCTGCGTGGAACTGCATTTAAAACCATCAAGATACCACATAGATACATAGATAGAGTACATACCGATGTAAGTAAATGGACTGTGTGAGACTTAGGGGAACCATTTGACAGATAAAGTGTCTTTTTTTTCAACTTGATTAACCTGTTTTAGCTTTTGGTAGGCTTCTATGCTAAAAATTATAGGAGCCCCAAGTTTAGCAATAAGCTATTTTTATTTGTAATGTGCCCTGATGATTTCTTTTATGGGAAACCCTATACATCTGTTTTGTAAAACACAGGTCTGGCTTAGACCATCAGCAGAATAGTTAGCGCGTCCTTAAGTGACATTAATTTTAGCAAAGTTGTTGAAAAAATATCTAGGGCCTATTTTATTGATATGTGTGGCAGAAAAACATAAGTTCCAGAGATATTTTCCTTTTCTCTCATCAGAAATCTATGTTGCCAGCACTAATCTGGATAGTTCAGTTACCATTTTATCAATAAATATATAAACAGTATTTTGTTTAATAATTTTCTATTTAGTTATGCATAATTAACTAGAGAATCTTCAGCACAGTGAACAAATGGATTACTATTCAGGCAAGGCTTCTGCTTATATGTGCTTAATTGTCAGGTATGTCTGAAACAAACAACATAAAGTTTTCAGGAAGTTTGGAGTTCATTGTGGTCTTTTTTTTTTTTTTTTGGAACCCTCAGCTGTGGATCAACTGATAGCACCTGCACCTTGGGATTATCTGATGATTCTACATGAAGTCAGGCAATGATTGACAGGCTGCCCTGGCTCAGTTATCACTGTGCTGATGCTGTCTATACTAAAGGTACAGTACTGTGATAACTGAAGGATGGTAGCCATCTTAGCTTCAGAGGAATTCAACATGTGGAGATCAAAGACATTACTTGATTCTGTAACACTTGTGATGCTTTTATAGATGAAAATTAAAGAGAACATCTGGATGCTGGAAAAACATATTTACAGTTTTATGGCTTACTATTTCATTTCTTAAAGGGATGATACGTGCTTAGATGTACGACAATAATCAAAAAGGGAAGGTTTAAGGTGCACTTTGCTTTATTATCATATTTGGAGGACTCCACCAAAAGTTATAATGTACTGAATCAGTCATTCCAAAGAATGAGTGTCTCTCTTTGCTGTACATGAAATAAACTCTAAAAGGAGTCCTTAACAGTTCTGAAGCATCCCATTTTTAGCTACTTGAGCTTTGCAAAATTAAGGGCTGAAAAGTTCAGTACTTTTTTAAAAACATGATTTGGGATTGGACAGAGTCTAAGAGGAAAATTCCTTTTAGATCCTCATTCTAACCCGCTTTTCTCTTACATATTTTAAGATAGATGCATCTTTTTCAAAAACTGTTATGAAATGAACCAAAGCAGCATGCTCTCTGCAGATATTTCCTAGCTTTGGTACAACCTTAATCCTGACTGTCCCGTTATGGATGGGGTATAATATATTCTCCATCAAAGATATCTGGCGCTACAATTGGCAACTCTATTAATTGTATTTAGAACTATTTTAGGTTAGGGTTAGTATCAAATCTGAAATCATTTCTGAATTAATAATTACCCCATATTCTAAATTAAGCATGAATTGGTTTATCTTAACCACAGTTAAGATGTAAATCTAGAGAGAATGACCCAAAACAAAAATCCAGTATGTGTTTATCCTGCCTGCTAAACTCTCTTTTGTGTATTTCAGAAGAAACATGAAAAGACAAGGCACTTTTCTACCAGATTCCCTGTTTAGGATTTTTTTTGGGGCGGGAGGGAGGAGTCTAAAACTGTTATCAGGTACATATATATATATGAACTTTCTAAAATAAGTCATGTTGGAAAAAAGTCCAAAAGGTTTTTTTGGGTCATCTAAACATGCAGTGTTCAAAACTGACCACAAGAGGGGGTCAGAGCATTTGTGTTTCAACAAATTTACATTTTCCTGGGAAGAATCTGAAGAACCTTTAGGAGCTCCAGTGGGGCCACCAGCACATTCCAGGCACAGATAAAAACTCAAAACAGATATAACATTTCTGTTTATTATTTTATAAAGGGGCATAAACATAAGAAAAATGTTTTGTGGACCTTAAGAGGCATTCTTGAAATTCAGCTTTAAAAATATAGCAAGATGCTTGGTGAAAACTACAGGTGCATTGCTCATAATTTGCAGGGTACAAGAATTTCAGGCAGAAACTGGGAAGAAGCAAAAAAAAATGAAAACAGGGTCAACTACCTGACCTTGACAATGCTTGTGCTCTCTGGCCAAAACACTGCTCTATCCCCCTACCACTACCATCACCAATTTCAGAAGGAGCACTGTTTCAATTAATTTTCTATCTGCCTGAATGTATTGTTATTCATTCTATATATAGTTAGTCTATTAACTAAAATAAGATAGCGAATTTGGTCAGTTGTTTTGATGAAACTAAATACAATCCACACAGCATTGCTATAAACCACTAAGCTGGTATTCCAATTGAAAGAAGACATATAGCAACATTAGCACATTTACTCTTGTTTTCCTGCTAAGATGTCTACAATGAGATACTTTATAAATTGTGGTATAATGTTCTACATCCAGATCAAAAGGATTGAACTAGAGTTTTTCCAGGTCTTTAATTTTGGAAAAGACTAGAGAAACTTTTGCCTAACTCTTGTCCTACAACATCATGTTCAAATCTTTGCTATAGGGTGTGTGTGTGTGTTTGTGTTGTCATCTCTCTTTTTTTCCTATAAGCTAATATCTCCTTTGGAGTTTACCTCAACCCATAATTTTGAAGATCTCTAATTTAAGGCTTTTGGTGGAGCTTTTAAGACTTGAGGTCAACCCAGGAGAGAAGAAAAGGGCCCAAGACTTGCGAGTTGCTGCTGTTAAAAGCAGAGTCCTAATTTCAATGCAAAAGGACAAAAAGCAGCTGTTTAAAATGGACATATGTTGTGGCTGTGCAAAAAGCTTACTTTTAAGTTAAAAAGGGCAGCTAAGAACTAAAAGCAACCAGGGTGGAAAAAAAGTGATGTGAACCAAATGTGGGCTGCAAGTGATGATACTTCCTTAAAGTGGCACCTTAGCAGAGGTGAAATCCAGCAATTCTGACAGGTTCTGGAGAACCGGTAGCGGGAATTTTGAGTTCGGAGAACCGGCAAACACCACTTCAGGCAGGTCCCAGAGTGGGGTGGGAATGGAGATTTTGCAATATCTTTCCCACAGGAGTGGGGAGGGAATGGGATTTTGCAGTATGCATCCCCTGCCACACCCACCAAGCCATGCCCACAGAACCAATAGTAAAAAATTTTGAATTTCACCACTGCACCTTAGGCTTCTGTAGTGATTGTGTGATCCCAGGAATCTTCACATCTGCATTAAGGAGGGCTCTGGGGCAAGATAATTTAATCCAAACAGTAACCTTAATTCCTCCCGCTTGTTTCGCTGCAAATGTTTGGGTCCCATGTGAAGGGCTCCTTTGAAGAGCCACTGAGAGATCCTGCCAAATACGCACACATATACTTGGAGACACCTTTTCCACTTCAGATCCCAGATGCACATCCTGAGGAGTTAGGTTTACAGCTCTCTTGATGAGGAACTAATCAGGTAGTACTTCTGGTAAAGCCACTAAAAGATTTCAGAGCCAGATGAACTGCAGTCTAGTGTGACAGCACGTAGCTGACTATGACTGATCTCACTAAAATAAGCATAATTAGTTTTGATTATTTCATAGATAAGAGGACACTGAGTAATCCCAGGGCTATAAAAAAAGGCTGAGATTTTTTTTTTTTAATCTAGAAAACAAAGAACCACTTCTGTAATCTTTCTAAAAAGCCACTAAGCCATTATTTTTTATTTATTTATTTATTTTTGTCACAACATCATATAAAAAGGATTATATAGTATATGAACATATATATGAGTAAATATTAGGAGGTATAAGCACCAATATATATATAGGAAGAAGAAAAAAGAATTTTTTTTTTTAATTTTCAGAATTCTGGGAGTTGAAGTCCACAAGTCTTAAAGCTGACAAGTTTGAAGACACCTGCCTTAAGTGCTGACTTCAAAAGTATTGGCATGCCATATCACATAACACGTGGCATAGTTATTTTATTTTCAAGATATTTTTAAAAGATTGTCTCTCTTTTTATTACATCGCAATAGATGAAACAGCAATCCACTTTAAAAAGTTTTATCCAAGTAAATCAAAATTCAGAACTAGTTTTTCATGTCTGTGTTGATTTTACTAAATGAGTCATAAACATGGCTGATTTGGTCAAATTGATTTTATAAACAGAGCTGCTGTTTCCAATTAAAAGAAATTAAAAACAAGTTATTCCAAAAGGTAGTCCAGGCTAGTATTTGCACTGATGAGTGTTGATCTTTCTGTGAGTATGCAATAAACAAATACAATAAATTAGAACATTAGCTTTATAGCACCTTAAATTAATGATTCTTTATCACAGAAGCTTTTTGAGACTCAAAGCATTTATTGGGAAAATTGCTGATTCCAAAAATCCAGTATGATGAATTTTTTAGATATCGCCACAACAGTTTCATTAGCAAACTCATCAAGTATGGATTGAATGGCAGGAGAGGCAAGTAGATTATAACTGGCAGAAAAATAAGAGTGCTCACACTGAAGAAAGTTGCTAAATGGAGTGCTCCCCAGGGACCACTACCCTTGTGCAATTTTTATTTATTAAATTTATATCCAAATTCCTTTATTTATTAAATTTATATCCAAATTCCTGGAGAAATGGGAGCATATTAGCAAGATGGAAACATAAATGTGTGCTAATGGGGCTAACCTTGAAATCTTCAATTCTTAGTACCTTTATCAAAATTGCTATGGCAACGGACATGATACATTCTCTCTAAGACAATAACTTCCTTGAGAATAGTAACAGTAGATATGTGGGAAAGTAAACTTGAGGTTTACTAATTATGAATATTTGTGCTTACATCATCTGTTACCCATGCATATGTACAATTATTATTTATCCTTTTTACCTGAAAAGTATAAATGTGAGTGCATCCTTTTATCTGTAGGAGTCCCTCCTGTTATTTTCTGGAGGGAATTCCTCCAATGTGTAGTGAATAATTTACTGCAGATTATTGATTTTGGGCCTTGCATTTGAATCCACACTGTCAGGCAATTCTGGGCAACTATTCAATTTTTAAATATTTTAATGACATGAATGGGGAGATGGAATACTTAGCTAATTTGTAGATAACACAAAACTAGTACTAGATTAATACTTTGGAAGACAGAAATAGCAGAACAAAATTTAACAGAAACAAATGCAAAGTTGCATGGGTTGTCATCAGTACTTCTGTCAAAACCAATAGTCAATACTGTGAACATAACTACAAGTTGGCAAGTGGAATTTTAGGCTATTTCAACCAAAGTACCTTTTCTGGATAAGTGGAAATAACAATTTCACTTTATTGCACTTAACACTAGTTAGACCCTTCCTTAATTATCGTATCCAGCATTACACTTTAAGAAAAATTCAGACAAATAAAAACATATACAAAGAGCAACAGCAACTATGAGGGTACTAAAAGATCAGCCATCAAGACAGCCTATAAAAAGAGCATTTGGTCTTGGCAAAAAAGTCTGCTGTCATTCCTTTCCAATTTTCAGCTATTATAAGGTTCTCTTCTTCCAATTCTGGTCCTTTCAATTGAAGACAAAATTCAATTTCAAATTCTAAAGTGCTCCTCTCCATATTTTTATATAAATAATAATGAAAACACATAGACTTTACTATGTCTTGTGCAACTTTACTGAGACACTGTCTCGTGTTTCCTTTTTGCAATGAAGCACTTCCTTCCTGCTATGCTTCCTTTAAAACAAATAATATGATAAGAGTAAATTTGTTTCCATACTAAATTGAAGCTGTATCAAGAAGTCTTGCACTTTTTTTGGCTATAAAAACTCTGCCTCGGAGTTAAAAACAGCTGAAATTCTTTTCTTTTACAGTTGCTTTTAAGCATATGAGGAAAATGTTTTAAAACTAAGCCATCAAAATATGCTATTGCTACTGAAAGCCAGAAATGGACAGTGCTAAGCTACATGAAAGCTAATAAGCTAAAGCTGAATCCTGATAAAATGGAGGAACTGCAGATCAGTGGCTTTCAGGAACTAAGGAGACAACCTGTTTAGCAACTGTAATACTCACTCTAAGGGACATGGGGAAAGCAAAACTGTCTTCATATGTTCAGGTGAATTCAGTGGTGAAATGTGGTTACGCCCAGCTATGACTTATTCTTAGTAGGTTTGTTAGGCCATGCTCTAATAATCTCACAACCATGTTATTCCAATACATTCTGCATGTATATACATAGCTTGTGCAGAATGCCTGAAATACAGTTAGTCCTCGAACATATGAGTCCAAAATTTCTGTTGTTAAGTGAGACAGTTGTTATATGAATTTCCCCCCATTTTACGGTCTTTCTTGCTACAGTTGAATCTCTGCAGTTATGAAATTAGTAACGGTGTTGTTAAGTGAATATGGCTTCCCCATTGACTTTGCTTGTCAGAAGGTCGCAAAAGGTGATCACGTGACCCTGTGCAACTGCAACAAATATGAGTCAGTTCTGAATTTTAGTCACGTGATCATGGGGATGCTGCAATGGTTGTGTAAAAAATGAGCATAAGTCATTTTTTTCGGTGCTGTTGTAACTTTGAACGGTCACTAAATGAACTGTTGTAAATTGAGGACTACCTGTATGAAAATAGAATTACCCAGGCTGGATTAAGGCCAATTGATGCCCTAACCACAGGGTACTCCTAGGCTCTTCCAATGCTTTAGCTGACTAGACCAGGGGTCTGCAAACTTGGCTCTTTTAAGACTTGTGGACTTCAATTCCCAGAGTTCCTCAGCCAGAAAAGCTGGCTGAGTAACTCCGGGAGTTGAAGACCACAAGTCTTAAAAAAGCCAAGTTTGCAGATCCCTGGACTAGACTATTAAGTCTCAATAAGTGCTGAAAACTAAGGTTGAATTACTACGGTAGTAAAAGAATTAAAGCATGATCACCAGGGGAAACCATTCTGGTTTCTCACTCCCTTGGTGTCCCAAAGACATTTTTAATTTGCTTAATTCTTAATCCAAAACTGGAATTATCTAACACTATTTTTGAAAGCACAGAATGGCTACCAGTTCAATTCAGGTGTTCATTCTAGTATATATTCTTAGACTAGAGTCACATATTTAAATGCATAAATTAATTAATTAAACTCCAGGGTTAATTAATTAATTAAAATTAATTAAAAATTAATTAAACTCCAGGGTTAATTAAACTCCACTTTAAGGTTAGTTTGGCTTTGTAATATGACTAACGATAATGCTTCCTAGAGAGTGGTGAATCATTGACAAAACTCCTGCTGTATGTGGTTAGTTCTGACTCCCTTTTCGAGTTTTCAGTGCCACATGAAACTGCATTTATTTGCATTAGTGCCACCTGAAGATACCTTTATTTAGCTTCTGGCTGAATCCATGTTACTCTGTTTTGTTATGTTTGAATGTCTTGTAGGCATTCTACTGTTACTGTATTATGGATTAGAAATCGCTCTGGAAAGCAGTTGGAAAATTGTCTGGCATGTCCATCTGCATATAAGACATCTGGAATATTAATGTATTGCATAATTTTTTTTTTCAAGTTGAATCCTCTGGGTCAGGGGTCTCCAACCTTAGCAACTTTAAGACTTGTGAACTTCAACTCTCAGAATCCCTCAGCCAGCAAAGCTCTGGGTGACTACAAAAAATATTTGCTTGTTTTTTCCATTTGTTACTTCATGCCTTTAAAGAACACATAAATGTAATACATAGTATGCTATTTCTTTTCAGGATGAGCAACGCTATATAAAATACAGAAAAGGAGCATGAAATACCAAACCAACAAAATTGAAATTGAGATGCGACCAAAAACAGGAGAAGTAAACATAGCTCAGTATAGTCTTCTTTTCCCCCTTCTGTTCATGCACGTCAGATTCTCAGACTGCCTGGACAAATCCTTGCAATTTTCTTGGCAAAGTTTTTCAGAAGTGGTTGCCATTGTCTCTTTCCTAGGGCTGAGAGAAAGTAACCAGCCCAAGATCACTTAGCTGGCTTTGTGCCTAATCTGGGACTAGAATCCACAGGCTCTAGGATTGTAGCCCAATGCCTTAACCATTATAACAGCCTGGCTCTTGTAAATGTAGTCTACATCAAACCACTTCACCATATATCTTTATAGTTTTTGCCCTTCTATTTATCATAAATATACAAAAATAAGTAAAAAAAACCCCACGTCACAGAAATGAAGTGCGTTTATTTCTGTGAAGTGAATTAATAAATTTTACGTATTTTCTTCTATTTGCTGTAATCTGATATTTTTTGTTTGGCCAGTCACTTTTTTTTTTAATTTCTTTTTGTCACAACAGTATACACAAACAAATGTCATAGATAAAACAGCATATCTTGAAGAATATATATATATATATATATATATATATATATATATATATATATATATATATATATATATATATATATATATATATATATATATAAAATTAAAAATATGCATCAACTATATTAATTGGATATAATGAAGGGAACAATAGGACAAGAACAGTAGGCACATTTGTGCTCTTATGCACGCCCCTTATAGAATGGGGTGAGGTCAATAGTAGACAGCTTTTGATTGAAGATTTTGGGATTTTGAGTAGAGACTATGGAGTCAGGTAATGAGTTCCAAGCATTAACAACTCTGTTACAGAAGTCATATTTTCTGCAATCAAGTTTGAAGCGGTTGACATTTAGCTTGAATCTATTTTTTGCTCTTGTAATGTTGCGATTGAAGCTGAAGTAGTCTTTTACAGGAAGGACATTGCAATAGATGATTTTGTGTGTTAAACACAGGTCATGTCGAAGTCGACGGAGTTGTAAGTTTTCTAATCCCAGGATTTCAAGTCTGTCGGTATAAGGTATTTTGTTGTTTTCGGAGGAGTGAAGAACTCTTCTAGTAAAATATTTCTGGACTCGTTCTATTGTATTTATGTCAGAGATGTGGTATGGGTTCCAGACGGATGAGCTGTATTCAAGAATAGGTCTGGCAAATGTTTTGTATGCTCTAGTTAGTAGTGTAGAGTTTTTTGAAAAGAAGCTGCGTAAAATTAGGTTTACAACTCTTAGGGCCTTTTTTGCTATGTAGTTGCAGTGGGCTTTGGCATTAAGGTCATTTGATATGAGAACTCCAAGATCTTTGACAGGGTGGGGGTCGTCAGATAGATAATGTCCATCAAGTTTGTACTTGATGTTAGGGTTCTTTTTTCCAATATGTAAGACTGAGCATTTGCTGGTTGAAATTTGGAGTTGCCAAGTTTTAGACCAATCAGAAATTAAGTCGAGATCTTCTTGAAGGGTAGAAGTATTATTAGTGGTATTAAATAGTTTGACATCATCAGCAAAGAGAACACAATAACTTGAGATTAGGTCACAGAGATCATTTATGTATAGTATGAAGAGTGTTGGTCCAAGAACACTACCTTAGGGAACGCCACTTTTGACAGGAACAGGATTTGATATAGCGTTGCCAATTTTGACCACTTGTTGTCTGTTTGACAGGAATTCTTCTATGTCTCTTCATCTGAGCTTAATCTGCAAACAATTTTGCTGATAATCATGCTATAGTTTTTTTTCTAGCTCAATTGAAACATACAGAAGCAAATAAATCCTCTTGTGTTGGAGAGAGGGATTAGAAATCCTCATCTGATTATCCCATTAGATTTATTTTTTTTTAAGTCAGTATTCTTAACTTCTTAGAAGGAATGTATAGTGGGAAGAAAGAATGGCCTTGAGGGATAGAAGGAAAATGGAAAATAGAAGAAAAAGGAAAATGATTACTAAGGCAATAGCCAGATAAAAGTGAACTGATTATGGGGCAGAGATGTAACCTGACTAAACATCTCAGACAAGACTTATCTCTGGTTCTCATGAAGATTAAGGATAGGAGAAGGGAAGCACAATTAAATCAGCAAGACTCTATCCTATAGCTTTACCATGAAACTAGTTGACCTATATTTATTTATTTATTTATTCGCAATTTTTATACCGCCCTATCTCCCAAGGGACTATGACATTGGATTCCTAGTCTGATCTAGAAAAAAGACAAAAAGAGACATTTCCAAAGGAGATCCTGGTTACTATATGCTGTGTACAGTATTATATTAAGATTGCACTCCTATGCTCACAATCTCTTTACATTAAGACATACTTACTATATTTGGTAGATTCTTGTTGGTACCAATGAAAGAGCCTGTCAGTTATAGTGCATCTTGTTTCAAGCACATCTGGATGGAGGAAGTAAAAGTTGTTGGTTTTTAATTGCTTTTTTCCCAGGATGATCATTTTGCTTTGCTCCTTATTGGATACTCTTCAGCTTCACAATTGAAGTGTGTAAGTATGAGGGATATGCTAAATAATTAAAAATGGACAGAGGAAATAGAGTGAACGTAAACATTTACACACCAGCCAGATCCATTTAGGTTTCATTTAAGCACAAAAAGCCAGGGTCCACAACAGACTCTATTTTACATTTCATAGGTTTCCCTATTTTCAATTTTTGAAATGATTTTATTAAAAGTGTTTAAAAGGAAGATTAAAAACTAATAGAAAGTAAAGTAAAATAAAAAACAATCAAAGAGAAAGTTAAAAATTAAAAAAGGAAGATAGAAAAAGAAAGGAAAGAGATACAAAGTAACTTCTAATTTCCCTTATAGCAGTAAGAAATGCAATTATAATTTATATCTTTTTCTAAAGTTACATCTGTCTTCTTTCTATAAACTGTCCTGTCTAGTCATCAAAACCATATATCATTTTTTTTGTTTTCTGTAAGAAGTCCGTAAGGAGTTTCCAGTCAGCAATAAACACAGATATTGATTTTTCTCTAATCAAAAAAGTCAATTTGGCAATATCAATAACTTTCATCATGTTTACTAACCATTCTTCCATTGTTAGTATTGCCAAATCTTTACATCTTTCCTCATACAGCAATCTCACTGCACTTGTCACATACTAAAATAAAATTCCATGACTCCCCCCCCCTTTTTTTCTCCATCAGTCCTAAAAGAAAAACCTCTGGTATCAATTGTATATCTGTATGCTGCTACAATTCTCATATTTGTCTGTTTGTAATCTTCAAACAAAAAAGGGGACACGGTGGCTCAGGGGCTAGGACGTTGAGTTTGTCGATCGAAAGGTCGGCAGCTCAGCGGTTTGAATCCCTAGTGCTGCCATGTAACGGGGTGAGCTCCCGTTACTTGTCCCAGCTTCTGCCAACCTAGCAGTTTCGAAAGCACGTAAAAATGCAAGTAGAAAAAATAAGGACCACCTTGGTGGGAAGGTAACAGTGTTCCGTGCGCCTTTGGCATTGAGTCATGCCGGCCACATGACCATGGAGACGTCTTCGGACAGCGCTGGCTCTTTGTCTTTGAAACGGAGATGAGCACTGCCCCCTAGAGTCAGCAACGATTAGCACGTATGTGCGAGGGGAACCTTTACCTTTACCTTTTTAATCTTCAATTGAGTGAACCTGGATTTATATCTATTCCATATTCTCTGTATGCTACGACTAATGTAATTATTTTTAAAACCCTCATTAACTATGTCTTTGTCATATTGCAAATATCCAAGCCACATAAATGTTCTTTTAAATGTACTTCTAGCTCTAAAAGCCTTGTTTTTCAGCACCACCCACTCTTTCATCCGAACCAAACAAACTGCAGAAAAACAATTTTAAATCAGGTAAACCTAATCATCCTCTTTCATCTGTATCCTGTAATATCTGATATTTATTTTTTTTCTCCTGCCACACAAATTTAGATATATCCTTTTGCCACTGTTTAAATGGTGTATCAGTTGCTAAAAAAGATATTGACTGATACAAACACATCATTCTAGGCCAGATGTTCATTTTTATCACAGAAATTCTTCCCAACAGTTTCTGATTTCCCCCCCATCTTAACCTATCTTTTTAAATTTCAGTCCGTTTTAACATGGTTAATTTGAAATAACTTACAGTTCATATCTGTCATAGTGATATCCAGATATTTCACTTTCATTTCAATCTTAAAACCCATTTCAATTCACCGATTCTGTTTGTCTTCTGTTTTCATAGTCATTGTTAACATCTTCATCTTCTGTTTGTTGATCTTAAAACCTGTTCTTACACACTATTCAGCTGAATCATAACCAGTTCTAAGGGACAAACTGAATGGTACAGGAAATAGTCCTTCACTGTTATAGCAAATGGGTTTCACAACTGCAACACTACATTGATGTATAGAAACAGTTCCAACCATTTCAACACAATCTGAACAATTCTTCCTTAGAATTTGCCTCAGTTTTTGATATGTTTTGACTAAAATTCGCATAATTCTGTCTTTCCTTGCAGTTCTTTGAATCAAGCATGATGGAAAACTTAGTAGTATATGCAATTTTTTCCTCATTTTCAATAAATGCCACTTGAAACAACCTATTTAAACATCCACTTAAATAACTGTCTGTAAGGGGCATGCATAGGAGCACCAACATGCCTACCGTTCCTGTCCTAATGTTCCCTTTGATTGTATCCAATTTCATATAGTTATTACATATTTATGATTATATATATGCTTATATATCGTATAGTTATTTCATGCTTATGCTTATATATACTGTTGTGACAAATAAATAAATAAATAAATAAATAAACTGTTCTAGTATATAAATATTATCAGAAGCACTCTCTCTGCACAGTATAAAGCCTCTTATCTTTACATTAACAATAGATGTTAGACAATTATGTTTTACACCACTGTTAGTTTTTTTCTTGTTATTAAATAATTATCAAGCCACTTCAGTGGTTAAAAACTTTGTAGATTGGAAAACACTGTTGATAAATGCTAAGGTGGAGTTTCATATGCTGGACTTCTAAATTTTAATGCAAAATGCTGCCTGGGTAATTGCTCATTCACTAAATGACTTTTGGGGAAAGAAACAAATCACAAGATAATTGTTTTGCAGAAAGCCACTTCCTCAGTTGCTACTTTGGGCAAGAGATCCTCTCCTATCCTTGCTTCCTTCTGACTTTGTTTCTGAACAGGTGAGCAAATTTTCAGACATAATTCTGGGATTCATCAGCATTCTTGCAAATCAAGATGGTGGTGGTAGTGTAATTTTATAAATAAAAGCCAGGTAAACTAAAGAACCTGAACAAAGCAATTGTCTGTGAGAATGTAGCACTTCCAGACATCACATAGAATCATATACGCACTCCCTTAAATATTTCTGTACAGTTTAAAGGCTAAACAAGACAACAAAAACAGAAGGAAAAACTTAAGGCATTGTGTCCCAAAGGTGCTTTTTTTCAAAAGGCAAGTGGACTTTCTTTGTTTTTCCTTGAAGGTATTTCGCTTCTAATCCACGAAGGTTCTTCAGTTCTGATTGAATGGTGGAGGATGGAAGAATTTATAGTCCTTGAGTCATCTGGTTGTTAGCATTCTTTCTGAGAGTTGTTGAGTCCATTTGGGGACTCAGGGTCACCACTGCAAATGATTTCTTCTTAGAACTGCTGAAAGTTACAACACAGTCCTTTCAGCAGTTTCAAGAAAGTCCAACAATCTTTTGAAAAAGCACCTTTGGGACAGCCATGAGCTTCCTGACTGAGAATCTCCATAGACATTGTGCCCTTGTGAAGGCTAGGCACATAAATTGTTCAAAATTATTGTTTAACATTTCCAGTCAGAAAACTCCAGAGTAGAAAGGCCGCAGGGAATATGTGGTTAATACCAAGTGAGTTTTATTAACTGAAGTTCTTTTCCTCCAGAGAATAGGAATATGTCTTAGTAATCACATGAATTATTTAGTAGACATCATCTCTATAGGAGTTGTTAATTATCTGCAATCTCATTTCATTTCCCAGTTTTGGGCTTCTTTGGGCTATTTTCCCAATTTTGGACTTTTTCAGGTACAGGAGATGTACCTTAGGTTCATGTTGCATTAGAATAGAATAGAATAGAATAGAATAGAATAGAATAGAATAGAATAGAATAGAATAATAATAATAATAATAATAATAATAATAATAATAATAATAATAATAATAATAATAATATTTTAATTTATATACCGCCTTCTCCCAAGGACTCAGGGCGGTGAACAGGCAGATAAAATATAAATACACACAATAATTAAAACATCCCTTAAAAACTAATTTAAATGCCCAAAATGTTAAAAACGTACTCCCCGTAAAATCACAAAATTTTAAAACCCATCCAATAAAAATAAAATCAGGCTAGTCCAGCCATACGAAATAAATAAGTTTTAAGTTCGCGAAAGGTCCTAAGGTCAGGTAATTGTTGAAGTCCAAGGGAAGTTCGTTCCACAGGGTCGGAGCTCCCACAGAGAAGGCCCTCCCCTGGGGCCGCCAGTCGACACTGTTTGGCTGACGGCACCCTGAGGAGTCCCTCTGTGGGAGCGCATCGGACGATGGGAGATAGAAGCCGGCAGTAGGCGGTCCCAGATAGCCCGGTCCTAAGCCATGGAGCGCTTTAAAGGTGGTAACCAATACCTTGAAGCGCACCCGAAAACAACAGGTAGCCAGTGCAGTCTGCGAGGATAGGTGTTATGGGAGCCCGAGACGCCCTCAATAACCCGCGCAGCCGCTCTGAACTAGCTGAAGTCTCCGGTGCTCTTCAAGGGAGCCCCATGTAGAGAGCATTGCAGTAGTCCAGGCAAGAGGTAACAAGGGCATGAGTGACTGTGCATAAGGCATCCCGGTCCAGGAAGGGACACAACTGGCGGATCAGGCGAACCTGATAAAATGCTCTCCTGGAGATGGTCGCCAAATGGTCTTCAAAGGACAACCGACCATCCAGGAGCACGCCCAAGTTGTGTACCTTCTCCATCGAGGCCAATGATTCACCCCCGACAGACAGCCTCATCTGCAGCTGACTGTACCGAGGTGCCGGCATCCACAGCCACTCCGTCTTGGAGGGATTAAGTTTGAGCCTGTTCCTCCCCATCCAGACCCGTACGGCTTCCAGACACCGGGACAGCACTTCGACAGCTTCACTGGGGTGGCCCGGGGTGGAAAAGTACAGCTGGGTGTCATCAGCGTACAGTTGGTATCTCACCCCAAAGCCACTGATGATCTCACCCAGCGGCTTCATATAGATGTTGAACAGGAGGGGTGAGAGAATCAACCCCTGCGGCACCCCACACATGAGGCACCTTGGAGTCGATCTCTGCCCCCCTGTCAACACCGTCTGCGTCCGATCAGAGAGGTAGGAGGAGAACCACCAATAAACGGTGCCTCCCACTCCCAACCCCTCCAACCGGCGCAGCAGGATACCATGGTAGAATAGAATAGAATTTTTTATTGGCCAAGTGTGGATACACAAGGAATTTGTCTGGGTGAATATGCTCTCAGTGTACATAAAAGAAAATATATGTTCATCAAGAATTCTAAGGTACAGCACTTAATGATAAACATAGGGTACACATAAGCAATCAGGAAACAATATCAATAGTAAGGATACAAGCAACAAAGTTACAGTCATACAGTCATAAGTGGAAGGAGATGAGTGGTGGGAACGATGAGAAGATTAATAGTAGTGCAGATTTAGTAATAGTTTGACAGTGTTGAGGGAATTATTTGTTTAGCAGAATGATGGCATTCCATAATGTGCTTGTTTTGCTTTAGCTTTATGCCTTAAATGACTTCTTAAATTTATTTGCTTATTATCCCACCTTTATTACTTTACAAGTAATACAATGCAGCAAACATATATAATACTCCTTTTTTCTCCTATTTTCCCTACAACAACCCTGTGAGGCAAGTTGGGCTGAGAGAGAGTGAATGTCATGTCTAAGATGGGACTAGAACGCACAGGCTTCTGGTTTCTAGACCAGCACCTTAACCACTACACCAAACTGGCTGCCACACCAAATTTCTGACTTCTTCAAAGAATGAATGGCAATATAGTGTCCTCTGAGCCGAGGCTATGAATAAAGAACTTTTCACTCTTTTGAGGCATTCATGGCCATTCTTATCTGGGTCTGGTTTGAAAACCTACCTGATCACCTCAGATACTTCTATGGTGGTCTATGAAAAGCAGTAAACTTTAAAACCTGATACTTTCTACATCTCATTTTTTTTCTATTTTCAAGTAATTACATTTACCAAAAAAAGTGGAAATAAATTGGTGGAGGGGGGAATAGTGTTCAGATTGAACAAACTACTTCAATACCATATATAGTAACTGAAGCAGGGAGAAGGCACGCATCATCCTTAGAGGCTTACAAATTGCAGGCAACTTCCATTCTCTCAGAGCAGAGCTGCTGTGTTCACAATTCTTTTAAAAGCTTCATGTTCCTCAAGGAATACAGAACCATAAGCATGTTCTTACCAGAAAGTACATTTTCTGTAAAATGAAGTGTATTGCAACTTGATGTATTTCCTTGCTGTATTCCAGTAATAACTACATTGTTTATGTGTGGGAAGGAACGTTTTCTGCAGAGAAATTACCACTTGATCCTGTTAACTTATGTATAAGAAATGATCTGATGCTCCTGCTGTGCTTATTGAGCCATTAAACTGTTTTTCCCTGCCCAAGCCCATTTTTATAAGACAAAGATGCAAGATGAATATGACTTTCTGATGATCTCCTTGCTTAGTAAAATGAACTTAATGAATTACTAATTCTACTGAACATTTAACAAGAAGACAATGCAGAACACCAAAATAACGCATGAATTATTTACCGAAGTGTAGGAAAACTGATCTTCATCATAGAACGGCACTGTGAATAGGAAACAAGTAACAGCATCACAGATAAGAGGGAAAGATTATTTTAACCAGCAACTGTCTCTTGCAGTGTTCTTATCAGTAGGGGATTGTATTGCATAGGTCTTCCCAGGAAATGTCTATCATTGTAATATACACAGAGATAGTTGTGAAGAGATACTTGGTATCCACCTACTGCTCACAGAAACAGAAAAACATTAAACTACCTTCCATCATAGAGAAATCCAAATTATAATAGTTTGCAGTGTGTCACAAGTTCTAGCTGAACTATTACATACTTGGGCAGTCCTAGAAATTATGTTTATTTAGAGATAGTGTTTGTTTGTCCATTTCTTCCTTAAAATGTTCACTGAAATTGTCATTTCTTAAGGTTGGGATTAGTGAGACAATTCTTAATTTTCCTATTTAGCTCCATAGGAGATAGAGAACTCAATTCAAATTACATTCAAACTTGGCACATATTGCAGGGCCAGTTTGAAAGTGCTTCGCATCTTAAACGATAGCAAGTTTAGAGAGTATTAAAAGTCTCCTTTTAATTGAGCATTTATGGACACATCCAGATGGTTACATCCAGATGAAAATTGCCTTCCTTTCCCCATCCCTCTTTGATCATTTACTTCTTAGTATATCTTACTGCATTTTCCCTTCTAGAACTAAGTAGGTCCAAGCATACTTAGCTTAATCAATGCTGATTAAGTCTTGTCACCAATAAGATACAGATTCTCTATTGTTTCAAATTTTCAGGTAGCTAATGTTTCCAATTTTACTTACATTACAATAGTTCTCATATAGCAACTTATTAAATCCATTATTAAAAAGGAAAATGTGGAAAGGTTTTATTTATTTAAATAATTCCAATAAACTATAGGCCTATAAAATAAAAGTTCTGTGCTCATCTAGGAAGGAATGTCGTAAGTATTTTTTGATTCTTATACTGTAATTTGAATAAGTCATTAAAAAAATCTTATGAAGTCCACTCCTCTATGGATGGTGACACTTGGAAAATTATAGAATGGTAAGTTCCTTTTGTTGGAATTGTCCTATTTGTTCCATCCTGGTGTTTTTTTTCCTTCCTAGCATTTTTCTGCATGTGCAGGACCCACTTTTATTCAGATCAACCAATATTAATCCATTAATATTCCTTAATATATATTAATATTAATATTCCTGTTGTGACAGGAATTGACTGATCAGCTTGTCACCTGAGCCTAATGTCATGGGCTGAGAGAGAATGACTGGCCCAAAGTCACCAGTTGGATTCATACCCAAGATGGAATTAGAACTCACTATCTCCTGGTTTCTAACTTGATGCCTTAACCTAGACTAGACCATGGGTGTCAAACTCGCAGCATCACATTGCTGTCACATCATGTTTCACGTTTTTTCCCTTCGTGGAGCTGGGGTGGGAGTGGCTTGCACATGACGCATTTGGCCTGCATGCTGCCAGTTTGACACCCCTGCACTAGACCAGTCTGGCTTTCCTTTCTATTCTCATATACTTATTGGTAAATCCTTGGCTATAGCTTCAGAGCATGTGACATCGGTAACGAAGTAGTTTATGAAGATTGCAATATCTGGCACACATGCTGCTTCAATTCTATAAAAAAAGGTAGTTAAGAAATGAAATAAAAACTGAAGTATAAATGTTCAAATCAAAGATGCAAAATATTAATCACTAAGCAGTGTGATTCTAGATATTAATTCATTCCAAATTCTGTTCCATCCAGTTCAGTGGAGATTTTTGGTATTTCTCTATTGCCTTAATGCAGGGCTCTAGCCTTGGCCCAATGTAATTCAACCAGATTACCAGATCTATCAAATAAAAAAATGGTTATTAAATTTGCTACAGAGATTGGCTAACAAATATCACAAAGAAAAGGGGGCCTACTCAGGGGTGAAATGTAAAAATGTTTGCTACCGGGCATGGCTTGGTGGGTGTGGCTTGGTGGTCATGTGACGGGTGGGCGTGGCCACCTTGACATCACTCACTGTTAGAGCCAGGAATTACACATTTTGAAACACATTCTGCCCTTCTGAAGCCCCCAACTCTTTGAGTTTCCTTCCACCACCCAAACGAACATCGGAGTCTTCTCTTGCAGAAGTAGAATCCAGGCACAGAAATGGGGAAAAAGGGGGGGGGAATGGGGAGAAGAAGGTGTAAGAAGACATTTCCTTAGATTGCTGATGTTTGGTGATCTCTTCAAGATTGACTTTAAGTAGCCGACAGCAAAAGTAGTGGCAGCGGGCTTCTTAAGAAAAGAGGAGGCCGTGAAACCCTGGCTGTCATCTGGGAGAGGAGGATCGAGGAAGGACACATACCCACACAAACCTGTTGCCCCCGCTGCTGCTACTTTTGCTGTTGGCTTCTTGGAACCGACAAGTTGAATTTGAAGAGTTGGAAGACATTGGAAGGCAGCACATAAGGCAGGGAAGCATCGCAGGGCTGTGGGCCCTGGACCAGTTTGGGGGCATGGCCAGCCAGCAATTGTTACTGGTCTGGTGAACCATCCCCAATCTCCACTACTGTGTTCTGTTTCCCTCCCCCAATACTCCCAACAAAGAGTCAGTCAAAGGCCTTCTTTTCTAATTTATTTACATAGATAAATGTTCTGGCCACGTCTACCCACGGGCCTGCCAAGTCTCTGGAGATAACGAGGAAATTATAGATAAGACCAGAATTACTCACAAATATATTCTTCCCTCCATTGATACAGTTAGCCCGCGCAAATTCACTGCTTTGTCCAAGACAAAAAACCAGGAAGTTCCGCCTCCTTTTTATAGTCTCTGCAGATGTCACTGCATGACCATCATTCTTTGGCTTTGTCCCAACGCTTCCTCTGCTGCACGCGCTGGTCACGTCTGCGCAGTCTTGCATCACTCCAAAACTGTTCTTGGGGCTTTGCCAAATCAGAAGAAGGCCCAGGAGAATCAGGCCTTGCCGGCCCCTCCTCCTCCCTTTGGGTGGGTGCCAGGGAGGGAGAGGGCCCAGGAGAAGCAGGCCTTGCCAGGTCTTCTCCCTCACTTTCTGAATCATCCGAGTCCAGGAGACCGGGTCCAGGAACCTGGGTCACAACATACCGGTTCTACCGATCCGGTCTGAACCGGTAGCATTTCACCCCTGGGCCAAGCTATTTTCCAAAGCACCAGAAGGCAAAACAAGAAACAAGTATGAAAACTCACCCAGGAGAGAAGAAACCTAGAACTAAGGAGAAATTTCCTGACAGTGAGAAAAATCAACCAATGGAACAGTTTGCCATCAGTTGTGGGTGCTCTTTTAAGAAGAGACTAGACAGCCATTTGTCTGAAATGGTATAGGGTCTCCTGCTTGAGCAGGGGGGGGGGAGTGGACAAGAAGACATCTAAGGCCCCTTCCAACTCTGTTCTATGTTCTAACAGTTCAAAGAACAAAAAGACAATTCAAACTGATTCTTACAAACTTAAAAATTGATGTTTAACCATGATATGCATACAGTCTAGGGTCTGGATGGTAACATCAAATGTACAGGCTGAGAACTAGGGATTCCTGGCTTATCAACAATGCAGTACTGTACTAGAACTATTAGCTAACCATGAACATGCAGTTTTATGCAGCAACTAAAACAGTCATTGAGATCTTGGCTGCATCAATATCATAAGAGGTAATCCTTCCATCTGTACTGATTAAATTTCTTACTCTGTAGACTAAAAGATACATGGAAAAACTGAATTTGGTTCAGCTACAGTAATGACAAGGATACTATAAACCATAAGGCACAACTAAAGAAATTTACTTGCGAAACAGAAGCCTAACAAGATACATAGTATAAAAAGCTCTGATGCACAAGGACTTGCTCTTATTAAAACCAAGGACAGGATAAAAATCAGTGGATTGATTTTAAAAGGAAGGAATATTGGGAGGAATTTCCTGATAGTAAGTGCTATTAAACATTTAAAAAGTCTGTGCAGAACGATGGTACACTTCTGTTTTAAAAAACTGTCCAACTTGGGTTGGATGTAGCAAAGATAAGTTTAGTAAATTCTTGCAGGGAATGGAGGATAAGAGTAGGTGACTTTTAGATCTCTTTCCAATTCACTTTCTCTGATTTCACTTTCAGTATGTATGTATGTAATTGATCATAAATTGTCATAAAAGGAGAATAAGAATCCCGCTTTATAAACAATCAATGAAAGATTTTTCTATGCTACAAAGATAAATAAAATAGAATCTCTTTTATTCTAAATCATCACCAGCTATCCTGCTCAGTCCCACTTGTTCAATATTTATTAATTTTAAAAAACATGTTTTCCAATCACATGTTTCTTCAAGTTTTATTACATTTCTTTTGATTTCTACCGAAGGATGACTAACAGGCAAGTACAGGGATTCTCGTTCGTTCGCCGAAGTTTTCTTCTGCATCATTATTCCTATAACTTTATTTTCCTGGAAGAGCCGTGAGTAATTTTCCTCTTTCGCTCACCCCAGACGATTGCAGGATTAAATCTTGGCAAAAGTTATCAGCTACGGATTGATCGGCTTCTCTGCTGAAACCCGGCAAAAGAATCGCAGAGCGAGAATGTCATTGGTATGCATGAAACTTGATCTGCTCGTCTCAAAACCAAATCGATATCTGATGGGAATTCCAGGATATCATATTTGAACCCACCCAAAAGGATCCCACTTTCGGTAAAACCCCTTTTCTACTTAGCAGTTACTCCCGCCCACTTTCCATTTTCTGGCAGTGACGCACCTGGATACGTCACGCCGGGTGCTGTAAGACTCCACCCTTCGCCTCCACTCTGTGGTAGCTACTGGGTCCTAGCGCGTGCCCTCGTTCGTTCGAACGGCAGTTTGTGAGGATTTGCAAGGCAGTGGCAAAGAAATGAAGAGCTGGCAGGAAGCAAATGTTACGATTTTGTTAAAAAATGCATATTTCTCGCACGATTTTTATATGGGGGCCGCCTAAAGACACAATCCCTTTGCGAATCAAATCCAATATGCAAAGAAACACTAGCAAACCATTACCGTCGTTGTTCCAACTGTTCTGGGCCGCTCTGGGATAAAAAGTGAAACCAGAATCAGGACACAGAGTTTCGTATTTTGTGTGGGAACTTTTTTGCATTTTGTGTGGGAACCAATGGCAGCTATTGTCAAAGCAGACCATATTTGTCTGCAAAACCATGAAGTATGGCTATTTCTTAATATTTACAGATTTTATTTCTGGTGCCGCCATGGACATGGATGTTAGGTATAAATTCTCATGATTTCCTGTAGTGAAATCACATAGAAAACTTAGATCACATTTGCTTGCACAAAGTAAGCAATTAAAATCATTATTAGAAAAAAGAACACCCTCCAAAATTGGCCCATGGCTTGAATCCTCATGATTCTGTGTGATTGCCACCTGCTATTACTGTTAAAACACAAAATACATCCAGTGGCACCTAGAATAAGCCATTAGAACTACAGTACATTTCCCAGCTATGTCGGATAAGTACCAGAATTGCTAGACAGAATTCCCAGACAGTTCAGAAAACATCAAGTGTGGAGCAGGTTGCTGTCAATCTAGAATAAACTTTTGAAATCTACAAACAAGCAATAACAGACAGCTTATGATAGTTTAAATCCAGTACTCTGAAAATAAAAGAATGAAATGTAATAAGGAAAATGTTGGCTATTACATTTTAATAAAGGATAAGAGAAACAGGGAAAGGTACAAAGGTGGGGATGATTAGGAACACATTTCTGAAAAGGTATCACAAATTATCTGTGTAACTCTTTACTTGCAGCTGCCTTTGAAGACTTCTGGGAAACTGCAGATAACACAGAATAAGATTTTGCATTGGATGCCACTGTTGATGATTGATCCCTAGAGAGTTGCACAATTGTCTCCTTTGAACTGAATCTACCTGGCCTGTGATTTAATCAAGAGAGGTTGCTTAAGAAGTAAGAGGGAAAATTATCTAGACCAGAGGTGTCCCTTGAGGTATCCTAAACCTTTTCCCCTTTCCCTAAACCGGGCATGGGTGTGGCCAATGTTTGCTGCATCTGGCCCCTAGGCCGGGAGTTTGACAGCCCTGATCTAGACCTTTTAAATGGCTAGCTCTGTCCTGAATTTCAGATTACATTCATGATGGACATCTTGAGAAAATCTGTCCAATATGAGAAATGAGATGGTTTTCCATAAAGTAAAAGGGTTCAAATGGAATATTACTGTGCATATACATCATGCAAACCATTTTTCTGCTCTTCTGTTGTTTTTAAAACAAAACTATTTATATGGTACGGTAAACAAATTTTAATAAAGAACGAGCACATTCCCTGTAACTGATAATAATTACTTTTAGAGGAGATATATGTCTATATACTTGTTATCACCTTTAAAGCGTTCCATGGCTTAGGGCCGGGATATTTACGGGACCGCCTACTGCCACCAGTAGCCTCTCACCGACCAGTGCGCTCTCACAGAGAGGGCCTCCTCCAGATACCGTCAGTTAAACAATGTCGGTTGGCGACCTCCAGGGGGAGGGCCTTCTCTGTGGGGGCTCCTACCCTCTGGAACGAGCTTCCTCCGGGGCTTCGTCAACTCCCCGACCTCCGGACCTTCCGCCGCGAGCTGAAGACGTTATTTCGGCGAGCAGGACTAGCGTGAACATAGTTTTAAATTGGGGTTTTAAACGGGGTTTTAAATTTGTATTTAAAAGTTTTAAGCCATCAATTGAATAAGTTTTCTATACTGTTTTTAGCTGTTTTATATGTATTATATGTTTTCTGTTGTTTTTATTGGCTGTGAACCGCCCTGAGTCCTTCGGGAGAAGGGCGGTATACAAATATAATAAATAATAATAATAATATTACATTTATTCTTCACATTTTAATAAAGTTGGTGTATATGTGGTTTCTTTTTAAAAAAAAATCTGTTAGTTTTATACAAATGTATTATGTGCTGGCAATTTCTTTGAATTTACCTAAAACTAATCCTTTGTAACTTTTCAGGCCATCTAGTTGACTATTGCTGCTCCTGAGAACCATAATGAAGTCTTCTGAAAATTTGAAAGGCCTATATTGAATTATAAGTATACTTTAGTCCATAAACATGTATTTGCTGTGCTGAGTAAACTTGATATGCTTTGGGATG
The DNA here is from genome assembly GCF_028640845.1 of Ahaetulla prasina. NCBI lineage: Eukaryota > Metazoa > Chordata > Lepidosauria > Squamata > Colubridae > Ahaetulla > Ahaetulla prasina. Next base: position 162,360,671 of record NC_080541.1, read on the forward strand.
GGTAGAACAGAAATCATCTCTAGAATTATACTGAGTGAAATGCAGGATGTTGGAAGAACAGAAATGGCATCTCCTAGCTATATCTCACCTTCTGACTCTAGTAAATTATCCTACTATCTTAGGAATCATAGCAAATACAACTGTATCTCATTGTTAAATAAGATCAGTCCAGTGGAATGGGGAGTGGGTGCCACTAGCAAAACTATTTCAGCAGCAGCTTAGCTGATACCCACAATTATATAGAATGGCCAACGTACAGTCCTTCAGATACTGGCCCCTCAAACCCCATAATATTCACAGTTGCTGTCATTTTATAGATGTATATATGTACATATGTAGTATGATATACATGTATATGTGTGTATTGAGAGCTGCAGTGCTAGAGAAGGCTCCTGCATATTCCTTGGACAGCAAAGTTGACTAACAAGCAAGTACTGATAGAAATTTATGAAGGAGAGCTTCAACCTAAAAATAAAGAGATATTTCCTGACAGAACAATTAATCAATGGAATGGCTTGCCTTCAGAAGTTGTGGGTGCTCCATCATTACAGATTTTTAAGATGATATTGGACAGTGATTTGTCTGAAATGATATAAGATCTCTTGCTTAAGTAGGGAGTGGGCTAGAAGACCTTCAAAGTCCTTCCAACTATCCTATCCTATCCTATCCTATCCTATCCTATCCTATCCTATCCTATCCTAGCCTATCCTAGCCTAGCCTAGCCTAGCCTAGCCTATCCTAGCCTAGCCTAGCCTAGCCTAGCCTATCCTATCCTAGCCTAGCCTAATTCCATTCCATGCCAATTTCTATTCTTATTCCTATTTTATTCAGAACTCATGGTCTCCAAGCCTGATGCCTTAACCACTGCTCCAAACTGATTCTTAAGAGAGCTTGTTTCTAAAGGTTATGTTTATTTATATTTACTACATTAAAAATTAAAGTTATTTATTTTAAAGTTTTGTACGGCTGCTCATGTTAAACACAGCTCTGGGCAGCTCATAAAATTGATGCATTATGATTAGATGCTGCTACTGCTTTTTACATTTGTTGGGATTTTAATATTGTATTATTTTTCAACATGGGCTTGCAAATAATTTTGATTTTAAGAACCTCTGAGAGGGTCTTGGGGACTTCTAGACATACACTTTTAAGAAACATTGGTAGAAGGGATTAGACGATGCATATTTGTTTTGTCTGCTTTCTCACTTTCTTGGTTTATATAATTCCATAGGTCTATTTATTGCAAGATGTTGCCTGGTGCTTCTGCCATCCAGAATAGAATAGGTACCATGTTAGAAACCAGGAGACTGAGTTCTAGTCCCCCTTACCACCACCACTCTTCGGCATGAAAGCCACCTGGCTGACTTTGGGTCAGTCACTTTTTCTCAGCCTCAGGATTGAGTCAATGGCAACCACATCTGAAAATCTTGTCAAGAAAATTGCAAAGTCTTATCTAAGCATTTTGCAGCAAGTAGCATTGACGCAAAAGGTACATACTGAAAAAGAATACCTATTGTAATTAGTAAGATAAGAATGAGTGAGCTTGATGCAGTGATCAAGTGCATCAGGCTAGAAACCAGGAGATTGTGAGTTCTAGTTTCCCCTTAAGTACTGAAGTCGAGCCAGGCACTATCTCTCTGTCCAACCTATCTCACAGGACTGGTTTTTGTGGGGGAAATAGAGAAAGGTGTATTTAGGCACGTTCACTGCCTTGAGTTACTTATACAAAATTGTAAAATCGGGATATAAACAAACAAACAAACAAATAGATAAATTCTGAATTTGATTAAGATAGAAGCCGCAACGGCAACAGTCTGAAAAAAATATTTTTATAAGCCACATCGCAATTCTTCCTTAGGTTTTTAATGCGCCACTGCCTGGCTATGCGGTAAAAGACAAGGGAAAAAAAGGGCTGACGTCGGATCAGCCACCTTCGGTTGAAGTCTTGGAACAGAGAGATATCCGTTTAAGAAATAGAATATCCCGGGGTTAAAAAAAAAAAGAAAAAGAAACCACACACAACACCTCGAAGTCCGTAAGCTTCGCTTCGTAGCGTTCAGTGCGCCTGCTCCGGGACAATCCCCGGCGCATGCGCAGAGCTCCACAGCGGTGGCGTCTTCGTAGGGACCGAAGACCGCTGGCGGCTCGGCGGGTCAGTCGGCATCCAGCGGGGGCGTCGTTTTCGTCGTCGGTTTCGGATGTAACGCGGGGGCTGCGACAGCGATTTGGAAACCCCCGCCGTCAAGGCTGGAGAAGAGGTCATATGCCGGACAGGGAGTGAGAGCGGGGTGGTGGCCCGCACCCGCTTTTCTTCGGGGAGGCGTCAGAAGGGGTGAGTTGAGTGCGGGAAACGGGGGGGGGGGGAAAGCGAGGCTGTGCCTTCGTTTCAGCTGGCAGACTCAGAGGGGAGAGAGAAAAAGGGGGCGGACGGGGAGCCCGGGAAAGAAGTGGGGCAGCGGGGAGGGGGCAGCCCCCTCTTTTCTCCCCTCCCCCCCCGGAGGGCAAAGGCTGGAGCTGCCTGCCTCCCTCCGGGCAGGAGCGAGGCTCAATCGGACCGCCACCCACCTCCACCCCCGTTCCCCATTCGCCTTCCCTGCGCTGCTCGGGCACTCGCCTGCCTCGCAAGCCCTTCCTCCCTTTCGCTCCATTTTGCTCTCCCCACCCCCACACCGTCTCCTCCCGCGGGAGGGCAGGGCTGTCTTGTTCTCCGATGGCGGTAGATTGATCCGGGGTTAGGAAAGAAGCCAGGTGATTGGAGGACTCCTCGGGCCGCGGGGTGCGGGTGGGGGGATGATGTTGGTGAGATAAGAAGTTTAGTAGCGAAACGAAAGAAGACGAGCGAGAGAAAGACACACACACACACAAAAAAAGGAAGCGAAGCCGCTTCCTTCCCTTTTTACGTGTGAAGTTCTCCTCTTGTTAGCTGTAAACAGCCCCTCCGGTGGCTCTGGCAGACATCCTGTTTATAAAAGTTGTTCTTCGGATTGCTGCTTCTTCCAAGTCTCTCCCCCCACCCCCCCCAATTGACTTTTCAATTTCTTCATGTCTTCTTGGACTTGGCCGCAAGAGGATCATTTCTGACCATGGTTGCAGGTTGTCAGTTGCCTCCCTCCCCCCATGGGTTCCTATTCCTGATGGGTGTCCGGCCGGGATGTTGATAAAGTGAGGTCTTCGCTAACTGACCACATGGTGGATTTAGGAAATCTACTTAGCTTTTGCAACCGCTTTCCCTCTTGGTTGCATATTTTTAACTGGGGTTTGTTTCCTGAAGGTTGGTCAGCTGTTTATGTGCTTGGTTGTCAACCATGTTTGTCTTGCTATATGTAGTAGCCAGCACTTGGACTCATATACTGCTTCACAGAGCTTTACACCAGGGGTCTCCAACCTTAGCAACTTTAAGACTTGTGGACTTCAACTCACCCTTGCTGTAAAGCACTCTTAAGTGGTTTGTAGAGTCAGCATATTGCCCCCAACAATCTTTCCAACCTAGGAATGATGACAGGCTGAGTCAACCTTGAGCTGGTGGTGAGACTCGAACTGCTGGCAGTCAGCAGAAGTAGCCTGCAGTACTGCATTCTAACCACTGCGCCACCATGGATCTAGTAGTTAAGGGGAGAAATTAAAAAGAGCAGATATGTTGTAGGTAGTCCATGTTTTAGGACCACAGTTGAGGCCCAAATTTCGAAACACTTGTTTAAGTGAGTCTTGCCACATTTTACAACATTTCTTGACACAGTTGTTAAGCAAGTCACTGCAGTTGTTAAATTAGTAACACGGTTAAGTTAATCTGGCTTCCCCACTGATGTTGCTTGTCAGAAGATCATAAACAGTGATGACATGACCCTGCAGGACGCAGCAAGTGTCATAACTATGAACCAGTTGTCAAGCGTCTGAATTTTAATCATGTTTACCAATCATCTGGAATTTAGCAGTCCAGGTCAGTAACAGTAATAGAGTTGGAAGGGACCTTGGAGGTCATCTAGTCCAACCCACTGCTCATGCAGGAGACCTGTACTAGGGATTCGAACTGCCGAACTGCCGGCCTTCTGATTGACAAGCTCAGTGTCTTAGCTACTGATCTTAACCACTTAGCCACTGTGACCATGGGGATGCTGCAATGATCATAAGTCACTTTTTTCAGCACCCTAGCTTCGAACAGTCATTAAATGAATAGTTGTATGTCGAGGATTACCTATATATCAAATGCTCCTGCCTTTTGAAGGAGCATCCCTCCTTCCATGTTCGATTAGTCTACCTGCCTTTAAATGTCTGAGAGTTTTTTTCACCCAAGTATTGAATGTGGGAGTAAGTGAGTTGCTGGGTTAATGGTTTTTAGGGGTTTTTTTCTTCCAGCATTTATGTTTGGATGTTTTATGTTTCTGTGTAGCCTTGTATAGTGGTTGTTACACTTTGTTTTATTATGTATTGTTATTTATGATGTATACTACCTGAATTTTGTGCAAAGTAGGTTTAATAATTAAAAAAAAACCCACTGGGAAATTCCTTACATATAGTGGGAGTAAGGAAAGATACCATCAAACCAGAACAAATAGGGTGAAGATAATTAGGAAAAATAGCCAATCCCTTCTCAGTCTTGCAGACTAGACTTTTGTCATGGAAAAAAGGCTCCATAGTAACTTAACCCAAACATAAAAGGCACCATTTGTCTTACATAGAAAATGATGCACAAATGGTATGTTCAACTCTAAGATGTCTTTTCCAATTTATAAAGCCTGTCTTGGGGGAAAGCGATTGGTCATTTTGACTGTTACTGATTAAAAAGCAGAGGTGGGCAAGTGAAAAAATACCTGTGATGTAAATGCCTACGCCATATGTACTTATATGTAAGGCCATGATGCAAATAAAAAGTATGGGGTTTCTGGTGTGACATTACACATTTCACCATCTTGGGGTTGCCATGGCTATCTGCAAATACTAGTGTTAAAATTAGAAAATATTAAAATAGTGTTGCTAATTGATAGAAAATGGCAGAATTGAGTAACTATTAGTTCAGGTGTAGTCAACCTTTTTATACCTACTGCCCACTTTTGTATCTCTGTTAGTAGTAAAATTTTCTAACTTCCCACCGGTTCCACAATAATGCACCATGTATCGTCCTCTGCGCATGCCTCTCGCGCATCGTGGATTGGGTTTGGGAGGGAGCCGGCTACCAGCTCTGCTTGTCTCTTACAGCTAGCTGGGTGGTGTGGGGGGAGATGCGCAAGCTATTCTGGGACGAGGCTCTCTTGTTTGCGGTCGCACTATAGCACCATTTAGTTTCACTTACGTAACGTGAACTAAACTTATGCGCGGGCGATACAAATAGTATATTTTCAGAAATTTAAATTGTCACAGGGAACTTTATGAAAATCTAATGAAAATGTTTTTAAATAAAGCTATGAAAATGTTTTAAAAAGTCAATTAAATTTAAAAAAAGGAAAGTGCTTCAGTATCAGACAAAACCCCTACCGCCCACCATGAAAGCTGGAATGCCCACTAGTGGGCGATAGGGACCAGGTTGACTACCACTGTATTAGTTTATAGTAAAAAACAAACAAACCCAGCACTTTCCTGTCTCTTTAAATTTTTTCCAGTTATTAGAAAATTATATGATTGAATATAGAAATCAGGAACTCTTCCTGTAGACATCTACTAAAAAAGTTTAGACTTTATTTCTATAAAGATCTCTTAAAATATGTGGGACTTCTTTTCTTGCATACTTTATGCTTTCCTTTAAGTCGGTATTGACTCCTAGTGACTGCCAGGACAAGTCCCTGCAATTTTCTTGGCAAGATTTTTGGAAGTGTTTTGCCATTGCCTAGGGCTGAGCGAGAGTGACTAGCCCAAGCTGGCTTTGCCTAAAGGGGATCCACGGTCTCCTGGTTTCTTTAACCACTACACCAAATGTACTTATAATTGACCATTAAATGTTATTTTGCTGCGACTAAAAGTATAACCCACATCCTGTGAGCTTCCTGTCTATTTAAGTATGTATGTATAATTTATATCCATATGAAGAGTGGCTGTATGTCATTAGCCGTGTTTCCCCAGAAATAAGACCGGGTCTTATATTTTTACTCAAAAGGCGCATTAGGGCTTATTTTCCAGATAAGTCTTATTTTTGAGGAAGCACTAAATGCGTCCGTCTGGCTGACAGTCTTAACTGGGGCTTATTTTGGGAGCAGGGATTATATTACTAGCATCGTGAAAAATCATGCTAGGGCATATTTTCTGCTTGGGTCTTATTTTCGGGGCAATGCGATGTGTGTATTGTGTGCATCAGCAGCACCCTCCCTCTTGCACTCTGCATCATCCATCCACGCATATTCATGCCACATCAGACACCTGTGTGCTCTCCCACATTAGGCAGTAGCCACTCCTCCACACCTGGTACAAGTATACCATGGCATCCATTGGCATCCCCTCCCACGGTTGGCAGCACCTTGCCCAGCCACATTCATGCCTTGCTGCAGGAATTGTTTACCCAGCCACCTAGGACTATTTGAAAGCTATTTCTACTTTGTCTGGATTTAATCTCAATTAATTAAAGCTAGGTAAAATTCATTATGTTTCCTGCAGACTGCTTTAAAAGCAGACATGAAAAAAAATAAATCTGTCATCACCAGTAGTATGGTAATGTATGCAGGAATTCTGCATAACATTTCCCAGCAGTTTCAAGGAGATACTAAAAGACTTAAGTCAGATGTCTGAAGGCCTTTTTAAACTGAAGATGACTCCAAACTCAAGGTAAAGTTATTGCAAGAGACTCGATTTTAGCAAAATTTAGAACCCTCACAAAATGATACCTTAAACCAACTTTGTGAGAAATTCAGAAAATATGGATAAAATAGTTAACAGCCTCCAAAGTCATTGACAATTCCAATAAAATACAATCCCATGGATATGAAACATTCTTATTTATAAACCAAATGTGTTTACCCACCCATTTCACAAAGAGCTACTCTGGGCAGCGTACAACAATCAAATAAAACAACAAATATATAAAAAAAATGTAAATTTCACATTAAAAGATAATTTATAAAAAAATAATATAAAAACCTTAGGCAGAGAGAGAATAAAAATGGCTACCTCAGCAATAAAGCCATCACGGTATGTCACCAGAGCCGCAGATCTGATAACAGAAACAGGTCTTGAGGGATTTCTGGAATGTCAAGAGATGGAGCCAATCTAATCTTGGAGGAAGAATATTCCATAAAACAGGCACCAAGGCAGAGAAGACACATCTCCTGGAATCTACCAAATGTAGGTTCCTAGCTGATGATTCATGTGGCATGCCTTGTCTGGCAGATCTCCTGTGATATGTTAATCTAATCAGGGGGAAGCGGTTCCTCAGTCCATGCCATGAAGGGCTTAAAAGGTTAAAACCAGCACCTTGAATTGGATCTGGGAATAAACTGGCAACCAATGCAGCTTGTGGAGCAGAGGTATAGCATGCACTATTCTAGGCGTGCACCTACCTCGCTTTTCGCTGTCAGCTTGAAGTTTCCAGGCATTCTTCTGTATCTACTTTATGTCCATTGTTTATAAGACAAGTTACTGGAAGATAGTCTGCTTCCCTACTCCTCTTCCACTTGTTTCAAAATCTGGCCTCCTGCTGTCCCATATAACTATATTCCCCATCCCACCCCCATATCCCCATAGCAATACAGATCCAAGCACAAGAATTGCAGCTGCAGCTGAAACTAATCAAACACAATTCCCTCACTCATTCTTGGACTTCTTTGGGCCGCAATTTAGGTTTGTGGCCCAAAGGTCCATATTTTACCTCAGAGAAACCTGGTCCCATGTCAGGAAGGCCTGTAAAGGTCAAAAACAGCACCTTAGATTTTATCCAGGTGTAAATTGGCAACCAATGCAGCACTTAGAATAGAGGTGAAATGCATACCTTTCTAGGGGCCCACATAACTCTCTGCCCAGTCACATTCTGAACCAGCTGAAGCCTCCAGATTTATTTATTTATGTTTCATACTTCTTAACAGCCCGTCCCCCTCAGATGCTTTTCAAGGGTAGTCCCATGTACAGCACATTAGAATAGTCAATTCTGGAGAATGAGGGCATGAGTGACTGAAAATAGAGCCTCACTATCTAGGAAGGGGCCCAACTGGCACATAACAGGAAACTGCAAGGGCCCTTCTAGCTAGACTGCTACTCCAACAGGAGTCCAAGTCTAAAAGGACTCCCAGATTGCACACTATACTTGTCTGGAGGGGTGCCACTGCATCCAATACCAAATATGGTAAAAAGAAACCCCCCCCACTCCACAAAAAAAGAAAAAAACACCACCACTCTGTCTTGCCAGGACTTAGTTGAAGCCATCTAAAACCCTGTAACCTCCATGCACAGGGACAATACTTCAATACTAAAATAATTTGTTATTTAGTCATTTTTGTGTTTCTCCTCACATCTATGATGTCTTTTTATCAGTCTCTTTTTTAGGTTTCTGTCATTTTAGAGATTTAACCAGCTTTTCTAAATTATCAGTCTTCTTTATAAAACTGCCCATATCCTTCATGCTTGTTAATTAACCTCTTAAAACATGTTGTCATTACCTGTTTAAATTTTTGATTTGATATTCTCTAATACAGAAAATACAATTTCAGTTAAACACTAGATTATGCATAACAAATCTCGGGATATATTTCATAGATATTGTTTGTTTTTCCTGCTTCATTGCTACAATGAGGGGTCCTTGGTGCTCTTTGAGTTTAGTTGTTTTCTTGCAGACATTTCATTACCCAAGTTTGCTATAAATATTTCAGACACCAAATGACATACATAAGAATCAGAGGTGGGTTTCAGCAGGTTCTGATCAGTTCTGGAGAACCGGTAGCGGAAATTTTGAGTAGTTTGGAGAACCGGTAGTAAAATTCTGACTGGCCTCACCCCATCTATTCTCTGCCTCCCGAATCCCAGCTGATTGGGAGGAAATGGGGATTTTGCATTAACAATGGAGATTTTACAGTATCCTTCCCCTGTCCTGTCCACGCCAAGGGCACACCCACAGAACCACAGTAGTAAAATTTTTTGAAACCCACCACTGATAAGATAATTTTATTTTAGTGTCCTATGGATCGCAAAGCACTATAACTATTAGTATATATTAGTATATTGTAGGATCAATCTGAGTTGGTCACTGGAACCAGAGTTTTATTCTTCCCAACTTTTGGATACGTGCTGGAGCCCATCCTTAGGGACTTCTGTCTCTCTACATGTGTCTATATTCTGGAGAGAGAGAAATTCCCCAGCATGAGTCTGAAAGCTTGGAAGAATAAACCTTTGGTCCAGGTGGCTGACTCAGATTGGATCTGCAACATTATAGCAATAGATTTCACAGTGCTTCATAGCGGTTTACAGTGTCAGCCTATTTCCCCCAACAATCTGGGTCCTCATTTTACCGGCTTTGGAAGGATGGAAGGCTGAGTCAACCTTGAGCCTGTGAGAATAGAACTGCCAAACTGCTGGCAGCTGGCGGTCAGCAGAAATAGCCTGCAGTACTGCATTCTAACCACTGCGCCATCACATTATCCTGGGACACATATATTTGCCTTCATTTGCAATATTAGTATATGACATAAATTGGGATTCTCAAACTTACAAAAAAGGACTGAGCAGTTACTATAGTAAGTGTACATAGAAACTTGTTATTTATAGTAACATTGTTATTCATATAGTAACACTGTTATTCATAGGTTATTATGAACCTCCTCAAATATGTCCTGATTCATTATCTCAAGACGGAATTGTTTACATAAAGCTTTTCCACTGAAGCCCATAAACTAAACCATATATTGTAGCATACGGTTCAGCAAAAGCATAACACATCTCCTGTTTTACAATAACATTTAAATGGCTTCAGCTTGAAGCCTGCTTTTCTACATTTCTCCTTAAAAAGAAGAAACATCTATTTTTCACAGAAAGGCAGCTATAAGTTCACATACCATGTTTCCCTGAAAATAAGACCCAACCAGAAAATAAATCCTAGCATGATTTTTCAGGATGCTCGTGATATAAGCCCTATCCCCAAAATAAACCCCAATTAAGATCAGCCAGATGGATGCTTTTAGTACCCTATTTCCTTGAAAATAAGACTATCTGGAAAATAAGCCCTAATGAGTCTTTTGGAGTAAAAATTAATATAAGACCCAGTCTTATTTTCAGGGAAACATGGGTACGGGATTCCTGGAATCATTTTCCTCTATAGCCAGACTCTTTGGGAGAAGCAATGGCAGGAGCAACTTATGACTTTCCCAATTGGTTTCCCCATTGACTTTGCTTGTGGGAAACTGGCAGGGAATGATAATCATGTGATTGTGGGATGCAAGCTGGTGTCCCAGCACCTGGATCATGACCATGAGGCTGCTGGGATGAAGACCAGTTACAGGTACCGCTCGCTTAGCCCAATGTAACTTCAGTCAGTTGTTGAATGACAGATTGTTAACAGAAGATTACTGTATGCCATTGATCCAAATCTTATTTTTTTTAATTTATTGTTTTATCATAGAAAATAAAATGCAGAATAGTAAAACAAAAAGAAGCAAAACATAAACATACCTTCAACCCTAGTAACAAAAAAAGAAAAAATATACAAAAAAAGATGAAAAATTGGTCAATTAAATTTAACATTTGACATGTAGGATCCACCCTGGCTGGGTGCTGAAAGAAAAAAAACCCACACCAATTCTCCTCCCCTTTTACTTACACAGGGAGAGAGAGAGAGAGCAGTAAACAAGTTGAGCTAAACATTAATCTTCAAATAATTTGTTATTTAGTCATTTTTGTGTTTCTCCTCACATCTATGATGTCTTTTTATCAGTCTCTTTTTTAGGTTTCTGTCACTTTAGAGATTTAACGAGCTTTTCTAAATTATCAGTCTTCTTTATAAAACTGCCCATATCCTTCATGCTTGTTAATTAACCTCTTAAAACATGTTGTCATTACCTGTTTAAATTTTTGATTTGATATTCTCTAATACAGAAAATACAATTTCAGTTAAACACTAGATTATGCATAACAAATCTCGGGATATATTTCATAGATATTGTTTGTTTTTCCTGCTTCATTGCTACAATGAGGGGTCCTTGGTGCTCTTTGAGTTTAGTTGTTTTCTTGCAGACATTTCATTACCCAAGTTTGCTATAAATATTTCAGACACCAAATGACATACATAAGAATCAGAGGTGGGTTTCAGCAGGTTCTGATCAGTTCTGGAGAACCGGTAGCGGAAATTTTGAGTAGTTTGGAGAACCGGTAGTAAAATTCTGACTGGCCTCACCCCATCTATTCTCTGCCTCCCGAATCCCAGCTGATCAGGAGGAAATGGGGATTTTGCATTAACAATGGAGATTTTACCGTATCCTTCCCCTGCCCTGTCCACGCCAAAGGCACACCCACAGAACCACAGTAGTAAAAAATTTTGAAACCCACCACTGATAAGATAATTTTATTTTAGTGTCTTATGGATCGCAAAGCACTATAACTATTAGTATATATTAGTATATTGTAGGATCAATCTGAGTTGGTCACTGGAACCAGAGTTTTATTCTTCCCAACTTTTGGATACGTGCTGGAGCCCATCCTTAGGGACTTCTGTCTCTCTACATGTGTCTATATTCTGGAGAGAGAGAAATTCCCCAGCATGAGTCTGAAAGCTTGGAAGAATAAACCTTTGGTCCAGGTAGCTGACTCAGATTGGATCTGCAACATTATAGCAATAGATTTCACAGTGCTTCATAGTGGGTTACAGAGTCAGCCTATTGCCCCCAACAATCTGGGTCCTCATTTTACCGGCTTTGGAAGGATGGAAGGCTGAGTCAACCTTGAGCCGGTGAGAATAGAACTGCCAAACTGCTGGCAGCTGGCGGTCAGCAGAAATAGCCTGCAGTACTGCATTCTAACCACTGCGCCATCAATTATCCTGGGACACATATATTTGCCTTCATTTGCAATATTAGCATATGACATAAATTGGGATTCTCAAACTTACAAAAAAGGACTGAGCAGTTACTGTAGTAAGTGTGCATAGAAACTTGTTATTTATAGTAACATTGTTATTCATATAGTAACACTGTTATTCATAGGTTATTATGAACCTCCTCAAATATGTCCTGATTCATTATCTCAAGACGGAATTGTTTACATAAAGCTTTTCCACTGAAGCCCATAAACTAAACCATATATTGTAGCATACGGTTCAGCAAAAGCATAACACATCTCCTGTTTTACAATAACATTTAAATGGCTTCAGCTTGAAGCCTGCTTTTCTACATTTCTCCTTAAAAAGAAGAAACATCTATTTTTCACAGAAAGCCAGCTATAAGTTCACATACCATGTTTCCCTGAAAATAAGACCCAACCAGAAAATAAATCCTAGCATGATTTTTCAGGATGCTCGTGATATAAGCCCTATCCCCAAAATAAACCCCAGTTAAGATCAGCCAGATGGATGCTTTTAGTACCCTATTTCCTTGAAAATAAGACTATCTGGAAAATAAGCCCTAATGAGTCTTTTGGAGTAAAAATTAATATAAGACCCAGTCTTATTTTCAGGGAAACATGGGTACGGGATTCCTGGAATCATCTTCTCTATAGCCAGACTCTTTGGGAGAAGCAATGGCAGGAGCAACTTATGACTTTCCCAATTGGTTTCCCCATTGACTTTGCTTGTGGGAAACTGGCAGGGAATGATGATCATGTGATTGTGGGATGCAAGCTGGTGTCCCAGCACCTGGATCATGACCATGAGGCTGCTGGGATGAAGACCAGTTACAGGTACCGCTCGCTTAGCCCAATGTAACTTCAGTCAGTTGTTGAATGACAGATTGTTAACAGAAGATTACTGTATGCCATTGATCCAAATCTTATTTTAATTTTTTTAATTTATTGTTTTATCATAGAAAATAAAATGCAGAATAGTAAAACAAAAAGAAGCAAAACATAAACATACCTTCAACCCTAGCAACAAAAAAAGAAAAAATATACAAAAAAAGATGAAAAATTGGTCAATTAAATTTAACATTTGACATGTAGGATCCACCCTGGCTGGGTGCTGAAAGAAAAAAAACCCACACCAATTCTCCTCCCCTTTTACTTACACAGGGAGAGAGAGAGAGAGCAGTAAACAAGTTGAGCTAAACATTAATCTTCAAATCCTTCTGTTAACCATCTGTTATTATATTTAGCCCATAGAAAGTCCACAAACGGTTTCCAGTCTCTTATAAAGCTGTCTAGTCCATTATCTCTAATCAAAGCAGTTAATTTCACCAGCTCTGTTAATCAAAATCCATTCTTCAACAGTTGGCATCTCTTTTTCTTTCCAGTGTTTGTCAAGTACAATCCTCACAGCCAACACCATGTAAAGGAATAGCACCCCAAATTGTTTTTCAATTGACTTGTCCATCATACCTAAAAGAAAAGCTTCGGGTTTCACTCACCATCACATATGTTAAAATGATAAAATATGATAAAATGAACCTGGATTTTGACTACATTGACTACATTTTAATTGAATTTTTCTAATAGCTAATATTGATGGTCATTATCTTTTGTGTGGCTCAATAGTGCCTCCTAAAACTTCTGGTTTAGGATCTCCACACTAACAAAATAGAATAAAATGGAATGTAATTTCTTCCAAAGCGTGCTTTTTTCATATAATCCCATTTATTCACTGATATAAACACATGTGCCTATATCTGCACTTTTTATCTTAATGCCCGGGTCGTTATAAAGTTTAGCCATGCTCAAATTTGCTTGGTAGAACCAGGAGATTAGGGATGGAGCATTTTCTTCATTTGGCAAAGCAACAGTCTCCAAACATTTGGCTTTTAGTTATCCTCTTGTGGTTTTTTTTTTCCTTTTTAATAAAATGACGATTATGTTCAAAATGAAGACCAAAAAGGGCCTATGGGCAACAATAACCCAGAAGCCTCAACTAATCTCTCTTTAACCATTGTTACCTAGTAAACTTTGAACATGTGCTGAAACAGAATAGCTCTGCTCTACATTTTGCATGAGAATTTTTCAAATGTTTGAGATTACCACATGTCCCTCTAGTCATTTCCAAACGACTAATTATCCTAGCTATTCTAGACTGTTAAAATGTAGATGTCTAGACTAAGCATGTTCAGCTGTTGGAGAAAAGGAAGGATATGATTGTGTTTTATGGTGGTTTGGCTGAAAATGAGCACTTCTGGGTTTTACTGAAATGTTTTCAAGATTTTTTCCTCTAATTTGGAGGTTCTCTTGGACTTGCACTTCCTGCTTGAGCAAGTAAATGGCAATTGTGACCAGGAAAGTCTTTGCTGTGTTGTGCACCAACTATGCCCTACCTGGAGTAACCATGTCCTGGTCACCTCCCAGGTGAGCTATTGTAATGCACTGTGCATGAGGCTGCTCTTGAAGAATATCTGGAATCTTCAGTTGGTCCAAAATCTAGTGGCTTGCAAAAATTCTGCTTTTATAAATCTTTATAAAGTTTATAAATTATATAAAGCTGCAAGCTACCAGAAAAAAATTACATTAAAACTTGGCTTCCTTATGTTACCTTTATCTTACTAGTCTTACAGCAAAATCAGTGTAATGTTGTGTTCTGGAAGCGGTTGATATTTTTTAACTTGGTTGTAAAAGAAGAGCCTCAAATTGCTACAGTCTCAGCCAATTTGCTATGCTTATTCCCCACTTCCTACCCACTGAAGACTAGGAGACTAAAAATAATGTTCAAAGTTCTCTTTCAAAGATTTTTGTGCAGGCTGACCAGTCTTTAAAGTTTGTATCCTGAGGTCTGTCATAATAAATAAATTCAAACAGGAAGACTGTTGTTAACATGATAGTGCTTCAGGGCTGCAGAATAAATCTTTTGGTTTGCTAAAAGAATATCCGCTGCAGACTCTAGGGTAAATTTCATAGTGTGTGCATGTTATTAAGTAACATTTATTCTTCAAATAAAATAACTATTCTGGGACAAGACCAATATGCATATTTTGTCGTCCGTCCCCCCAAAAAAAACCCAACTACTACAAACTGCACATGATTTGTACCAGAGGAGCCTTCCTCCAACGAAGTAAATTAACAGGTGAAATTTACTTATATAGCAGTTGACAGTCAATTATACTGATGCAATTAGTGTTATAATTGCATCAGTAATATTGAAATAGAAATCAATTAAGTGAAGGGCAGACAATAACTTTTTTTCTTTAAATGTATACACCTGTGCATGCATACTGTGTGTAAAATTCTGATCGCTTCAGCTCAGAAATTACATTGTAAACTGTCAGAAGTGGAGAAAAGAGTAATCAAATTAGGAGTGCTAAGGGAAAAAAATCCAAATGCTTAAGCACTGTATTTCCCTTTCTTACCCCTGCCTCATTCTGGTTTAAATCCTACATCAATTTCATAATCTCATTCTGCTCCCAGCCACCCCAAAGGATGTGCCTCCAGGTTATGAAAGGAGGAGTTTTCTAGATCAAATTATAACAGATCTTGGCATATTGTGCTCTGTGTTAACAGAATAGGTAATCAGCTTCCAATGGATTTCAAACAAGTGACAAATTAGGAATTTATATTAAGGCATAATTGGATGATCAGTTTCCTAATTAATTTTGTTCATCCTTCCTACTCATTTTATCCAGACTATAATTCTTTGGTATGCTGATTAGAGACACACAACACTGTAATCCTGTATTTTACACTGAAGGCCAACATTGATTAGCTATTTCTGCTGATGAGCCCATTTATAAATAATAAATCAGTATTACTAACAACTCTTATTATGTCTATGGAGATTCTCAGTCATCCAGGTCATGATTGTCCCAAAGGTGTTTTTCTTTTTTCTTTTTCTTTTTCTGTAATTTTTTAAAAATACACAAACATCAGTCATTCCATGTGTCATCTTGGTGTTTCGTCGCTGACTACTACTACTTCTTATTACTCCTCCTAGCTTCATTTTTTCTTTTTTCTTTTTTTCTTTTTTAAGGCAAAATTTTTATTTTCCATAATAATTCCCACAATTTGACCAGTGTACAATACAATCACTTATCCAACAATCAATCCTATACTCAAATTATACTCAATCAGGGCTGCTCGACTGCCACTCCCTCCCTTAATCCTTTCTTCCCTTCTCATCCTTCTTCGACTTTCCCCACCATCCTTCTCCTCGCTTTCCTACTTCCCCTCCTCTTTCCCACTTCTCACTACCATCCTTTCTAACCCTCTATCTTCTCCTTCTTCTCCTCCTCCTATCCTTTCTTCTCCCTCCCTTCTTTCCTACCTACCCACCTGCCTACCTACTTTCTTCCTTCTTTACTCCTCTTTCCTTACCCTTTCCCTTCAGGAGTGGTTACCGAGCAGTCCCGACTTTACACCATTCCAACTTGTTTAATTCTACCATTATTCCTGTACAATGGCAACCAATCAATTTATAGTCTTCCCCTCCCCCATTTCCCCTCCTCCCCCAAGACTTCCCAGAACAGAATACAGGATATTGTAACTAACAAACATAATCTAAAATATAACATAAAACATATTCCATTTCACACCATCACACTATCAATTCCCTTCTTTCTTAAACTAATACATAGCAATTCCTAACTTCACTCAAAAACTAATTGATATTTTTTAATCTGATACTTATTTTGAATATAATCAATCCACTTCCTCCATTCCAAAATATATTTTCTTGTGTACAGTCTTTCAAGTAGGCAGAAATTTTTGCCATTTCTGCTAAATTTGATACTTTACTAACCCATTCTCCAATTGTAGGTAAGTCTTCTTTCTTCCAATATTGTGCAATCAATAATCTTGCAGCAGTTATTAAATTTAGAATCAGGTTTGTCTCTATAACAGTGCAATCTGAGATTATTCCTAATAAAAGAACTGTGGAACAAACTTGATCTTCTTTTTCAAAATGTTCTGCATAATCCACCATATTTTTAATCCAAAAGGCTTTAACTTTTTGCAAGTCCACCATATATGATAATAGGTAGCATCCTCACAATCACATCTCCAACATTTTGCTTTCACATTTGGATACATACATGACAGTTTTTAGGATCTAAATGCCATCTATAAAACATTTTATAAAATTTTCTCTTAAATTTTGTGCTTGCGTGAATTTAACATTCCTCACCCAAATTTTTCCCATGTTGCTAACATTATAGGTTGTTGAAAATTTTGTGCCCATTTTACCATACAATCTTTAACCAACTCCATTTCTGAATCAATTTCAACCAATACATTATATAATCTCTTTATATGCTGTTGACCTTGATCTTTTATTTGTTTTACCAGATTATCATCACTTTGCCTTATACCAATTTTCTGATCTATTTTCCATCTAGATTGCAATTGTCCATACTGGAACCATGTATAATTTCTTCCTTCATCCCTCAATTTCTCCCTAGATTTTAACTGTAATTCCCCTTTTTCCATAGTCAAAAGCTCTTTGTAAGTGATAACTTCCATTTTTTGTAATATATTTATATTCTCTATCATATGTCTGGGGATGGTCCATATTGGTATCTTTCCATCTAACTTATATTGATATTTTTTCCAAATCCTCAACAACGCACTTCTGACCATATTATTCTTAAATGTCTTATCAATTTTCTTGTCATATATTACATATGCATGCCATCCATATAACAAACCATAACCTTCTATATTCAAAATCCTTTCCTCTGTTAAATTAATCCAATCAGAAATTAAAGTTAAAACAACTGCATCATAGTACAATTTCAAATTAGGCATTTTAAACCCCCTCTTTCCCTAACATCTTGCATTATTTTTAACTTTATCCTCGGTTTTTTACCCTTCCATACAAAATTATTAATCCCTTTCTGCCATTCTTGTAAATTTGCATCTTTCTTCAATATTGGAATCATTTGAAACAAAAATAAAAATCTAGGCAAAACATTCATTTTTATAGCTGCCACTCTTCCCAACAATGATAATTGTAACTTCTTCCATTTCTCCATTTCTTTAATTACTTTTCCCCACAATACCTCATAATTGTTTTATATAATTTTACATTCGATGCTGTAATGTATACTCCTAAGTATTTAACCTTTTTAACTACTTCATATCCAGTTATTCTTTCTAATTCTTCCCTCTGATGTGTATTCATATTTTTAATTATCATTTTTGTCTTCTGTTGATTCACTTTAAACCCAGATACCTTACTATACTGATCAATTGTCTCCATCAAATATACAGCTGAATGTATTGGTTGAGATAAAGAAACAACCAGATCATCTGCAAACGCTCTTAATTTATAATCTTGATTTTTAATTCTAATTCCTTTTATTCGATCTAAACCACGTATCTTACTCAATAATATTTCCAAAGTTAGAATGAATAATAATGGTGACAAGGGACATCCTTGTCTAGTCCCTTTCTCAATCTTGAAAGATTCTGTTAATCCACCATTTACTATTATTTGAGCTGTTTGCTTCTGATATATAGCCTTAATTGCTTGAATAAAATAATCCCCAAATTGCATTTTTCCTATTACTTTAAACAAAAACTGCCAATCCAATTTATCAAAAGCTTTTTCCGCATCCAAAAAGAAGAACGCTGCTGAGACCTGGCTGTTTCTTTCCAAATATTAAAGTAGATTTACAATTTGTCTCATATTATATCTCATCTGTCTCCCCTTAATAAATCCTGATTGATCATTATGAATTAATTGATTCATCAGTGGCATCAATCTATTCGCTAATATCTTAGCAAATATCTTATAATCAGTATTTAAAAGCGATATTGGCCTATAATTCTCTGGTTTAACACCATCTCGAACTTCTTTAGGTATTAATGAGATAAAAGCTGTCCTCCATGAAGGAGGAGCTTCTCCTCCCCTTTGTATTCTGTTAAATAACTCCTTAAGTGGTACAATCATTTCATTTTGTAAATTTTTATAATAAGTAGTTGTCAAGCCATCTGTACCTGGTGCTTTATTCGCTTTAAGCTGCTTAATTGCAAACACTATTTCCTCTGAAGAAATTAATTGATTCAACTCTTCCCTTTGATCTACTGTAATTCCTAAGATACCGTGGTCCTGTAAATATCTATCTATATCTTTATCATTAATCACATCTCTAGAATATAACTTAGTATAATATTCTAAAAAAGCTTTTTTAATCAAATTTTGCTGATATACTTCCTTACCTCTATATTCTATTTTATCAATTATACGTCGTTTCTGTTTCTTTCTTAATAAATATGCTAACCACCTTCCAGGTTTATTAGAATTATTAAACAAATTATGTTTTGCATATTGTAAATTAGTTGCCACCTGATCTGCCATTAACATATTAAATTGACCTCTTAATATATTTATTGACTCTTTTATTTTACTATCTCCTGGATTACATACCAATAACTGCTCCTTCCTTTTAATTTCCTCTTCTAATTCTTTTCGCCTTTTGTGCAGTCTATTTCTATATTTATTATTCATCTCTAATAAAATTCCCCTCATATAAGCTTTGCTGGTGTCCCAAACTATCTCTATAGGTGTCCCTTTATCCATGTTCAAAGAAAAACATTCCTTCATTAGAGTTTTACATTCATTTACATTTCATTTTTTCTTAATCTATTACAATTTCACCCTTACAATACAATACTTTTTATTATCACATTCTCTTATTTAATTGTTAATTTATCTATATCTCTTTTCTAACCAATGGTAAAATTGTCCCCATATCTTAAAATATTCTGTATCCTCTTTTTCTTTAATTATCAAAGTTAATCTATTCATTTCTGCACAGTCTAGAATTTTTTTAATTACCGTATATACTCGAATATAAGCCGATCCGAGTATAAGCCGAGGTCCCCAATTTTACCCCAAAAACTGGGGTAAACTGGGGACTCGAGTATAAGCCGAGGGTGGGAAATGAGGCACCTACCGGTTGAAACCCTCCTCCTCAGCTGAGAAGGCTGGCGGCCCCCCCGCCCCGCCCTCTCACTGCACCGGCAGGGCTTCCCCGCGCCGTCCGGTAAAATGTGAAAAAAAGAAGAAAAAAAAACTCGAGTATAAGCCGTATATACTCGAGTATAAGCCGAGGGGCTTAAAAAAAAAAAAAACTCGAGTATAAGCCGAGGCTTAAAAAAAAAACTCGAGTATAAGTTTAGGACGTTTTCAGCACAAAAAACGTGCTGAAAAACTCGGCTTATACTCGAGTATATACGGTACTTCCCCTTCCAAAGGGATTTTCTCTGCTTTCCATCTTTGTGCAAATACTATCCTTGCTACAGTTATTACATGTATAATCAAATATATATTTTCTTTACTGATTTTCTCTGGAAGGATACTCAGTAGTGTCAGTCCTGCTTCCGTTCAAAACCCAAGAAAGAAAACCCTTGACTCCACTGAAGTAGAGAAGAGGTACTGTTTACTGAGTTTGAAATGATAGCAGCAAGACACAAGAACAGTTTTTTCCCCGAAGGTCATCACTCTGCTAAACAAATAATTCCATCAACACTGTCAAACTATTTACTGAATCTGCACTACTATTAATCGTCTCATAGTTCCCATCACCAATCTCTTTCCACTTATGACTGTATGACTATAACTTGTTGCTTGCAATCCTTATGATTTATATTGATATATTGACCATCAACTGTGTTGTAAATGTTGTACCTTGATGAATGTATCTTTTCTTTTATGTACACTGAGAGCATATGCACCAAGACAAATTCCTTGTGTGTCCAATCACACTTGGCCAATAAAATTCTATTCTAAAAGAAAGGCAAGATCTGAGGCAAAAGGCCGGAAAGGTACAGATTGTAATTTCCCTCCCCCCAGGGACCTAGACTGAATGTCCAATCCCCATCCTAAATAGTGTCATGTGGGGCACATCTTCAGGTGTTGTTGTCCATCTGGAGTTCCAGGATGGTTGGTCTTGACTAGATGTAAACAACTCCATTCAGCAGCACAGTAATTCTGGAGCGCAAACCTCCCTTCTTATTCAGATGGGCCTTCTTCACACCAGCTCACTTCCAAAACCCCAATGCCATGCACCTCCCCACACCCCGTTATTATGGCAGCCGATAGCAAGCAAGCATCAAAGGGAAAACCCATCCTGAACATCTGGCTGACAGTAAGGTTCTCTTTCTACTTTTCTGGTCAGACTTAACCAGCTGACCTGTTTCTCAGAAAATGCTAGTCTGCTCCTTTCCTACAATGAGGGAGAATGTATTGATTCTCCCACTCAATCTGCTGCCACCGATAGCCTCCCACTGACCTGTGTGCTCGCACAGGGAGGGTCTTCTCAGGGTGCTGTCAGCCTAACAATGTCGGCTGGTGACCCCCAGGGAGAGAGCCTTCTCTGTGCAAGCACCTACCCTCTGGAATGAGCTTCCTCTGGGGCTACGATTACTCCCCGACCTCCGGACCTTCTGCCGTGAACTCAAGACTTTTCTTATGGTTTTAATTGGGGTTTTTATTACTTTTATTATAGTTTTTAAATGGGGTTAGCCTAATTGAATAAGATTTTTAAATTGCTTTTAATTCTATTTATAATTTGTTTTATGTTGGCTGTAAACCGCCCTAGTTCTTCAGGAGAAGGGCGGTATAAAAATCAAATAAATAATAAATAATAATAATAATAATAGGAACAGCTCAGGTTTTAAGTCAATATGTTGAGTCATTTCTTCTAACCATGTCTTAATTTTACTTCCAATAGTTTCTAGCTTCTGGACATGTCTACCACGTATGATAATAGGATGTTGGTGTCTGATGGCATTTCCAACATTTAGCTGATTTATCTTTAAACATTTTTGCCAATTTTTCCGGAGGCATATGCCATCTATATTCTATAAAACATTTTGTATTGATTTTCTTTATATGCAGTGGACATCGTTAATTTGTAATTCCTTTCCCATAGCTGTTGTCATCTATCTAATTCAATTGAATGTCCAAATTTTTTTGCCCGGGCTATCATTGTTTCCTTTAGTTGCTCTTCTTCTAGTTCAATACCAAATAGAAAATTAAAGTAGAAAACACAAAGGTGTTTTTTCAAGAGGCAACTGGACTTTCTGGTTTTTCTTGAAGACGTTTCGCTTCTCATCCAAAAAGCATCTTCAGCTCTCTTATTATGACATCTAAATGTGACCATTTTTGTTCTATTTAAGCTGCACTGATTCAGAGGAAATATTTGCAATGAAAATATATTTTTTTAATTAGACAGCTGGGCTCAGATCAAAGTTCTACTCAAGATGGTTTGCACCAGTAAATTATGCTACTGGTAAAAAGCAAATAAAATGAGATTAACATTATTTCAAATTTATGAAAAAAGGAGAAAAGTATTAGAATTTAAATGTAAAAGACAGTGACCAGTTTGCCAATTATAGAACAGAAATGAGACGTAAGTAGGAGTCATACTTGGCCATTTTGAAGTCAAGGTTAATTTTATTTGAAAATCTTCTTGCTTGGAGAGAAATAGTGTATCTAGCAGGTATCTCTTGTTTATCTGTCCAGTATCAGAAAATAAATTGTTTTGCCTTCTTTTATTTATATTGTGCAAGGAATATAGCTTACCATATTCTCTAGTAGTTTGCTTGTAATGCAGGATTAGTTCTCATGTAAACACAGATTAATTCTGCAGAAGGTCCTTGACCTGTGACTAGTTGCTGAGTGATCATTTGAAATTACAGTAGACCATGAAAAAGTTACTTACAACACAGATTTGAAGTTCTAGCAACCACTTCCCCATGTCATGTGACTGCATTTTTGGCGATTTGGCAATTGGTCCAGATTTGGGGCTGTTTGCAGTGCCCCATGGTCACGTGACCATGATATGTTTTTGCTGGAAATCAGTGTTTACTTCCAATTTCCAGCAAAAAGCACCCCATAGCAAACAGTGGGTTTGCTTTATGACTGTTAAGTTTGCTTAACAACCGCCACAAAAAGGTCATAAAATTGGTGCAGTCACATGGTGACCCACTTAATGACCATCATAACTTACAACTGAAATTGCAGGTGTTAAGTTCGGGAAGTAACGAGGCTGGAGACCAGGGTAGTGACAACAGCTCTTTAATATATGGTGAACCCAGCAACCAGGCTGGGGAAAAAACCTCTCCTTATATACAGTTCAACCGGCGGCTTTAACCAATCAGCAACGTGCTTGTTTCCCGCCGAAACCATTTAAAGATACATTACACTCCTTCCCCCCAGAAAACACTTTACCCATATTTACATGATATTTACATATTATTTTTCAACGTAATCACGCAAATAGCCTGGGCGTCTCCTGACTCTTTCGGACCTGCGCAGTACATTCCCTGGGAGTGGGTCGAGCTGACCGGAGGGGCTGTTTGCTCCTCTCAGCTCCTTCTCTTGGCCATCCGGCCCTGGATTATTAGCAGAGTCGTCCCTGCTGTTTTCTACTGGAACCTGTGGGCGTCGCTGGACCTCCGGAATTTCAGATAAGTCCTGCGACTTGTCCAGGTTTGAGTCAGCTGTGGAATCAAACATTGTGTAGTCAGGGCCCGTTTCGATTAATTCAGATTGTTCGGCTATGCGTTTTCGTATTTGGTCTATGTGGCGCCTCCATACTCGGCCGTCCCTTAACTCTACCAAATATGATTTTGGACCTGTTCTGTTGAGGATTTGTCCTGCTATCCAGGTTGGGCCTTCACCATAGTTGTGTGCCCACACTCGGTCGCCTATGTCCATTTCTCTTGTTTTTCCTATCTCCCCCTTGTAACCCTCCGGCGTATAGTTTGGGTTTAGACGGTCCAGGGGGCACCTGAGCTTTCGGCCCATTAATAATTCGGCTGGGCTTCTGCCGGTTGTGACACAGGGGGTTCTGTGTTGGACGGCCAGGAAAACATCGATTTTTGTTTGCCAGTTGCCTGGCTTAAGTCTGGACAATGCCTCTTTTGCGCTCCGGACGGAATGCTCTGCAAGGCCATTCGTCGCAGGGTGGAAAGGCGCCGAGAGGGCATGTCGGATGCCCTCTTCTGCCAAGTACTCCTCAAATTGGGTTGCCGTGAATTGCGGGCCGTTATCGGAAACTAGTGTGTCGGGCAACCCATGGGTTACAAATAGGTGCCGTAGGACTGAGATCACGGCCTCGGCTGTCATGGATCTCATGAGAATGATTTCCAGCCATTTGGAGTAGGCATCTACTACTACCAGGAAGGTTTGGCCGTGGAAGGGGCCGGCAAAATCAATGTGTATTCTAGACCAGGGGCCCTGGGGTTTCTCCCATTCGAACCGGGGCCGTTGGGGTAGCGGTCTGGACTCTGGCAGGCCTGGCATTTCCCTACCCTTTCAGCAATTTCCGAGTCCATTAAGGGCCACCACACATAGCTTCTCGCTAGACCCTTCATCCTAACGATCCCAGGGTGACCTCGTGGAGGAGGTCCAACACCCTTTTCCTCAATTTTCTGGGATCACCACTCTATCCCCCATAGCAGGCACCCCTTGAGCCGAAAGTTCCCCATGTTTTTACAAATTCTTTAAACGCCGCTCGCAGCGGCCACCCTCTTTGTACCCAACCGAGTACAGTTCTCAAAGTAATGTCGGTATGATGCCCGAGCCACCTCCTTGGATGTGACTGGGCCAGAGTCCAGAGAGTCAATTAACAGTATGGGCGTCCCTGGAGTGGGGTCTTCGATCGCCCCTGGTAGTGGGCATCTGCTTAATGCGTCCGCATGCCCCAACTCCTTTCCCGGCCGATGCTGCAGTTTGTAGGAATAGGCGGCTAAGAAGATAGTCCATCGGGTCAATCGTGGCGAAAGTGCCACAGGCGTTGGGCGGTCGCCAGCCAGTATCCCTAACAGAGGTCTATGGTCTGTTACAATTTCAAAGTCTCTACCAAAAACGTATTCGTGAAACTTTTTTACCCCTGACACAATAGCTAGCGCTTCCTTATCCAACTGGCTATAGTTCCTCTCTGTCGAGGACATCGTTCTGGAGTAGAAGGCTATTGGGGCTTCTGTGCCATTTGGGAACCTGTGGCTGAGCACAGCCCCCACCCCGTAAGGGGAAGCATCACAGACTAATACCAATGGCAATGAGCTATGATACTGCACCAGCAAGCTATCGCTCGAGAGTAGGTTTTTTACTGCTTCGAAAGCCCTAGCTTCCGACTTTCCCCAAGACCAAGCAGTATTCTTTCCCAGTAACTTATGTAGCGGCTCGGCAACGGTTGCCTTATTTTTTAAAAAGACCGCATAAAAATTCACTAGACCCAGGAATGCCTGTAGCTCTGTTTTGTTTTTGGGCGCTGGATTATTAGCAGAGTCGTCCCTGCTGTTTTCTACTGGAACCTGTGGGCGTCGCTGGACCTCCGGAATTTCAGATAAGTCCTGCGACTTGTCCAGGTTTGAGTCAGCTGTGGAATCAAACATTGTGTAGTCAGGGCCCGTTTCGATTAATTCAGATTGTTCGGCTATGCGTTTTCGTATTTGGTCTATGTGGCGCCTCCATACTCGGCCGTCCCTTAACTCTACCAAATATGATTTTGGACCTGTTCTGTTGAGGATTTGTCCTGCTATCCAGGTTGGGCCTTCACCATAGTTGTGTGCCCACACTCGGTCGCCTATGTCCATTTCTCTTGTTTTTCCTATCTCCCCCTTGTAACCCTCCGGCGTATAGTTTGGGTTTAGACGGTCCAGGGGGCACCTGAGCTTTCGGCCCATTAATAATTCGGCTGGGCTTCTGCCGGTTGTGACACAGGGGGTTCTGTGTTGGACGGCCAGGAAAACATCGATTTTTGTTTGCCAGTTGCCTGGCTTAAGTCTGGACAATGCCTCTTTTGCGCTCCGGACGGAATGCTCTGCAAGGCCATTCGTCGCAGGGTGGAAAGGCGCCGAGAGGGCATGTCGGATGCCCTCTTCTGCCAAGTACTCCTCAAATTGGGTTGCCGTGAATTGCGGGCCGTTATCGGAAACTAGTGTGTCGGGCAACCCATGGGTTACAAATAGGTGCCGTAGGACTGAGATCACGGCCTCGGCTGTCATGGATCTCATGAGAATGATTTCCAGCCATTTGGAGTAGGCATCTACTACTACCAGGAAGGTTTGGCCGTGGAAGGGGCCGGCAAAATCAATGTGTATTCTAGACCAGGGGCCCTGGGGTTTCTCCCATTCCCGAACCGGGGCCGTTGGGGGTAGCGGTCTGGACTCCTGGCAGGCCTGGCATTTCCCTACCCTTTCAGCAATTTCCGAGTCCATTAAGGGCCACCACACATAGCTTCTCGCTAGACCCTTCATCCTAACGATCCCAGGGTGACCCTCGTGGAGGAGGTCCAACACCCTTTTCCTCAATTTTTCTGGGATCACCACTCTATCCCCCCATAGCAGGCACCCCCCTTGAGCCGAAAGTTCCCCATGTTTTTTTACAAATTCTTTAAAACGCTCGCCCGGCGCAGCGGGCCACCCTCTTTGTACCCAACCGAGTACAGTTCTCAAAGTAATGTCCCGGTATGACGCCCTAGCCACTTCCTTGGATGTGACTGGGCCAGAGTCCAGAGAGTCAATTAACAGTATGGGCGTCCCTGGAGTGGGGTCTTCGATCGCCCCTGGTAGTGGGCATCTGCTTAATGCGTCCGCATGCCCCAACTCCTTTCCCGGCCGATGCTGCAGTTTGTAGGAATAGGCGGCTAAGAAGATAGTCCATCGAGTCAATCGTGGCGAAAGTGCCACAGGCGTTGGGCGGTCGCCAGCCAGTATCCCTAACAGAGGTCTATGGTCTGTTACAATTTCAAAGTCTCTACCAAAAACGTATTCGTGAAACTTTTTTACCCCAGACACAATAGCTAGCGCTTCCTTATCCAACTGGCTATAGTTCCTCTCTGTCGAGGACATTGTTCTGGAGTAGAAGGCTATTGGGGCTTCTGTGCCATTTGGGAACCTGTGGCTGAGCACAGCCCCCACCCCGTAAGGGGAAGCATCACAGACTAATACCAATGGCAATGAGCTATGATACTGCACCAGCAAGCTATCGCTCGAGAGTAGGTTTTTTACTGCTTCGAAAGCCCTAGCTTCCGACTTTCCCCAAGACCAAGCAGTATTCTTTCCCAGTAACTTATGTAGCGGCTCGGCAACGGTTGCCTTATTTTTTAAAAAGACCGCGTAAAAATTCACTAGACCCAGGAATCCCTGTAGCTCTGTTTTGTTTTTGGGCGCTGGAGCCTTTCGTATTGCCTTGACCTTGCTTTCAGTGGGGTGAATTCCCTCCTTGTCTATTCTGTAGCCCAAGAACTCTACGGATTCTACCCCTATCTGGCATTTGTTCACTTTAACCTTTAGACCGGCTGACCGGAAAATGCCCAGAACTTTTCTCAACCGTTCCCCCAATTCTTCTAAATTTTCGGCTGATATCAATACATCATCGAAATAGGGGACTACCCCCGGGAGCCCTTGCAGAAGTCGCTCCATTAAATTCTGGAATAGACCAGGTGCCACACTCACCCCAAACTGTAACCGGGTACACTTGAAAGCACCTCTGTGAGTCACAATCGTCTGGGCTTCGGCTGTGTTGGCGTCTACGGGCAGTTGTTGATAGGCTTGAGCCAAATCTAACTTGGCAAAAACGTGTCCTTGCCCCAGCGAGTGCAGCAAGTGTTGCACCACTGGGACCGGGTAAGCGCTTTTCTGTAAGGCTTTGTTTAACGTCGCCTTGTAGTCAGCGCAGATTCTAACTGACCCATCTGGTTTCACTGGGGTGACGATTGGCGTCTCCCACTTTGCGTGATCGACTGGCACCAGAATCCCCTGACTGATGAGCTTGTCTATCTCCTTGTCAATCTTAGGTTTAAGGGCAAAAGGGACTCTCCTTGCCTTTAACCTAATGGGGGCTACCTGGGGGTCTAAATTGAATGAAATAGGGGTCCCCTTGTACTTGCCCAGGCAGTCCTTGAAGACATCTTCGAACTCGTTCATGAGTGTGTCTTTTAGGTTAAAGTCACTTCTGTAGATGCCAGTCACTCCCATGCCCAATGCACGGAACCAGTCTAGTCCCAACAGACTTGGCAGGGTCCCTTCGACTATCGTGATGGGCAGGGTCTTCTTGTGTGGTCCGTACTCGACGCGGACGGAGGTGGTCCCTCGAACAGGGATGCGATTCCCTTGGTAGTCGTGCACTTGTAGCCGTTGTGTTTGCAGTTTGCGTTTGGCTATTCTCGGCAAAGCTTTCGCAAAAGTGTCCCAGGACATGATTGTGATCGCTGACCCGGTGTCCACTTCTAGTCGGCACGGCACTCCTTCGATTTTCGGTTTAGTGAAGATTTTCTTCTCGACGCGGGTTGCTGCACGGCCTATGATCACGGTCGTTCGATTTGAGTTCGCGCCCTTTTTGTTTTGACCAATCGCGGGTCGCCTTGCCGATCCTGCGCTCTGATTGGTCGGTTTGAATTTTCGGCGGGAAGGTTGGGGTGCTCGACAGACTTGAGCCAGGTGCCCCTTCTTCTCGCACCGCCGACATGTAGCGTCCTTGAACTTGCATCGTTGACGCTGGTGTTGCCCTCCGCAACTTCCGCATTCATCGGTCTTCTTTGCCCTTCTCTCGGTTAGGCAAACCCCTTCCTCATCCTCGCCGTCTGATTCGGTTTGGATCTCCTCCTGGTGGACCGGGGTTGATTTCGCGCTCGCCGTTGGCGTGAGTGGCTTTTGGAGGGTTTCCGCCGCTTGGGTGGACATCTCATGAGCTCTGGCTTCGTCCAGAGCGTTTGCCAGCGTTAGATTGCTTTTTGATAGCAGCCGCCTCCGCAAACGAATGTCTCTGACCCCACGGATGAGTTGCTCTAACAGCTCCTCATCCAAGTCTCGGTACCCACAGTCTTTGGAGGCTTTTCGCAGGGTGGCCATGTAATCGCTGATGGATTCGCCCTCTTGCTGTCTGCGCTCCCCAAATTCAAAACGCCGTACGTATTTGGACGGTGTTGGCGCGAAATGGTTCTTCAATAGATTTTGCAGAGTTTGCCACGATACCGATTGTACCGGCGTTGGCTCTGCCAGGGCTTCCGCGATGTCGATGACCTCAGGACCGCAGTGGCTCAGGAAATATGCCCTTTTGCGGTTGTCTGGAACTCCTTGCAGTTCGTTTGCTTCTAGGAAGCTTTCGAAACGGGTCATGTACGTTCCCCATTTCTCTCTGGCTGGGTCAAACGGCGCGGGCGGAGTGTAGCTGGCCATCTCCGCGTTTCTGCCCTGAGTTTGCTGGGTTCGGTTTTTCCGTGCTTCAGCTCGTTCCTGGTGCTCTTTAGCCTCGAGATCCCACCTTCGTCGCCAGTGTTAAGTTCGGGAAGTAACGAGGCTGGAGACCAGGGTAGTGACAACAGCTCTCTAATATATGGTGAACCCAGCAACCAGGCTGGGGAAAAAACCTCTCCTTATATACAGTTCAACCGGCGGCTTTAACCAATAAGCAACGTGCTTGTTTCCCGCCGAAACCATTTAAAGATACATTACAGCAGGCTCAATTACAGTCATAAGTTGTGGGAAATCTGTAGTCGCCAAACTCTTCTCTTGCCCCCACAGTTGATTTCAGTACATTATGTTGTCACTAAATATCATCATCTTTGCTTTCTCAAATAAGGCTTTGTTTATCTCTGTGATGAACTCAGTGCAACTGTAACAGTCAAAGTTCACATACTTTTTGTCTGTACATATAAACCAGCCACAGTCTCTTTTGATTTATAGTATTTTTAACTGTGGTAAAATACTATGCTCATAGCAGAGATAGGCCAAGCTAAGGTCTCAAAACGCAAAATAGCTTTAATAGATTTGATCACTATCCATTAAAAGTTTTGTTATACCCATTTTGAAATATACAAAAATCAGGGACAATCTCAAGTTGAGCTCAGCTTCTAATTACTGTATTTATGTAGTTGGCTTGGAAATCTTATAGAAGTTGTTTGCTGCTGCATTGTTCACTCTTATATATAAATCCTTATGATTTATATTGATATATTGACCATCATTTGTGTTGTAAATGTTGTACCTTGATGAACGTATCTTTTCTTTTATGTACACTGAGAGCATATGCACCAAGACAATTCTATTCTATTCTCTTTAGCCAAGAGCACCAAGGATCTCTTTCTTTCCTCTTTCTGTGGAGAAAGGTTTTTCCATGGACCAGAGTTTTTGTGTGCTGCCTGCATCCAGTGGGTGGGGCTTCACTTGTTTGTACAGCTCCGTTGCTGACATGCCATGGACTGGTGCTGGTCCATGGATCCTGGGGGTTGGAGACCCCTGCTCTAGCCTACAACTCTGGGAGGTTCAGATTCTCTCATATCAAGTACTCATCAGAAATTACCCTTTTAGCTTCATAGGACAATCAGTGTCATCTAAGTGATGTCATCTGCTGAGCTTTGAGAGTAAATACTCATCATTATAAATATTTTCTTTACATCATTAGCAACATGAAAATGTAAAGTGGGAAAGATATTGAACTTTAAAACTAAACTTTGTGACTTATTATGCTGGTAAATAAATGGCCACATTAAGTTATCTGAGGAGAATATCTCCATAGTAGATTTAAGTCGGTCGTAAATTTAGAGATGAGTACTGGAGATATGAAATTGATCTGACTTTGAGGATTCAGTGAAATTGAAGATCGCTATACCACCTCTTTCATAAGATGTTGCCTAATATTATCTTGAAACAATTATTTATGAGATGATCAATGTCAGGTAACTTCTATATTATTAAATGAGTAGTAATACTAAGAGAATTTTCAAACTAAACTCAAGTACACTTTTCGAATAAAATATCCAGGTGGATAAAGACAGTTTCACAGATCTGAGTCCAATCTAGGGAAACAAGAGTTATGAGAAAGACTGCAGTCTTCAGGTCTGGCACTATTAAGCGGCTTCAGTGCTAACTTTCCATTCCATTTTCCTATTGAATAAATGTCAACCGTTTTTTCAGATGCAGAGCTGGAGATACATTTTTGTTTCTGTGTTACATTCTTTCCCAGGAATGTTTGTTCTTAAAAATGGTTTAACTTTCCAAGTTCAAATAACATTTTAATGCTACTGTAGCACAAATGTTACTACCATTCTCATATACAAGGTTGATACAACATTGTGAAGCAACTGTATCATGGAATCAGTTTGGGGTTGTTTTCACTGATGGAAAATGGTCAAGTTACAGTTTCATGTTTTCCAGAAAGATTAAGGTTACTTTTCATATTTGTTCCTAAATTTTCCAGTTTTGGTAACTAAAACTTTTCATTAGAATTAACCAATCGGTATGGCATTGATTGCATAACTTGGGATTGCATAATATATAAATTACATAATATTACTTAGAATAATGTTCTTTGTGTTTGGGGGGGCTTGCTATTCAATGCTGATGCAATTACATGTTAAGATAGCTGTGTGCAGATTTTGAAAGGCCAGAAGCTATAATCTGAGTATTGATTATTAATTTAATCTTAGAGGAAAGGAGGAATTGCTGTCATAAAATATAAAATATAGATAGTAGAATTTTGGGCTTTGTTTTTTAAGAAATAAAGATTAAAAAAAAACCCAGCGTCAGAGTTCTTCCTTTATTTGTCCCCCTCCCACACTTTCCTAAACCTTTTCCTGAGAATCTTTCAGTTCTGAAAAGTACTGCAGAAATAGACATTCTTGGAAAGAGAGGGATTCAATATTACTAACTGACTGCATAACCTAATTGTTACAAGTGTTTTCTCAAAGGAGTTGATCTTAACAATTGTGAACTGATAAACCTATAAAACTTTCAGTGTTCCAAGTTCCATTTTTTAACCTTTAAAGTTCATTGATCTTATTATTCATCCCGAGTTTAACTGATTGGATTTTATATTTTGCTTTTTATATTTTGTAGGGTTTTTGGGAGGCTATGTAAGAAAAGTTTTTGCTATTAATTTAAACTGTTTTAATTGCTGAGTGTGTGAGAAAAATGCATAAATCAGGAGTGTCCAATCTTGGCAAGTTTAAGACTTGTGGACTTCAGCTCCTAGAATTCCCCAGCCAGCCTCCTATTACTCTTCTCAAACACCATTTTGCCAATGGTGAAATGTAAAATTTGTTACTACCGGTTCTGTGGGCGTGGCTTGGTGGGTGGGGGGTAATGTGACTGGGTGGGTGTGGCCAACTTTTTTTTTTTACTTTTAAAAGCATTTTTTTCTACAACCTTTTTGGCTGAAGAGGTTGTAAAAAATGCTTTTAAAAGGCTCTGATGATCCTGGCTGAGTTGCCTGATCGTCAGAGACTTGTGCTTTCTTTTAAAATCTTTTTTTTTTGCCTTTAAAAGAAAAAAAAAAGCCTCTGACAATCAGGCAACTCAGCCGGGATCGTCAGAGCCTTTTAAAAGCATTTTTTCTCCTGAAGGCTCTGACAATCAGGCAACTCAGCTGGGATCATCAGAGCCTTTTAAAAGCATTTTTTTGGCCGAAGGAAAAAAATCTTTTAAAAGTTTTTTAAAAAACCCTCTGATGATTGCATGGCTCAGCTGGGCATGGGGGCCCCCAGGGATTTTTGCTACCGGTTCTCTGAACCACCCGCCGCCATTGCTACCAGATCTGGCGATCTGGTCTGAACTGGGAGCATTTCACCCCTGATCTTTGCCCCTATCACTGCCATGATTGTATTAATTACAGCATACCCAACTAATTTTCCCTCTAACTTCTTTCCAGTGCCTGTTTTATCATTAGCTGCCTTTTGGGGGGGTTTGAATTTAAGCACAGTGAACCCAGCGGTCAGTAAGGTTACTAAGAAGTGAGCGTGTATTGAAGGAAACTGCTGATTCTCCCAGAAAATATGGTTAATGCCTATTTGCCCTACGTAGTGTTTTGTTTTTTTTAAAGAGCAAGCGGAGAACATTTATTATTTTTACTTTACCTAGATACATTTTTTAAAAAGGGTGGGAAATCCCATAAAATAGTAAAAAACCCATCACAAATACATTATATTACAGTTTTAAAAATATGGTGCTTGCCAGCCTGCAGACTCAGACATGCAAAACACATTCCCATGTTCTTTGTCACGTACTGTTGGTTATCTTACTTCCTCCCTCTGCTGGTGAGATTGAAAGCTTAGGCAGAACTCCAGATATATCTGTGAAAGTGATGCAGGGCTTTGTTTTTCTCTCGAGTCTCTGAGTAATAGATGGAATTTCCAAGAAGCTGGGGCTTTCTAGAAATATTCTAGGTTTCTTTGCTCCAGAACTATTTTATTTCTAGCCAGGGATTGCGCTGTTCCTAATTTCTGTTTGCTGTATTAAGTTTCATATTCTCCATCTCTCTGAATAAATTATAAAACTAAATGTTTAATATCAGCCTTCATGCATATCTCAGGTCATCCTCAAAGATGCAATATTTTCTTTAGAATTTTCTTGAGATCTGTAATATTTTGAATTCTTTGTAATTGAGGCAGCAAATTACGCATTTGTAGCAGACCAATACCATGTTGCGATCTGTCTAGAGCAATGGATCTGTTTTGGGAGTTTTCTTTTTTTAAATAAGTTATTGAATATAATTCATGTTCAGCACTGAATATTTTTTTAATGTTTAAAATTGCACTAAAATATTTTAATGTTAAAAGGTTTGGGATATGTTAGTTTTTCTTTTTTTAAATATAAAGTTGATTTTGTTTATTTCCAGTAGATTATCTACCAAATGGAAGAATGAAGAACTAAATTTTCTAGTTATAGTGACTCTATGCTATATAGTTAGGAGGTAGCATTTTTGAGATAATCTCAGTGTTTGCATTTTAATTGCCAGAAAGCCAGATGGTCTGTTAAACTCTTGAATTGAGCAGATGCCAATGAGATGCTCATTGGGAAATAGTAATAGGGTACTAGTAGGATCTACTAAGCCACTACTCCAAAGGAGGAGGTGGAATCAGGGTATGAACATTCAGAAAAGCTTCAGGGAAGGGAAGCTTAGTATTTCCAGTCTTCCATCATGCAGAACATTCTGCTTAATTTTTAAACACATTAAAATTTGATTTTATGACTTGATATAGGTAGTCCTAGGCTTACCATGGAGCCTGCCCATTATGATCACAAGTAGTAGTAATCATTGAGATCAGTGGTGGGTTTCAATTTTTTTTACTACCAGTTCTGTGGGCGTGGCTTGGTGAGCGTGTCAGGGGAAGGATACTGTAAAATCTCCATTCCCACCCCACTCCAGGGGAAGGTTACTGCAAAATACCCATTTCCTCCCGATCAGCTGGGACTGGGGAGGCAGAGAATAGATGGGGTCAGGGCCAGTCAGAATTTTTACTACCGGTTCTCTGAACTACTCAAAATTTCCGCTACCGGTTCTCCAGAACTGGTCAGAACCTGCTGAAACCCACCTCTGATTGAGATCATCTTGTTTAACAGCTCCCCTCGCCCTGTCCCTGATGTGTTGGTTAAACTTTCTCTACTTGTAGATGCATTCCTTATTAAAATGCTGCTAAAAAGTGACAATTTCCACTTTTTGTGGATTTTTGCAGTTCCTGGAAAGAAGGAGTAATTTTTGCTTTGAAAATACTGTAGAACGACACATTGTGATACATCTGTGCTTCATGAATGATAATCATGAGAAAAATATAGTAAGTCTGTAATCTGTTCTCCATTTTACTTTGTGACATTGCCTATCTCCTTCGTTTCCAGATGGCTTAGGATCGACAGAAACAAAATGTAAATGGATGGACATTGGGAAAATCTGATGTAAGCTTCTTTAATTAGGACCCTTCCTGCATGTAGAGGAGACTCTTAATGTCCCAAAGTCAAGCTAGTAAGTGTTGCTTAAATATAATTTCTCATAACCTCCTTCAACAGATATATAACACTATATTAGTGAACCCAAATTCTGACTTTTAATATTGTGTGTTTATTTGTTCTTTTCTTCATGTAAATATGAGAATCTTATCTTACCAGTAGGTGTTCTGAAACAGGGGTCTCCAACCTTGGCAACATTAAGACTTGTGGACTTCAACTCCCAGAATTCCTCAGCTAGCTTTGCGAAAACACTTGTTAGGTGGAGAAATGAGAGGGAACACATCAAATTGCAAAATTCTGAAATATAATAGATCTTTTGAAGTTGTCTTCTCCATCCCTATATGAATGAATGGTTAGAGAATGTTTAAGCATTATTTTGGCTGCTACACAGGTGTAGCCATGATTTACTTAATTACAGTTTATTGTACAAGCCCCACTTAGTAAGGTTCACCCATGGTGTGAAGACATAATCATATACATTTTAGGGGCTATATATATACAATATGCTAAGTAAAACCCAAAATATATGACACCAGGTTTGTGTTTTTGGCTTTCAGCTTACAGTCTTGAGATTTCTCCATTTTATTTGAAGTTTGAAGGCTGAAAGGAGATGGCTTAGTACTTTGTTTTATTAATACTTGATTTTGAAATAGATCCCTGCTTTTCCAAGATAGTCAGTAGATCACCCTCTAGTCCTACAGTTTCTGTACATTATTTTGTGAATTGATTCTATTTTTCCTTTGCTTTTAATCAGATTCTCTGATATTTTGAAAAGAGACATTTTCTTGTTGGGAAGTCACAAATCCATATAAATGCAGGTATGTTCTTTTTCCTAAAAATTACTTCTGAAGCAGTAAGTAATACAAAAAGTGTAAAACTGTATTGTATTGTTATTTTGCTCTATCTGTCAATATGGGAACGTATCTTTTACATACCTTCTGCGTACCATATTATAGAGCATCTATATAGATGGTTTAGTAAGTGGCAACCCAAATTAGGGTGTGAAACAGCAAAAACAGAAGAGAATCTGGTACTTTTTAAAATCAAGATAACGAAATAGATGTTTATCTCTTTAACAGAATCCTTATACGTCATAGATCATAACACATATATGTAGCCTTCAGTCTTCTGCCAATTCCCCATGTTCTTGAATTGCTCATAGACGTTATCTCTCAGGTTTTACTACAATGATCTAAATTACTTTGCAGGGTTTTGTTTTTCACACTGTTGAAAACACTGTTACAGTGTTTAAGACAGTGTGACTAGATTACTTCGCAGAGAGATGGATAATAAACACTGATAGGCTATGCTGTATGTCCTATGGTTGACATAATTTTGTTGTAAAATAAGGATAATTAATTTTACTCTTAGTTTATTGCTTTCTGTTGTGTGTTTTTACTGTTGAATTTATGTCATAATCCATTTGTTAATTCTTTAAGATGCTTCAAGAAATGTAATACTAATGGAAAGTATTTGATAGTTTGTCCACTTTGTTGTGATAGTTTTCTTTTTTTGTGTGTATGTAGTATATGTATGTAAAAGAAGACTGTAAAGCGATGGCTTTCTGTGCAAAAATGAGAAGTTCAAAGAAAAACGAACTCAAGGCAGAAGTTCAGGAGCAAATGCTGGAAGTAGTATTCTACTTACAAGAAAAGCCTTCCCTTCCTTATACAAGTGGCAAGTACACAGCAGAAGAACTTTGCATTGAAGCGGCAAAAAAATGCTGTGAGTTTCACCAGTATCTTTTATTATTATTTATTATTGAAAACAAACAATAATGATTTTTTAGGCTGGTGAATTTAAAGGGAGTTAATGAATAAAGGCTTCAGTGACTTATAATTATCACATTATTTATCATTGTCACACTAGACTATAATTTTGCAGCAGATTGTGTTGAAAAGATAACATTAGAATACAGGTAGTCCTTGATTTTACAAGCATGGTTGGGACGGCAAGTTCCATCTCTAAATGATACAGTTGTTAAATGAATCACACCTGATTTTATTGCTGTGGTTGTTAAGTGAATCACCACAGCTGTTAAGTGAATCATACTGTTGTTAAATGAATCCAGTATCCCCCATTTGACTGCTGATTGGAAGCCAGCTGGAAAGGTTGCAGATGGCAGTCATGTGACCCTGGGATTTACAACCATTGTAAATACATGCGGGTCACCAAGCACCTGAATTTTGGACACTAGACTGCAGGGAGGCTGTGTCGTTGCAAATGTGAGGACTGATTGTAAATCAGTTTTTTTTGCCCAGTGCCGTCATAACTTTGAACAGTTGCTAAACGAATGGTTTTAAGTTGAGGACTACTTGTAATATATATTAAAATAGCCCTTAAAAATTAAATTGCCTCCAGTATCACCTTGACTGATCTAAATTTTAAAAATTAATATATTTTAAAAATCCCAAAACAAAAAACCTAAGCAGGGCCTGGTTAGTAGCTGAATGGGATACTGCCATGAAGTCACACAGCTAGATGAAGAAGTCAACAGAACATCATGGAAGAAAACAATAGCAATCCATTCCCATGCTGTTGCTAAGACGACTACAAGGGTAGGACCATGACGTCATCAAGACTTAAGCTTGACTTGAGGATCTTTGCCAAAAGCTGGATCCCTCTGAATACCCTTAATTAGTAAAGAAGACAGCAAGGGGCACTGCTAATAGATTGCAAATGTGGCCTTGCCCTGTGAACTGCTACTGACAGGAACCATGTTGCCTTTGTTTCTGACTCAGTTTGTCACAGTGTCTTTTCCTGTGGACTTAAATCTTTGCAATAGCTGTCTCTGTTTGAGGATATCAAGACGCAAGCCTCCCATGGACTGTTGTGTGTGTAGAATTATGAAAAAAAGTCCCATAGGATAATTTTGAAAAAGTGCCCAAAAGTACACGTGAATTACAGACAAGGCAAAGAACGTGTGTAAATTACTAGTTTCTTTCAGAGTTTAGAATGCTACATCTACTATCTTAACAGTCTTAACTCTGACCCCAACATCTTTACTGTACATGACATCATTGTTTTACAGAAACAAGATGACTCTTTTTAAGATAGATACTTCCTGCTAGTAGCTACTCTTTTTTATTTCACATGCCCTTTTGGTCTAGATATTCTACTAGATATATCTATTTTCCTTCCTTACTGTAATTACAGTTTCAATTAATGTGCTTATCACTGCTTTTCTGTGAACTTTATCCACTAATGTGACCCCATCTCTCCAGATATTCTCTGTTTCTTTTTGATTATTGTTTGTGGCTAGAACAAAAATCACTTGGATGGACTTCAAGAATTCATATACTTATTCTGAGTAACTTTTTATTATAAACTGCAGTGAATGTTTCAAAAGCCCATATATTATTCATACTAATTGAGTTTAAAGGCTGTGTGTAGCACGGTAGCCAGTCATGCAAGCATATAAGGCAATTGCTTCCAAATTGTTTGAAAACTTAAAAGTACGGTGGAAGTCATGCCACTGAAAAATCACCCCTTTTTATTCCTTGCTAGTATATACAGATTGCAGTCTGACTGTATTTAACTAAAAATTATACATTAGTTTTCCAGTTTTTAAGAGGGATTTAAGATCTTAAGTCAATCTTTGATGCAGTAAATTGTGAATAAGTTTTGGTTAATTTGAAGCAGGATTTTCTCAGTTTGTCCTTAGAACCAAAGAAGATACT
Source organism: Ahaetulla prasina (assembly GCF_028640845.1). NCBI lineage: Eukaryota > Metazoa > Chordata > Lepidosauria > Squamata > Colubridae > Ahaetulla > Ahaetulla prasina. The sequence continues at coordinate 162,399,043 of NC_080541.1, forward strand.
ATTTCTCTCTATGTTTCATTGAGAGGAGAAACTGTGGAAAAATGCCCAGAACCCGCCCTGAATCTTGCTTTAGGAATGTTTGGAAACAGTCCTTAGCTTCTTGATATTAGTTTTTCTAAATTTGTTTGTGTATGTATGTGTACTGTGGATTGTTGCCAAACTGCAGTACTGACTGTAAATCACATGCAAAACCTGTTGCGATGCTTTTTGCAAATGCACATTTATTGAAGCAGAAATGCAATAATTATTGGGGGGGGGAGGAGAAAATAAATATATTTTAAGATCTCATTTCCCCACCCAAAATGTTTAGAGTTATTATATTCCAGGTACTTTTTCCTGTTATCTATTTTTTTTCCAATAGTGCATTATATTAGCCATTGAGGAGAGATTTTTTTTTTATGTCACAAGCTCCACCAATGTTTGCCTTGCCTTCCCTGCTATATATAGGCTGGTGGCTCCTTTGTGTTTACTGTGCCAATTGCTTCTTTCTTCCTCCAGTTCCTTCTAACTTTTGCCCCAAGTTTCTTATACCAAAATCTTCAGTTAACCATTTACTTGCTGTAATAGACACATGCAAATAAGCTATCATTTACAAAGTTATACAATAAAGATAGCTAAAACAGTGATTCTGCTTTATAGTCTCATTTAATAAAGGCAAACAGTAACAGCTATATTTCTTATTGAACATTTTTATATTAAAAAGTAGCTACTGTGTAATTGAAAGCACAAAGTAATTTTAACAGTAAATGATATAATTTTATATCGTGTTTAGCGATTCATTGAACTATTGTTTTTTCTTTTTCTTTCTTTCTTTTACCAGCTATTTCTCCTCTGTGCCACAATTTGTTTGCCCTGTTTGATGAAAGTAGAAAGATCTGGTATGCACCAAATCACATCTTCTACGTTGATGAGAAAACATCACTCCGTGTTCATTATCGCATGAGGTAACTGTGACAATTTCTAATACAATTGGTGTGATAGTAACTTTGTGGCCTGCTTCAGCATGAGGCATTTAATTCCCTTCCTTTTAAAATACTTTACCTTGTTTTCAAGAAACCACAGCTATAATGCATTTCATATTAGAGCGGTTTTGAAAGATTGCAGTTTTGCTCTTCATGACACAGATTAGAGAAAAGCAGGTCTAAATTGAATAAACTCCCCAATTCTTTCTACCATCCCATCCCATCCAGCCAAAGGGGCATGCTCACAGTAGGAGTACTTGGCTGATGGGGACCAGGAGGGAAGCCTTTTCATGTATTGTTGTGGTCCGCCAGCAGCCTGTGGAGCTGGCAACCGAGTTGGACAGCGATGAGGCTGAGGAAGAGCGTGGGCCAGTCCTGGAGGCTGGAGAAGGCCCGGATGAGGGCTCTGTGTCAGAGGCTGAGGTGGGACCAGGGCCATCAGGGAGTGAGGTGTGGATTCCAGAGCCTCCAGAGACTGATTGTATTGAGGCAGAAGAACAGGAGAAGCCTGTTCCTAATGCACACATGAGAAGAGCTGCCAGAAGGCAAGGGCCGGTGAATGGCGCAGGCTGGTAAGGCCTGTTATTAAGAACAGCCTGTTATTAAGAACACAAAGCCTGCAATTACTGCAGGTTCGAGCCCGGCCCAAGGTTGACTCAGCCTTCCATCCTTTATAAGGTAGGTAAAATGAGGACCCAGATTGTTGGGGGGGCAATAAGTTGACTTTGTAAAAAATATACAAATAGAATGAGACTATTGCCTTATACACTGTAAGCCGCCCTGAGTCTTCGGAGAAGGGCGGGGTATAAATGTAAACAAAAAAAAAAAGAGCAGCTCAAGCAAAAAGGACAACTCGGGAGTAGGGCCAAGAGATGATTGGCCCCTCCCATAAGGCTTAAACGGACCAGAAACGGCATTTGGGCTTTGCCGGAAAACAATATTGGTAGCTTCGTCTTCTTGCATTTATTTTTGTATTGGTGTCTTCTGAACATTTGCCAAGAAAGGCCTTTGGCAGTTTGCCTAATTGGACCAAGGTTTGCGATAGGACTGAGGAATTTATGTCGGGAGGAATTTGCTTTAATTTAGTTGAATTATGCTGGGAATGAAGTAATTCTCAGCTGTTCGAATAAAGTTGGTTTTTTCACTGACTGAGTTTCCTACTACCTACTTGGGCATGGGTCACAATAGGTATGGCGCCTGTCCTCAGAAATATCATCCCTCCAGAATTAGACTGGCCATGTCCCCCATTGGCCTTCCATAGACATGGCTGTGTGCTCATGTTTGGGGTTCCAGATGTGTGGCAGAGATTGCTCCTTGGTTGTGTTGAATGTTTGATTGTGGCTTTTACAAGTTTTTTTTTCTGGGTTTTATGTTTTTTGTGTGGTTTTTTTAAATTGTTTTAAATATTTATTTATTTTATTTATTTTATTTATTTTTCAAATTTATATACCGCCCTATCTCCCTAAGGACTCAGGGCGGTTCACAGGCAGTTAAAATACATATAAATACAGATTAAAAAACAATTAAAAAACTTATTCTATTGCCCCAAATTTAAAATAGTATAAATAATAAAAACCCCTTAAAACCCATAACTTTAAAATCTAATCCAGTCCCGCGCAGATAAATAAGTGTGTTTTAAGCTCGCGACGAAAGGTTCGGAGGTCCGGAAGTTGGCGAAGTCCTGGAGGGAGTTCGTTCCAGAGGGTGGGAGCCCCACAGAAGGCCCTTCCTGGGTGTCGCCAGACGGCACTGCCTAGCTGACGGCACCCTGAGGAGTCCCTCTCTGTGAGAGCGCACGGGTCGGTGAGAGGTATTTGGTAGCAGTAGGCGGTCCCGTAAATAGCCCGGCCCTATGCCATGGAGCGCTTTAAAGATTGTCACCAGCACCTTGAAGCGCACCCGGAAGGCCACAGGTAGCCAGTGCAGTCTGCGCAGGATAGGTGTAACACGGAAGCCACGAGGGGCTCCCTCTATCACCCGCACAGCTGCATTCTGAACTAACTGGAGCCTCCGGATGCCCCTCAAGGGGAGCCCCATGTAGAGAGCATTGCAATAATCCAGGCGAGACGTCACGAGGGCGTGAGTGACCGTGCATAAGGCATTGTTGTTAACTACCCAGAGGCATGTATTTGTGATGAGCAGCCAGATAAGTCTTTTAAATGAAACAGGTGAGTTAAATTGATTTGGTACAGAAATAATAGCTAAGCTTATGACTGATGTTTTATAATCACTATCTATACAGGAGAATATGAAGGGAATTTTTGAAATGTTAAGAAGGTCTCTTAAAACATCTTCGAATACTGAATGTAGTTTTGGTGGGATGTAGGCCATGGTATGTTGACTCACAGGTAGTGTCCAGATTAGAGATATTAGCTTGCATAAAGTAGCATAAAAGAGAGTGTTGCAAAAAGAAAATGAATGTGAAAACAAGGTATGATGTATTTAGTAAGAAAAAGATATTGGCAAAGAATATCATTGAAAAGAGCAAGGAACAATTAAGATTAAATAAGTTAAGGAAAGCATAAGGGCATTAGCCCCTTTACTTAATTTCTTTCTGGCATTCTGTTGGGTTGTAAAGAATAAAAAAGAGAAAATGCAGAGTGAGTTTGATGGGAAGTTGGTGAAGAGGGTTAAACCAAGAGCCTCTACTAGACTAAATGGAATTTAAAATGGAAGTAATTAAACAACTCGAATGAAACTGAATTCAAGAAAAGCTGGAAGGAATATTTCGCAATTTGTATGGACTGACATTAGTACAGTATGTTGGAAGAATGGAATTGAAACAAACACTGTAATTTATAGTAAATTACAAGAAGACAAAAAAGAAATAAGTGTTTTGAGAATGTTGAAAACCATTAAGACTATCAGTATAGATGGAGCAACTAAAGATCCCCAGAGAGAGGTGAGAAATTTATAGAACAAAAGGCAATATATGAAGTAGTATAAAGACATGAGAGAAGATGACTTTTAAGAATAAAAAGATATGGAGAAATGTAGGGAATAGTGTTGGTATATACACTTTCCTTTCTCACAACCTTATTTTCTTTGTTTAAATATTTCTTATTCCCTTTGTTCTGCATAATGCTGCTTAGCCCAAATGTAAATAATATGATTGCTATGCATGTATGTGCATTCACATCTCTCTCATTATGCTGCAGTTGCTCTGTTTAACTCCATGCAGAACCACTTATTTATTTAAATAAGCATTTATTATTTTCTTAATAACATTTTATTACATTTGTAGAAATATTGTTCCAGTAAAAGGTATGAGGACTTCTTGAATAATTTGTACTTAATATTCTGAGCCAAACTCAGATATGCTATACTGGCTATTAAATAGACTGCCCTTGACAAAAGGAAAAAAAAGCAATTTGAGTTTCAGTAAATATCTACAGCAAGTGAACCATATAATGATTGGAACCATTAGTCATTTGGACTCTGATAAATATTTAGTCAAGTATAGATTTATGAAAGGAAAAAGTACATATATTTAAGCCTTTAAAGGCTATATAGAATCCTGAGTTGAGATTTTATTATAATATAATTTAGGGGGTCTGCTCAGGAACCTCCCTAAATAAGTAATTTATAAAAACTTTTGGACAACTGGGATCCCATACGTCAGGCAGGAAGATTAACTGAAGAATACTTTGTCACTGTTGATTCAATATCAAGTTATGTCCACTGATAGGTGATAAATGGTCTAGGCCAGTGATGACTAACTTTTCCAGACCGAGTGCCCAAAGCATGTGTGAATCCCGGTCCAAGTTGCGTCCCTTCTTGGACCGGGATTCCCTATGCACGGTCACTCATGCCCTCGTTACTTCTCGCCTGGACTACTGCAACGCTCTCTACATGGGGCTCCCCTTGAAGGGTACCCGGAGGCTCCAACTGGTCCAGAATGCAGCCGCGCGGGTGATAGTGGGAGCTACTCGTGGCTCCCATATGACACCCATCCTGCACAGGCTGCACTGGCTTCCGGTTGCCTTCCGGGTTCAATTCAAGGTGTTAGGTTTTGGTTACTACCTTCAAAGCGCTCCATGGCTTAGGACCGGGATACTTACGGGACCGCCTGCTGCTACTGGTGGCCTCCCATTGACCAGTGCGCCCTCACAGAGAGGGTCTCCTCAGGGTGCCGTCGGCCAGACAATGTTGGCTGGCAACCCCCAGGGGAAGGGCCTTCTCTGTGGGGGCTCCAGCCCTCTGGAACGAGCTACCTCCAGGGATGCGCCAGCTTCCTGACCTCCGGACTTTCCGCCGTGAGCTGAAGACTCTTTTATTTAATCGCGCAGGACTGGCCTAATAGTTTTAAAGAGTTTTTAAAGGGGTTTTTGGATTTTTAGAATTTTCGGCCAATTTAAATTAGTCTTTTATAGCTGGTTTTAATTTTTGTATCGTTGTTTTCTTTGGCTGTAAACTGCCCTGAGTCCTTTGGGAGAAGGGCGGTATAAAAATCTAAATAATAAATAAATAAATAAATAAATAAAGTGCCCAAACCCCCCCAAATGCAATGCGTGCACAGCCCCCACACATGTGCCCCACCCCTGTGCATGCACTTGTGGCCCCTGCATGCCCCTGCACATGTGCGCACAGCCCCCCTTCATGCACCCCGCCCCCTGCACATGCGCGGCAGAGACCCGTCCATCTGGCCAGTGGGAGGCATGTGCTTGGGGCGACCCAGAGAGGGTGCTGCATGCCACCTGTGGCATGTGTTCCATAGGTTCATCATCATGCGTATAGGCATTTGAAAGCAATAGGTCTCAGTAGAATTTTTTTCTCCAGCAGTACATCACCAATGAAATCCTAATTTTTTCAGTACCTGAAAAGAAATCTGATAAGAAATGGTACTTTAGTACAAAATTTTAAAACAAGTCCCACTTTACTTGAAAGATTAAATATGTGCTGAACAAAGTATGTTCCAAAACAGCTGTGTATGATGGTTTACTTTGGGCCACTCTATTGCATTTACTGCCAAATTAATCCTTGTGTGACTTTTACTCTGATCAGCACTATCTCCGGGAAGGAGTTGCTGGGAAGGACATATATCAAATGGGAAATCCTGTGTTAGAAAAGCTGTGAGCCTCACCTTGTTAACTAGGCAAAAATACTCTTGTTGTGAAGCTTGAAAGGACCCGGTAAGGGCTAATAGTTCTTGGCCTTGCTATTCTTAGTGGATATGACTGAGTAGATTTGGGGAAAAAAATAGCAATAAATTACATGTTTGAAAAATGGTTGGAATTTCTGGTTTCTTGTTGTCTAGTTATGTAAAGTCCATTTGTGCATATTGTATCTAATTTAAATCTTTATAATTATTTGCTCAAGGTTTTACTTTACTAATTGGCATGGAACAACTGAGAATGAGCCATCTGTCTGGAGGCATTCTCCAAAGAAGAAGAATTCTTACGAAAAGAGATCAGTACAAGAAGGAACACCTCTTCTTGATGCAAATTCATTAGAATATCTCTTTGCTCAGGCAAGTACTTTATAAAAGAATTCCGTCTCATTTTACGTACAGTATTATAGTAGTAGTTACATTTCATTCTCTTCAGGAACCATTGTTACCGGTATTTCTTTCAGATGGAATATGGATGATTATGATTATTTTTTTTAAAAAGATATGTATAAACTCTAATTGAAGATCAATATTTGTAAAAGAAATACATTGTGAATGCTGCCCCAAATATTCATCAGTGTTGTTTTTCTATTGCCTAGTTAGTAGTACTATAAGTGCATATTTACAGAACAGTAGTCCTTAATAAGATAAAAAACAAAAATGCATTGTGTTGAAAACTCTCTTGAATAATACTTTTTCACTGAGGTATTATTCTGTGGCACTATCTCAATACTCTTCTGCATTTTAATATGTTGATTGACTCTTATGTGGAAGGCTTTGTTTTTGGGTATTCCGTGAATGAAGTGAAATAACCATTTATTGCTAAAAATCGATTTATCTCACTATCCGATCTAGGGTCAAAATGACTTGGTAAAAGGTCTTGCACCTCTTCGGGAAGCTAAGAATGAGCAAGAATCACATGAAATTGAAAATGAATGTTTGGGTATGGCTGTGCTTGCAATATCCCACTATGCAATTAAAAAAAACCTGAGGTTACCAGAACTTCCCCGAGATATCAGGTGAGTCTGAATTATTTGCGTGCTGTATTTCTTCCGACCAGTTGGTAAACATGGGGGTGAATTATGGAGCACCGTTTGGGAAAAATGGGGGTGAACTGTGGAAAGATTGCTTCCACAGTTTCTAATGCACAAATGGCCTAGTTCAGGGGTCTCCAACCTTGGCAACTCTACGACTTGTGGACCTCAACTCCCAGAATTCCTCAGCCAGCGCATGCTGGCTGAGGAATTCTGGGAGTTGAGGTCCACAAGTCGTAAAGTTGCCAAGGTTGGAGACTCCTGGCCCAGGGGTGAAATGCTCCCGGATCAGACCGGCTCGCACGATCCGGTAGCGATGGCGGCTGCTGGTTCAGAGGACCGGTAGCAAAAATCCCTGGCCCTGCCCCCTGCCTCTGCTGAACCGCACCATCAGCAGAGGGTTGTTTTTTTTACTTTTAAAAGAAGGTTTTGCTTCAGCATGCCTTTAAAAGTAAAAAAAAAAGCCTTTGAGGATCCCGCCCCTCAGCTGAGATCGGCAGAGCCTTTAAACTTAAAAAAAAATTAAAGGCTACTCTGGGGATCTCATCTGAGTTCCTCATTAGCAGAACCTTAAAAAACATGTTTTCTGTAGAAAACATGTAGAAAAACTCCTTTTAAAAGAGTCTAAGACACTTACCTGATTACTGATCAACCTCATGGCTTTTTTCCCTGCCGGAAAGCCCCAGTTTCATTTTCAGCACCAGACAGAACTAATCTAATTTAGCTAATCTATTTCATCACTGAATGATTAATGCTGGCTGGCTTTCCTGGCTGAGGAACTCTGGGAATTGAAGTCCACAAACCTTAATAATAAAATAAAATATTTGTGCAGCTTTCTGAGATTTGGTGTGTTTCTGTAGTCTTTCACTCTAACTACACAAACACACAAAATCTCAGAAAGCTGTATGTGGTATTTTGTGTGTGTGTGTGTGTGAATTGTGTTGTGTAAAGTGTGAAAGTTGGTTTTTGAGCTTTTTGTGGCTATGTGAAGTGTGAACTGCAGCTGCTTTTACATTGTGTGTGAGTCAGTTGTGTTGTGTTGTGTTGTGTTGTGTGTGTATAAAGTGTGAAAGTTGGTTTTTGGTACCTCTTTTTGTTTTTTTATACTTTGTTTATTATTTTTATTATTTATTGTTATTGGCCACGCCCACCCAGCCATCTGACCACCAAGCCACGCCCACCAATTAAGCCACGCCCACAGAACCGGTAGAGAAAATTTTTAGATTTCACCCCTGCCCTGGCCTAGTTTGTTGGGGGTGGGGAATGTGTAAGGCAAAACAGAGAGAGTTGACTGATTTTCTTGTACACGGAAAAATGCTTTCATGGCTTCTAGGATTGCTAAAGGTAGTGGCTCCTCTGACCATGACAGTCCCATCCCTAGATGTGTGAACTGTGACTGAAAGACACATGCCCAGTTTTTACTATTTACATACAATCACAATTGGGACCAGAATCTTGGTCATCTGAAAGAAGTGCAAACGGGCTTCCCTTCCCTTCTGCTTTTGAAATAACACGAAAGTATTATGGCTATCTTCCCATTCTTGTGAGACCTGGGGAAGATAGCCATTTTCCAATGGGATGCTGGCTGGCTGGCTTGCAAAAGGAAAGGAAGGGAATGCCCACTTGGGCGAGGGAAAAGAAAGTGGAGGTCAGCTGAGTGGCAGGAGCAACTGGGGCTGATGCTGCTTATCTTTGAAGTTACAGCTTGATCAGGTAAGAAAGGGAAAGTTGAAGGGCAGTATGAAAACTGGCACCATCAGATTCAGCAATGGCTTCTTGAGTTGGATTACTACCTCCTTAATTGTTGGCAGGTCTACTTCTTCACTCAAAGTTAAGTGATCCTGCTCTTGCAACCATTCAGTGATGCTCACATGTTCCAAAGCACCAAATCAGGCGTCTCTGAATCACTAGCTCTGTTGCCACTCTGCTGGGAGATCTGCATTTGCTGAATATACTTTTGCAGTCACAACCAAGTTAAGCTATGTTACCATCTCTGTTGACACTACCGCTGGCTATTCAGCAGCTGATTAGCATATCTCTAGCCCTTAGTCCAACACAAGCATTGCTGCCACTCTTTCACTGGCTTTCCAAGTGACTCGTGACAATCTCAGGTGACTTTCAGTACATCACACACCACCAAGTATGCCTTCCTTTTTTGGCCACCCAGGAGATCAGTCTGAAGACGATTGTCTTTCCACAATCACTGCTGATCTCTATAGTACCAGCCCATAGTTCAAAGAAGATCCAGATATGGTACCTATAACCTATTTCACAAGCACATTGCTATGGGTTGTTACTAGCACTCATCTGGCATTGGTGCCTTTATGGGAGGAAAAAAAAAAAGAGAAAAGTTGGCGATTCAAATTGTTGTCCAGAGGGACTTTTAATTGCAGTTGATATAATTGGTTGATGCTGTTTCCAAAAAGTAAACACTGGTTTTACTGGAGCAGCAACTAAAATAAGGCATTTTCCATCATGATGTTATGTAGTTTATTTAGTACTGCTTTTTTGCTGCAAAATATTCCCTGACGACTTTTAGAATTTTAAACATTAAATAGTCACTTATAATGCCTATGTAAGAGAAGTTGCGTTTTGTCAGAGAAAGAAATCTTAATAGAGGAGTCGCATATTATCCATGTATGTATCGCAGTCTACATTTTCAAGAATGTTTTTGATTTTTTTCTTTCTGTGTTTATTTCTAAATGAAATATACCTGTTGTAATTTATATCAGACTATTGAAAATAAATGCGTATGTTTTTGTGTTCTATCTCATTTCAGCTATAAGCGGTATATTCCGGAAACACTGAACAAGAAAATTAGACAAAAGAACATCTTAACGAGAATACGAATTAATAATGTTTTCAGGGACTTTCTCAAGGAATTTAACAACAAGACCATTTCTGACAGCAGTGTTTCTCCACATGATCTGAAAGTGAAATACTTAGCAACAATGGAGACACTGACAAAGAATTATGGAGCCGAAACATTTGAGACACCCTCACTGCTAATTTCATCAGAAAATGAGAACTTTAACTTGGATGCTTCTGAAAAAATGCGATGCTATGAAGTTATGGTAACAGGCAATCTTGGAATCCAATGGCGACGTAAACCAGATGTGAGTATCTCAAGTTGTTTGTTTACTAGTAAGTTTAGCTAGAGTCATTTGAATAGAATAGTTTTTGTGTTTTATAAAAAAGTATGAAAATATTATGAGAATATGAAAATTGAGGAAATCTCAGACCTGTAGGTAGATTGTACAATGTAAAAAAATATCCTAAAAACCCCCCCCCCAATATAGAAATTAGTTCTATATTGTTGCCAAAACACTACATGGACACATCCATGAAGTCAACAGAAGTCAAAGCTACTGGTAGAAGTTTCAACTTGGGTAATACTACTTAATCTGGTTCTTTCAAAGTCAGCAGAAATTATGTTGAGAGCAGGAATATAGCAAATTACACAAAGGGAAGACATGTTTCTGGCTGAAAATTCTGTAAGGCAGTGTTGGTGAACCTTTTCAGCACTGAGTGCCGAAATGGGAGTGCGCGCATGTGCGGGAGCGCTGGAAACCGGAAGAGCAGTTCCCTGGTGTATATGTACGTGCTGGGAAGCTGAGCTTCCTGTTTCCGGCATGTGCATGCATGTGGGTCACCTAATCTTTTGGTTTCTGGTGTGCATGCTCACCAAAGACCAGCTGCCTGTTATATTAACGTGCCTGGCCGCATGTTATAGAGATATAAAATAGAAAAAGACTGTCGGCATTGTGTGTGGGGGCGAAGGGGTTGTTTGTATGTGAGCCAATGTGATGTAGTGGATAAAGTATTGGATTCAAACCTGAAGTTCCCCTTTGTTCACAAAATCTCATAGGGTATCTAACCCATTTTCCAGGAAAATTGTTATATTAGAAAAAAATGGGAGAAAGAAATTGTATGCTACCTTGAACTCCTGAAGGAAAGACAGGAGATAAATTTAACATAAATATATGCATGCATGTATTAACTGGAAACGCAGGTATTTGATCTGAGGAATAAAAGTATTTTAGCCATCCTTATTCAATTTTTCAGTCCAAAATTACATTTGTATAACCAAGGGAGTTTTTTTTAGGAAAACATTATCTTTATTTATATAAGGTGATACAATTTTATCCTTATTGAAGGATGCTTCATAATGCTTTGCATTGGTTAGATTCTACTGATATAATTAAATGTGCTTTTAGTTTTCCAGTGTTTTACAATAGTGTGACAATAACTAATCTAGCAAGTACTGCAAATAACTGAATCTGAGTTTTTAATATAGAACTTCCGCCTGTGTGTTTATGAGTGTGTGTGAGAAAGAGAGAGAGAGAGAGAAAGATTGGAGAAGATACTGGACATGAGCTGAATCAAATTATTCAGGGTGTATGATGTTATTCATCAGATTACACAGAGTGAAAAAGAAAAACCGAAAATTAAGAAAAAAAAATCTGACAAAGCTGAGAAAAATGAAGAAAAAAACAAAAGGGAGGAATGGATCAGTTTTTCTTACTTTCCTGAAATAACTCATCTTGTGATCAAGGAATCTACAGTCTGCATCTATAAACAAGATAACAAGAGGATGGTAAGCGTCTGATAAAGCTACTTATATGCTATCAGAGTTAACCATGCCCCAAAGTAGCATCCCCTTGATTTTGTAGCCTCAATCACTAACAGAATCTACTGTTTATTATACTGTGTGTTGAAAGAAGAGATGTTCTTTTTGTGTATATCAGCATTTTGCTTAATTTATATATGTGGGCTAAGCTTCTTGGCAACTTCTATTTTATAACAACTTTAATAATAATAAGGTTGACTAGGGTTCAACATTCATTTGAGTTTGAGGTTTCCCTAGCACCTCGTTACCTGCAGCAAAAAGTATGTGTGGAATAAATGGAATTTCTTATGAGATTTCATTGTACTTTATGGGTCTCATGAGATTCTCTAATGGAATGTTGGAATGACTTTGGTGAATGAGGGGAAAAGATGCTGCCTAGGAAACAATCAACTAGAGAGGCAGGAGCCCCCAATGGCTTAACTGACAGAGAAAGAAACCTAGGAAAGACCTAATGGATTAAGTACAGTAGTCAAAAGCGGCAGTCAGGAGTTTATACTTTCAGATTTGCAAGATTGATGTCAGCTCTCCCAGATAAACCAAACAGGAAATATAGAATAGAATAGAATAGAATAGAATTTTATTGGCCAAGTGTGATTGGACACACAAGGAATTTGTCTTGGTGCATATGCTCTCAGTGTACATAAAAGAAAAGATACGTTCATCAAGGTACAACATTTACAACAATATGACTAGATGAATTCTATTTATTGTCTAAAGATTCATTAATAGAATCTTGCAAGTTATCCACACATTCCATTACTGATTCCAGGCAAAAATACTGAAATTTTCATAAGCGGTAATTTACACACAAAAAGCCAACACACCTGCATTGGTAACCTGCATTTGACAGTACACTTAAGAAAAGACAAATATACTTAGAAACAGATAAAGTTAGAAGAGAGGGCACACCTATCATCTCAGCACAATATAGATAAGATGTCATTCCTGTTTTCTTGCTTATATTGTATTTTTTCCCAAGTTTTTAGAAGTTAAAAGATGTACATTTAGTAAACTGAAGTTAAATCCCTGCCCTTAGAGCAGTGTTTAGCAACAAGATGAGTGGACTTCAACTTCCAGGATTCCCCAACATCATGGGGAATCATCTTAAAGTTCCTTAAGTTGAGAAATACTGTTTTAGAGAACAAGTAGTCCTCGACTTACAACACAGTTCATTTAGTGACCATTCAAAGTTACAATGGCGCTGAAAAATGTGACTTATGATTTTCACACCATTGCATAAGTGTGAAACTTATGGTCGTATGATCAACATTCAGTTGCTTGGCAATTGGTTTATTTTTATGACGGCTGCAGTGTCCCAGGGTCAGGTGATCAGCTTTTACAATCTTCTGACAAGCAGAGTCAATGAGGAATCCAGATTCACTTAACAACCATGTTACTAACTTAACAAATGCAATGATTCACTTGACAACTGTGGCAAGAAAGGTTGTAAAATGGGGCAAACTAACTCAACAAATGTTTCACTTGGCCACATAATTTTTGGGTCAATTGTGGTTCTACCTCGAGGTTTACCTGTACCTCATTGTCAGCCACGGTGTAGATTTAACTGCTATTCTAGGTTAATTTGTGTACTTAGGTAGAGCATGCCTCCCTCTTCGTTTCAGCAGCCCAATGTTTTTGACCATCCCCGAAGGTGGAGTTGTAATAGTTGGTTATTGTGTCTTACCTGAAGTGGAAGAACTCTTCAGACTTTTTTTTTTTAAACTCTAGGAATTTAAACTGTCTTCATGTGAAGAAGCTTCATCGTTTTCTGCGTTGGTGGATGGATACTTCAGGTTGACTGCTGATGCCCATCACTTTCTTTGCACAGATATTGCACCACCTCTGATAGAACACAATATTAAAAATGGCTGCCATGGCCCAATTTGGTTAGTTAATAAACAATATATATGTGCATGTATGTACAGTAATCTTGATTAGATAAATCAACTTTATATTCCTTCCTTTTACTTTCAACAATCCTTAACTTTAGTCTCTTCAAAAAATGTCCTTGAACTTGATTTTATTTTTTCTTTAGCCCTTCTCACAAAATGATTCACAGCATTAACAAGTCTCTTTTGTGCATATATTAGAGAAAGTTATCCTGCTCACTCTTTTGGCTTGTTATTTGTATCTCACTTTTAATTACTAAGGCAGCCATTGTTTTTGTATATCCAGTATAGCATCATTTTTTATAGCATTCTTGTTGGATATCATTTTTAAAACTACTTTCAGATCAGTCTTACTCTTCTCTGGTAAAACATGCTTTCCTTCCATAATATTTTCTAAACACTGTCTATAGAAGCAGTCACAGTTAAAATATTTTGCTCCATTCAGTGTTAGTCAAATTTAAGTATTTTTCCATTTAATTATAATCTTTAATTCCTCCTCATTCTCTCTAGTCTCCAGCCTTAAAGATCTCATCCTATTGTGTGTTTTTTAAAAAGAGAATTGATCACAAGAGCATTTTCCCACCAGAAGGATTCTACCGAATTAATCCCAAAAATCTTAATTCAAATCCACATGGATCCTAAATCCATTTTCAACTTTTTGAAATCAAATTTTAATAGTCCTTTTATTTATTTTATTTACTTTAATTAATTTATTAGATTTTTATACCGCCCTTCTCCCGAAGGACTCAGGGCGGTGTAGAGCCAATTTTAAAAAACTACAATATACAATTAAAACAGGAAGTTAAAAAACATATTCTATAGATGGCCAAAATTTAAAATAATTAAATTTAAAACCCTTAAAATTCATAAAATAGTAACCCCAGTTAAAAGTAATATTTAAAAATTTAAGCCAGTCCCGCTTGAATAAATAAGTACGTTTTCAGCTCACGGTGGAAGGTCCGAAGGTCAGGTAATTGACGCAAGCCAGGGGGAAGTTCATTCCAAAGTGTAGGAGCCCCCACAGAGAAGGCCCTTCCCCTGGGGGCCGCCAGCTGACATTGCTTGGCGGATGGCACCCTGAGAAGACCCTCTCTCTGTGTGAGCGTACGGGTCGGTGGGAGGCATATGGTAACAGCAGGCAGTCCCGTAAGTACCCGGGCCCTAAGCCATGGAGCGCTTTAAAGGTGGTAACTAGAACCTTAAAGCGCATCCGAAAGACCACAGGTAGCCAGTGCAGTCTGTGCAGGAGCGGTGTTACATGGGAGCCACATGTGGCTCCCTCAATCACCCGCGCAGCTGCATTCTGAACTAACTGAAGCCTCCGGGTGCACTTCAAGGGGAGCTCCATGTAGAGAGCATTGCAATAATCCCAAGCGAGAGGTAAAAAGAGCGTGAGTGACCGTGCATAAGGCTGTTTATTTACTGTTTATTCAAAAAGATTTTTAAGTCCGTAAACTTGTATTTAAAAGTTATTTTGCTAAAGATTGAAAGAAACTCACCTGATGCTGTAAAACCTGTGGATCCAAAGCTTCTTAATAGCTAGAAAGCAGTTTACAAACAATTTCCAAAAGCAATTAGAAAAGAAAGTATGTGAACCCAGTGTCCTTTTGAAAGGCACTGACTGTAGTTCAAGCAATGATGGTTAATTCCTCAACTCCAAGAGCTGGAGACTACTATCTTGTAATCTCCTTGTGAGGAGCAACTGTCTGAAACACTTTTGGGTGATCTCAAGTCTTTTCTTTGCCTCTTCATTCCACCATGATCGTTGGCTCCACTTTCAGTGGAGCCGTCTATACAGTAGTTTGCCATTCCCCCCCCCCCCCGCCCAATGTCTGTTCTCAGTATTATAAAGCTTCAGAAGCAGGTATTGTGATTTTTAATTAAGTTCAGTCAGAAACTAAGGGGCAGAAATTGTTTTTTCCCCCTGAAACAGCTATCTCCCTTCAGAAACTGGTCTTAAAACAATATTTTTTGTAACCAGTCATTTATAGCTTGTAAAATACTTGATTTTTTAAAAAAAAATTATTATTATTTTTATTTTAGCTTCCCTCTTGAGCCTCTCAATTTTTGGGTTCATGAAAACTGAACTACTCTGCTCATTTGGCTAGGGAAAAACCATTTTATAACGTGTAACAAATTCTCAACGTTTCAAATATATTATGGCCCCTGCCATTACATTTCTAA
The DNA here is from genome assembly GCF_028640845.1 of Ahaetulla prasina. Lineage (NCBI taxonomy): Eukaryota > Metazoa > Chordata > Lepidosauria > Squamata > Colubridae > Ahaetulla > Ahaetulla prasina. Next base: position 162,414,852 of record NC_080541.1, read on the forward strand.
CAACAAAGAATAGTTTAAAGATTTGTTATTATTAAATTTATTTGTCGGCCATCTCACTATGAAGTGACTCTGGGCAGCTTACAGCATAAAAACAATAAAATAATATAAATATTTATTTATTTAAATATATAAATGTTCCTAACCCAATAAAATGACAATGCCATCAAAGTAAACCATGATCATAGGATGGGGAGGGGGCAGCTGAATGCATGGGGGGGGAGGTGGGATTAACTCTTAAATCAACCACCTCCAGTGTGGTGCTCTAACATCTGGCAGAACCAGAGAAAGAGGCGTGCTTTGAAGGGAATGGTCAGTTGTCCACATTTAGTAAGCTTTAATCACTTTTCTCAAACATCTTTCAGCACAGAATATGCTATTAATAAGCTGAAACAGGAAGGCAATGAAGAAGGGACGTACGTATTGAGATGGAGCTGTACAGACTTCAACAACATTCTTTTGACTGTGATATGTACGGAATATTCTGAGGTATGATGGGAGTCCAGTAATTTTCTCTTTAAATACCTTCGATCTAGGCCAGGTGTCTCCAACCTTGGTCCCTTTAAGACTTGTGGACTTCAACTCCCAGAGTTCCTCAGCCAGCTTTGAAGTCCACAAGTCTTAAAGGGACCAAGGTTGGAGACACCTGATCTAGGCAATATAACTTTTGAAGAATTGGCTTGAAAAATGATACTCTTGCTATTAATGGTTAAAAAAAAAAGAGTGTGAAATTTCTTTCTTAGCAAACATGGAATAGCTGAGCTTCCTGTCAGTTTCTATGGTGGCAACTGGCAATTTTAAACAGATTTTAAGCTCTGTTACTTATTTATCCATTGGGGTATAAATATTGACAGGGATTGCCAATGCTAATCCTATTTAATTTGTTCTTTAGAATAGAATAGAATAGAATTTTTTATTGGCCAAGTGTGATTGGACACACAAGGAACTTGTCTTGGTGCATATGCTCTCAGTGTACATAAAAGATACGTTCATCAAGGTACAACATTTACAACACAAATGATGGTCAATATATCAATATAAATCATAAGGATTGCCAGCAACAAAGTTACAGTCATACAGTCATAAGTGGAAAGAGATTGGTGATGGGAACTATGAGAAGATTAATAGTAGTTGCAGATTTAGTAAATAGTTTGACAGTGTTGAGGGAATTATTTGTTTAGCAGAGTGATGGCCTTCAGGAAAAAACTGTTCTTGTGTTGTTCTGGTGTGCAGTGCTCTATAGCGTCGTTTTGAGGGTAGGAGTTGAAACAGTTTATGTCCTGGATGTGAGGGATCTGTAAATATTTTCACGGCCCTCTTCTTGATTCGTGCAGTATACAGGTCCTCAATGGAAGGCAGATTGGTAGCAATTATTTTTTCTGCAGTTCTAATTATCTCTGAAGTCTGTGTCTTTCTTGTTGGGTTGCAGAACCAAACCAGACAGTTATAGAGATGCAGATGACAGACTCAATAATTCCTCTGTAGAATTGAATCAGCAGCTCCTTGGGCAGTTTGAGCTTACTGAGTTGGCGCAGAAAGAACATTCTTTGTTGTCCTTTCTTGATGATGTTTTTGATGTTAGCTGTCCATTTTAATTTGTTCTTACTGGAGTGAAAGCATATATTGCTAATATATTAATTGGAGGTTTGGTAGCTAGTTGAATAAAGCTCTGTGGGCAGGTTGCAATAAAACAGTTTTAGAAAAAAAAGTGCTATATTTATTTATTTATTTATTTATTTTATTTATTTTTCACATTTATATACCGCCCTATCTCCCTAGGGACTCAGGGCGGTTCACAGGCAATTAAAAATACATATAAATACAAACTAAAATGACAAGTAAAAAAACTTATTCCATATATAATGAATATTCCATATAATGAATTTTTTGAAAAAAAATGCAGAATAAAAATACCACACACCTCATTATATGTTTGGGTGAATCATAGGGTGATTCACACACCCAAGGGTGAAAGTATCTAGTTACTTAAGCCAAAACCAGCATGTTGAATTGGTCTAGAAATAGACTAGCAACCAATGTCATAGCAAAGAAGTATGTCCCAACAAGCAGTTTCCACTAACGAATCATATATTTCCTGATATCCATAGTAATCTGGAATCTTAATTTATGATTTATATTAAAACTATTGATGGGCTTGATATTTGATTACAGAAAACACATTTGTGTAATTAGCGGGATTCAAAGGGCAAAATGTGATTTGAGGCAAACATAGGCATCGCATAATATCTGTTGGACTACATTAACTTGTCTTGTCTACGTCTAAGCTGCCGTAACACATTTTTTTGAGTTTTATCAAGGTTTCTAGTATATGGTCAGTATGATTTCACCAGATGGTACTGCAAATGTTTGCTGGATCAGTTCTCAAGTGGGATTTTATTTCATTCCCTACATTCTCTTCAGACGCAAACATAAATCTACGTGTTTCCTGAATTCACTTAGTGGTTTCTTTTATTTTACTTTTCCTTCATTCTCCAAAGCACTCAATGAATCTTCCCAAACAGTATAAGAACTTCCAGATAGAAATGAAGAAGGATGGATGTCTCCTGCATGGATCTGATAAGTTCTTTCCATCACTTAAAGAGTTGATGGACCACTTAAAAGGGCAGATCCTGAGAACGGATGAGATAGTCTTCACTCTCAAAAGATGCGTTCAGCCAAAACCAAGAGGTAGTGTTTTTTAAGTTAGCTTTATGTATTCATATTAACATTTTTTTCACCAAAATATATTGTTTCATCTGGATCCTATATTTTGCAATTATATAGATATTATAAATAATAGATGCCTTTATATTCTTACACTGAGGTTCTTCAGTCCCAATTAAATTTGTCCTCTTTAAAATAATTGAGGTTTGTTCAGAGCTAAAGGTTAGGATAAGAATGTACTTAATATAGAAAAGAGGAATTACATGTTATAAATAGGTAATCATCCTGTAGATCAGAAGCATGGCATAAAATTAATTAATTAAATATTTGTTTTGCAGCTGGAGCTAATAATCCCAAAAAATGCAACAAGTGCCTAAACTCTGGTGCCTTAATATTAATTAGCATGTTAATTTTATATTAACAGACAGAATAATGATCCCAGTACAGTTCAAATACTTCTAGACATCACAAGTTTTAGGAGATATTCTTAGGAAAAACACAACAGCTCAGCCACACATATATTACATTGTGTTCAGTAAAGCTAAACAGCCATTCTGGTATTGTTTAGAGACGGATGGAGTATACATTCAGCAGAACAATAAAGGCTTGTATGAGTGCAGTTGAATGAAGTGAATCTTCTGTCTGAAATATTTCAATAAAAACAAACTATTCTATAGTAGAAGTGTTCTGGTTAGCAACTGTACATTTAAATTCATGTAGATTTGTTTTGGGCATGTCATTTAATGCACTAATTCGACAACTGCCTTAAAAATGAAGTTGCGCTGAAGGAGACAGTAACTTATATCAAACTATTTACTAAAATTTGTAACTGAAAGATGATTTTTGTAATAAAAATCAAATTCAACATCTATCTTCTGTGGAATACATTTGATCCTAAGATACATTGGTATTTCTTTACTTGAAAATATCCAATGCTGGCAATCATTTGAAGGATTATTAAGAATTATTAAGGATTATTTTGTTCTGCAATAAATCTGGATGGCAATCTCTTTCAAATATATGTATGAGATTTTCTTTTTCTTTCTAGAAATTTCCAATTTGCTAGTAGCTACCAAAAAGTCCCAAGAGTGGCAGCCAGTTTGTCCTTTAGGTCAACTGAGTTTTCATCGAATACTTAAAGAAGTAATAAAGCAAGTAAGTGATTACGAAATCTTTTAAAATGTTACAAATGCATTTTTTCACGAAGACTTGCAGCGAGGCAAGAAGAAGAACATCTAGCAAAACTCATTGCATAATCTACTCATACTAATTATGAAAGTTTGTTTTGCGGCAAAACAAAAACGGAAAATATTGAATTCATATCAAAAAGTATACACTGTGAGATACACGTTCTTGCTATGTACAGATATATAGGGATGATCTGGAGATATGTTAAACCATAGTTTAATGTTATTTAAAATCAATCCTGTCTTCCCAATAACCTTTTCTAGCACTATCAGGAGAAGGAGTTTTGTAGCTTTCAGTTTCTGTTACAATTAACTGCTTATGTCTTCTTGGTAATGCCAACCTGTCATTGTCTTTTTGGCTTGTTCATGCTTCAGAAATTTCCCAGAGTTGGTGTAACGGTTATCGTAAATATTTTTGACCAAATTAATTGGCAGCAAAAAAAGACAATGACTATTGGCTTTAAAGTCCCATAAATATGGAGGTAGCTGTTCATTAAATATAATATCTAATTTTGTCTAGCACAGTCAGTTCAATTAAATTTAAAGCCATCTGACCGTTTCTGTTGTTCTGTTTACCAAAGAATACTGTAATTTACTGTCTCTTACAATGAAACTGCAAAACAAGTGTTTACTGTATTTTTTGTAGTATAAGACGCACCTTTTCCCCCCAAGAAAGAGGGTGAAAAAGGGTGTGTCTTATACTCTGAATGTGGCCCCGCCCAGCTTCTCAAACAGAGGTTTCAGAGGCTGAAAAAAGCATCAGAAATGGAGCTTCAGAAAAAAAGCCCCAAACGGAGCTTAAAGGAGCTTAGGAAAAAAGCCCCAAACAGAGCTTCAGAAAAAAAGCACCCAAACAGAGCTTCAGAAAAGAAGGCCGAAACAGCTTCAGAGGCTTTTTTTCTGAAGCTCTGCTTCTGAGGCTTTCAGAGGCAGAAAAAAGTTTCTGAAACAGCAGGGAAAAAAATCAAAAAAAAAGGGCAAGGAACAGAGCTCACAACCAAGGAACTTGTTGCTAAAATTACCTCTGGGAACAGCTGATGGAGGCCAATCTACCTGCCAATCAGCCTTTTTCTTATTTTCCTCCCCAAAAACTAAGGTACGTCTTATACTCTGAAAAATACGGTTACACCCCCCCCCCAGCCTCTTTGCAGGACTAGCAGTCAAAAATAAACATGCATATTTGATACAAATTGCAATTTTTGGGTTTATCTTGTATTTTAGGGTGAACATCTTGGCAGAGGAACAAGAACACAGATTTACTCTGGAATTCTTAGCTATAAGGACGATGAAAGTTATCAGGGAGACACACAGATTAAAGTTCTGCTGAAAGTTTTGGATCCAAGCCACAGAGACATTTCCCTGGTAGGTTTCTCTAAGGTTACTATATAAAAATATGACTGATATTACCGATGGTTCTCTTTTTTATGATAGCTTTAATGTTGGGTTTGAAACAAAAAAGCTATACATGTTGTGGTCCACCAGCAGCCTGCAGAGCTGGCAACGGAGTCGGACAATGATAAGACTGAGGAAGAGCATGGGCCAGTCCTGGAGGCTGGGGAAGGCCCAGATGAGGACTCTGCGTCAGAGGCTGAGGTGGGGCCAGGGCCATTGGGGAGTGATATGCGGACTCCAGAACCTTCAGAGGCTGATAGGGGAGGGGACTGTTCCTAATGCACACATGAGAAGAGCTGCCAGAAGGCAAGAGCAGCTCAAGCAAAGAGGATGTCTCAGGAGTAGGGCCAAGAGATGATTGGCCCCTTCCCTAAGGCTTAAACAGACCAGCAATAGCGTTTGGGCTTTGCCGGAAAACAACATTGGTAGCTTCGTCTTTCTGCATTTATTTTTGTTTCGGTGATTTCTGAATGTTTGCCAAGAAATGCCTTTGGCAGTTTGCCTCATTGGACCAAGTTTTGCGATAGGACTGAGGCATTTGTGTTGGGAGGAATTTGTTTTAATTTAGTTGAACTGTTCGAATAAAGTTTGTCTGTTTTTTTCACTTACTGAGTTTCCTACTACCCACTTGGGCCTGGGTCACAACAATAAATATGAACTGAAAACTGTTTCAAGCATTTTGTCCTTGACATATGTAACCATATATTCGGTTGAGTTGTGCAGCTAGTTGGCCAGATCTGAAGAGGAAAAGGTGACTCAGAAGACGGGGGAGAGAGTCAGACATGGAACACCTGTTGCTGTGACTTTTTGTGGGATTGCACAGCTATCCATAATTTGTGAGACTGTTTCAGTGCTTCTGAATATATATCAGTGCAGAACAAAATGTTCCTCTTCCATTAGATACCTTTGTGCTAGGAATCCTACCTTTTAGTATTATAGACGGAGCTGTCTCTTCTTACAATAGTTAAATATGAGCATTCCCAAATCGTTAGTAGGCATTGAGAAAGGTATTTGGGGAGATGGTAAATCTTTTTGGATTGTTCTTTCAATTTCATTGATGTCACCCCTGAAATGTGTATGTGTTTTAACAGGCATTTTTTGAGACAGCCAGTATGATGAGGCAGATATCCCATAAGCACATTGTCCTACTTCATGGAGTTTGTGTACGTGACATAGAAAGTAAGTAAACTTTCCGAATACAACTTTTCAAGCAGAAATAATGACTTAATTAGGTATATGGAACAGTGATCATTTATGACTGCAAGAGGTCCTCAATTTAATTTCGACCCTTCCCAGTGATTAGTATCTGGAGCCCACTCGGGTTTGTGGAGGCAAGGGGGTCTCCAAAAGACATAGGTGGTATTGGAATCCCCACTTAGTCTTGGGATCAAGTCAACCTATTGACAACAGTCCTATTTCTGCCTTGAAATTTCCTACTCATCTTTCCCAAATATTTAAACAGAAAAATATTTACGTACCGAGTCATATATTTTAGAACGAAAGTTTCCTGAAGGTTCACTTTCATGTGATTTCTCTCCCTAACCAAAATGCACTGAAGACTGAATGACATGAACTCTATTTTTTATCTATTTTAGTCCAATTTATATATATTTTTTCTTGTGGCTGTAGACATTATGGTGGAAGAATTGGTTGAGTTTGGACCTCTGGATCTTTTTATGCACCGTAGGAGTGATGTTCTTACAACACCTTGGAAATTCAAAGTAGCAAAACAGTTGGCAAGTGCCTTGAGCTACCTGGTAAGTCCTAAATATCATCTACCAATAGCTATTCTGACTCCTGGTTTTGTATCACATATTACCTATTCACAACTGCTAAGCAAGCCTTTTCAGGTTTTACCAACTTACATTTAGCATGTCATGAAGTAGTAAATTGTGTGCTTATAATGTTTGCTTTAAATTTGCTTTAAATTATTGTGATTTTGGCCAAAATTCCTTGAACTCTGTAACTAAATTATCTGCATTGTTTAATGTAGATACAAAAACAAGGTGATCAAATTTTGCCTGGTTCCCCCCCCCCCCAGATTTGAAGGTATTCTGTCCCCCTCCATTCTTGTTCTTGCCCTGCCATATTTAACCAACATTCTAGGTTCATTGAACATGCTCAGTTCTTGTCTAGAAATGTCAAGATGGAAATTTTAACATGTCTGCAAATGTTGGAGACATTGCATGAATGTAGGAATTTTGGCCGCAGAAGAACTGGCTTGACTTCAAAAATAGAATATAAATCTTTAGTATCTTTTGCAAATCCATTTTTTTTAATTCATAGTGCAGTTTGGTGTTTCTGGTGTTGGACCATGTTTGCTTGGATCCTAAAATAAATTTAAGAAAGTTGTGAGAAAGGTAGCTTCATATATCTTTTTGCCTACTCCTTACTGTCACTTTTGATTCTCCCGAAGTCTTTCAATAGAGGCTTGAAATCATTGAAATCATCAGGAGTGGAAAAAAGAAAATAGGAAACATTCCTTTTTCGAATTTTAGTTAGATAACTTCTCGTAGGATCCAGGCCATTAATTTTTGTGAACCTGTTTCTTTCAGCACCTTTTCATGCTGTCTGATAGTATTTAACATGCAGTTGAAACATTGATTAATCTCTCTGAAATGCAGGAGGACAAAAACTTGGTACATGGGAATGTGTGCACAAAAAATATACTGTTAGCAAGAGAAGGAATCGGAAATGAATATGGACCTTTCATAAAGCTAAGTGATCCAGGAATTCCAGTTACAGTGCTATCTAGACAAGGTAAAACTACTTGTACATATGGAGTTACTAAAGAAAAACACCCTCTAATTTTATTGAAATAAATAAAATGTCAGTGCTAACTGGTTCAGCCTTTACCTTAGCTAATTTTTATCATTCCTCACTGACACTAGTTGAATTATGTTCCAACTGGGGAAAGTGGGCGGAATTTTCTAGCAACCTGCTCTAAATTGGCAGGACAAGTGGAATTCAGTGAACTTTTAATAGATTTTATAATTGTGCATTACAGTAGGGTTGGTATTTGACAGTAGCAAAAGGAATAGAATTCTGCTAAGCCCTTTGGATATTTATGCAGTACTGGTAAGATGTGGCTTGTACGAATGTCTCTGTAATACTGGCACCGGAGAAGTACATGCTCTGTTGTTTCTGTGTGCCCAGAGTCACAGGGGTTTTGTCCCTTCCTATATCAGCCTTCAAGGATAGCTGAGGGGAGGGCCTGGCCTCATGCCAGAGCAAGGCCCTCCAGTGTTCAGGTGCATCAAGTTTGTGGTAGGCAAAATACCACTTCATAACAATTCATTCCAAATTTTCTCTCACTCTTTCTTTTCAGAATGTGTGGAGCGCATTCCTTGGCTGGCTCCAGAATGTGTAGAAGATTCCAAAAATTTAAGTGTGGCCGCAGATAAATGGAGTTTTGGGACCACTTTATGGGAAATTTGCTACAATGGAGAAGTGCCACTTAAAGACAAAACCTTAGCAGAGGTGAGGTTCTGGGAAAGTCAAGCAGGCATTCTTTTCTTGGTGACTTGCTACCAAAGTTAGAAGAAACTCTTTTCCTGTTTGTCTTTAGTGTGTGGAAGTACCTTTTAGTTCTCCCACCGAAAATTGGCAACACAAGCGGAGAAGAGAACTTTTCCTAGAGTGTAATAGATTTTACAATCTCACAGCGTTAGTTAATGCATCCAATATCTATGTCATTCATACTATTCACTAATATTGAAAAATGAGTATTCGCTGGCAATTTTAGAAGGGAACTTTATTCAGTCATTTATGGGTAATCGGAATTACAATGGGGGTCTGAAAAAATTCTTCAATTCTGTGATAGGAGTTAAGCTTCAGAAAACATTACCTGTAGATACATTTTGTGCAATATTATTGAGAGGTTTATTTCCTAATTCCATGAATAATGACATTGCTTTCATTTCATTTTTGCAGAAGGAGAGATTTTATGAAGGTCACTTCATACTTCCAGCCCCATCATGCAAGGAGCTGGCTGACCTGATGAAGCAGTGCATGCACTATGACCCCAGTCAGAGGCCGTTCTTTAGAGCAATTATGCGGGATATCAATAAACTAGAAGAGCAAAGTAAGGACTCTTCCTTCTCCGCCCAATAAAGATGGGCAAATAATACCTCCTGGGCTCAGTAGTATTCTGCAACAAAGCTAAATGTGCAAATGTCATCTCAGAATTCAAAGAAACAAATAAAATCCTTATTGGTAGAGTTCTTTAGAACCAGAGAAAGTACTGCAGGTCAGCAAGTATAATAGTTCCATATATTAAGGGTTAGTAATATCATGACTTGGATTTTATCTCCATGGAGATAATGGAGTAAAATCCTACATCCAACAAAAATGGAATAAAATCCTACATTTTAACAATCTGGAAGCAACTTGCAGAAATGCAAAGTAAACACATCCAGTATGCTTTGCCTGAATACATAACTCCCTTTGTTACTCTCATTTGCCAGTGCTTGAAACATTGAAATGTATCTACTACAATTACACTTAATAGGTCTTATCTGTTAACTTTATTGTGATTCTGCTGCCTTGCTGCAACAAATTGGACTGTTAGTTCTGGAGAAAGAACACAAAGTTTAACCTACCAGGCCAGATAGGAACTGGTGGCTTCTGATCACTGGCCCATCTCGTTTTCCTCTGCCTTCTTTCTGAAAACAGTTTTCCATCACATGAGAAAAAAGGGCAGCTATAGTTGGCTGGGAGTATTAAGAGGAGCCAGTAAAATAAATGTGGTACATCTTAACAGCAAGCAGCGTATGGGATAATATAGAGTAATTTTTAAAATCAGAGTAATTATGTAGACACATTTCTCTGTGTCATCAGATCCTGATATTGTCTCAGAGAAGAAGCCTAATGCAGAGATTGATCCTACAATATTTGAAAAGCGTTTCTTGAAGCGGATCCGTGATTTAGGAGAGGTATTATTATTATTATTATTATTATTATTATTATTATTATTATTATTATTATTAAGTATTGATTATTAAAGCTAATAGTTTGTGAGCAGTAATATGAAACAAGGATATTCTCTCCCTTTGAGCTTGTAACAGGTGTTTGAAAAAATAAAGCTACATTTTTCTTTTATTATGATTAGTATGCCATCGTGTGCTCCTAGTACTTCCATAAAGTCTTTTATAATAGAATCAATCTTGTTTGGAAATGTCTTGTCTACATCTTTATGAGTGGGCCAAGTATGGAACATTCCCTGTGACAAATGTGATTATAAATAATATAGGTAGTTCTTGTGAAGGCTTGTGAGAGCAAAGAAGAATATTATTAGAGATGGGTGTGGAGGGCTCAAAATTCTCTGAACGTTTTACCATCTCTTATTGGTAAGTAAGGAAACGGTTCTATTGCAAAGCAGTTTTGTGACAATAAACCACGGTATGAAATCTCCAGGAGGATTTATTAGATGGAAAACCTAAAAGAATTGGGTGTGTTACGACATCCACATGGAGTAAAAATGTATGGGGGTAATTTTTACATGACTATTTTAAATAACAAAGGCTATTTATGGACTATTGTCATAATAACTTGTAACTATCTTGAATAGACGGGCATAAAATATATTCCAAATCAGTATTTATTTTCTCTTGTGAAACCAGGGCCATTTTGGTAAAGTTGAACTCTGCAGGTATGACCCTGAAGGTGATAACACAGGAGAACAAGTAGCTGTAAAGTCACTGAAACCTGATTGTGGCGGGAATCATATTGCTGATCTTAAGAAGGAAATTGAAATTCTAAGGAACCTTTATCATGAAAACATTGTGAAATACAAAGGAATCTGCACCGAAGATGGTAATGTCTAGAAATTATTTTATTTGCTTTTACTTTTATAAAACGTTTCTTTTCCAAATTAGAGGATGACCTAACTGTTGATGAGAGAAAATCCTCCTTCCAACTCAATTAAGCAGTGGCTCAGTTAAAATAAATTATTTTCAATAAATTGTACCTGCATCATTGCAAAACTCACATTCTGTTAAATTATGAGAATCTCCATGATTGTCATTACTGTAAATCTGTAACTTAAGTTGCCACTGTGATTATATCAAATGCCAGTATCAACCTTCCTTTATGCTCCAGAATTCTGTTTTAGAATGTAGATTGATTAGCTAAATGACACAACATCAAGAAGAACATTTAAAATAGGCAGTGGTATTCCTACACTTGGTTGAAATAATTTGTGTGTGTGTTTTAAATATAAGGTGGCAACGGAATTAAGCTTATCATGGAATTTCTTCCTTCTGGGAGCCTGAAAGACTATCTCCCTCGAAACAAAAGTAAAATCTTCCTGAAACAACAACTGAAATATGCTGTGCAGATCTGCAAGGTAGATATTTAATAGCAGACACTAAGACACTTTAATTTCTAATTAACTTATTTAGTAGGTGTTTGAAATAATTAGTCATAAAAAGCACTTTACTTTCTCCTAGAATATTTATTTAGCATATTTTCCCTTTTAGGGTAAGCCCCCATGAGGCCATTTAAAGTATAATCTTTTAAAAAATAAATCAAGTTAAAGAACCACGAAGACAATACAACATTAACCCATATATGGAGGCAGCATTAAGATTAATAAAAGATTGGGTTAGAGAAAAACCAGCAACTGTTAAAGGCCCACAAGAGTAAGAGGCTGCAAAGTTAGAGAGAGAAATATTTGTGTCATTGGGAGTGGGGGTGCTATCACAGAAAAGTTTTTACTTCTCATACTTCCCAAGATATTTCACATTAGTGATAGGCTAAATACGGAATACTGATTTTGGACCTTTACTTTTTCGTTGCTCCCTTTTTTTCACTGCATGGTACTTTTATTATACAAAACACAAGAACTTTCTTTTATGCAGAAACTTGGCATTCTGTGATAGGGGAGGAGTTCCATGTTATGCACCCTTGCATTAAAAGAACATTTGCATACGTAGCAAGGCTCTCTTTAACCAATATACTTTTTCACTTCTATAAAACATTGATTCTTTAAACGGTCCACCTAATGAAAATAAAGGAATTGGGCATAGGCCGTTTAAAAAAATCCCTTTAAAGCCAAAAAAAAAATGTTCTCAGTCAGTGGTTCTCAACCTGTGGTCTGCAGACCCGTGGGGGGGGGGCGCTGTGATTTTTGTCACAGGAGGTCCATGAAGGCTTGAAGAAATGTTATGATTTCAGTCTTAAATCTTGGGGGTTTGTGGCCATGGCCACAAAAGGTATTTAAAGGGGATCCATGATGAAGAAAAGGTTGAGAACCACTGTTCTAAGGGGTTGGTCTGCGACCAGAAGAAAATAAAATTGACTTCAAATGTTGGTTTCTTCATTCAGGGAATGGATTATCTTGGATCTCGACAGTATGTTCATCGAGACTTAGCAGCGAGGAACGTTCTGGTTGAGAATGAGCAGAGAGTAAAGATTGGGGACTTTGGACTGACCAAAACCATTGAAACGGATAAGGAATATTACAAAGTGAATGATGATCGAGACAGCCCTGTGTTCTGGTAAGAGATGGCCAGTAGGAACCTAAGCAATTATGTTTCCTTCAAGAAAGGAGTTGGCTAAAGTGAATGAACCTCTTCTGTATCACGGTGGACTATTCTGTTGTATAATCCTAGGCTTCCTGGTCCAATGTGATACCTTCGTGATATTCAATCACTGAAAAGTTCCTGAGTATGGAGTAGAGCAGGGGGTCCCCAACCCCATGCCGCAGCCCATTGGGAACTGGGCCATGCAAGCTGCATTTGTGCAACCCCCACAACTGCAGCTGTTGGTTTGCAGAGCCGGAAAGGCTGGGTAGAGTAAGCAGGGAAAATATCCCCCATTATACAGGTAGTCCTCAACTTACGACCACAATTGCGTCCAAAATGTATGTTGTTAAGTGAGAAATTTGTTAAGTGAGTTTTGCCCCATTTTACGACTTTTCTTACCACATTTGTTAAATGAATCACTGCAGCTGTTAATAACATAGTTGTTAAGTGAATCTGGTTTCCCCATTGACTTTGCTTGTCAGAAGGTCACAAAACGTGATTACATGAATCCTGGACACTGTAAGTGTCATAAATGTGAGTCAGTTGTCAAGCATTCAAATGTCAATCATGTGACCATGGGGATGCTACAACGGTTATAAGTGTGAAAAACGGTTATAAGTCATCTTTTTCAGTGATGATGTAAGTTTAAACAGCTACTAAATGAACTCTTGTAAGTCAAAGACTACCTGTAATTGGAAAACATGATTGGTTAAAATCATTTGAGTTAATTATATGGGTTTAACCTAAAATAAGAGTATTGTATAATCTATTAGAATCTCAAGATTACTGTTACATGAACATAAGTACAAATAAAGGCATAGTATTTGCTTCCATTAATGCAGTGATAGTCAACCTGGTCCCTACCGCCCACTAGTGGGCGTTCCAGCTTTCATGGTGGGCAGTAGGGGTTTTGTCCGATACTGAAGCACTTTCCTTTTTTAAAAATTTAATTAACTTTTTAAAAAAATTTCATTGCATTATTTAAAAACATTTTCATTAGGTTTTCATATAATTCCCTGTGACAATTTAAATTTCTGAAAATATACTATTTGTATCGCCTGGGCATAAGTTCAGTTCACGTTTCGTAAGTGAAACTAAATGGCACTATAGTGCAACCGCAAACAAAACAGCCTCATCCCAGAATAGCTCACACATCTCCCCCCGAACCGGTTGGCGGTTAGAAAATTTTACTACCAACAGATACAAATGTGGGCGGTAGGTATAAAAAGGTTGACTACCCCTGCATTAATGTTTAGATGGAGGCAAGCATCTGGGCCCCCCCAAATGGCTACAAACCAACTTTGAAAGCGATTGTTGTGCCAGTGGTGTTGGGAGAGCATCGAATTGCCTACCTACTTTAGCCTAAGCGCAGGAATTGTTTTGGCCCTTAGTCTCATCTCCTAAAAACATTCCTTCCTTTTCTGCTGTAACAGTTGCTTATTTTCAGTAACCTATTGCTTAACATTTCAATTTTTCAGTTCAGTTTCCTTTTTGTTTTCTCTTCAACTGATGCAATAACACTTGTGTTTGTTCGTCAACCCTTTGTTCTAGGATTGTGATGACTATCTCTACAGCCCAAAAATTAAACATTTCCCTGTATTAATTGAGTAAATGCTGGGTAACAATGTTAAATAATACCAGTTAAATAATAATAACAAACAAATCTCCTACGTTTGCAGGTATGCCCCTGAATGCCTATTACAGAGCAAATTCTATATTGCTTCAGACGTCTGGTCTTTTGGAGTGACCCTGTATGAACTTTTAACTTACTGTGATTCTGAGTGTAGTCCAATGGCAGTAAGTAGCAGTGAAATATTTTTTCCCCTAGGGTAATGCTCATGATCCCACAGGGAATTCTTCCTTACAGGCAGTTTCTGAGATGCTGAATTTCCAATAATTTGTTTAAAAAGTGGGGTGGCATAAATATTGAGGGCATTTTTCTGGAAATCTTACTTTACTTACCAAATACATTCTTAAATGTTTGAACTGAAAAGGTTGAACTGTCCGCAGTTCTAGACCTTTTAAGCCAATTAGTCTTTGTGGTTATATTTTTCAATTTATTGGGGGAAGGAACAGCACGCACAAAGTTATCAACATAAAGTTTTGCTAATATTAATGCCCATCTTATTAGACCTTTCATCGGGAGGAATGCTGCTTAATGTCTGTTTTTGTAACCTACAGGAATTCCTGAATATGATTGGCCCAACGCAAGGCCAGATGACAGTCACGCGGCTGGTACGCATATTAGCAGAGGGGAAGCGCTTGCCTTGTCCTAAAAACTGTCCTGAAGAGGTAAACATGTTTTTTTCTTGGTTCCTTTTGTAAAAGGGCCTCCGATTTGTAAAGCGTTTTTTAACTGCCATCAAAATGACAACACTTTTAAGCACTAAACCAGGGGTGTCCAAACTTAGCAACTTTAAGACTTGTGGACTTCAACTCCTAGAATTCCTCAGCCAGCTTTGCTTTGCTGGCTGAAGAATTCTGGGAGTTGGAAGTCCACAAGTCTTAAAGTTGCCAAGTTTGGACACCCCTGCACTAAACCATAACAGATGTACACAAATCTAAATCTAATTAGCAAGGTTCTCTCAGGCATAGGTATACTCCCTCTTTATATGCTGTCTGAAATTTCCTGCCCTGGGAAAACCCCTCACATGCTCAAATTTGAATTGGTTACAGGTAAGGCTGGATCAGCTCCTCTCACTGTAATCAAAGTATTGAGTCGACTCACTGTAAATGTCCCCCTTTCCACTTTAATTATACAAATAATCTACTTCCTTTTCCCAAGAATTTCTGCAGAACTTTGGCTGAGTTGTGATTTGCCTCCAGGGCTTGCGGGGCGGGGTTAGAATGCCATATTTAAATCCATGGATGACAAATAAGTAGGATCTCATTACTTTATAGGGAAGAGAAAAACAATACCTTCTTTATAATAAATGTGAGCATTCCAGGTTTGATAATTATTCCCCAAACATTTTTTTGTAACCATTTTATTGGACGTTTTAGTTACAACTTTTTACAGCCTTACTAATGACATATTTGGCCTTTTATGGGTGCCATTTATGTTTATCTTGAGAACCTTCTTAACTCAACTTAAACAGATAAGGCTCCAGAAAGTGTGCATGATGTACATAAGTGCCTGTTAAAAAACAACAACTCATCATTTCTCTGTATTCAACATCTAAAAGCAACTATACATTCTTAAATGGGGCTTGGTTCAAAAGAGCAGCCTCAAAGAATTAGGCCACATGGCCACAAGTGTTTACATGAAAGCCATCTGAGGCTGGATGATTTTAGCATAGGTATTGTTTCCTGCCCTTTCTTCCATTGATCTATAGTGATTTCTCCTACCTTGCTTTATTTAAAAAGATAATAAAAATCATGTTAGGCTATCATGCCTCCAGAAGTTGTGCGTGTTCGAACCCCAGAGGTTTTTAAAAAGAGATTGGACAACCGTTTGTCTGAAATGGTGTAGGGTTTCCTGCTTGAGCAAGGGATTGGACTAGAAGATCTCCAAGGTCCCTTCTGTTATCTTTGAACTAGAATTTCAAGCAGTCCTTCAGATGCTGGTGACTTAATTCCCACTATATACAGTAGATAGAACAGAGATAGGAAGGAGACAGTGATACAATATGAGGCTATGGAATTGAAAGGAAAGTTAAGATAGCATTACACAAATTTTATAGTCCAATCATTTTAAGAATCTATGGCTTATCTCATTTCATAAGATCATCTGTTTACCAGAACACCTCTACAGCAAAGACCTTCATAAGCAAGGAGGAATCAAATCTCATCCTGAGATGTGAAAGCTACCCTGTTTTCCCCAAAATAAGACATCCTCTGATAATAAGCCCAATCGGGCTTTTGAGCGCATGGCAAAGAGGCCAAGCGCTTATTTCAGGGTTCAAAAAAATATAAGATAGGGTCTTATTTTCGGGGAAACATGGTAGAAGCAATCTGACCTTGGAAAAGCATCAACTAATGCATCTCTAAAGGCTACCTAAAAACCCCTTGCCTAATTCTATTAAAGAAATTCCCACAAAAGACCCCATCTTAAAAGATTTGGCATTCTTGTCACCAACTGCACATAGACTTAGCCTGACAAGCTGCATGTAGTCCTGTGGGCCCTACAAAGGACTCCGCTTGAGCTAGTAAAGACAATATCCCAGAATTGTACTACCTTAGGAAGCTTCCTAGCCGTCATAATTTTTACATTTATATAGCCTCAAAAATTAATTCTCAGCTAGTAAGGAACTTTGCATTTTTCACAAAGGCTTAATTATTGTGTCTAGACTTTATGTTTTAATTTCTTTTCTTAAAATGCTACAAATGCTACAAATTGGCTATTTGCCTGCCAAGATATACCAGACATACATCTCATTTTCTTTTTTCAGTTTCTTCATCAAGCATGGAATGAAGCATGTAATAATTCTGTATAATAATAAATTTTCGCATATTCTAATAGCCTTACAAATTACAGGACATTTAAACATAATTAGAGTCTCTCTCTTAAATGGGTTGCTTTAAGATAATTATAGAAATGAACTCCTATAAGGGAAATGGGGAAAGCAAGTCAGACATGGGGTTTCCTGCTCCTTTAGCTAATATAGGATTAAAAAAAAGGTGTCTTGTCTGCTATCACAGCCTCAGAAAGCAAATATTGTGGTAAGAACCTTTGTGCCTTTTATTTTCTAGGTTAACCAACTGATGAGAAAGTGTTGGGTACAGGACCCTGGTGAGAGGACAACTTTTCACAATCTGATTCAAGGCTTTGAAACACTCATTACGAAGTTATAATCCAACATTTTTATACTGTTATTGTTGAATATTTTTAAAAAGACAGCCTGTTGCTACATTTTGTAATTTTGCAATTCAGCAATTCCTTTTTGCTTGGAAATAAGAGTTTGCTACTCAGTCAACCCAGTGAGTACTTGGCAGTCGCCCTCTGTGTGATCGCCAGAACTGTTGTATTCCATTCATTTAGGTTCTAATTGATGAAAATAGTGATTGGCTTGTGTAACATATGAATGTTATCAAAATGTTTAAAAGAAAACAGAAGTTTTGTCACGAGTAATGGCATGGAGGTATGCAGCATGTTACATTGCTTCTTCATGGAAGCCTTTGAAAATGTACATTATGCAAAAATGCTAATGCTGTTTTTGCTGCAAGAGCCATACAAATATTCCTATTTGAGGCTTAGATATGGATCTGTAACCTTCAAAATTCAGTTACCCGCGTAACTTGAGTAGGGTATGTCTGAACTCATCTTAAAAGTGGAAAAGTTTATATCATATTATGGATACTTGCTATTCATAGGAAAAAATTACTATAAAGCATTTTGTTGCGGAACTCACTCGTTCTTTATGTTGCAGCCTATTTCTTTTTGTATATTGTGTATTTGTAAACTTGTCTCCTATATGCTTGATGCCACCTAGCCTCCATCACATGTATAGAGCCGAGACCTCTGCTAGTCATTCATCCCTAGGACATTATTTGATGTTTTCGTTTATTTACTTCCCTTTAAATGGAAAGCTAAGGAAATCATCTCTTTAAAATTTTCATTTGGGGGAAGAATGTTGAATTAGGATATTTGGGCCATGGCCAAATGCCAATGGTCGCTCCTTCTACTATGAAGGGAAATTTCCAAATGAAACAGTCAAATAACTTTGAATTTTTTTTATATACAGCAGGTGTTCTGAATCTTGTGCAGAATGCAGGATTTTTATACACCTGTCTTTTTATATGTGAGCCAAATAGTAGGTAAATGGAAAAGCATTATGTCAATATTGAAGTGATACACCTCATGCCTGATAATATTTTTAGTAAACGTCATGAGACAAACCAACGAATTAAGCAGCTAGCCAGAGAAGTGACCTGTGTGTATCTTTTATTCTGAACTGCAAAGCCCCTTTTGCACAAGGATGTTGTCACAGATAAAATATGATACAATACATTATTCAACAATAATGTATGTATTTTACTTGTAGTTTATAAAGGAAATAGTCAGAACTTTACAGATTTGGAAAGCTCTTGAGCTGGATCCAGATTTAATCACTATTAAAGAAAGGCGCTTGATTTCATTGGCCAATTCTAAGTAGACTTAACCCAATCGGTTGAATCTAAATAAACCTGATCCCTTCTATATTTTTAGTTGAAGGAAAATGGCAATATGCATATACATGGAAAGTAGCCATGATACTGGATTTACCAGATTGTCCTTTTCGCTATCAATTTACAAGTCTTTTTTAGGTTAAAAAAAATAAAATAAGGGGCATTCTTCTTTAGAAGGAAGCTATTCTTTCTTAAAATAAAATATTGCATTTACAGAGTAATTCAGGATTTGCAATAATGTAAAATGTAATTTTAATCCTAACTCATCTTTCAAATTGCCTGTTCTTTTATGTTATCTATAAATATTCCATATGCACTTTGTTATTCTTTATTAAAGATGATTTTATCCAGAAATGTTCGTTTTTTTAAAAAAATGTTCCAAATAAAGACTTTGTGCTCAAGCCTATACTCCACATGCTTTGAAGTGATTGGTCCATCTCAGTTGGCCATTTTTGTGTTTTGTCATCTTCATGTCCATTTCCCTGATAGCTGTTCATTTTATTCATTTATTTGTTATACAGTATTTATAAACCCTCCCCCCCCAATCATGACTCACTGGGCTACGTGTAACAAGGTCAGAAAGAAAGAACACACACAAAAAGATTGATTATTCATGCATATCAACTTGAAATTGGTTAACCTTAGCCAAAAGCAGTGTAGGATTTTTTTAAAAAAAAGGTTTTCATAGAAGCCACTGGGATAAGAGTGCTGCATGCACTATTTCATAAAGAATTGTTGGATATGAAAAAGTTGGTATGTTACTGGATACATGCTGGAAATTCAGTCTAGTTCTACTGAATTAGTTCTATGGCACGATGGCTCAGTGATTAAGACACTAGGCTTGTTGGCTAAGCACCCATCCGTGCGCTATATCCTGCCAACCTAGCAGTTTGAAAACATCTAAATGCAAGTAGATAAATAGGTACCCCTTCAGTGGGAAGGTAACAGTGCACTATAATGCCATGTTGTCCACATGACCGCAGAAACATCTTTGGACAGTACTGGCCCAATGGCCCTTGAAATGGAGATAAGCATACCTTGGAAATGACTGGTGAAGTAATCTGCAGGGACTCTTATTTTACCTACTACAGGACTTCACTTCCCATAAGGTATACAAAGAAGCCTTTTATAAAGCTGCTCACCATCAAAGAAGTGCAGTATTGTTTGAGCTTGTATGGGCAAATGAATGAGACACTTTTTTTTTTTTTTGCATTTCTACTGGGTTTTTTTTTTCTATTCAAGTTTAGCACATGTTTAGAAAATTGCAATTTGAGGGCATGCACAAAATAATTATTCATGCTGCTTTGATCTATCAATAAAACTATAGCAGCAATATCAAACTCAAGGCCCGTTGGCCAGATCTGGCCTGTGAAATGATTAGGTCTGGCTCATGGGGCTGATCTACAACCTGGTAGTACAGGAGACTCTGAGCGAGTGTGGGCCTGGTGTCCCTGGGGACTGTTTAGCCCCACAGGCTGGCTACTTTCTGAGCATTTCCCTTTGACCCAGGACACCGGTGCTCTCACGCTTGCCGACTCCTGTGCGCATGCCCAGGGGGCGGGGCCTAGACATGATCCCTGAGCTCCAACAGGAGCTCGAGGTAAGCACAGCCGGGAGCCCCCTTGGGGAAGCAGGGCTGGGCTTGGCTGGGCTGTGGGGTCCTGGTGCCCTGGGAGCTTGAGGGCCAACTGAGTGCTTCCCTGTGCGCCACCATGCGGTGGTCCTTCGCTTGGCCTGAGAAGGATGGCAAGGCTCCTCTGGAGGACAACGATTTGGCACTCACCCTAGTCTTGCCGCCTTCTGCTGGAGACACTGGATCCCCCCAGTCCTGCCTGGGCCACCACAGGTGCCCCCCGCACCATGAGTGACGTTGAACTGGACATATCCCCTCTTAGCCATGCGCCACCCGGCACCCCAAGGTCAACCACAACCCTGATGTGGCCCTCAATGAGATCGAGTTTGACACCCTTGAACTATAGTATTAAAGTCCTGGACAAAGCCATACAGAAATACAGATTTATTTAGTCACTGAACTTTCTTGCTCCCTTCCGTTCCCTACTATAGGCATACATTTAAGGAGGTTCACTTTGTAAACCATCTAAAGGACTATAACTTGAAGATATAATCAGGCAATACAATCTTATCATAATTGCTTATTTCCTAAATTTCTGTAACATTATTGCAAGTAAAAAAAGTTGATTGCCAAATGTGTACATTCTTCAGCTGATTTAACATCTTCCTATATGAGCGACATGGACTAAACTATATAGGCTTGTAAGAATATTTACTTGCCCGTTTATTTATCAAGAACGTGACTGGTCAAAAGGTAACGGAAATGTAATGAGACCAATACATAACTATAGTGGGTCCAATTAAGGTTGCACTCTAAGTGCTGCCAGAAGTAGCTTCCTTCTTCCAGAAGCATACAACCAAAACCTTTTGTTTAGTGTCAAAATATGACAGGTCTAATTCTACAGAACAGCTGCTTGTGGCAATTAAGCTGCTATTGAAATCAGTGACACAACCCCAATAAACATTTCAATCAGATTTAAATACGTTTAGTTTTATGAATAAAGCCATATTACAGTCAAATTACAGTTCTCAATTCTGTGGGCACACGGTGGTAAATAAGCCTGTTTCAAACACATTTTCACTCACAAGAAAAGTAGACCAGTTAGAAATAAAAGATAGCATATCAACAGAAGTGTTTCATATATGTACAAAGTATTACTTCTGGGGAGTGTCCCCACAAATTGTCAAAAAAGTGTAACAAAAAAGAGTTTCCAAGTTGGAACTGAGATAAATCAGGTGTCTGCAAGAACCATCTGGAAAGCATATTCTTTTAATTAAATGCAAGTGACTGTAATAAATTGAGCTCCAACTGGATATTAAATATATATTCATACACACTACATTTGAAAATGTGTTTAAATATTGTCTCTAGATTTAGAACTTATATTCCTAAAGGCCAGCATCTATAAACATAAATCTAGTATCAATCCTTCAGTTCCACAGAAACTTTGTCATAACATACTTTATATTTCAACAACGCTCTTTTCAATAAAACATGTGTATCTTAACATTTTCCTAACTTACTGCTAGGAGAGTAGTTACATTTGAAATCTAAACCCAATCATCTCAATAATAGTGTATTATTATTATTGTGAAACAGAATTATAACAAATCCTCTTCAATCAAGGACTTTGAGTCATCTAAGAGACTTCTTGTAACTTCACTGACTATTATTGCTTTTTAAGGGTATCGGTGCCATTTCTAAACAAGGCATTAGGAAGGTTCCATTATTTCATTGTTTTGAGAGTAGCTCTCACACCATAACATTGCTGTTCTTCTAAAACACGTTACTGTCAGCCCAAATAACAACAACAAAATTAATCCGGAAGACAAAGAGCCTCTTCCCCATACCATTTTTCCTTATCAAAACTAATTTCTGCAATACTATTGCACATGTTATCTACAATATATATATTAAAAGATAACAGTGGCAAGAATGCCACAAGTGATTTTGATTTCAGTTAGATAGAAATCTTAATAGACACGCTTTCTTTTAAGGTACAGTTCTGTATAATGCATTCCGGAGCCCTGAGTATGTGGGCCAACATATTCCACTGGACTGTCTTCTGGATTTGTGATGAGGTATGAAGAGCTCCGCTTTTCATTTTTTACTGGAGTCATCTAAGGATCATAAAAAGTCAATTATAGTAATGTGCAGCCCTTAAAGAATGCTGAATTTGACATTTGATAAACTCTAACCATGATTCACACAAGAAAGTGATCTTAACAGATATAAATAGTTGGTTCCAGAGCTTTATTCCCTGAATTATGTATTCCTGGATGGAATTGTATGAACTATTCCTTCTGGTAGAAAATGAAATCTATATGCAACTTCCAGAACATTGGCACTTCAAGGATCTGCTAATTTTTTTTAGACCAGGACTACACAAGTAAAAATCTAGTGTAGGATTCTGCTGACACCAGGAGACATAAATTGGTTCCAATTTTATGATTACTCTGAAAAGTTCCATTACAAAATAATGAAGACAAATAGCATTCACAGCAACTCTAATAAATTAGCACTATCTCAGAACTCTTAATTGTAGCGCAAGATCTCAACTGAGAATACACATCTGTTCAAAATGTAGTAATGAAAATTTTTTACAAATTTTATTTGCGACTTATCCTTCAATACATCTTAACATGATATAGGACTTTGGAAACTCTGGATTGTAGCTACCGGTACTTAAATGTTGGTTATGTTTGATGCATTCCATAGCTTTAGGCTCCAGCAGAAATATTTTTACCTTTAGGGGATTTTGAGGTGTAAAAGGCAAGACGCTTGGATGGAAGAATCCTTGAGCTGCAGCATAATATGAAGGCATAACCTGTAAATAGGTACCATAATCACCATAAACTCCTCCATTGGATTCCTACAGAACAGAAAAATAAAACTGTGTGTTGGGAAACTGATAACCAATTAATAAATTAAATTACTGCAAGAAATTAATAACATAAATTTTCAGAAAGAGAAGTAAATTCTGGTATAATACTTAAAGAATGCAGTAGAAGAGATTGTTGTCTTAAGTTTCTCTAGATTCTAAAGTTCACTAGTTAACCTGGCTCCCATTGCTACAAACTAATTCGTTATAGCACTGTTGTAAAGATGAAGTAACTACATATAGTAGGCACTACCTTATATTCCCACTTGATAACTCGTGATCTCTGTCTTCATTGGGGCTTTTTTTCCATATATACCATAAGCATGTGCCATTTCTTCTCCCTTCATGGCAGGAGGGGAGAGTCTTGGTGAAGACTCCTCTTCTTCCTCAGCTGATCTATTCCTATGGAACTGCCTGCCACTTTGCTGGGGATGGGGGAGCAAAGGGAACTCTGAACCCCAAGGAAACCTGCACCCCATTCCTTTTCCTTCCAGTGAGGAACACGGTTCAACTTTCACCAGTACCGTCCAGCCAACCCTGCCTCACCAGCAGGCATCTCTGTCACTCCCTCTTCCTTTCTCTTTTGTCATATAATATAGATTTGTGTCATTTGCCCTACCCTCAGGAGAGTCCCAAACGAAAGCTTCCTCCTCCTCCTCACCAAGGAATGCCTACGTTTTGCTGGGGAGTGGGGTGGGGTGGGGAAGGCAACTATGGACCACAAGGAAAACTTCACCCTTTTACTCCACTCTGCCCCCAAGGGCACCTTCATTCCAGGAAGGAATAGGACTCATCCATCATCCATAGTGTCCCTTAGCCAACTCTATCTTGCCAGCAAATATCTGAATCACTCTTATTTTTCCTCAGAGCTTTCAAGCTTCAGTTCCAAAGGAGCCAATGGCTGCTCACCTGTTCAGCCTTGCTGACAGATGAATGGGTGCAAAGGCCAGAGGAAGGCAGGAAAGTGGGCGGACATACATTTATCCCATTTTCCCTTGCACCTTGGAACCTATGGGTTTCTGGGAAGTGTAATCAAAAGGCAGCTGCAACCTTGCCAAATTTCAGTCCCAGGGGAGTCAAAGATCCTGGATTTCGGATGTATTCTGTTAGTTAGCCCATTTGAGGTACATTGATTCAAAACATGTTTGTTTCTTAAGCATGAACTGTTTCACCCAAATGAAGGGGTATAACTTATGAGAGTTTTAATGGTGTATAGCTAGGAAAACCACAATACAAAATAAAGTCTAGGTGACAGAAATATACTGTATGTAAACTCCAAAAGCAAAGCTTTTCCAGGAATCTGTCGCAACACGTTTCACTAGAAAGCTATTCATTCTTAATTACAGCCCGACTTTGGAATTTCAATTCACTCTGCAAGGGATTAGCCCTGAGTTTCTGGAAGCTGTAAGTCATGCAAAATTGGCACAGAAGCTACTAACTGGTGCCTGGTATCTGATCCCTGATCAACAATGTGAATGTAGAATAAGCTCAAATTCTAGACAAGTGCATTTTATCCCATCCCTACTGCAAAAAACATTCCCCGTAGACTCTACTCTGCTACTCTTTGCACAATCCCTTACAAGAAGATGGGAAATGTTGCCCAGGGCAGAACTGTTGCTGTTGCTGCTTCATAGGAAAAAACCAGATATTTAATTCCTTGATTTTTTGGGTAGGATTGGGGAAGGGTTCAGTCTGAAGCCCTGGAGAGTAGCGACTGTAGCCAATATAGAGCTAAATGGACAATTTGATATAAGGCAGTTTTCTGATAAATCATGTGAGAAATTCAATGAAGCATGAAAAAGACCCAACAGTGCACATAAATGAGAAAATGAAAACACAGGTTTGCAACTTGAAATGTTATTTATGGATAAATTATAATAGTACACAGCTTTGCTTCCCACCTCACACCCTGGGGAAAAAACTCCTCTCAATTAAAAAATTTTCTAGACTACAGCAAAAATTATGCAGTTGGCAGAAGCAATGAATTTACTCCTGACTGCCCACCAAATTCGGAAGCCAATTCTGAATAATTTCCTATCACCCAAAGAGAAGCAGGTGGAAATGTGGCAAGGGATATGGCTCTGCCAGACTCCAATTGTTGTCGACTCCTATGGAATATTTGGTCCAGGTGAATTTGGTTGTAATAGGAAGAAAAAAAATAACAATGGACTGTTTCTTTGAGCACATATAAAATCAGAAAATGAAAATAACAAAACTATATCTAATTTTTAAAAGAAAGATACTATAATTGACAAATTGTTACTTATATATATTTCATTAATAAATTATCAGCACATAAAATCCTGCTACATTCCATGAGTCTCATAGCTGAAATAGTCTTTTTTTTTCTTTTTTAAAATTCAAGTCAGGAAAAAGCCAACAAATTTGCAAATTGGCATTTCTTGGCGTACAGATATCCTTAGGGTGTTGAAAGACTTTTTCAATGATGTAACAAAATGATAAATAATAAGTTTCCTGGATGCGCCCCAGAAATATCATTTATTTTCATGTGGTAGAAATAAACTCTGATCCAAACACATTGAAGAAATGAACACCTTTAATAAGATAACTGTAAAAGAGAAAAGTATCATCTTTATCTCCTAAAATGAAAAGCAGGATATTAACCCAGCAAATAAACAAATGAAACAAACTTACGTCTGGGCCACTGTTTTCTAAGTCTCCTACTTTAGTTTGAATGCTATGGTATGCCTGAGCATACTGCTGATACCACTGCTGGACTGAATCCTACAAAAGGTAAAAGCATTATTATTTATTTTTCATAATTATTATTTTGCCAATTGTTTGACACCAAGTTTAGCTACCCCAATTTTTATAACTTCAGTGTTGTTTCATTTTAAGCAAAAAGCAATATTTAAATTACATTTCATATAAAACAATACATAATCAAACTGTAGCCACAAATTCTTTTTTCACCAAATGGTATCAAACTTCCAATATAACTTTCAAGTCTGCCAGGCTATTTGCAAGCCATTCTCTAGGGGCTTTGCTAACTAGAGTACTAGCTTCAATTTATAGTACAGTATAGTGGTTAAGATTAGAAATTGGGGGACCATGCTTTCTAGTCCTGCCTTGGTGTCTGCGGGCCAGTCTCTATCTCTCAGCCCAGAAAGGAAGCAATGGCAAATCACTTCTGAAAAATCTTGCCAAGAAAACTTCAGGGATTTATCCAAAAGGTCTCCAGGAACCAGACCCTACTGAATGGAAAACAAACAATTTTTCCACTAAGGAAAGAGTTTGCTTGATCTGTTTTTATGGTTAATGTTATGCCTTTTTTATCCTGTATTAAAATTGGTCCTTAATACAATGTTCTATTTGATTCATTATACCAGGTATTTCCTAAGCGGCAGGTTATGAGTTACTTTATAGACTCAGCAATTTGTGCTTTTTAATAATATCACATAATACAAATACCTGTTGTGTGTTTGAGAGGTGGTTTGGGAATCTTGGCTAGCTCATAGGTCAAAGGAGAAGGCTCTCCAACAAATTTAAAATATCCAGAATCTGAAATCAGTGGCCTAAGTCAGGGGTCAGCAACCTGTGGCTCTGGAGCCGCATGTGGCTCTTTTAACCATCTGCTGCAGCTCCCTGTCACTCAAAATATATGTCACAATTGCCAATGTGCAACACCTGCCGGCACACAATTTATTGAGATTTTCAACCTCCGGTAGGCCAACCATAGATAAATCCAAGAAAAGAAAAGTTTCAGAAGAAAATGGGATGTTTAATTCAACTACATATGCTACTTTTGTGGCCGCTCAAGAAATAGTCAGGCATGGGAAGGAATTTGTGGCTCTCTGTGTTTTCTTTTCTGTGGGAAATGGGTCCAAATGGCTCTTTGAGTGTTTAAGGTTGCAGACCCCTGGCCTAGGTCAAATAAGAGTGTGCCTTCCCTGGGTTTCTCTTGGGATTAGAAGATAATTTCAAATATCATCCCACCAAATCAGTTCCTTTTACCAATGCATGCCATAGCTATATTACACATCAGTGACAGAAAATTGTAGAAGCAATGATGATTGTAGCTGTAGAGCTGATTCCAGGGGTGCTAATAGCAGTACCACCCCACTTGAAGACCATCTGCCTCTTTGTGCTTCTAAATCATACAAAAGAGTTTCTTATAGCTGTTGGCAATGGGATTTCGAATCTGTATAAATTACCTGCACACTTTGTTTCTTCTTCTATACAACCTATTGTGCTGTTAAATTAACAGCTAATAGCTCTTGACAAGTAAAAGAAATAGGCACACTATACCAAGTATGACCTCCAATTTTCAGGTCATTTCATTTCTTATTCGCATGAATTCACTATCAGCATTCTTTTGAAACTTAGTACCATATGGTTACAGTATGTTTTTTCCCCAGGACAACAATATCACTATTTATTTGTATTCCAGTCCTTAGCACTGGAAATCTGACTTGTTCCGCAAATCTTGCTGATTGATGGTTCTCAATTATCATCAGTCTGGAGAACTAATGCTAGTCTTCATAAGAAGAGTGCATTGTTCCCAGCTGCAGTGGCATTATATATCTCTCACATACCTGTGTGTAATCGCTGTATTGTCGTGAATAGTTAAAAGAGTTTTCCACTGCATGCTGTGATATGTTTCCCTGAGCATTTACACTGTTGATTGAGTTACTTGCAGCTACAGATTGTGGCTTAGTATTATTAGCTTTGTTGGGGACTGCTCCTTAAAAGAAGAAATTACAAATTTATTAATAATTATAACAAGGTATAAGTAGTTTTAAACCTTCCTCCAAAGGCCCTTAGAGTGGTACACAATTTCTATATGTACAAAGTACAATATTAAACAAATTCATAGAACTATTCTTTTAAAAACAAAATAAAATAAGGCACTATTTAGCATACAGTGATGCTTTGGTATTTGGCTGCTTCAAAACTTGTCAAATTGGGTTTCAGATGCATTTTGAAACAAAAGTGTTGCCCCAGTATTCATTGTTTGTTAGGTGTGATTAGAAAAGAGGGACAACTGTGGAGAATGGACAGGAAGTCAGCCATGCCGGGAAAGTTGCTGCAAAAGGAAGAGGGTGATAGTGCAAGAGAGGGAGGACAGGAAGTCGGCTATGCTGGAAAGGTTGCTGACCTAGGAAAAGGAACAGACAGGAAGTGAACAAAGGGTCACATGGTCAATCACGTGGTTTGTTTGGCACACGTGATTTTTAGTATTCATTGAGCCTTCTGGAACCAATTAACAATGAGTATCGAGTAAATTACCACTGTAATTTAAAGGACTTAATCTTAGCTGCACTCTCTCAGCCCTATTCTGGGAATTGTAAAACAGACATCTGCCAACCTATACTGGACATATATGGTAGATTGTGATCCATGCTCTTCAATAAGGCACCATCTTAATGAGCCATGGTGGCGCAGTGCTTAAGAGTATAGTACTGCAGGCTACTTCTGCTGACTGCAGTTGGGCAGTTCAAATCTCACCAGGCTCAAGGTTGACTCAGCCTTCCATCCTTCCGAGGTGGGTAAAATGAGGATCCAGATTGTTGGGGGCAATGTGCTGACTCTGTAAACCACTTAGAGAGGGCTGTAAAGCACCATGAAGCGGAATATAAGTCTAAGTGCTATTGCTATTGCTATTGCTATTGCTATCGCTATCCTGTAGTGGATTGTCTGATAATCAGCAGCAGCAGAAACAACAGCAGATTTTTTTATTGTAAACTCTTCTTAAAGGCAACTTCCAGATTTAAATTATATCAAACAATATAACTATATTATCTGCAAGTATCTTTAGCCCCTCCCTGCTTACCTGAAAGACACACAGAAGGCAGAACACTTGCCAAGTTCAAGTAGGGATTTGTGCTGAGGTGTATTTCCTTAGGAGGTTCTCCAAGTAGAGAGGTTTGATTTTTGGAACAACTCTATAAAATAGATATATTTCATCACATAACTGCAGCTGAAGTACAAAGTGATTTTCCATTAGAAAACTTCTCACGTCAATAACTAGAAGTATCATTACAATTTTTAACTCTTATTTATTTATGTATAAATGTATCCACTCTTTTTAAAGGACAAGACAATAATTACCACTCCAGACCAGTGGTGAGTTGCCCCCGGTTTGGACCGGTTCTACAGAACTGGTAGTAAAACTGGCAGGAGGCTCCGCCCACTGACCTGAACGTTATCAAAAGCATGCACAGAAGAGCACGTGCGTGAACAGAAAGAGAGCGCTCGTGCAGACACGATGCAAACCGGTAGTAAAGGTAAGTAGAACCCACCCCTGCTCCAGACACACACAAAAACCTTATCTGTGCTATAAATTTCTTATATGTACTGTTCAATCTCTTGCTTATGTATCTAAGATAGAAATAAAAGACAAACAAAAGTAAAGCATATATAGAAAAACCATGACACTCTTTTGGCTATTCTCACATATAATATAATGCCTGTTGGATTGTTGTGATTTTTCCCCCCCCAAGACTTCATCAAACTTTAAAAGATTGAAAGCCAGAAGAGCAAACACTCTTTCAAGCTAAATTGTTGGTATGCAACAGTTAACGAATGTCTCTTCCTTTTAGACAACAAAAATGTAGCATTCTTTTCTGTTCTACTGAATAGCAGGCTGGATATTTTCAACTGAAGGAAACTAATCTAGGAGCCAATATGGAATATAATCCTTCCTTCTTAAAGGCAGAACGAATGACTATATAATCATCTTTACTTTAAACAACCTGAAACCAGACTGGTAAAACCAGATTAGCCAGTTAACCTATAAGCTGAGAGACAAGTCTTTGTCCACCAAACTACTAAAAGGAAAACAGGGAAGTATATTAACTATACTCTCTTCTGAGCTATATCAAAGCAATGTCTATATGTACAGTAAAGGGAGATAACACAAATTTGATATGGCACTAAGGTTAAGTCATGTCACATAAAAAAAGCAGAACAGGAAAGAGGAAATGGAAGCTGCCTGAAACAGTTTACATTATAAAAACTGTGAAATTATGATAATGAAAAGTATTAAAAAGCTTGCTAAGTAAAATAAGATAGGAAAAATTGATATAACGGAATAATTGGTGATTGATTGTAATTTGTTTGATTGATTTTCACCCAGAGCCATTGATATCTGGGCAGATTAATAAATTACTATGTTCACAACATGGAGTCACAGCTGCTAGTTCTTTTTTTTTTTTAATTGAAAAAGTTTTACAAAATTTTTCCCCCCTTTCCTCCCTCCCCCCCCTTTCCCCCTCCCTTCCCAGCCCCCCCTCCCCCCCCCGACTTCCCGGAACAAACACAAGGTATAGTAAAAATAAAGCAAACATATACTAAAAAATTTTCCTTCCTAACTAAATTATAATCCTTCAATTCTCATCAATTCCTAACCTCCCCCAAAACAATCAAAAATAATACATCCTAATGATTCAAAGGCAGTCTGATAACTCTTAGTCTGATATCTGCTTTGAATATAGTCAATCCATTTTTTCCATTCACTTAAATATCTTTCTTGCGTATTGTCTTTCAAAAAGGCTGAGATTTTTGCCATCTCAGCCAAATTGGCAACTTTCAATATCCATTCTCCTATTGTAGGTATTTCTTTTTTCTTCCAATACTGTCCTATTAGTAAACTTGCCGCTGTTATTAAATTTAAAATCAACTTAGTCTCAATTACTGTACAGTCCGTGATAATTCCCAGCAAAAAAATTTGCGGCAGGAACTCAGCTGCTAGTTCTTTAATTGGGGTGGCTCTTCATATGCATCAAGTTCTTCCCAATAATAATTTTTTTTTTAATAAAAAGTTTTATTTTTACAATCATATCAAATAATTCATCCAATGTACAGTTATATACAATTAGTCGGGCTTGCCCAGTCACCACCCCCCTTTTTAACACTCTTCCCTCTTCTACCTTCTTTTACTTTCCAAACCTTCCTCTCCTTCTCTTATCTACATCCGCTCCTCCCTCCACCCTACACCTTCCTTCTCCCTCTACTATCCCTCTTCCTTCCTCTTCTCCTCTTTCCTACCTCCTACTCTCTCTTTTCTCCCTCCTCACCGTTCTAAAATGGTAACTATGCAGACCCGACCCTACATTAATTATATTTCTTCAATAATCCCTGTACATTAACCATCACTCCATCTCTACCAAACCCCCAATTCCCTCCCCTTACCCCCACCCCCACCCCGACTTCCCAGAACAAAATGCAGGGTATCAAAACTAACAATCATAATCCAAAATAATTCCTAAATTATAATCTCTAGTCACACCACACTTAGTCACACTCTCAATTCCCCTCTCCTTCAAAAATATATCTAATACAAAATATTTCCTAAATTTACTCATATGCTATTCGATATTTTTTTATCTGATACTTATTTTAAATATAATCAATCCACATTTTCCATTCTAAAATATATTTTTCTAGTGTATAGTCTTTCAAGTAAGCGGAGATTTTGTCATCTCTGCCAGATTTGATACTTTGAGTGTCCATTCTTCGATTGTAGGTAATTCTTCTTTCTTCCAATACTGAGCAATCAAAAGTCTTGCGACTGTTATTAAGTTCAAAATCAATTTAGTCTCTATAGCTGTATAGTCCATAATTATTCCTAGTAGAAAGAACTGCGGAGTAAACTTAATCTTCTTTTTCAAAATATTCTGCATGATCCACCATACTTTAATCCAAAATGCTTTAACTTTTTTACAAGTCCACCATATATGGTAATAAGTAGCATCTTCACAATCGCATCTCCAACATTTAGCAAGATCTAATATGTGTTTCTTGTAAACAGGTAATGTCATTTTTAAATTGTTTCAAATAATGAAATACTTTCCTTCTCTTCTGCGGTGAATTCAGGCCATTAACATTCCAAGATAATAGTTTAATTGCCATTATCGGCCAAAGGAAACTTTTGGAACACCAGCCGCAGATCACATTTTACTTTAGGCCTTGCTCCTCCCACTGTTTCCGTTGTAGTAGTTGCCAGTTGTTGTTGTGCCTTCATCTCTTGTTCCTTGCGTTTAGCAGCAGCTCTTGTCAGCCTTTGTTCTTTTGAATCTAAACCCGTCGTAGGTATTTCCAACACTTGTAATAAATCTTCTTCCATCACAATCTGTTCTTGTACCTGCTTCACTTCTCTTCCTTCACTTCAGCCTCCTTCTTCTAGCTTCCAATGGGGGAAGACTTCCAACTTTTAATACCTCAACATAAAATTCTCTTGCTTTTCCAACCGTATTGAAACGATGTACTTTCCCTGCATAATATACTATTATACCAGTTGGAATATCCCATCTATATTCAATCTGATGTTTTTTAAGTTCATTCACCAGGAAGGCAAATTCCTTCCTAGCCCTTAACATTTTTGGTGGAATTTCCTTTAATATCAAAATATCTTGACCAGCAATCTGAATCTTCTCCCCCTTATATGAAGCTTGCAAAATCTGATTTCTCACTGTTCTGTTTGTAAAATAAATAACAACATCCCTTGGCAACTTTTTTGCCTTGCTATCCAAGAATTCACACGATATATTTTATCAATTTGATAAGCCACATCTGCTGGACGAGCTGCTAATATCTCAGCAAATACTTCAGAAAAATTTCCTTAAATTCTCTTCCTTATTTTCTTTCAAACCTCGAATTCTAAGAGAAAATTCCATATTTCTATATTGTATCAAAACTATTTCATCCTCTGTTTTTCCATTTTACTTTGAAATTCATCCATTTTATTTTCTAATTTTAAATTATGTTGCTTAATTTCTGCAACCTCCTCTTCTAATAAAATCACATTCATTGCCAAACTTTGTACTGCCATTACAAATCCTTCTTTAACTTCTTTATTTCCCACTTGAATTTCTGATATCTGCTCTTTCATTTCAGACATCTCATCAGTTATTACTTTAAATTTTTCTTCTATAAAGCCTTTTAAGTTCTCTTGTAACGCCTCTAAATTCAATGTTCTAGTCTCTGCTGTATGAGCTGGAGAGGCACCAGCTGATAAAGTTCCAGAGCTCTTTGTTACAGTAGACTTTAATTGTTTGGCTGCCATCTTCTATAAAATTATTTATTTATTTATTTCCAACTTAATATTCACTTTAAATCTTCTTAACCTCTAAGAAACACAGTCTTTTAAAGCAGTATTTAAAAATCTCCCCTAGATTCTATCAGCAGGCAGCAAAGAGTTAAAGAGTATAAGCAGCAAGTAACATGCAAATTACCAACTGCAGACGGCAAACGCTGAAAGTATCGCTTTCGCTTTCCACTCGTTAACTTGTTAACAATTCGCCTCCATTTTTTTACTGTTTTCAAGCTTGTTACAAAGTATCGGGGAATCGGCTTGGCTACTTGCATAAAGTTCTCCCACTTTCGTTCTGTCCGGTATAATCCTTTATTGTCCAAAATAAATCTCGGCGTTTGGTCGTGGTGATTGGTTCCGCCAAAGCAGAAGAATCCTCGGATCTGGAGCACTTCGGGTTACTGGAGGGAACTTAACCCTTCAAACCCCTTTTTTCTCAGGGGCTTTAGGGAAATTCAACCTCTGCCCTCAGCTCACCACCTTCTCCTTCTCCGGAAGAGGGGGTTTTCCGAACCGCTGGACAGCAGATTTAAGCTGTCCTAGCGATTCCACATAATCCAGAGGTTGGTGATCGTAAAGATCACCGCCATCACCTACGGTGCCAAACCGGAAGTCCTTCCCAATAATAATTTAATAATAAATTATGTGTGGGTAATTTACAGTTAGATTTAGAGTCTAAGACTGTTTAAAACTTAACAATTCAAGTCCTAATCAAGGGCCTAAGAATTATTAAGGTAGCATCTAAGAATATAGCCAGTTTGAAGCAAGGTGAGGGTTTTTTTAAGAAAATTGGGGTGTTCAGGTCTGATAAATTCAGTATTTCCAGATATTGAGGAAGTCTATGGTTCATCGCATAGTCAGATGTTTAGACTGAAATTGGCATTTTTATCTATCTGTTGAGTTCATTGCAGGATAGGGAGATATTGTGAGATGGTGCTGATATTATTTGTGCAGGATATAAACCAAATAAAGTTGCCTTTTGTAATTGACTGATGGTAGTTCTGTCAATGTTGATGCTGTTCAAGTAGTGCTCCAGATGTTTTGGAGATTGTATCCAAGGCACCGGTTTCTATTGGTACTAACCTAAAAGATTCCATAATAGCCAGAAGATTGTCATGTTTCAGAATTGGCCCCAAACTGCTAAACCGAGGGATCTCGGGTGCTCTCTAAACTTGCATGGTTTTTTGCTGACGTTTCGCTACCCAAACTAGGTTAACATCATCAGTGCTAGTAAAGGAGTGCTCTTTGCTGTCAGTTTATATTCTGGTATCTTGCCTGTCTGTTTGGGCGGTCTTAGAGATTCTTTGGTTGGGCTGTTTACTGATGGCTCTTTGGCAGCTTCTTGATTGGGGTATTGCTTACTTGATTGTTGGCCTGAAGTTAACTTTGGAGTTAATCTATGCTGATTTGGGTGCTGATTTCAGGTGGAAGGGTGCTAGAGTCTTTTTCTCTCTTGGGCTGGTTGATTGTCTCTTTTGCATAGTCTATAGTATAGATGTTGTTAATGTCTATTTAATAATATTAATAAATTCCAGATTAGCATCAAACATTATGTGAACAGGAGAAAAACTAGTTTTAGGAAGGAAGAGGGAATTGTGCACTTACTTATCCATTCAGAATAGATTCCCTCCTACCAGGTTGGGCAGAGTATACTTAGGAAATTTGAGATGTATGAAATGAGAGAGATTCCGGTTACTTAGGCTAAAAAGGCAGAAACTGCAATTGAAAATATTAATTTAGAAGTAGTATCTATTCCACTCAAAAGGCATATTATTACCCTATTTATAGAAAATTGTATAGATGAATATAATAAATATTATGTTTGTGTGTAGAAAACATAAGAGAGAAGGAAAAAAGGAATACATAGCTATTAGTATGAAACAAAAGAAAAACCACATTTTAAAAGTGTGTATTTTTGAATGAATATTCTCTAAATCAGGGGTGTCAAACTTGCAGCCCATGGGCAGGATGCATCTCACCCTGGCCACGCCCACCCCCAGTTTAGTGAAGGGGGAAAAAGTTGTGATATGTCACGTGACAATGACGCGATAACCGCCTATCATCCTTGTCCTAAATTGATGAAAACCATGAGTGCCTTTTTTATCTCAGAAAATGAAGACAGAAGCAGAATCAAAAGTTTCACAGGTCTGTTTACAATTTTGTCAGTGAAATATAGACATATTATTTAGCAGTTACCTTGCAAATCACATACATGCAAAATATGTATATAATTTTAAAAAATGGTGAACCATGGTTTAAAATATATTTCCAAGCCCTACATTTTTTTTATTATATCAGTTTAAAGATAAACGCAAAGGTTATTTCTAGATTATAAATATAATCTTAAATCAATCCTGCCATAAATAAAACTGTTCAGATTTCAAATTTTGGTTTAAGAGGGAACTCTCCTTCAGATCAACTGCATTAAACTTTGTTGCATTAGGTGTCATGCTAGGTCATGGTTTATTTCACTAAGGTAGATTGAGTAAAGTTTTTTCAATTGCATCCAAGACATATGGTTTGCAAACCATAATCCTATTATGGTTTAGTATGATAGGCAAATTTCATCTTCCTAATATTTAACTATACTTAATGCAAATAGAGCAATTAATTGCAAATGACAGGAAACACTTTTCATTACATTTCTACATTTTAATAAGAGCCATTAGTCTTTCACTGTAATTTAGAAATAATGATCTGTTTGAAAATGCTTTTTGCAATTAAGATTTGAATGCTGATAAAACAATTGTAAAACGTCTCACTGGCTCAACGCTAATGAATGTAAATGTACAAGACCGAAAGAGAAAAAAAAAAGACTGAATCCAGTTTCTTACACCAATGCTTGAGTCAGTATTCTTTGGCTGGCTCTGTTGCTGGAGTTGTCCTCCCTGAAGGCCTCCTGCAGCAACATTTGTTAAGCTCTGTAGATATGCTTGAGATGCAGAGCCGGTGCCTTCTGTCAGTCCCAGTGAAGATGGCAACTTCTCTTGGGTGTTAGTTTGCCTTGGGACAGCTTGTCCAGTTACATGCTGGTTTGGGAAGAATGGCAGTAAGCCCATCCCTGCTGCCACTGCCGTTGGAGCTGGAGTCTGATGAGATACTGTAGAATCAGCGTTAAATAGAAAAAAAACCGTTACAGAACAGAACACTGGTTAACTAGATGGAAAGCACTAAGGTTCACATTGATATTTGCAACAAATTATTGAAATATACTTACTTACTACATACTGTAGAAGCCTATTGAATATATGTGCACACCATATTGTTCACCTTTTATACACCAATTTTTGAAGAAAATTCTGCTTGTGATTTGCCTTAAGAATGGAATGCTAGATGACATAATTATTTTGATTCTATTCTATTTAGATGTTATTTTTCTATGTCCAAAACAACCAATGCGTCAGGCCTGGACACCATACTAGGCTGTAGGTTTCCAGACACTGCCACATTTCTCCCCTGAGGGGAAGAAGGGGGGTTGATGGGTATGGTAACATTCTTCAAGCGGTCAAGGTCGGATTGTGTTCGCATCTGCAGAAGGAGTGGCAAGAAGAGGTTTCGAATAAAGTGGAAGAACGTTGGACCATGTGACCGGCAAAGGGGTTGGGGGGGTGGGACTCTTGGGGTTTGTATAACTGGGAAAAGAATCCGGAAGTTTCAGTTTTGGAATTTCACTCATCGTGTGCCAGTTTCCTTATGCTAGTAAAGAACTTTGAAAGACAATGGCTTCAGAGTTTTTTTCATGCAGAAGAGGTTTTTCTGGAACCTTGACACAATGTTGATCTCTTTGAGATGTACAATAATATTTAGTTTGACTAAACTAAACTAATCTAGTTTATTTTAGTCACTAATTAATAAATGACATCCATATACCATCTGTTTCTTGAAATACTGTTAATGATAACTATATTTTAAAGAATACTATAATAGTTTTAAACTTCTGTTATCTCTGAAAGGAAAAATATAAAATAAAAGGATTTTATTTTAAGTCTAAAATTTCTGCAGCAGGTTGCAACACTAAGGGAGACTTATCTGACAGAAAGTCTACTAAACACATCGCAACTTTTAAATAAATAAGAACGAGAGGGCACAATATAGTGTGTAAATGTAGTGCACACAATATAAAATTTATTTTATTTTTTGTATTATGTTTTAATGATTTAAAACGTTTTTATGATTGTTCACCACCCAGAATCACTGGTTTGAGATGGGTGGCTATACAAATTGAATAAATGTATAAAGTATAAACTTAGAACCACTGTTTCTGCCACTAGGCAAAAATAATTAACTCATATATCTGGCTATTAAAATATTTAATATTGAATTATGCCCCCAAAATTGGGTCACTAAAATTATCACATGACCATCGAGTGCTGTGACAGTTGTAAATATGAGCAATTTTTAAAATAATGTTTTAACTTTAAATGGTTACTAAATAAGGCTGTCAGTAAGCAAGAACTACCTATATTTTCAAAATGAATTTCTGCTGCTATAACAGGAAACAAAATGTCACTTGCATGGTTCTCCTTGACTCCCCATGTCCGTGGCCACTTGTGGTAAAGGCCCCATTCCTAACATTGTTTGAAGCAACATAGCTGGAGGCTCTCCAAGCAAACTTGGTTTCTACAAAGAAAAAAGACTATAGATTACTTTTTAAAATGTATTTGATTAAAATTATTCCAAGGATTTCCAATGCACACACTTTGTTTTACCATATTAGCTGATACAGAAGACAAAAAAAAGGAAATACTACTATTGCTACTATTATTGGCAACAAAAATATGAATTAGAAGATACTTTCATTCTTCATTTTAGCCAGGAGTTTGGCCTAAATTGTAAGTACAAGATTATTTAACTCACACTATTAGGTTGTATATTCTCAATCTTTGATAGTGGTGCCATATGTAGATGTGATAAATTTTGCAGCAACAAATTTGATGCATTTCCAAAAACAGGACCCTGTAAGATTGAAAGGAATTATGTATGAGTTACATACATATGAAACAAATACTATTCCAAACAAGAGAAAGAGATAAAGATAAAACTTCATTTCATATATTTCGCCAACTATATGATTCAATCTTCAAAATTCAGAATTCCTTTCAACAATAAAGATGTATCACGTATTTGTGAAAGGACTACTGATGTAGGTCACTACATATCTCTTTGGGATAGCTACTAAATTCTCCTTCTGAGAACTAGTACACGTACCCCTTTTTTTCATTTTACTCTTCTAAAAGATGGTAAAATGTAGGAGCCATAGTGGCACAGTGGTTGGAATGCAGTATGGCAGGCTAATTCTGCCAACTGCCAGCGGTTTGATCCTGACTGGCTCAAGGTTGACTCAGCCTTCCACCCTTCCAAGGTCAGTAAAAATGAGGACCAGATTGCTGGGGGCAATATGCTGACTCTGCTTAGAGTGGGCTGTAAAGCACTGTGAAACGGTATATAAGTCTAAGTGCTATTGCTAAAATATGTAACCTATAAGTGAAGTTTTTTAAAAAATGTATACACATTCCTCTTAATGGAAACAATCACATTATGGCTGTTTTAGTTTTCCAGTACAAATTTGGTTATTTTCCAATTTTAGGAAGAAGTAACTGCAGGGATGCAGTGGCTCAGTGAATAAGACGCGAGCTTGTCCATCAGAAAGATTGGCAGTTTGAATCCCTAGCGCCGCCTAACGGAGTGAGCTCCTGTTACTTGTCCTAGCAGTTCGAAAACACGTAAAAAATGCAAGTAGAAAAATATGGACCACCTTTGGTGGGAAGGTAACAGCATTCTGTGCGCCTTCGGCATTTAGTCATGCCAGCCATATGACCACCGAATTGTCATCAGAGAGCGCTGATGCTTTGGCTTAGAAATGGAGATGAACACACACCCCCTAGAGTTGGGAACAACTAGCACGTATGTACGAGGGGAACCTTTACTTTTTTTAATATTACAGATGTGCCTTCCTGTTTCAAGGATGGATATAAATGTAAATAACTGAAAATTAAAACTAATTGTTTTTCAACAGGTGGCAGCAACTGACTGACCTTGTCCAGGATAAGAAGTTAAATAGGGTTAGTCCTAGTTTTTATTTAGATGGCAGACTATTTACTAATACCGGGTCTGTAAGCTAGATTGGACAGTTGAAAAAATAAACCAGAAAGTGGCCATACAAACCACTTCTGTATTACAGGTAGTCCTTGACTTACAACCATTCATTTAGTGACCATTCAGTGTTACAATGGACCAAAAAAAGTGATGTACCACCGTTTTTCACACTTATGACTGTTGCAGCATCCCCATGGTTATGTAATCACACGATTTTGCAGGTATTTATGACAGTTGCATTGTTTCTAACAAGCAAAATCAATAGCTGAAACCAGATTCATTTAACAATTGTGTGATTCACTCCACACCAACAGTGATGCACTTAACAACTGTGGCAAAAAAATTATGAGTGAGGCACAACTCACTTAACAACAGCCTTGCTTCATAATGGAAATTTTCGGCTCAATTGTGATTGTAAGTCAAAGTTCACCTGTGTTGCTAAGAAAACAGCAAGGGCCTAATTTGAGAGGAACCAGGTTCGCCTGGTTCGGCAGTTGCGCCCCTTCTTTGATCGGGATGCCTTGTGCACAGTCACTCATGCGCTCGTTACCTCTCGCTTGGATTATTGTAATGGTCTCTACATGGGGCTCCTCTTGAGGTGCACTCGGAGGCTTCAGTTAGTCCAGAATGCAGCTGCGCGGGTGATAGAGGGAGCTACGCGTAGCTCCCATGTAACACCGCTCCTGCGCAGACTGCACTGGCTACCTGTGGCCTTTCGAGTGCACTTTAAGGTTTTGGTTACTACCTTCAAAGCGCTCCATGGCTTAGGGCCTGGGTACTTACGGGACCGCCTGCTGTTACCGCATGCCTCCCACCGACCCGTACGCTCTCACAGAGAGGGACTTCTCAGGGTGCCGTCCGCCAAGCAATGTCGGCTGGCGGCCCCCAGGGGAAGGTCCTTCTCTGTGGGGGCTCCCACACTCTGGAACGAGCTTCCCCCGGGTTTACGCCAAATACCTGACCTTCGGACCTTCCGCCGCGAACTGAAGACACATCTTTTCATTCGCGCGGGGCTGGCTTAAATTTTATCAATTTTAAATTTTATCGATTTAAATTTTTTTAATTATTAATTTTAATGGGGTTTTCGTTTTATATATTTTAAAGTTTTTTAGGCCAATTATAAAATAAGTTTTTTAATTTGTATTTTAAATTGTATATTGTATTGTTTGTTTTTACTTTTGGCTGTACACCGCCCTGAGTCCTTCGGGAGAAGGGCGGTATAAAAATCGAATAAATAATAATAATAATAATAACTACTTTTTAAGATAGATACACTATCTATTCCCAAATATATGCAACTAAAGGAACAAAAGATACACATAATTTAAAATAATCAAAGAAATCCCCATTTTATGACATTTAGAATAGAACAGAATAGAATAACAGTATTGGAAGGGACCTTGGAGGTCTTCTAGTCCAACCCCCTGCTTAGGCAGAAAGCCTTAAACCATTTCAGACAAATGGTTGTCCAATCTCTTCTTAAAAACTTCCAGTGTTGGAGCATTCACAACTTCTGGAGTCAAGTTGTTCAACTGGTTAATTGTTTTAACTATCAGGAAATTTTTTCTTAGTTCTAGGTTGCTTCTCCCCTTGATTAGTTTCCATCCATTGCTTCTTGTCCTGCCCTCAGGTGCTTTGGAAAATAGCTTATTTCCCTTTTCTTTGTGACAATCCCTGAGATATTGGAACACTGCTATCATGCCACCCCAGTCCTTCTTTTCATTAAACTAGATATACTCAATCCCAGCAACCCTTCTTTATATGTTTTAGCCTCCAGTCCCCTAATCATCTTTGTTGCTCTTCTCTGCACTTTGTGTAGTGCAGAAAAGAAACCAGCACAACTTCTTATACGTCAGAGACTGCAACTTCCAACTAGTAGCCTCCTAGTAGCTTTCTCGTGCCATTACCAGAAGTGGCAGAACAAAAGCTTTTTGTTCTTTTCAATGGATTTAAGGTTTGATTACATGGGAAACATTTCATTTCCCATAGTCCTTTGAATCCCATTCTTTCCCCCACCCACACCTTTTTTTTGGAAATTTTTAATCCTCAAAAGATGATGCTAGAAGAAAACCACTTTGCTGTCAAAATTCAGCAAGACAAACTTTGGGGTAATACTATATGCAGTCTATGGGTAGCTCTCTTTGAGATGAAGGAAATATATCTTCTACATTATTAAGTAAGTACATTGTGTACTATGTTACTATGTAATCTTGAAAATATGTTTATTAGTTTGTTTTGTTTGTATGTACCTGTATCCCACCTTTATTATTTTTACAAATAA
The DNA here is from genome assembly GCF_028640845.1 of Ahaetulla prasina. Classification (NCBI taxonomy): domain Eukaryota; kingdom Metazoa; phylum Chordata; class Lepidosauria; order Squamata; family Colubridae; genus Ahaetulla; species Ahaetulla prasina. The sequence goes on from NC_080541.1 coordinate 162,456,611, forward strand.
CGTAAAGCAGCCAACATATCCAACACACCTTTTTCCTCCTATTTTCTCCACGATAACAACCTTGTGAGGTGAGTTGGGCTGAGAAACTGGCCCAAAGACACCCAGCTGCTTTCATGGCTAAGGCAGGACTAGAATTTACACCCTCCCAATGCCTACCCTGGCACCTTAATCACTAGACCAAACTGGGTCTAGTTATTTATTATTCTACATCTTGGTTAATAACGATTAAGAAAATAGATGTTATCCACTACTGTATTAATTGATGATTCATTCCAAAGAAGAGTGAAAAAATAAGTCTGATGTTTGAGATTGGTAAAGGGTTTGATTCCAATACCATCTGAAAGGGCAGCAGGTTTCCCATGCATAGTTGAAACACACTTTAAAACAAAGTAACACTGTGGCAAAGCACTTATTTGGCCAATTATGGGGAGTCACCGAGTTCCAAAGATATCTGAGTAACAGGTTTTTCAGTATTCAAGTATAAAAATAAAGACTTTCTCTGAAGGTATCACAAGAGTGATATGAAAAAAATATATAACCATAATAGCTAACTTCATATTTTTAGATCTTTTTAACATCAGAAATCTTCCTTTCTACTGTTCTACTGCAAAATTAAAAAAAAGGTTATTTGTGGTATAAGGCATGTCAAATAGAATAGAATAGAATAGAATAGAATAGAATAGAATAGAATAGAATAGAATAGAATTGAATTGAATTGAATTTATTAGCCAAGTGTAAGGTGCTGAAATAATAACCTTAGCAGTATGATTTCTGTTATGTACAGTGTTTTTTTCCTTCAAGCTAGAAAGAGCACAAACAGAACACAGAGATAACTCAATAATTCACTTTAGTTTATAACAACTTCTCATGTATTTCTTGTATTTGTTACTTTAATAAGAAAATCAAGATCATGTTTTGTCTCTTTGCTCTCTGGTGAGCAAACTCTAGAATTTAAATTTGAGAATACATAAAACCGATGTTTCAATTAAGAAGTCAAGATAAATACTGTAATAATTTAGCATTCCATACTGGAGCATCTAATTACCTCCTATTGTTATTATTATGATAATACACTAAAATTCTAACTCTTACCGGTATCATACATCTGCTTCACCAATATATATTAACTATAAACATACCTGATGAATTTTATTCAAATGCAAAAAGGCTGGACCGACTGATGGATTTACAAGATGAGGCACATTCATGGGAGCTCCTAGGACTATTTTAGGAAGAAAAAAAAAACCTGATTTATCATAAATATACTTATAATACCTATGCTAAGATAATGTATGAATAGCTAAACATTATTTTAAAGGTCTTATCTTTTGCAATAATTCTGTATAATCAGACATGTAAATAACTGAGCTTTAGCAGAGTTGCTTAAGTCTGTTTTTGTCTAAGATGACTGACTGGCAGACATTATAATTTCTCTTAGGTGACATAGAAACAATCCTCACTGCATCTATGGCAGTGCAATAATGCTGAAATAATGTACACAGTTTTATAGGGAACTTTGGTATAATTTAGGTTTGGCTTTTGCCAGGAAGATAAGGCATCACCTTTTCCTATATTCCAAAATCTTCAAGGATACACATATTAAAAGGTGGAGAGATGGATCTAATTATGCACTATTTATTGCTTCCTTCCCTCCCCAAAGAAGCAAAAAAACTGAAACAAAAAAGTGAATTATGCAAGCTTTGCTAATATTTATAGCTTCAGCAACATATGTGATAATTTATCTTCTGTACCTATGTATCTAATTTCTAAGGCCTGACTGACAGCATTATTTTTAATTTTCAAACTTTGTAAAAGTGTATTATTTCCATATAGTTTCTTATTCCAATACAGGAACAACTCAGAGCTTCACACAGCTTTAGTAGGATGCCTATGAGACAAAGGATGTTCACTACTTTTTTAGAGCAAAAAAACAGGGCTCCGGTCTTCCTATATTTTATCTGGTCCCCTGTAAATCTTTCAATATCATTTGAGATAAGTTCAGGTTTTCCACACTCAATCTGTGGGAACTTCAAGTTATTTGAGATCAATGCTAAATATATACATTTTTTAAAAAAGTGGAAAAAGAGAAAAGGTATATAATTGCTCTGGTTCCTTCCCACCCAACCCTGTTGTTTTATGAAATTAATGTACAATGGAAATTCTAAATTATTTCAGAGTACATATTATCAAACCTTACCAAGTTTATTAGCACATCCATGCATCTGATGCCGTAACAACATCTGCAACATGGCTGGAGTATTTAAGCTTTTCATGATTTGCACAGCATTTGGTTCTGGAAGTAACCCTTTTCGATTGTTTTTCATCTTGAACAAAGGAGACATTAAAAAGAAACTGAGTTTCACAATAAAAGGATATTAATCTCTATTCATTTCAAATGGTTTCACTGTGTATGAACAGCATAAAAATAGCAATGGAAAAATCCAAAATCAGCAGTGGCAAAAAAACAACAACCTTAGGATAGATGAAACTTTATAGAATCATCAAAGCTTTTAAGTTTCAACATTTCATTACACATACAGGTTTGGGAGGAAGGGGAAGAAGTAATACTGACATGGCTAATTGCAGAACCACTCTCTATTTGCAAAGTCCTAGAGAAAGGGAAGATCCCAGCAGACTAGAGAAGGAATTATTTTCAGAAAGGGGAAGAAACAGAACCTGGACCTGGGAGCTTAACATTGGCATTTATTAAAAAAGACTAAGTTGATCTCCTTAGATTGGTTCAGGGAAATGCTCTGGATATAATATATCTTGACTTTAGCAAGGTTTTTCACAAAGTGTTTCATAAGATCCTTACCAACAAAATGGACCAATATGGGTCTGACAAATCAGTGATTAGATGGATCCACAATTGGCTCAATGATTGTAGTCAAATTGATAGTTATAAATAGCACATCTACCTGGAGAACATCTTCAATTGGGGTTTCAAAAGACTCTGACCTGGGCCCAGCATTGTTTGATGTTTTTCATAAATGATATGGATGAGAGAGTTGAAAGAATGCTTACCAAATTTGCAGATGGTGCAAAGCTAGGATTGGCTAATGCTTGTCAGAAGAGAGAAAGGATTAAAAAAATACAGGCTAGAACAGTAGAAAAAAACAAATAACAATGGCATTTAACAGGGAGAAATTTAAAGTCATGCCATTAGTAAGAAATATACACAATACATGTGAGAATGACTTAGACATATAGAGGTTCACGAGATCAACATGTCTCAACTGTGTAATGTAGCTGCAAAGAAGGCCAACACATCTTGAAGGGCATTAAGAAGAGCAAAGGGTCCAGATTGCAGGAAGTAATTTTCCTGCTCTACTCTGCCTTAATCATGACACCAAATTGGATTTCATTTTTTTAAAATTAAATACCCATCTCACTATCTAAAGTGATTCTGCACAAAAATTTAATGAAGAAATAAAATAATATGGACAAAGTATAATGATAACTGCAGCTAAACCCAGACCAGAAAGGCAAATATTGTCAGGATATTCTGCCTTTCACTCAATTTGCAGGAGCAGTTCATAGATCAGACTCAGAAGAAACTGATAAAAGAAAATTGTTACGCATACACAGAGCAAATCTTACATTCACAGAGACCATCAAACAGAGAAATGTCACAAGTTTACATGGAAACAAAACCTGAATCCATTAACTTTGGGCTATACATAAATGTGTAATAGTCATATACAATTAATATAATAAATGTTCTGTGTTTGCTTTTACAGTACAAACTTTTTTACCATTCGTTGTGCTGCTATAAGTGTAGCAAGAGTACTGCGGCCAGGAGCTCCAGGAGCACAATAAGACACATGGACTCTTTTTTCGTTGATAGTCAAACCATCTGTGCTTTCCTGCACTTCCTCTGTTTGTTCTGCTGTCTCATACTCAATTACTGCAAAGCCACCAACAGAGCTGTCTTCATCCTGAGCAAGCTGGAAGAACATTTCACAACACCATGAAAAGAGGCCTGTCCTGTTTCAGCTGTTCCAAAAACCATTACATTATTCCAACTGTATAACCTGTATGACTTGGATGAGATAAACTAACATGCAGGTCATGCCTTGATTCAAAATTAATCTAACACACAAATATCTGCTGATATTCACCCCCAATAAATACTAAATATAATAAAATATAAATTAAAAACAATAGATACTGAATAACCTGAGCTATAATTTTTGTGTTTGTTGCACTTATGGAGCACGGAGAAACAGAATTAGGAACAACTTTGTAATCATGAGCATATATTTCCTTGAGATTTTATTCTTACTATGAAATACATACTGACTTTTAAACGTAATTGTATTGACACACTTTCTTATTTAAAAGCATGAAATGCAATTAAATTTTACTTGATTAGTTTTAATATCTATGTACGTTTTTGTGCAAATAGGTTTTGTTCATTTCTTTTGTAGGGGAGTAGAAATATCTCCCCAACAGTTATCAGAATCAAAACACTCTAATAATAAAATACGTTTGAATTCAGTAGGGAAGATAATTTATCTTGCCAGAGCACAATAAATCTATATAGAGCAAATGTTTTACTGGAGGTGGTGCCTGGATGCCCCACTGAGTGATCATGTCAAACTGCAATCTTTTAAAGATCAGCCTCAGTTGCATTTATTTTATGAACTTCGAAATGAACACAGATGACCAAGTACTTTAATATTTATGTTCTCATTTTTTTCTGGGCCTATAGACCATTCCACTCACAAATGACTTTGAGTTACATACATTCCAATTTATCGTAGGCAGGGGTGGGCTGCTACGGGTTCACCTGGGTTCAGGAGACTCCATAGCTAACGTTATGGCTGGTCCAGAGAACCTCCAAATCCCACCCTTGGCTGACCCCGCCCACCACGCCACTCCCACCCTGCACCTCCCCTCTCAGGAGTCTCCACGCGGCCCGTTTTGGATGCGAGGTAAGTGCAGGGCCCAGGCGGAGGCTTGGGGAGGGGGAAAAACGGGGCCCCCGGAAGTTCCGGAAGGGTGGAAATGGAACTGTTTCCAACCTCCGGATGGCCACTGGAGTCCGGGGGAGGCAGTTTTTGCTCTCCCAGAGGCTCAAGGAAAGCCCCCCCACCGTGGTGCAGGAGGCCGACACACCCACCCAGCAACCGGGCAGAGAACCCGTTGCTCAAATTTTTGAAGCCCACCCCGATCTTAGGCCATCATTCTCAAGATGGCAATGTGGACAGGACCTCCTTATGTGCTCACCATCCATTTCTTCTCTTCCCCTTCTCCACACTGGTTTGGAGATAGGTGAACAGGGAGTTTATCATTACAATTTAGGGATTTTTAGGAATCTGCACCCCAAAATAATGAGACAAATGCTTTTATTACTTTAAGGGAAGCACAGAAGGATACCTGACTGAAAATGATAAAAGCCTAAAATGATACCATTAAAACAAAGCCGGCTAATAAATACATACATATTGAGAAACTTAAACAAGTTAATCAAATCAGTCAGCCAAAAAGGAAACCTTCCGCAGCCAAAAAGCTCACAATTTTCAAACCTCCAAGGTCTAATGGAATAACCACATTTTAATGGCCTCTAGGAAAACCAACAGGAAACAGGCCATTCTGATATCTGGAAGGAGTTCTCTTCCACAGAAAGTGAGCAGCAATTGAGAAAGCTTGGTTCTATGAGCCCCTGGAGGTGTCATTTCTTGAATAAAGAGAATTGGAGAGACCCCACTCTACCTGATTTTATCAGTGGCAGATACTATTGGAGTAAACAGTCCCATAGATATTCTTATAGGGTTTATGGTTTGATAAGCAGCAGAATCCTATGACTGCCTGAATAATTAAGTGCCCAGCCTACTGGTTACAGCAGATAGCTGGAAGTGCAAAACAGAGTAACAGCAAATAAATAGCAGGTGCAGCTTTTTGGAAGAAAAAAAAAGACAGTGAAAACAAGTTAAATTCTGTGGGGTTATGTAGCCAGCTTCTGGGTAATCTATAACCGCAGTTGTTCCCTTTTCTGCCCACCCCCCAAGTAAAGTCAGCATGTGCTTGATAAGACACATGATGTTAAAAAAACTAGTATCCTTTTGAAACAGAGGGAAGACTCAGAATGCAAGAGCTACTCATACTTCTTGTTCTTTCTTAGATATAGAAATAAGGATATATATTTTTTCCTGGTCAAAGACTGATTTGCTATAAGGCTGCAACTGCATTTTCTGTTCTCCTGAGGTAAATCTCTTTCATCTCTTCTCTATGTCTAAGGCGTTCATACATATTTAATGAAAATATATTTTATATATTTCTCAAAGTGAAAAAAGAATAACATCTAGGAACATGGTTGGGAGTAAAACCCACATCATTTTTCCCTTTTCTGTAGCTTTCCCCGTTTCATATTCACCTCACTACTCCTTGCTGATGCTTTGGTTTTTTTCACTGGGCATCTGTTGGAAACAGTTAGAAATTCAGTCTGTCTCCCATCCCAATGTACAGGAAAGAGTGGAAATACCAAAGAAGCAAGGCATGCATATTTATTCTCCCACGTTCCTCTCCCTCCCTAGTCTTTGATGCTAAATATGCTCACTTTAGAGGTTCAATTCTTGAACAGCCCCATAATCTTCCACTTAAAAGAAAGTTTGATTGATCTAAGAAAGAACAACAGAAGACTAACCGAAAACTCTTTGAGGTTCATTTATAATAATAGAAAAAGCACAACAAAAAAGATCATAGTTGGTCTTTGAGAAATTGCTCATTATTGTCAGACAGCATGTGGACATCAGACTGTACTTTATCCTGTTATAATGGTTGTTTTGTAAAGTAAAGGTAAAGGTTTTCCCTATCTAGTCAGTTCTGACTCTAGGGAGTGGTGCTCATCTGTTTCTTAGCTGAGGGAGCCAGCATTGCCCGAAGATATTTCCGTGGTCATGTGGCCAGCATGACTATACACCGAGGCACTGTTAGTTACCTTCCTTTTGAAATTGAAAAATGTGAATGTTCTATTCACATTTGCATGCTTTCAAACTGCTGGGTGGGCAGGAGCTGGAACAAGTAACAGGAGCTCACCTGATTGCATGGTGCTTGGGTCTCGAACCCAGACTGTCAGCTTTCCAGCTGCAAAGCTCAGCATCTTTAACCACAGAGCGATCATTTGGGTGAAAATACATTTGCAACATGCATATAGACTTAATTACACTTAATTTTTCCTCATGGAAAATGCAAATCCTCTTTTGGATTTTTTTTCTGTTCCATTCTGTTTCCAAATAAAGTATGAATGGCATTGTTTTTATGTAATTAACTAATAAAGGCAGACATTGTTCAAAAGTGTGCTTCCCTCTCCTGTTTCAGTATTTAGCAAGAGAATTAAAACATCCTTAATTAAAACAGCCGGTGGGGGGGGGGAGAAATGAAAAGTGTCAGTATTGCAATCGGTACAAAAAATATGTACTGACATTGCCAGTCCATGATTGATAATGTCACAGCAATTTATTTATCCATCACTTTCAAAAGGTCTTAAAGAATCTTCATCCGCTCAACCCCCACAGGAAATATAGAGCTCGGCAATACTCATTTCATGCCAACTGAGAACTTTTCCCTTTTGATAAACAAGTAGCAGCTGTTCATTCTGTCCTATAAACTCTCTCTAGAACAATATAAAAACATAAATAGGTATAATCCACCTGTGCAAACCTTGTCAAAGTGGATCAAAGTTACTAGAAAACAATGGCAGCCACTAGGATTGTTCCAAAATAGATTCACAAGTAAAACATTACTGGGAAAAAAATGCAAAATATATCCTCAGATAATAACATTCTGCCACAGAACAAAACACTAACTATAAACAAAATCAGAATAACGTTTAGAAAAACAACAACTGTGAAATAACACAGCCTGCAGCTGAAAGGACAGTTACGATAAATATCTTTGCAACATGCCAGAAGAAGAGCAAAGACAGCTGGATCACATGTAAGTCTATCTAGTCCAATATTTTGTTCCCACGGTTGCCAAGTAGATGTCTCTGGAAAGAACACAAGCAGAACATGAGTGCAGGGACATCTTTCTACACCTTTCCCCAACAATTGGCACCAAGATGTACATAGCCTCCATTTATGGAAGGCAAGATACAGACATTAAAACTAGCAACTATCAGTATCTTATCTTCCATGAATATTTCTATCACTATGCTTTGTAATTGTAAATAGATATGATAACCTTTATTGTCATTTTTTTCTGTGGGTCCCGGGCACACATTAAAAATGAAATTCTGTTGCCTGCTCTCAAAAATGTACACATACATAACACACATATAGCTATGCTATATACCTACATTTGTATATACCTACACCCTTACATATAAATACATATAAATATTAATTACTGTCCACCTTGAATACATAGCGGAAAGAGGAAGTTTGAGAGTTCACAGGGTTGATTCTGTATGGAACAAAATCGTGACTGAAGCTGGATGTTCTGCGTTGGATACCACAAAGTTTTTTCCCAGAGGGTAGCAAGGAATGTCACTATTTCTAACTTATCCTGATTAAGATGCACTTCTCCATATTTATCCTGAATTTCCTAGGTTTCAGTGAAGCATTCAGTTTCTTTGGACAGCACTCGTTTATTCTATGGTATGATTAAGTTCCTTGTTCTTTTATCTCCAAAGGGCCCTTAATTTCATGTTTTCGGTTGTAGTCTAGTCTTGATTCCTTATGCTTAACATTTAGCCTCCTTCTGCATTAGATTGTGTTTTTGAAGAAAAGTTTCTGAGTCATGGTAATGGAACACTATGTGGTATTGCAAGTGGTTATACAGTAAATAGCATTGCTTTTTCTGGTAAATCAAAGCCAGGTCACATCCAACCTGTTTATAAATGGGAGTTTGGTTTGTTACTTCACCTGTTAACCCTTAATATTGAACTGCAATTAATAGAACAACATTTATATCTCTTCAATTCCAATTGTTTGTCCCTAACTATAGAATTTATGAACAAAATAAATACCACTAGCTCAGTGGTGAAATCTAATTTTTTTTACTACCGGTTCTGTGGGCGTGGCTTGGTGGGTGTGGTGTGGCGTGGTGGGCGTTGCTTGGTGGGCATGGCAGGGGAAGGATACTGCAAAATCTCCATTCCCACCCCACTCCAGGGGAAGGATACTGCAAAATCTCCATTCCCTCCCCACTCTGGGGCCAGCCAGAGGTGGTATTTGCCGGTTCTCCGAACTACTCAAAATTTCTGCTACTGGTTCTCCAAACTGCTCAAAATTTCCACTACCAGTTCTCCAGAACCTGTCAGAACCTGCTGGATTTCACTCCTGCACTAGCTGCAATAAAAATTTATTCTGTTGGAAGAACTGAGAAAAGATCACATGGTCTAAACTGGAAAAAAAACTGGCTATGTGTAGGAACTACCTTAAATGGACATAAACCATTGATTTTTCTAATCTAGTGTTTCCCATCACTCATTTTGGATGGAAAAACTTCCAGCTATGATTCCCAGTATATTTTTAATGTAAATTCATGCTGTGTTACTGTATCTTAAGAAAGGGATCAATAACTTTTTAGGAAGAAGGCATCATTGTACAATTTTTGCAGAGTTGTGAGTGCCAAAAATATTTTTTTAAAATAAATATTAAAATTTTAAAAAATCAAAATAAAATACAAGTTTTGCAAATGTAATATTTTGATATAACAAAGAAGCTTTTTTCCAACTCCATCCCTCATAACTTCAGATTTTCCTAGATTTAATTTTTTTCAATTTCTAACGTTTCTCTTGAATAGCAATTTTATATATGTTTAAATAAGTTACTATTGTCAATGATATATTAGTTGAGATAGTCATTTATGTAATTTCCAGGTGACTTATAGATGGCAATCATTGTCAAATCTAATTAATACTGCATAGAGCTACAAATATATAACTACTCATTAATGTGATCATATTAATCTGCAAATCAAGGAAAAGTCCATGCTACGTCATTAAATCGGAACATCTGTGAAGACAGCTTTCACTTTGAAGAAAAAGCATTTTACTTACTTGGTAGAACACAGGTTTATATTTAGTTGAGAAATTTTGCAAGAGGTCATCACCAGTATAGTCTATAGGAAGGTTTTCCACACAAAGGCACTTTGAATGTATGAGTTCTGAAGTTATTTGATTAGCATCCATCCACTGTGCAAAAAGGACATTTTCGCCTAATGGCTTCCCAAGAAGGTCCAACCTAGCCTTTGCTGCAGAATCCTTTTTCATATATTCCACAAAACCATAGCCCTTGGAATAGCCTGTGGCTTCACTGTATACCAAGAAGTGTCTCTCCACATTCCCATAAGGTCGCACTAGCTCTTCAAACTCTTGCAACGTATAGAAAGGGGGCAAATTGGTAATGCAGAGCAGGGCATCGGTTGGCTGAAGCTGCAGTGATATTTCTTTTCCTCTGAGGGAATGTTGGTGAAATAGCCGTATTGCACTCTGAGCTTGCTCCCCATTCAACAGAGTAACAAAAGCTGAAAGACAGCAAATCAGACAAAACTTTTATGTAAACTTGGTGACTGGGTTGGGCAGGTTTTAAGTGCTTGGGAACTATAAAGCCTTGTGATTTCTAAGCCCAAGGTGTCTTGAAACTGATATTATTTCACAACCCTTTCACACACAAAACTCATTTCCCTGCATTCTCCATTTCAGCAATTATGACTTAGGAAAGGTAGTGCTTCTTCTGTTGTTTTTTTTAACCTCAACTGTGCTGTCACAACTCTTTTGCTTACTCCTAGACTAAGAAAAGCCCAAAATTTCTTAAGTTAGTTGACTAACTTTTGTGAAACTCCAATATATGCAGAAGCCATAACATGTAACACTGTGATAGTATTTTTTCTTAATTTAAAATCAATATTACAAATTCACGATATTAGCCATTTTCTTTCACTAAAGAGTGGGAAACTTGGCTCAGATGGATCCTCTCCACTGGACTTTTCTACTCTTCCCATCATTTCCTGGGGATCCACCGGAAGATCAAGAGGTGGAATCATCTCGAGATCAAATTCAGGGGATGTATACATGGGATAGGGGTGGCGGGGCACAGCAGGGAAGAAGGAAAGAAAATATTTTTATAATGACTGTTGCATTGGCCAAAAACGTACAATTTGCAGTTTTATGACATGACATTTTACAATCAAAGTATAAAACAATGCTTATTCTTAAAATAAAATTATATTCATATGTTTTAATACTGTCAGGCAAATTCTGGGAATAAACCAAAATCTAAACTAACATTAATGTCTGTTCATTCTCCTCAGATATACATTCTTCCTTATTATGTTTGGTTAAAAACTTGTACGATGTCATTGGAAGGTAAAAGTGTTGCCTGGCAATATAACCTTTTAAAGTTATTGCCTACATATCATATTTCAATAGACTTTTCCTGAAATTCAATTCCAGAAAGCTCTGGTTGCAGGATTATTGTTTAAAACCAAAAACATCTTTTATTCCTGCACGCCTATTAATCATCTGTTTCTACTGAACACCAAAACTCAAGTGGAAGCAAAATAGAATGGTAAGACAATACTACTGAGAATCAGGAATGTTAACATCTTCTTTCAAGCCTGAATAATCAAAGGTTATACTATCCTCTAGTCTACTCAAGAGGTTTACTAAATAAAATATAAATGGAAGTCTCATAGAGGAACTGGTTACAATGAAAGGCAAGTTTCTTATATCAGAGCTGTGCAACCAAACCCTCCAAGTCCTTTCAAAGTTATAGCTAAAATGTCTTCTGAATATAGCATAAAAACATTTAAAAAACGTAGGAAGTAATTCTTTTCATAAAGGGTCATAACAGCTTGTCGGCAATCCATAATTTTTTTGACAGCAATACACAATTCAACTTCCTAGTCTAGATTACTACCTTTGAATTCTGGAGGTCTTCTAAGTTCTAATCAAGTCTTAATGTTTTAAGAACAGCCAACAAGCAATCATATTACTATTACTTAATTTAATTTAAAAAAAATTATCTATTCGCATTCTTGTTGGAATTCATTCCCAATATGTCAATCAAAGACCAAACACAGTCCTTATCCTAGAAAAAAATTTTCTTCCATTTAATTTCTTCCATATCTAATTTTCGGAAGCTGTCTGGACAAGTCTCTACAACAGTTTTCTTGGCAAGGTTTTTCAGAAATGGCTTGCTGTTGCCTCCTTTATACGGCTGAGAGAAAGTGACTAACCCAAGGTCAGCCTTTGTGCCTAAAGCGGAACTCAAACTCACAGTCTCTTGGCTTCTAGCATGATGCCTTAACCGCTATACCATTTATATACAATCCAGACTTATTTGATATAAAATTCTACTGTAAACTCTACCTTATGGTAGAGAACGGAAAGAAGAATCACTCCAAATCAGGCAGCATATTTTGGACTGCAGGCAAGTTTTCAGTGCCAAAAAATTCTTCTTCCTGGTAGATCTCTCGGCGGCTTTTGATACCATCAACCATGGTATCCTACTGCAGCGGTTGGAGGGATTGGGAGTGGGAGGCACCGTTTTATCGGTGGTTCTCCTCCTATCTCTCTGACCATTCGCAGACGATGTTGGCAGGGGGGCATAGGTCGACCCCGAGGCGCCTCACTTGTGGGGTGCCGCAGGGGTCTGTTCTCTCGCCTCTCCTGTTCAACATCTATATGAAGCCGCTGGGCAAGGTTATCTGTGGTTTCGGGGTGGATTATCATCTGTACGCTGATGATACGCAGCTGTACATTTCCACCCCGAACCACCCCAACGAAGCCGTCGAGGTGATGGGCCGGTGTCTTGAGGCCGTGCGGGTCTGGATGGGGAGGAACAGGTTCCAACTCAACCCTTCCAAGACTGAGTGGCTGTGGGTTCCGGCATCCCGGTACAGTCAGCTTACGCCATCGCTGTAAGGGGGGGGGGGAAATACTGACCCCCAGGGGAAGGGTGCGCAACTTAGGCGTTCTCCTGGACGATCGGCTGTCCTTAGAAGAACACTTGACGGCCGTCGCCAGGGAAGCATTTTATCAGGTTCACCTGATTCGCCAGTTGCGCCCCTTCCTTGATCGGGACTCCTTACGCACGGTCACTCATGCCCTCGTCACTTCCCGCCTGGACTATTGCAATGCTCTCTACATGGGGCTCCCCTTGAAGAGCACCAGAAGGCTCCAGCTAGTCCAGAATGCGGCCGCGCGGGTGATAGAGGGGACACCGCATTGCTCCCATATAACACCCATCCTGCGCGGCCTGCACTGGCTGCCGGTAGCCTTCCAGGTGCAATTCAAGATGCTGGTTACCACCTTTAAAGCGCTCCATGGCTTAGGACCGGGGTATTTGCGAGACCGCCTTCTGCCACTGATTGCCTCCCAATGACCTGTGCGCTCCCACAGGAGGAAGAGGAGGAGGATGATTATTCTTGTAAGTTGGCCTTGACACTGAATATCATCCTAAGCAAATAGATTCAAATTATTTTTTACTCATAGTTTTATTCGAAAAGCTAACAAGAGCAGTTTATAAAAATAGTGTCAGTTAATGTTGATAGTTAAGTTACCCACCATAACTGTCCAACTGTAAAAATGGTAGGCAGTAACTTGCACTTCACTGTAGTCCACAGAAGTTCTGGACTACAACTCCCCTGTTTCAACTAGTTGCTGCCTCCAAACTGTAAAAGGCCTACACAATTTAAACCATCATTGAATTTTATTTTCATGTATAAATAATGCAAAAGCACTTTAAAATGGACTCATTAATTTCTTAAACAAAGATTAAAATTCATTGATGGTACACACTAATAACCTAGGAATTACAAAATTCAATACGACATTAATTTAGATGAAAAATTTGCCATTGGTGAGATGGGCAGTTATATAAATATGATCAATAATAATTTGCTAATAGAATTTCCACTTCAGTGATCACTTTGCACACTCAAATTATTAACACTGAGCAATTAAATTATGAATATCCCTTGTAGAATAAATATTATAGGCTGAAAATTTGTACCTAATTTAAAAAAAAAAGGGTTTCCAATGTTTCCTAACCCCTTTCAAATCCAAAATAGAAAGTATTATAAATTTCTTTATTGTAATGTTTATGTAAGAGTATAACTTCAGATTTAATCATGTTAGACTGACTCAAATATTTTTTTGTTTGCCATTGTTTGTTATTCAAACTTGTACAACATGATTTGTGCATATTAAGAAAAGAATCAGTGTGCAAGAAAGAAATATGAGATAAATATCAGTTTAGTAAGCACATTAAAGCAACAATTTAATTAAATTGTTATTAAATTAAATTGTTATTAAATAGTGAAATCTAAAATTAATCAAAATAACCAAATTTATTAGGATAAATATTATATTGCAAGGTTTTACCTGTTCTTTTATGTTTGTCCACATAGCAATATTTCAGCTCAAAGTCTTTTAATAACTCATGGATTTCCTAAAAGAAAAACAATGCATGGTTAAATACAAACTCAATAGAATGATTCTTTTTATTTCAGCTTAGAAACTTGAAAACATTCCAGGTAAAAATTATTCTGGAGACATGCTGCCAGAAAATATTAAGTTAAGTATCAATATGAGCATGACGCAATTTAGCAGTAAGCAGGACCCTCTGAACAGCTGAATTCACAACATCGTATTTAAAAAATGCCAACATTTGCCAAAGATTAGCTTTCAAACAAAATGTTGAAGTTGAAAGGCACTTCCTCACAGTGATATTTTCTGTCAGCTACATTATATGTTCTTTGTAGAAAGAGAATACCAGAAATACCAATCCTCAAAATCTAAACTTAACCACTCATGTTTCATGAAATGTATGAAATTAAACCTCAAGCCAATTAACTGCCACAACATCTGCTACCAGAATTTAACATCGTTTGACACATCAGTATTGAATTTTGAAAACCTGCTTTTTATTATTGTGAAATAACACTGCATAGTAGAAAAATTCCCTCCATTTCTATTAACTTTCTCTTCTGCTGTAAAGCATTTTTCCTCCTCTATAATTAGTTGTATTGTGCAAATCCTCACGGAATACAATAACTAGCATCTGCATCCTGTTCCTCTAGTGTATTGATAAGAAAAGGATCAGCAGAGAAAAACATTTGAATACTGCAGTTTCCAGGGCTAGGCTTCCAGCTAAATATTGATTTTATACTGAGTCCATAATTCATAGAAGTCACACTTATACTATTATGAATTACCACTGTTATTGTTATATACACTGGTGTACTTATTGCAATTCATGTGATTAACATAGTCATGTTGATAATAACCACCATAGTAACCACCTTTAAAGCGCTCCATGGCATAGGGCCGGGTTACTTACAGGACCGCCTACTGCTACCGAATACCTCTCACCGACCCGTGCGCTCTCACAGAGAGGGACTCCTCAGGGTGCCGTCAGCTAGGCAGTGTCGTCTGGCAACGCCCAGGAGAAGGGCCTTCTCTGTGGGGGCTCCCACCCTCTGGAACGAACTCCCCCCAGGACTCCGTCAACTTCCGGACCTCCGAACCTTCCGTCGCGAGCTTAAAACACATTTATTCATCTGCGCAGGACTGGACTAGATTTTAAATTTATAGTGGTTTTAATTGGTTTTAATATTTATACTATTTTTAATAATTTGGCTTTTAGAATAAGTTTTTTAATGGTTATCTTAATTTGTACATATATGTTTTTACTTGCCTGTGAACCGCCCTGAGTCCTTCGGGAGATAGGGCGGTATACAAATACGAATAAATAAATAAATAAATAAATAAATAAATACTAAGATAATTCTAGAAGGAATATGATTTTTTTAATTGGAGTTACATTCTACCTTTTCTCCAGACAGACAACTAGGAAATGTTCTTTCATTTTATCTCCATTAGAAGTTTTGGAAGACTCGGTTGAAAAAGAATGGCTAATGCAAACCCACCAGATGGGTTTCCATGGTTTAATGTGTTTGGGTTCTGTCTAGTCTATGTCCATCATCTTAACCATTAAAACATCTGTCTTTTTTATGTGGGTTGGGCCTGAGCTTTAAAGTCTTTGATTGACAAATTATGTGCCATCAAGTCTGTGTCACCTTTTAGCAACCATATAGATTTTCTCCATGGTGAGCCTGGTTCTTCATGGTGAGCCTGGTTCTTCAGGTTTTCCAATGGGGTACGTATCAGCCATCTAACTGAGTCTATCCAGTTAATCTCAAAGATAAACGATAGGGTACAGTCAAGCTTCCACTGAAGTGGAACAAACAGCACTCTGTTCTATTGAGAATACAAAATTTCAAACGTTACTGTAATTTCAAAATTTGTATCTTTCTTATATTTGTTAGTTTGTATGATTATGAATTGGATGAGAGTCAACATATATCTGAAGTTCAGGAAGGAAAAGATAGTAAATGGTAGAGCAGCCTTACTTGATAGTTTGATTATACCATCTTGTAAGTAATCTGGACCTCATCCTTTAGTTAAAATAAGCAATAAATATGTGCTTGGATTTTATCACATATTATCAATGTTGTAGAGGATTAGAAGTTTTGTCTCTTATTCTCTTTCTGCTATTAAATTACAGTGCTGAAAACAACTGCTTTTGTCACAGTGCAATCTGTGGCTGCTCCAGGTGTTGCGAAATGGAGAAATTGTCTATTGGCTACCACCTCTTTGTATATCTTATAGATATGTCTTTACTGAATTAAGATTTTATGTTATATATTCTGTTTTAATAGAGGTCAATACACAAATGGCCCAGTTAATAAATGGTGACTTATTTTTGTAAAGTGAAACAGCTCATTAAGCTGTTTAGCGCTCTTTGATGAAATTCCATTGCAATAAATGATCATTATTGTTCACCAGATATTTTTTGTGCCAACGGACAATGTAAGTTGTTTCATACTCTGTGTTTCTTGATTTCTTTTAGCAACTAGAAATCCTAAACGTCAGTTGCTACACAGTTGTGATTTCTTGATATTATATGTCATTTTGGTCATGTTTGTGTTTGTAGATTGGATAAATTGCATTTTGACTGAAATGACACAAAAGCACCTATACTAAATGAACTAATAATCTTGAGATTTAGAGGAAACAAAGTCTGTACATCTTACACTTAAGATAGGCCATTTGGAAAAGTTGGGGAACAATTTCCGAAAGCAAAAATGACAAAACTATCTATTAAAGAGTCTAGAGATTCTCAGTCATCCAGGTCAAGTTTGTCCCAAAGATGCTTTTTCAGGAGGCAACTGGACTTTCTTGGTTTTTCTTTGAAGACATTTCGCTTCTCATTTCGCATCTTCAGGAGGGGTCTTCTGCTAATCTAAGTACCGTAACCTGGCAGGTTCCTAACAAGTCCCTAAGTCATTTTTAAAATAAATAATCAATTAATTAAGCAAGCAAACAAGTTCATATACAGTATTTTGAGATTCTTTGTTTATAAAGATAAGCTAAATGTTGTATATAGTTTCTAATTTGGATAATCCAAAGAATGGGCAGAATTATACAAATGTCCACATGTGCAAGCTGAAGAAACTTGGTCATATTGCAAGGAGGGCCAACAAATGGTGAGCAGATCCTCAGTCTCCGATGATAACTAAAACCCCTTTGTACTTTGAATAGCTCCCATTATAAGAGCATAACAAGAAAATACCTACTCCAAGTACTGATATGACCAAGTTTCATTATCAATGAATTATGATTGGGTAAATGCACTATATTAACCAATGGTTTGTTTGACCATGATCTACTAAATAAGCAACAACTGATTGGGTTTACACTGCATGCTAAATTAAACCAGAATATGCTTTTTACTGCATATCACAAACACAAAGTTAGTATTCATACCTCAATATACAATTTTGGAGAGAAGTACAAGTAATCCTGGCTTTACCCTCATTCATTTAGTGACTGTTCAAAGTGACAAAGGCACTGAAAAAAGTGACCAATGAGCATTTTTCACGCTTAAACTGTTGTAAGCGTGCATGGTCACATGATCACAATTCAGACACTTGGCATCTGGCCTGTATTTATGAGGGCTGCAGTGTCCCTGTGTCATGTGATCACCTTTTGTGACTTTCTGACAAGCAAACTCATCGGGGAAGCCAGATTTACTTAACAAATATGTTACTAACTTAACAACAGAAGTAATTCACTTAACAACTGTGGCAAGAAACATCATAAAATGGGGCAAAACTCATTTAACAACTGTCTCAGTAATGAAAATTTTGGGCTTAATTGTGATCGTAAGTCGAGGACTACCTGTAACAACTTAATGACATTATTTTTGAAAGGAAAACTGGTGCAACCAAAAGAGTAATATATTTTACATTTTTGTCATGTATCACATCCTAGTAGAGATAGGGCTCTTAGAGCCTACATGATCAGTTTTATGTCTGCTAACTTGGATACCAACAATGGTATATTGTCTAAACATATGCACATCTTTAAGGTCATATGCATCCAGATAAAGCTCTAATAAATGAACGACCTGAGTCCAAGATTATAATGCACTCTTGTTTTGCCAATCTGCTAATTCAATATATATAGTTTAATGGCAGGATCAAGTATCTTCTTTTTAGTCAATTTGAACACCGGTCTCTTATTTCGTCGGTTAACAGCTGTCAAATGCCATGTTAATAAAACATGATGCTGCTTTTTGGAGGATCTACGCAGTGATACTATGTTACTGCTGTTATTTAGTAATCGACCAGACCTGCCCAATTTCCTATGAGAGGGCAGAATTTTAAAAGAGAAAGAGAAATCTTATTTGTAAGGATAGGAGTTAAAAATGTTTTCCATGAAAGGCAATTACAGAACAGCTTCTTGATGCTATGATGAACTATTGACTATTTAAAGCCATGCCTGAGACTTGCATAATGGACAACTGCTTTTGTTACCATGCATCATTCTTCTGAGGATAGTCCATCATATAAAACAATATCCAGCTGACATCTATAAAATCAAATGTTAAAAAGGGATTAACAAAGTACATTACACTTATCTGCTAAGTTTATTTTTAGATCATGGAAAACACGCTAAGCTATTCAGCAATTCTCCATGTAGTTAAATCATGTTGTACAGCTTGGTAGTCATTGTGTTTTTACAAATATAGCTGTCAGAAGCTCCAACTCTTGAACTGCAGATTGGCTGTGTTATTTCAACACTTCCAAATAAGGGACCATAAGAAATCAGGGATAATTATCTCAGTGTGATATGCTTGTACCATCTAAAGTTCTCATATTCTTTGAAACAAACTGGGATATTAACAAAGGGATGATGGAGAAGCACAACAAACGTCAAATTATTTATTAACATTTTTAGAGTTTATACTGCATAGAACTACCTACTGATACTTTTTATACTTCCTTTTTTATTCTAGTTTTTATACCTACTTTTTTATTCTCATGAGCTATTATTTATTTATTTATTTATTTATTTATTTGATTTTTATACCGCCCTTCTCCCGAAGGACTCAGGGCGGTGTACAGGCAGAATAAAACAAACAATACAAATTACAATTAAAATGCAATTTAAAAAACTTATTTAAATTAGCCTGACGATTTAAAAATTTACCATACACTAAAAAACCCCATTTAAAATTAATAAAATTTGACATTTAAAATTCAATTTAAGCCAGCCCCGCGCGGATAAAAAGGTGTGTCTTCAGTTCGCGGCGAAAAGTCCGAAGGTCAGGTATTTGGCGTAAACCCGAGGGAAGCTCGTTCCAGAGTGTGGGAGCCCCCACAGAGAAGGCCCTTCCCCTGGGGGCCGCCAGCCGACATTGTTTGGCGGACGGCACCCTGAGAAGTCCCTCTCTGTGAGAGCGTACGGGTCGGTGGGAGGCATGTGGTAACAGCAGGCGGTCCCGTAGGTACCCAGGCCCTAAGTTATGAACAAGGAGAAGAAAATTTCCAAAGTCACTTGAGAATGAGGATGTTAACTCTATTCCCTTCCATATAAGTCCAGCTCTACCCATTTTAGAGTCTCAACTGTGATTTATGTATGTATTTGTTTAAATTATTAACATATTGCTTTTCATTTATACATAGATCAAGGTTATTGTAATAATATAAAAGAAAAGCAACCCACAAAATGTGGCCTCTGAGTGTGTGGCATAATTAAGAAGCAATTAATGAGCTACTCAACCAGGCATCTGGGATAAAACACATTATATTAAGTTAAATGCTAATAGACACACTCAGGAAAAAAATTACTGGAAAAAGACTGGAACATTTTTTTTCCATTTGAAAGCTAAACTATTTAAATATTGCAAAGGGAGAAATCGCATGTATACAATAATTATTATTATCCTACACAAAATGCCTTGGAGTATTAATTATTGTTATACTATGTGCAGTTCCTCAGTGCCCTAGGATAATAAGAGGATAAGCAATATCAAAACTATATAATTCTGCCTTTTGTGAACCAAAACCAGAAATTATTTAAAGAAATGCAGCTGGGCAATAGTGACCATCAATTTCATTTTTGAGGCAAATATTTTGATGATTTTTTTAAAAACCCAATATTGAAAATGAGCAAAGATATAAAATAATATAAATACTGTATTTCAGCAACTCATAATGTATTACAAGTTATATATATGATAATGTATGACAATATTCTTTTCTGATTTTTTTGTTTATATCATAATTAATTAATTATCATAATTTTGTTTCTATCATAATTAAGATTTTGCAACCAAAATAAAAGCCCATATTAAAACAGAACATTTTCCAAATATTTCTTAAATTCATATTTAGCAGTATATAGATATTTATGGTATCTCAAATTCTATTATTCTAAAAATACAACTACCTATCTCTAAAGCAAATACTATTTATAAATTATCTGTCATTGATGCTTCAATAGTAAGACTGTATACAAGACAAAGGGAGACACTGGCTATGTCAATATTGTATTTTCTGTATTGCAGAAAAGAGAGCTGAGAGACAATAACTTCCTTGAGACCATTAGCAATCTTTTCAGATTACAGGTGATCTTTCATAATCTTGCAAGGTAGAAAGAATAACCATCTTTCTATGAGAGATTCAGATAATATATTTGGAATCTTTTTAAATGTATCCATTTATAATAGACAATTTATAATTTATAATAGACAATTTATAATTTACAATATACAATTTATAATTTATAATAGACAATAGAATGGCCAGAGAGAAAATAAACGATTCAAATTCATCCAGCAAGCTTCAAGTTCAAAGGGTACTTAGACTTGGATTGGAAAATCCAGGTTCAGCACTTTTAACTATGACACTACACTAACTGTGCATTGTCTTTCGTTTTTGTAATCAGCTATGAGAATTTATACAAGAATCTGGTAAAACATTGTTTTGCATTCTGAGAACCTAAGTAGTCATTTAGACATTTCTCAGAGCTCTCTCTCTCCCTCCCTCTCTCTCTCTCCCCCACTGATCTATTTATCTATCTACCGTATCTCTCTCTTTCTCTCCATCTATCATCTACCTATGAATTCATATGTATCTCTATCTTTCATCTATCTATTTATCTATCTATCTATCTATCTATCTATCTATCTATCTATCTATCATCTAATTTATTTGCCACCCTCTCATAGTTCAGTAGACTCTTTTTTTATTTATTCATCAGTTTGTATTCTGCCTCAATCACCAAGTAACCATGAATTTTTAATAAAGATTATATTAGCATTGGAACTTACTGATTTTTGCTACATATGCTCAGAAAGTTTCCTTTCCTTGAATTATACAATTTCAGCATAAAATGTAAGAATATTTTTAATTTCTGACTTTTCAGAACTAGAAAAAGAAATACTTCACAGAAGATGTAACACCAAATAGTTGCAATCATTATTATTTAAGTTAATAGGTTATACAAGAGTTGATGGGGGGTGGTTTCTTCTCCCTTTATGTCTCTTTTCGCCTATTTCCGTTGCTTCAGTCTGTTCCCTGCCCTTATATATTTCTTAGATTTATGTGACATTTTCCATCTAGGAGTTTAACCTGGCATAAATATTATTTTTTCTTCCATTTATGCACATAACAAACTTATAAGACTGGTTGAACCAAGACTGGGCCAAAGTCATCTAGAGCAAACCTTGGGCCAAAGTCATCTAGAGTAGGGGCCAAAGTCATCTAGAGCAAACCTTGGCAACTTTGAAACTTGTGGACTTCAACTCCCAGAGTTGAAGTCCACAAGTCTTAAAGTTGCCAAGGTTGGAAAGCCTTGATCTAGATCAGGGCTCTCCAACCTTGGCAACTTTGAAACTTGTGGACTTCAACTCCCATAATTCCTCCTGAGGAATTATGGGAGTTGAAGTCCACAAGTCTTAAAGTTGCCAAGTTTGGAGAGCCCTGAACTAGAGTATTTGAAAGAAAAAAACAGATTTGAGCCTCCTCTAGTCCAACTCAACATCTTAACCATTAAACAGACCAATTCTCCTACGTAAGTGTCAATTCTTGTGTCTTTCTGGGCCACTGTGTCTTTAAGGAGCCTCTGGACAGTTCCAGCCATAGGGATTCTTTTCTATATATATGCATATGGTGGTTTGTCCGCTAGTGCTCCCCCCACCCCCATGCATTTCATTAAACCAGAGGAATTCTCGAATGAACAACATACACATACCCGTCACCAAGTGTACCTTTGGGACATTCCTAAAACAAGATTGCATCAGAATTCAATCTAATCCCATGCGTACCTATTTGAATTGCCATTATTTCAATAGGAATAGGCTTGCCTTATCTGTTTATGTACAATGGTATTATAGTTATAGATTTTGTAAAAATAATAAAACCCTGTACATTTCCTTGTTAGATCAAAACCTGCTAAAGGAAAATGAACCAATCATGCAATATGCACAAGAGGAAAAACATGTGCTTTTTGTCTTATATGCACATTCTTCACACATACAACTCCAGCACTTCTTTTGCAATTTTCTCACAATATCTAATTGTGATTGTCTTCCTCTGGCTTTAATCACACATGTGCATGTGTACAAAATATATTAATTTTATATGATGGACTAAAATATTTTTTGAAATTACAGGAAGTCTGTTTGTCGTAACTATGTATACAATGAAATTTCATTTTAATGTATGCCAGTTAGTGCACATTTAAAGTGACAATAAAATTATTCTAACTATCGTCTGAAGTGGTGTAGTAATAGTGCAAGATTTAGTTTGCTATGAATTGTTTGTTCTTATTTCTGGTCAATATTTCAATCCATATTCAGGAAAACAATTCTGATCAAGAATGCTACAGTACCATATGAGTGTTTTCAGATCTCACAGATAATAAAAATGCAAACATCTGGCAAATAACTCTTCTCTTATTACAAATTGCAATCTAAATCCCATTTCACAGGAAAATTGTTGTGTCAAATTATATTTTAAAACAGCTACTAAGTAACTCCAATTAATGATGACATTCAACCAGTGGCTGCAACAGGTGTTTGCCATGGGCAGCAGAGATTCAGCCACATCCTTTCCCTTTCCATCAGCTGTGCTCCAGATTTCTGCCTTCTCCCTACCATTAGCAGCAGGAAGACAAGGATTTTAAAGAGAATTATTGAAAGAAATGTGGGTTCACTGCCTCCGCTTCTCAAGCTGGAAAGCAGCTATCCTAAAGAGATACTTTGGATGTGGAATCTTTGTCCTTCTCTTTCCAAGGGATCATTCTAAAAATGTGCTCATTCTTCACTGCTATTATCATCAAGTGTCTGATTATTTGGGCTTTGAGAGGAAGCAGCTAGAGTCTGCTCTGGGTCATATCAATAGTACTCTGACTCTGGGTCATATCAATAGTGGCTAGGTTTTTTTTATACAGACAAAGCATCATAATTTGTTGTTGCTGCTGTTAATTTTAAGTCTACTTTTTTTAAAAAAACTGATCAGTTCAAGAAGGGGAACATAGTTATAATACCCTTGCCTCTATTTCTCCATGACAACCATCCTATGAGATGGGTTAGGAGCAGTGGTTGGTTTCACTTACCTTTGCTACCAGTTCACTTGCGTGTGCACACACAAGCAAACTTGATGACATCTGGGCGGGTGGGCGGAGTCTCCTGCCACCGCTACCAGTTTGCCCGGACCGGGGCGAACCTGTAGCAACCCATCACTAGTTAGGAGAGACAGTGACAGGCCCAAGGTTTCCCAGCCAGTTTTTATTGGAGGCTTAAGATTCAGGGTTTTTTTAAA
This sequence comes from Ahaetulla prasina, assembly GCF_028640845.1. Taxonomy (NCBI): domain Eukaryota; kingdom Metazoa; phylum Chordata; class Lepidosauria; order Squamata; family Colubridae; genus Ahaetulla; species Ahaetulla prasina. The sequence goes on from NC_080541.1 coordinate 162,480,743, forward strand.
AAAAAATATTATTATTATTATTTCTATGCAGTATGTTTAGCATACTGCCAGGCTAACTCTTTTATTGGTTCCCATTTCTGAGGTAATATTTTGAAATTGTTTTCCTGTAAGTGTCAGCAGTCATAAAGCAGACAGCATAAAAGTTTAAAGTGATGTTTAGATAGTTTTAATGTTCCAGTTTGATTAATGAGCTTAAGCACCTGAGATCAACAGGAAATTGTGTGCTTCCTCTTCAGAATGGGCAATCTTGTCATTCCATGTAGGGCTAAAACTGAAGTTTATTCAAATTCTTCTAAGTAATCTAAACCTAAAATCCAATCTAAAATTGCGACCAATTTTGGTAGCACTAGCATTTATATTTTACTAAATAATATTTAAACTATACTGACCAACACATGAGGGAATATAGAACCGTTTATTGTGATATAAAATTTTAATGGAAATTTTCAAATTCAAAGTAAGATACTTTCAGAATTATTTTACCAGTATTAAAAAGTCAGGCAAAACAGCTAAGTGAACTAGTGTTCACAACAAATGAAAGCCATTGGAAATATTTCTTATGTTGAGCATATCTCTACAGAGGTACTCAATTGGTATTTAATGGAAAAAGATATTGTAAGACCTTATACCCACACTCTCCATCCTAGGTGCTTGCAATGTCACAATAAAACATTGTACTGTGTAAAGTACTAGGCAAAATACATTATTGTCCTTCACAATAAAATACAGTACTATGAAAAAAATAGAACCGTACACGTGTGGAAAAAGTGAACAATTAACTGCAATTTTTAACTTAATTAATCTTCAGGATACATCTTATTTATTAAAACCAGAATATTTTTCTTCACCTTTATTCTGTACAACAATTTCCACACTTCAGGCATACGTTTTTTAAACGTCTCACAATCTCTTCCAAAACAAGAGATTTTTAAAAGCCATTTGCTATATAGGATAAAAGTTTGCAAAAATTAAATACCATTCTTGAGGTTTTAACTGTGCAAGCACTTCATATTGGGATGAAAATGTTGTGGATTAACATCCTTAGTACAACCCATATACACTGTTTTTAAAAACAAAAACAAAAGCAGATTTGTTCCAGTTCCTCATGGAGATTATGAATATTCTCTAAACATATGACAAATCATTTTTGTACGTCTGAAAAGATGAACCACCAATTACAAACATATATTTAGATACACAGAAATAGCAATATGTTTGTTCATCGGTAATTTAATTATCTTTATAGAGACAAAAAATGCATTAGTGCCAAGATTCTCTGCACTCTTAATTTTTAGTTATAACAGGCTTAGAAGAAAGTTACTATTTCAAATTGTAATATAATAGCACCTGTCAACTCTGAAATTCTCTTATACAGATGGGCCCCATAAGTTTGAATATTTTTATATTAACAATATATTTCACAATCACATAGAAGCAAAATGACATGTAGGAGTTAGAAACTTGATCAATGTTAGCATTGGGAAGTCGTAAGTTTAAAAATTCTCTCATGAAAAATAAAATAAATAGAAGTCTTGAGAATTTATATCTCTAATGTGAATTAGAAAAAAAGAGATGGTCTCAGACAGCATAAATAATGTTTTGTTTGAAGAGAAGAACATGCAAGATGCATTTCCAAATACTCAGTAAAATAAAGTCAAGATATTGGTTACATCTGCTATCCAGACAAAAGAACATAAGTATTTCCTTTTGCTTTTTTTTTTTTTTTAGTACTCTAGGAGTCAGTCATGAATCCTGACTGCGCTTCCATTTATGGGATGTTTGTCTCAATCTAAAGGGGACTATGACTCCTATTTGTATTATTCAACAAAATATACAGTATAATCCCCCTAACACAGAAAAGTTATTATTATTTTTAAAAAGGAAAATGGCAGCTATACTTGCAATACCTTACATCCTGCAAGGCTAGCTTTAATGCTATCAAAGAACAACATCTGCCTATCCTTGGGAAGGACTTGAAAGCGATAAAAATGCCAAATCCAGTCTGAACATAGGACTGACTGTGCCATCAGACACAATAATAATGCTTCACACTTGCTCTTCTACTGCCAGAGAACTCTATAGTTACAGAGAGAGCTGGCAAAAGCTTTGTATGTTTTGCTGCCATTAAAGCAAAGATAGTTTCTTTGGCACACCGCATTCCGTTACAAAAAATTGTGAAGTGCAGCCTGCCTATAGGACTACTTTCCCTTATCTGTGACTTCCAGGGTTAGCTCTTTTCCTAACTGTTCTCATGAGTAGATTCCTACTCACGTTGCTATCTAAATCTCCCCTGATCTCTTTTTCCAGAGATCCAAAGTCTTCTTCAAGATCTATGGAGATTCTCAGTCATCCAGGTCACGGCTGTCCTGAATAAGGTGCTTTTTTTTCCAAGACGCAACTGGACTTTCTGGTTTTTCTTGGGAGACGTTTTGCCTCTCATCCAAAGGAGCTTTTTCAACTTCTTCGCCTTCCCCACCATCCAGTCCGAGCTGAAGAAGTTTCTTCCACGAGAAGCCAAACCTCTTCCAAGAAAGTCCAGTTGCCTCTTGAAAAAAAGCACTTTTAGGACAAAGGTTCCCTCCTCTCCTTCCAGGAACTTGGGCACCTACGACGCTTCTTCTATGAGGGGCACTTGCCCCACTGGCTAGCCCGCTTTAACAGGGATCAAAGACCCGGTTTTGCTAACCTGGGAGAGCCTGGATGTCAAGTCTCCCCATAGAAAACTCTCCCTTTCCGACTCAGTATGGAAAGTGCTCAAGTTTCTTTTCCAATAGTGGGACGGTCCTGATCTTTGGACTCTCGGTCACAATTCCCAAACATCCTAGTGGAAAACTGAAGGAATGGTAGTTCAATTGTAGTTCGGGGGAGGGAGGGGCACCAAGTTGTTTCCCGAGATCCCCGTCGCGGTTCCCACCACCCCTCCGGTTCCCGGTTTGGCCCTCCGCCTCTCCCCACCGCCGGGGCTCCGCGCCTTGCTCTGCCCCGCCGCGGCTTCTGCTTCTTCGCCACCCACCTGGCTGCTGCTTTCGGCGGGCAGGTTCCTCAGCAGAATCTTGCGCCTGTTGCTCAGCTCCCGCCTTGTGCTCTGCAGCCTGCGGGCGATCTCCTCCGGGGAAAGAGCGCGGGGCTCCCCACCCGCCCCCACGTCGGGCTCCCCGGGGCCGGACCCCGCCGATGCCGCCATCTTGCCGGCCCAGAGGCGAACACGTTCTCCCTCCGCCAGGGCAGGGGAAGCCGGTGGGCGGGAGGGGAGCCAGGGCGGGCTGGTCGGAGCGGGAGGGGCGAGGAAAACTCCGCAGCCGGCGGTGGTCAGCCGCGGCCGCCTGGGACACAAAGGGAGCGCGAGGAAGGCTCGCGCGCCCTCTCTGCCCGGGTTTTGAAGTTCCTGGGCGCGCTTCGTGCTCCCTCTTGCCCGGGAGGGATGCTTGCGAGGCGAAGGATCCCGCGGGTCGGTCGCCTGCGAGAGGGATGAAGCGCCTCCCGCCTTCCTTTAGAAATCCCGCTAACCAGCTCCTGAGTTATCCGGGGACTTTAGATTCGTAGCTTAGGAAAAAAAAAGGGGGGGGGGCTGGCATCCTGTCGGCAGAGCAATAAGCTTGACGCCTTTCGCTCCCTTAAGAGCTGCTTGCCAAGGCAGTTGAGGGAAGCGGCCATCGAGATCGCTACGATAAGGGAAAAAAACGTACGGCGTGGGGCGCCACGAGGGAGGCTAGCGCCTTGAAGCGAAAAACGGGTTAATGTTTCACCACGACTAGCCTATGTTATACAGAGTTATTCCTAAGTCTTTTTTTTTTTTTTTTACTGCCCTGCGAGACCTGAGAAAGCATCTGGAGTTTTTAAACACTTCAGAAGGAAAAAGTGTTAAAAATAGAGAGCGAACTTTTTCACAGGCTTACAAAGGTTGACCTTCCCCCTCTTTTTTGTTATTTAATTTGTGGGAGAAGAAAAAAAAAATCAGAGTATCTGGGGAATCGAAAACGGCTCAGGGATAAATGCAATGCGTTCTTGGTAAAGTAATGTAGTGTTTTATGTTAATATGTAGAGATCCCTCTGCCTGCATTGTAAGGTTTTAATGTAACAACAAACGCACATGTTAGAACCTCTGGGTAATATCAGGTGACAGGTTGAATTAAAACTGACCTTCAACATCTCCCTTTTATTCATCACAACTAATGAAATCTTCTTGTATTTCAAGAGCTGTCCTAGGAGAGGATGGAAATCAACAGATGTTGGCAAAAAGGAATTTTCACTGATGGCCCAAAAGGTCTCACCACTTGCCTCTAGCCATGAGACAACTACATGCGGTCCTCGACTTACAACAGTTCGCTTAGTGACCATTCAAAGGTACAATGAAAATAGTGACTTAGGACCATTTTTCACACTTACATCCCCATGGTCATCTGAACAAAATTCAGATGCTCGCCAACTGATTCATACCGGTAGCTATGACAGTTGCAATGTCCCGGGGTCATGTGATCATCTTTTGCAATCTTTTGACAAGCAAAGTGAATGGGGAAGCCAGATTCACTTAACAACTATGACACTATTTTAAAAACTGCAATAATTCACTTAACAGCAAGGGCCAGAAAGGTTGTAAAATGGGGCAAAATTCAATGTTTTGAATTTGAAATGTTGGGCTCAATTGTTGTTGTAAGCTGAGGAGTACTTGTACATCTAGTCCTTGACATACAACCACAAATGGGACTAGATTTTCTGTTGTTAAGCAAGATGGTTGTTAAGTGAATTTTTGCTGTTTGGTCACCAAGTCATGTCCGACTCTGTGATTCCATTGACCATACCATACCAGGCCCCCACTGTCCTCCACTGTCTTCTGGACTTTGCCCAAATTCACATTCATTGCATTGATGGCAGTGATGGGATTCAAATAATTTAACAACCGGTTCTGTGGGCATGGCTAGGTGGGTGTGGCTATGTGGTCATGTGAGTGGGTGGGCATGGTCAACTTGACATCACTGAAGGCAAGGTGGGCGGCACCTTGCTGTGAGTGATGTCATTGGCCACACCCACTCAGTCACATGGCCACCTAGCCACATCTCCCTAGCCATGCCCACAGAACCGGTTATTAAATTATTTGAATATGTTCCCTGCCAGGGGGGAGAGAGCGCTCTCCCAGCTAGCAATGGGGTGGCAATGGGGTGAAGGCAATGGGATGAAGATCAGGATGGGACTTCCGGCGGCTGCGCACCCCATTGCTTGCCGGTGTTGGTGCCAGTGCCGCTTGCGGCCAGACCCAGCCAGGAAGACAGCCTGCTAACGAGCTTCAGGCCGGTACTGTCCTGTCATGTCCCACCGTTCTCCTGGCCCATCGCCACTATCACTGCCCTGTTTTTCGAGCAGGTTGAAGCTGCTCGGAAGGCAGCTGCCAGAAGCCTGTCCTTGCTACTTAAGAGCAGCTTCCAAGGCAGGAAAAGTTCAGGCAAGTTGTCTCCTTCTCAGCCTGAAACACACAGAGAACATGCACACATCTCACAGCGCCGGGATCTTCTGTGAGGAGACGGTGTGTGCCATGAGGTGCGTGTGCCTGTTTGCTTGACGCCGAGAAGGAGGAGAAGACTTGGCTGAACTTTTCTGTCTCCCTCTCTTCTGACACTGGCCAGGCAGATGAGCAGCCTCCTGACCAGTGGGGCAAGTGTCATACCAGTGGAGCTGTGCTAGCTGGCCGTGCGGTTCCCAGCCAGGGGGGAGAGAGCACACTCCCAGCTAGCATGGCCATGCGGCTTCTCAGCCAGCATTCAGAGGCAAGTGGGAAGCTCCGGGAAGCACGGAAATGGAGCCGCGGTGTGGTGGCAAAGCAACACAGACAAGCCCGGGGATGGGGGGCAGCTAGCTAGCTAGGCCGCGAGCGCCGTGTGTGATGGAGATGCAGCAGTGGCAGAGCTAGCCAGGCAAGGCTGGGGATGGAAGGGGGGCAGCGCAGTGACAGCAGCCTAGGCTGGCTCAGGAGTCAGCACTCAACTGGGGCTTTCCATGGTGGCAGGAAGGCTGGGGGGGCTGGCCCGGGAATCGACTTGATCGGGGCTTGTGCCGCAGGGCAGGGAGGGGCAAGGGGCGGCCGAGCCAGCAATTTAACAAATGGTTCGGTTTGCTGTGCTCCAAGGCTAGTAAGTAGTGGTGGGGAGGGGAGGGGCGAGGGGCGGGTGAGTCAGCAATTTAATGAACGGTTCGGTATAGTGTGCTGCGAGGCCACTAAGTAGTGGTGGGAAGGGGCGGGGCAAGCCAGCAATTTAACAAACGGTTCAGCCAAACCGCCTAGAACCAGCAGAATCCCAACACTGATTGATGGTGCTGTCTAACCATCTCATCCTCTGTTGTCCCCTGCTCCTTTTGCCTTAAGTCTTTCCCATCATCAGAGTCTTTTCCAATGAGTGCTGTCTTCTGATTTGGTGGCCAAAGTATTTGACTGTCAGCTTCAGTGTCTGTCATTTCAAAGGGCGGTCAGGGTTGATTTCCTTAAGAATTGACTGATTTGATCTCCTTGCAGTCCAAGGGACTCCCAAGTGTCTTCCCCAGCATTATAATTTGAAACCATCAATTTTTCGATGCTCAGCCTTCCTAATGGTCCAATTCCCACAGTCATAACATTAATACTGGGAAAACCATCCCAATGTTACAACATTTTTTTGCCATGGTTAAGCAAATTGCTGCCGTTGTAAAATGAATCAATGGTCATTAAGGGACTCCAGCTTCCTCAATTGTCAGAAGATGGCTGGGAAGGTCGCAAATGACGATCAACTGACCCCAGGACACTGCAACAGTTGTAAATACATACCAGTTGCCAAGTGCCCAAATGTTGATCTTGTGATTCTGGGGGTTCTGCAACAGTTGTAAGTGCGAGGATCAGTTGTTACATTTTTCAGTGCCATAATTTTGATTATTAAATGAATGGTTGAAAGTTGAGGATAGCCTGTATATCTTGGCACCTTTTTGCATTTGTATCCCTCTGACCCTGTCTTCATCTCATTCCCAGGCCATGAGTGAAAGAATTAAATTATCCTTAGCCTAACAGTGGCAAAAGAATATTTTTCTCCCTTGTTTTAACAACAGCCATGGCAACCTCAAACTGTTTAAAATCTGTTATGTTTTGTCACCATTACTTTGGAGGAGGTTAGGCAAGATAGGAAAACAGCAGTGTAAAGTTTCTGCCTACTCCGAGTTGGGTGTACTGTATAGTGTTTCAACTCAGCAATGAAAAAGAGCCTACGGCACAATCTGCTGACTGGCTTTAGATTTACCGTATATACTCGAGTATAAGCCGACCCGAATATAAGCCGAGGTACCTAATTTTACCACAAAAAACTGAGAAAAACTATTGACTCGAGTATAAGCCTAGGGTGGGAAATGAGGCAGCTACTGGTCAATGTAAAAAATAAAGATAGAGCCAAGTAAAATAACATGAATATTTATTTGAACAAAAAACAATAAAAGTGCAAAAGGGGGTCCCCAAAAAGAATATGGTATCAAAAATACAGTATCTTTAAAAGTAACAGCAACCAAGCTAACGAGAGCTAAAATCCCTCAAAACTGGAGTTCTCCTCCTCATCATCTGTTTGTCCAAACAGAGCTTCAGCTACTTCAGCTTCTGTGATGTTATCCGCATATACGTTGTCGTCATCACTGAGTTCACAGTCGTCATCATCACTGCTGTCACTCTCATACAATGCGCTGTCTTCACTGCCATCCATAGCATTACTAATGCCACATTTCTTGAAGGCACGTTGCACCATGTCCTCTGGAATATCTTCCCATGCATCACGAACCCACTGTGCTATTAGTTCTATGTCTGGCTTTCTCAGATTTCCAACTTTTGTCAGACGAGCTTGACCAGATGTCATCCATTCATGCCACATCCTTCGCACACGGTCCTTGAAAGGTTTATTTAAACTGACATCTAGGGGCTGCAATACAGATGTAAGCCCACCTGGAATAACGGCCAAAGTGACTTGAGATGACTTTGCCAATTTTTTTATGTCATCAGATGTGTGGGCTCTGAACATATCCCAAACTAACAGTGATGGTTTTTTCTTTAAGGCTGCTCCTGGTCGTCCGTTCCAAATTTCTTCCAGCCATTTTTTTGTTCCATCTTCATCCATCCAGCCTTTAACATGTACACGCACTGTAATTCGTGGCGGGAATTTTACCTTTTTAGGCAAGGTCTTTCTTTTAAAAATAATAACAGGCCTCAGCTTGGTTCCATTAGCCAAACATGACAGAACGACTGTGAAATGGTTTTCATTTCCTGTGGTTCTTAGTAAAATTGTTTTGTCTCCCAAACTTGCCACAGTTCTGTTGCTTGGAAGATCAAAGGTCATAGGCGTTTCATCCATATTTCCAATATCTTGAAGGTCATAGTTATGGATCCTTCTTTGTTTTATGATGAATGAATGGAATGACATCACTTTTTCATCAAGGTCTTTTGGCAGCTTCTGTGCAATCTTTGTTCTTTGCCGCAAAAATAGGCCAAACCTATTCATGAAGCGGGTACACCATCCTGCTGATGCAACAAATTTTTCAGTGCCTGGTACTTTAAATTTTTCTTCTTTAGCCATTTGAAGGGCATGTAAGCGAATTCCCATACGTGTTACACAGTAACCATTTTGACGACACTCCATAACCCATTTATGCAATTCAGTCTCTAGAGCCCCATATGAACTCGTTAAACCACGTCGAGCTTTTTTTGCCTTTGGAAGCTTTTCCAAGTCAGCTTTCATTTTCCGCCACTCCCTTACTTGTTTTTCGTCAACACAAAATTCCCTACTTGCAATACTGTTATTGCTTTCTTCTGCTCTTGACACAACCTTAAGTTTGAAAGCAGCAACCCATTATGACCTGCGTTTTGTTTTGATGGTCCAGGATTAGAAGTACGGTACCAATATTGGGATCCATTTCTAACAGGAAAAAAAAAAATTATTACGACGTCAACTGCCATCAGGAAACCATCACCCCCAGAAAGCTGTCCAAAGAGACCCGTGGACTGGCAAGCTATCTTTTCCAAAGGCGAAAAGAGGGCGAGCGAGAGGAGGGCGAGTGTGTCAAACGCCAAGGGGTGAGAGGAGGCGAGGTGACAACGCCCCTCCGAGGCGAGAGGAGGCGAGTGAGAGGAGGCGGTGACAACGCCTCCGCCCCTCCGAGGCGAGAGGAGGCGAGTGAGAGGAGGACGAGTGAGAGGAGGCGAGAGTGACAACGCCCCTCCGCCCCTCCGAGGCGAGGAGGGCAGTGAGAGGAGGCGAGTGACAAGCGCCAAGGCGAGAGGAGGCGAGTGACAACGCCCCTCCGCCCCTCCGAGGCGAGAGGAGGCGAGTGAGAGGAGGCGAGAGTGACAAGCGCCAAGGCGAGAGGAGGCGAGTGACAACGCCCCTCCGCCCCTCCGAGGCGAGAGGAGGGCAGTGAGAGGAGGCGAGTGACAAGCGCCAAGGCGAGAGGAGGCGAGGTGACAACGCCCCTCCGCCCCTCCGAGGCGAGGAGGCGAGTGAGAGGAGGCGAGTGAGAGGAGGCGAGAGGAGGCGAGTGACAACGCCCCTCCGCCCCTCCGAGGCGAGAGGAGGCGAGTGAGAGGAGGCGAGAGTGACAACGCCCCTCCGAGGCGAGGAGGGCAGTGAGAGGAGGCGAGGTGACAACGCCCCTCCGCCTCCGAGGCGAGAGGAGGCGAGTGAGAGGAGGCGAGAGGAGGGCAGTGAGAGGAGGCGAGTGACAACGCCCCTCCGCCTCCGAGGCGAGAGGAGGCGAGTGAGAGGAGGCGAGTGAGAGGAGGCGAGTGAGACCGCCATCAGCGGCGAGGCCAGCCGCCGCAAAGCATGCCGGCAGCATTTGGGCTCGTCCTGTCGGCCCAGCTGTTCCCGAGGGCAAAAAACCCTCGCCCTGGATCGGCAGGAGATCCGTTCAACCAGGAAGGGGGGGCATATTACTTAGGTAGTCAGTACATTAGGCAGTGGACAGTACGTATGGGCAACACAACTATCATGTAAAATAAAAATACCTGTAATATAGCACGTTTTAATTTTTTACTTTTCCCTTCCTCGTGGCTCAATCTGCTGAATTAACAGGGGCTGTGCTGCTGCGGGCTCGAGGGGGGGGGCCAACTCAGCTCACATGGCGGGCTGCAACAAGGGGAGCCGGGACTACAACTAACTCTGCAAGGGTAGACTCGAGTATAAGCCGAGGGGCCGCTTTTCAGCACAAAAAACGTGCTGAAAAACTCGGCTTATACTCGAGTATATACGGTAGTTTGTTGTGGGAACCTAGACACTTATTTAACAAATTATGGTGAAAACAAATCATGACTTAGCCATTTGTTCTGCACTTCAATACAAAAGCACATGACTTTGTAGTTCAAATAGTGTTAACTAAAATTTGATCCATTTTATGTACCAAGATGCTTGTTGGTAACTAACATTAATATTAGGGATTGTTCATATGAACAGAAGTTGGCACTGGTATTTTGGGAGAGTCATTAGTCAGACATTGAGTGTGGCTGTATTAGCTAAAGATTGCTGAATCCTTTCTACAGGAATTGCTATAATAAGCTTCATTGCATTGATCCATTCTGAAATCAAATGAAGGAGAATCTGTAACATTCCTAAATAAACAGGCTCCTTGCCTAATTAGTTACTTACCACAGCTGCAAATCCAACATGGTCAGTATTGTTATAGATTTGTAATTATCTTGGTATTTCTTCAGTTTAGACCAGCATGTCTACAGATAGCCCTTGACTTATATTCTTTTAGTGACCAAAGTTACAATAGTACTGATGACCGTTCGTCACATTTATGATGGTTGCAGTGTCTCAGGTCATTTGATCGCCTTTTGATTAAACCGATTAATTATAGCACTACTGATTAAATTATTTTCATATAATAAATGTTTGGAGATTGATAAGGAATCTGAACCTTCATAAGGGGTGTTGTGTCTGCGCCCCCCCGAGCCGGCCCTCCTGCCAGAAAGTGACCTGGAGCCGGGCCTGCTGCCAGAAAGTGACTTGGACAGTGAGGGGGAAGGGCCGTCAGGACTTACCTCGGGAGCACCAGCTTCCCTGGCTCAGCTCCAGGAGCCAGAAGCAGGCCAGGTGGAAGAAATAATGAGGCCTCCGTCCCCTGACTCTTTCCCCCCCAGGCCATGCCTTCAGACCCAGCTGACGGCAATCAGGCTTGGTTGGACCCTAGGTTTTATAGGCAGGAGAGGAGGGAACAACAGAAGCAGGGGTGGGGCAGGCCTAGGAAGTGCTGAGTCATGGTGCCACACCCCACAGGATATAAAAGGCAGCGAGGCTGCTGAGTCTCTTTGTAACAGGCAAATCCACCGATTGACTAAAAGCTGAAGTTTGTTCCTGGATGACTCACCAGCGTCGTGGAAGATAAGGGAAGCTCTTGGCAAACGCTGGCTATTCTGCTGCCAGAGCTGATAGTGCTGGCTAATTAAGCCATCACTCGGACGGAGGCGAAGGAGGACAGAACAAGGGGATTGATGAGCAGAAAAATTTGGGAATTCCTGATTTACTTAGCACTTCTATAGGATTTCCATTGAAGCAGATTTTGTCATGCAGGACAAAGAAAGCAAAAGAAAATCTTACCCACAAACTACAGGTTTTCCCCCCACACATCCAATATATTTTCACACCATCCTCAAAATAGGAAAAAAGGACACAGTTTTGAAAATGTATCGAGCTCATGATGGAAGAAATGCAGAGGAAATAACATATGCAGAAATGGTTAAGGAACAGGAAGGGTGAAGGATTCCTGTTCCCCCATCTTTTCCCTCTTCCCAACCAACAATATAAAGTGGGTTGGGCTGAGAAAGCCAGAGAACTTCCATGGCTGAGGAAGTCTAAGCATCTTAACCACTGTGCCTGAGAAAGACATTATTATTCGGTCGGGCCTCAAGACACAGGAATGCAAAATTACTTATTTATTGATATCAACAAGAATTTAGATAGCTCGATCATAAGGATTAGGATGATGGAAAAATAGGACAAACATGAACTAGTAACTGTTACTAGTTGTGACCAAAAAATTCCATACAGGAATGTTTGATGCACAGAACTTGGGTAGTGTGTTGGGTAGTCCATGCCCAACCCACTAATATACCTATTTCAAATACTTTATTAGAACAACACTGATATAGACTGAAATGTTTATTTAAATTCATTCATTCAATCAATCAAATTCTATAGCTGTCCAGTACAACCAACTGATTTTGGGGTAAAAGAAATATTAGGAGATGGTAGGAGTAGAAAAAAGCCATGTTTGAAGGGATTTTTGGATGACACCAGCTTTATTTTATTGTCTCCATAGAGTAACACAAAATCTTATGGATTTTGTTTCAGCTGAAACCTCAAATATTCAAAATGCTCCAGATTTTGTTTTCTGCCAAGCTCTGATCCAAAATGGTTCAGCCTAACTTTCATTATTTTCTGCTTTGAAGCAGAATATATATTCCCATTTAATGCATTGTATTTTCTTTTTATAAGAATTAATACAAAATATTTTGGACTCCAATAATTTCTGCTTGAACAGCAGATGGAAGCTGTGGCCAGGAATGCCTCCATAAAATTACATCGTATGTGCCAGTTGTGGCCATTATGTGTTGTGGAAATTATAGTGAACTGACAGGTAGTTCACTATAATTTCCTCTATATTAGATTGCAGTTGAAGTCTATTCAGAAACTTTTGGTGGTTTAGCATTTAGCAGTCCAAATAGTTATGGAAGAAACTAGATTCACCCATATTATACCGTTTGAATGGCAATTCACTGACTGACAGCTTCAGGATGCAATTCTAATTACTGGCTAGGGTCTCCATAACTTGGAGAACTCTTCCTCCAAACCCAATCTGCCCAACCAATGAGATTTAGCAAGGAAGGCTTTCAGAGGGTCTCAACGTAGAGAACACCATCTACAGTGATCCATACTCAAGCTTTTCCAGTGTGGACTCTCCTTCTAGAACGTCTACCTCCAGATATGTGGACTACCAGCTCCCAATTATATTTGCAGAGAGCCTAGAGAACATAGCTCTTCAGACAGGTATTTGGGGAATGCTTGAAGATCCTGCTGCCTGAACCATGATGTATCAGGGCCTTGTGTATATTACTTTGGCATTGCCAGTTATTAACAATTATTGGCAATTAGTAGTTGTTAACATCTTTGTAATTGTTTATATTTTACTTTTACAGTATTGTTGTGACTCCAGCCTCCGAACCTGGCCCCATGCCCGAAGGTGACTCAGAAAGTTAGGGGGAAGGGCCGGTAAGGCTTACCTCGGGAGCACGGATTCCTTTGGCTCAACTCCAGGAGCCAGAACCAGACCAGTCGGAGGACGTAATGACGCCATCATCCCCTGATTCCTCCCGTCCCCAGGCTACGCCTTCAGACCCATCTGATAATAATAATCCAGCTTGGCTTGACCCACGCTTCAGAAGATTAGAGAGGCGGCATCATCAAAAGGAAGGGTGGGGCAGGAGCCCCACCCCACAGGATATATAAGGAGCTTTGGGACTGCTCTCACTCCACAGGAAGCAAAAGTTTAGCTGAACCATTTCAAAAAGAGCTGAAAGTCTTGCTACGTGAATCATTTGTTTGAACTTTGGCAGGCAGCTGCGATTTCTCTGCCAGGACTGATAAGAACTGTGAATCCACTGGCTGAAGGCCAACTCGTGGGTCTGAAGTGGGGAAGGGGGAAGGAAACAGAACAAGTATTATTATTTGTAAGCTGCTTGAAGCCTTTGGGAATAGAACAGTATATAACCGTGATGGTGAACCTATGGCAGAGGTGGCACACAGAGCCCTCTCTGCTGGCACATCGCTGTCACCCCAGGTCAGATCTCTGTGGGGTTTCTTTCGTGAGTTTTGGTTTCCTTGCAAATGACGAAACAGAAGCTCATGAAAGAAAAGATCTTACCTTTTGCCGCACTGCTGGAGTTGGGATGTCTTGCCTCCCACTGGCCAGCTGGTCTTCTGGTCTCTGCTGTGCGTGCGTGCATGTCCATGATGCATGCATAAGTCCACATCTGCAACCTTTGCACATGCTCACGTTTGCACGCACTGTTCAACTTGGGCATGGGCGCATGCAGTTTGGGTACTCGGTGTCTAAAAGGTTCACCATCATTGATATGTAAACTAAACTAAAATACACCTATACATACACTTTTTCTTCAACTGTAAAATCATCATTGTCAATTGCTGGCTTAGGTCCCTTGTTGCATGAAGCCATGGTTTGCTATTCTTGTTAAATCAGAAAGGGATGATAGGAATCAAAAAGTGGCATGTGGGACAGATCTGGCAACAGATACTTTAATCCCTAACCCCACCAAATAAAAATGAATTATTTTAAAATTTCATTAAATGTGTTTTATAGATCAGCAAATTTTATGATATTTTAACTGGGTCTGCAAACACATGGAGTCCCTGTACCAAAACTATTTTTACATTTTTATTCCTTGTCATTCTACTCAAGCAAACACTCAAAAATTTATGTTGTAGCTTAGTCTGTGGCATGAATGGTGCTACTATTTTACTTTAGGTGTCATTGTATAGTAAATGCCTAGTTTTGACCATGAAGCAATAAGGAATCCATGTATATGAAAATGGTGTTTGCCTTTGAGTTAAAACTGATAGATGCAGGATATCTGCATCAAATAAATTATCTTGTTATCTCACAAGAATTTTGGAATAACTTATCCTGGCTACCTTAACCCAGGGGTGTCAAACTGGTGGCCTGTGGGCCGGATGCGTCACGTGCAGGCTGCCCCCACCCCAGCTCTGCAAAGGCAAAAAAGTCACGATATGTCATGTGACGCGATCGAGTTTGACACCCATGACCTAAACATCAAAAAATGAACTCAAATGATGTCTACTCCTTCCAACTGCGGAAGATCATCGATTAACAGCTTTTTGTCAGTGACAATTGAAAAGATCTGGCTCTTCATTATAATAGAGAAATAGGAAATAGAGTCTATTCCTGATCTTGGCAGGTCCAGCATCAGCATTCAATACGGTAGCTTAGTTGGGGTTGGCAGCTGCAAATAACTATTAACTATTAACATTTCACATAACTATTAATAACTATTAACATTTCACACAACGTTCTACAATTGCAGGATTTGGGAATAGCATAAAATGGAAATGGTAGCTGGAACAATGTAGTGTTACTTTGGAATATTCAAAAGTTTATTATTTCTGTCACTTTAAAAACCAGAAACCCATCAATATATGAGAGTCTGTGAGGTAAATAACCAGAAGAGACCTGAGATTTTAAGTATAATACAACCTCAAAATATATTTATGAGTTAAGACTCTGTTCCTTTATATATTTAAATATGATATACTGGAGCTTCTAGTATAAAATCCATTTAAAAAGGAGGGGAGGGGGAATGTGGAAAAAAAGTATTGTATATCATTGTATAGATAAACCCAGAATTCATTAAGCATTACTAGCAAGTGGAAGAGCATCTAAGCAAAGAAAGAAATGATGAATTAAATGCTTGCTGTTTTAAATAGCATTATTTCTCTTAAGTAACCTTGAAAAATATACTTATTTATGCACATTCCTGCTTTTGGTGGGAGTTGATTTGAAACAACTCTTGAGTGCAATGACACTTAAATTACTAAGAACCTGCATGAAAGTCATCCCCCCCAACCCCTATTTCTTTAAATAATAGACTGAGATATGTGGGTGAATATAAGCAGAACTTAGATCTTTTTTCCTTGGGACTGCTTCTTGCTAGACATGTACATGGAAATGATAATTCACAAAAGACCAACTTTGGGTGGCCTCCATATCTTGGTTCTGGCCAATGCTTGCACAACTGCATGCAAGTGTCCCTCCCAAAACTGGTTTGCCATTTAAAAAAAAAAAAAGGGCTGGGAGAAACTAGCCCAAAGACACCAAGTTGGTTTAAGGCAAGACAGTCACCTGATATCTAGTCCAGGGCCTTTAACTACTACACAAAACTAGCTCTCAAGAAAGACCAGGGGGTGGACTAAATATTAAAGTTCCATCATTCTGGACAGATGCCTTTCAAATCCAAGTGAAAACAGTAACACAATATGTTTAGAATGCAAAAACTTTATGAATATTTCATTTAACAGAAAATGTTCCAGGTTATGCTTCTAGGTAGGGTATATTATTTTTTTTTTAAAAAATCAAGGTCAGTAAATATTATTAATGTAGCCATTTTCATTTATCCATTTTCAAAATTACAATTACAAATTAAAAACTTTGAAATCTGTATTATCCAATTTCCATGTACTGTATGCAGATGTAAAGTATTGTAGTTACTTCCAGCCATTATTAAATCCTGGGAATTTTAACAATTTCCCACTATTTGATTAGTTTCTGCAGGAATTGAAATTGAACATTATCAATTTTTTTAAGTATCAAAACACAGCAACTGCAGTTATTATAAAAGTGTGTTCATGTTGTGCTTGAACTCTTAAGAGTGTTTTGTTTAATTCTAAGGACTAACAATCAAATGACAACATCACAACCACATGGGAAGAGAAGCTTTCTAATCAATTCCATTAAGGCCATATCCTGTTCACACAAAGATTCCTACAGTGAGTACACATTATCTCTTCATTTATATCAAAAGACCATGGAATTCACACACAGCTCCTCACTGCTATTCTCAAAGTATCTGTGATCTTGAATATTTAGAAATGAAGATAGCATCTGGGAGAGATTATCTAATGCGGAAGAAATTTGTATAACTAAGTTCCAAGTTAATATAAAACATTTTTATGCCAAATTACATTTGGACCTGTCAAAAGCAATTCATAAATCCATACTTTACATAATTTTATTCCACTAGAAATTGTGATTTTATACATAGTATAAAGGGCATCATGATAGCACACACATACTTTACCATACTGTTAAAAACCGTTTACATAACTATTAAGTACCCTATTATTAAAGCAATATTCAGATACCTTTTTAAAAACTACATATAGATGAATGTTTATCATATGCACAGTGCAAAGATGTGCCCATAATATTTTAGTCACTTTAAAACAAAACACGGCAAATTAAAACTAGCTTAAAATTATATGGTCCATGTGTCATCAAGTCAGATGTTATGAATCTCCAATGAAGAACTAAAACAGTGTTAAACGCCAGATAAATGGCAGAGTTTTTATCATTACAGTCTGAACATTTTCCATTGTGTAAAATGGAAACAATCAGCATTTTCAATTTGTCAATCATGAATGCCACTGAGCGCTTTGTTACTATATTAAATGGAATTTTGCCCCCAAGTTGGAAGATTAGTAAGATGGGAGAACAAGAGAAGAATAGGATTCTTCAATGCTCATAGGAGGCTTAGACTTGGTATCACATTTCTACACAATTTTAGTGATATATATAAATTGTGGAGAAGGGTGATATTACATATATAAACACAACAAGCCATGTTTATAGTGTACAAAATGACCATGGAAACGAATCTTTAATTATGTAAACAAATCAGCACACAATTTCTTCATTTTCCCTTTATAGCATGGTGCAGAAGGGGGGGTTGAATATCAAGTCTCTTAAGAACCACAGCGTCACCAACACAAATAAAACTTTAGGCTGTATTCACGGAAAAGTCTGTGATGCCTTTATTCCCTCTCTTTCCTTTCTCTCAGAGTTCATGAGTGTTTTGAGTTCAATAAATAGTACAAAAATAATCCTTTATTTAAAAATCTCCAGATGCATTGTCCTAGAGCCTATACAATAATTTGTAAGAGCAATGAACTTTTTTTTTAAAAAAAAAAGGAGCCCACACAAATGAAAACCTTGTGGCAATGGCTATTTTTAGATCCAGCACCTTCTTTGTCTCTGGCTGCAATTTCTGTTCTTCCCATTAAGGAAAGCAAAAGCTTCTTCGCCTTCATCCAAGCTAACTCTTTTCTTGGCTCAGATTAACAAGAGTTCAAAACGCTCATTTTATTGTGTAAATCTTTCTTCTTGTGCTTGGAGATCAAATATTCCTACTATTCCATTTTACCGAGTGTTATGGCAGGTTCATTCATCACCTTAACTTCTCCATTCCTGGGCCAGCTTTATGTTATAGAAAGAGAACGTCTGCGTCTGAAATGAGTCTTGTGATAGTCACCAAAACCAATGCCTGGCACCAAGGATGGACATGAGTTGGGCTCCTGCTGCCTGTGTCATGAGATGCAATTCTTCCCCCGAGTTCAAGGTCATTAGCACTCTGCATCTACCGTGTGTACCGTCACTGCAGCCTGTAAGTGATGACTATGATGGGGGGCGGGATGGTGCAACCTGTAGTGGTGGAATTTGTGACTCAAAAGGGCAGCAGTCTGAGGGGGAGTCTCCAGGTCTAAATCTTCATCATGATTTCCCACATCTACGCCAGCTGATAATGGGTCATTATTGCAGGGAGGGTTTTCGCTGTCTTCCTGAGGACTCATAGTACTGTAGCCTGAAAAACAAAGCCACACGAACCAAGAGGGATGAGTTTGAACAATAATGTTCACAATAGTTAGAAACGATCATTCATGTTCATCATCTAACACACTTCAGGAAGGAAAAATCATCACCTCACAATGCTAACTGTTGCAGGAATGTTAAGTTATATTTAAAACAAGAGTTCGATTTCCTTTCCTTTGTATTTTTTTTTTTGAGGCTTCTGATTTTGTACATAAAAAATCTCAGAGCATTATAGAAAGAATGCTGTTGCATATTTATTATTTAATTCTTCTGCCTGCGATAATTTGACTAATGTAATTCATTAAGTTTTGAAAAGTTAGCTGGGTGACCAGTCATTCTCTCTCAGACCAACCCACCCCGCAGGGTTGTTGTTGTGGGGAAAATAGGAGGAAAAAGGTTTGTTCATTGCCTTGAGTTGCCTTAGGTGATAAAAGGCAGAATAAAAATCTAATAAATAAACAAACTAGATATATATTCAGTAAAGCTTGTATATGTTGAAACAATACATAAAACATACCAAATAGTTGTCTACACCGTTTAATATTTTGTGATTTTTATTAGATACATAACGGTTTCAAATAATTTCCTTTATAATTATATAAATTATCTATAGCTTCATTTACTGCAACAAGATGTAGGTAATATTTGAGCAACCTCCTCAAACTCCTCAATGTCAATTTGGTGGACTAACACACAGTGAACAGAATTGGTCCACCATTTTAGGTTTGTTATTTGTAAACCTGTTCTCTTCCACGCATGGAGGGGAACTGAATTTCTCCAGCGGGAATTTGCCTAAAGATATGAGCTCCATTCATGAACTCCACCTGAGGAGTTTCTGTTCAGTGTGTTGTTTCTTCTTTCTGCTAAGTAACTGTCAGAACAGTTTCCTCCTACACATGGAGGGGAGCTGAACTCCTTTGGCAGACAGCTCTTTCAACCATCCCGAGACGAGAAGGAACTGAAATACAAGCAGAGAGCACAAATGGGCCGTGGTGGCTCAGGCTGTAATATAGCCTGTTATTAAAACACAGCTGCCTGCAATTACTGCAGGTTCTAATCCCACCAGGCCCAAGGTTGACTCAGCCTTCCATCCTTTATAAGGTAGGTAAAATGAGGACCCAGATTGTTGGGGGGGCAATAAGTTGACTTTGTAAATAGAATGAGACTATTGCCTTACACACTGTAAGCCGCCCTGAGTCTTCGGAGAAGGGCGGGATATAAATGTAAATTAAAAAAAAAATAATGCAGGAAAGGAATGTGGGATACCTCAGGTGTTTTGAGGCACCTGGTGCAGGCCTTGCACAAATGCCTCTTGCAACTAGTTTTTAGCCACTCATGGACTGAAAATCCTGCTTGTATTTTGGCGTGGAGGATTTTCAGTTCCTGAGCAGTGTTTCCTAGGATATTTCCCTATACCACAAGGCATCTTGTGCACTTTACCTGGGAGTCCATATGCTTAATGATGTGCAAGATTGCTTAACCGCCACAATTGGGAGTGCCAGGATTGTGGTAGTTGAACGAAGCACTCATGTGATTCCTTGTTTAGCAACGACCAAGATTCCAGTCCCAATTGTAGTTGTAAGTCAAGGAATACCTGTATTTGCTATTTAAGAGGCATTTGAGTCTATGGACACTGCATCCTCCCATTAGGTCAAAAAACTTAGGATTTACTTTATTCAAAACAACTCTTAAACATAAATAAATTCCTGTTTTAATATTCTATCAAGTATACTCAAACTGTTAGGGGCTTTTTTTTTTTTTTGAAAACTAAAGGGTATGAGAGTGTATTTATTTCCTCTTACCAATGTAGATTTTTCAATAGCTTTAGTCAGATTTTTTTAGTTTTAAATTAATGAATTTACAAATATAATAACCAACACATTATAGCATGCATCATACCATGAATTTTTTTTTTACATATATAATTGCCAAGTCTTAAAAGGCAGAAAGAATTTTAAACTCAACACAGTCCAGATAAACATATTTTTAAACAGTGCAACAAGAATTTTTAAGCAATGCAATACTAAAATTATTGCATATACTAAAAGTCTATACAATAAGTTTCTATTGTAAAAGCTATGCATAGTCAATTTAAAGTAAATAAAGTCTAGTGTTTAGTTGTTTAGTAAAATTCACTTTTAAGGAAAAATGCACAAAACTGGCTTGCCCACAATTATTATTATAGTTTGGACTTTTTCTTTCTTTCATGCACCAAGTTTTAATCTATCTTCAGATATGGGAGCTCAATTGGTGACTGGTTGCTCTCAGCCCAAACCTTATTGTTGCAAGAAAAAAACAGAAGCGACAGCTTCTGAATCAAAGATAGGTTTAAAACTAAGAAATAAGCAAACAAAACATAACCTACTTTCACCAGATGCCTGGTGAAAGATAAGCTATCATATAAGAAAATTCCTTTGAAAATTATGCCACAGTAAATAAGACATGTCATTAGGCTTAGAAGTTCATATACTGAGGAGAACAATGACAAAGTAGCAAATGATTAGTTGGCCTGACCATCTTGGGCAGAGGTCTTCAAACTTGGCAGCTTTAAGACTTGTGGACTTCAGCATAGCTGGCTGGAGATTTCTGGGAGCTGAAATCCACAAGTCTTAAAACTGCCACGTTTGGGGATCCCTGATCTTGGGAAAGCCAGCAATGAACAAATGACTTTTTCTGAATAGAAAAAAAATGCATTATCAACTTCCAGTAAGAAAAATAGAAGTCGTTTTCCATCGTGATAAACTTTCCCATATTAAATGGAACAGCACCGATGTCTCTATAATGGATGGTGAGAATAACCTTGGGAGACCTGAGAAGGAGCTGCACCCTAGACTAATCAATCCTGATAACAAAACAAAACAAAACAACAAAACAAGGGAATCCAAAGGAAGAATGGAAATGGGGGAAATGTCTCAGAAGTGGCCTTCTCTAGTTCTCTTGAAAATAAAGATAGGCAAGGGAGGGGAAGTGTT
This sequence comes from Ahaetulla prasina, assembly GCF_028640845.1. Lineage (NCBI taxonomy): Eukaryota > Metazoa > Chordata > Lepidosauria > Squamata > Colubridae > Ahaetulla > Ahaetulla prasina. The sequence goes on from NC_080541.1 coordinate 162,502,159, forward strand.
TTCAGACTTACAAAATCCTTAGTGTAGGCCTTTCAGTAAAACTAATATTAATACTTATTGTTTTGGTTTCTTCTCTGGGCTACCTTGAAGGATTGATTGCCTATCAGAGCCATGGGGGAATTGGAAGAGAGGAAAAGTTGGCTGTAAGCCACAAGTACTATATCAATAATTAATAAATTCTTATTGTCTTGTAGATATGTGCACTTACTCTTCTTAGAATGGAAAATTCCAGAATGTTTTGTATATGTCATTCTGTTTGCACTCAAAAGTAATTTATTTGTTTATGAAATTCTTATGCCAACCATTTCATTATTGAAAGCAACTCTGGATTGCTAAATTAATCCTGAGAACTGGACCTGACTTCCAGAAAAGCTCCAAAATCCCTGGAAATGGTTACAAAACTAATATACCCAGTATGATGATAACATGGCCAGAGAGGGAATGGTCTATTTAGTAGTTAAGGCACCAAGTTAGGCCATGAATTTAAGTCCTGTTTTAGCCATGAAAGCCAGCTGGATGACTCTCTCAGTCCAACCACCACACAGGGTTGTTGCAGCTGGATGACTCTCTCAGTCCAACCACCACACAGGGTTGTTGTTGTTGTTGTTGGGAAAATAGGAGAAGGATGGTGTATTGGATATGTTCACTGCCTTGAGTAATTTTTAAAAATAATAAAGGTGGGATACAAATAAATAAATAGATTTATGGTCCCACTAAATATAGCTTGACAATTGGATACTACTGATACAGACCATATTTACATGGTTACTTTTATTTTATTTGTCATAGTTAAGAACTGCTCAACAGATATTATTGAGTTGGTACAGTAGTTTCTTAACATAGACATTTATTTCCTTTGTAAAGATATTATTGTTAATCAGTGGGATTTTCCTCTTTTCCTATACCACTCTGTAGTTTTAACATAGTTGTACAGGATGGGCTGCTCTAAATCAGAGAGATGGTTGACTTGCAACAAGCAAAATCATCAGAAATAGAGAAAGCAATGGTCCTTGTCAATTTAGTATCGTATTAACAACCAAATCTGGCTTCTTTGCTGAACTTTGCACTTAGCAATCTATGAAAAAGAAGCCACTTTGGAGCATACTTTATCATATATAAGTCTGAATCAATATCATGAACACAGTTTCTCTTTGATAAGAGAAATTGTTCTGCATCTGCTGAACTATTTGTTCAATATTGTAATTGAGACAGTGATGTTATAAAGGAGAAAACAAAACCAAAATAAATAGTAATTTAAACTCCCCTAGGGGAACTTATTTGAGCTTCCTTTCATCTTAGTTGATGTTGTAAAGCCTTAATCTGCTTTAGTTATTGGTAACATTGACTGGAAACAGCACCATTAAAATCCAGAATTCTAAAGTGCATTTCAGCCAATTGAACCTCTACTTTGTGAGGTTTTCAGCTACCCCTGCAAAGAGTGCAAAAAATAAATGCCCCAAATGTGTAAAATTCAGAATGCTGAATTGTACCATACAAATTTATGTGCTATTACGACTCTCCTATATATAAACCTCAATTAGTCCAAAAGGTGCATTATAGCACAGAAATCTTTGAATCAAGTTACCCCAAATCTGCTATCTGCTAACGTAAATAATATATACAAAATCTTGGATCCTGTCTAATTGAAATTTCAAGGCTCTCCACAATAATTGCATTCGCATGATTGTGGGCGCTGCAGCATTGATGTAGTCAGCCACAGTCAGATGATCATGATTCCTGACGCTCCCTGCTAGCTTTCTACAAACCAAGTCAATCGGCAAAGCTGACAGGAAGTCAGAAGATGCTCCCATTCCCACTATTTTTTTGCCCTCCCCTGGTCATTCTGTTTATCTGTTTAGGTAAAAAATGATCTCTGAACCGATAACCCAAAGGCTCATGGGTAGTTTATGACTGTTTTTTTACCCTTTGAAGGAGAAAGGTGGTTTAGAAATGTGAAACATAAGTAAATAAATGATTTTGTTTACTTAGTAAAATTAAGAAATAGAGTAAATAGATTTTCAAAATAAAAAAAAAAATACACTTTGACAAAATGTAAAAAATGCTAATTTAGAAGTTTACAAAATTCAATTGGACATGTGCAATTAGATGAATTGCATAAGTGCAGCAAATTTGTAAGTATGGAAACACAGAGTCTTATATTAAATATATGCAATTGACAATGGTGGATTGCCCCGGTTCGGTCCGGTCTATAGAACTGCCACCCACCACGTCATCATGGGTGATCTGCACATGCACAGAAGCTTCTGCATGAGCGCTCCCGTTGCAAACCAGTAGTAAAGGTAAGTAGAACCCACCCCTGGCAATTGACAACATATTGGCTGGAGAATTCTGAAGTCTATATATCTTCAAGTTACCCAGTTAAAAAAACTTAGTCCTGTGAATTGACATTAACAGCTATATTTACTTTTATTCAACAAAACTCTTTGCAGTTGTTGCCTCTAGATTAAATAGAGTTTGATTTCTCTCAAATGCTGACAGGTTTTTTTTAAAAAAGCGTGATAGCGAAACAAGTTTCATTATACATAAAATCAATTCAACAAAATTTTTGAAACAATTTGACACATATTATGTTTTTAAATGTAAGGTAATTATGGCAAAGCAGGAAGAAGGACTGTAATTCTAGTAACAGCAGTTAATGAACATTTTAACCTTTTTAAAATGACTCAACCACAACCTCCAATCCTCTGCGAATAAAAGGAAGTAAGCAAAAGAAAAATAATCACAATGCCAACAGCCCTAAGAGACATTCAAAGAGACATTCCAATGTTAGCACAGTCCAAATCTCTGGCTATTGTTTAAACTCTCTGCTTCTCTATGTTACTTGGAGAGAAATACTGAGGAAAGGAAATTACTCAATGCATTAGGCTATTTCAGATAATAATGTTACAATCATATGTAATGTACAAGAAAATTTGTCAAGGAAATATTATTGTCTAAGCTTCCAGTGAAAAGCGTTTGTTGGAAATAAACCAACTAACCAAGGTTTGACCTCTTGGTTATTAGGAACCAACTGCCAATATTTATGTGATTTAGTTTTTTTGATATACAGGTAGTCCTCACCTTAGAACAGTTTATTTAGTGACCAAAGTTATATTGACACTGAAAATTGTGATTTATAACCATTTTTCTTGCAGCACCCACATGGTCATCTGATCAAAATTCAGATCTTTGGCAATGGACTCATATTTATGACAGTTGCAGTGTACCGGGGTCATGTGATCACCTGTTGCAAACTTCTGACAAGCAAAGTCAATGGGGAAGGCCAGATTCACTTAACAACTGTGACACTAAATTAACAACTGTAGTGATTCACTTAACAACCGCGGCAAGAAATATCACTAAATGAGACAAAACTCACTTAACAAATACCTTGGGTTCAATTGCAGTCGTAAGTCAAAGACTACCTGTACTCTTATGGCCTAAAGCATGATACTTTTCATTCCATGTTGCCACAGAAGCATAACATAGCATGTCCATGTTTGTTTTTATTTTTATTGGTTCTATTGAACAAAATTCTGTATCTGAAAAATGGATGAAGGCATTTGAGTCCGGCTAGGGTAGAGCTGCCATTTTTCTCTTTAAATTATAAAGCTTGTCACTGGATACTTAAAAAAAGATTTTCTACATTCTGCCTTTCTAATGTTGTGTTTATATTAACTAGAAATATCACAGTCCTATGAAAGATATAAGGGCCGGCAAGTTTCAGTCAGAGATCACTGCCACATATTGAGTGAACATCTAGAAACATTCAAGGACTCCAGGAAATCAAATACAAAGTTCTCATTCTGTCCTGGCTGTGCATTTAGTGTATCATACTGTATTTATAGTGAAAGTGATACGAAGATACAGCTGACAGCCCTGGCAAAAAAAAAATATGCCAACCTCACATTAATCCTCTTAGTGGACTCATCAACTTGATCCAGGATGGAAGATTTAGCAATAACTGTCCAGTCTGATTGGTGATTGGTCAATTATGTGGTAAAACAGTCATTCCCAGCCTGCACTGTACATTACTTTTTAATTTAGGAAGAAATGTTGCAAAAGCCCAAATCCTACTTCCTTAATCATTTTATTTCTATGTGAACTAAAGGAGAACTGTGTTTGCAGTAATTCTGTCTGTCACAAATCTTCTTATGAATCATAATGCATACCAGTAAGCCAAGAAGGCATTCAACCTTTTAAAATTTAACCCAGGCTTGATTTAACCTAGCAACAAAAAATAAACTCTTGGTATCTATGGGCTTAAAAGTAAACACTGTTTGATTAAAAAAAAAAAAAGAAATAGTGTTATTCTTTATCAAATAGAACAAAGTTAATGGGACAAGCATCAAAATACATTTCAAATTACCCTACGGGGAAAATAGGAGGATCTAATTTTTGTAAAAACTTTGCTTTTACAAAAGGGTGCATATTCATATATCAGTGTTGATATATCAGTGATTAAGATGCTAAGTGGAGGAATGAAACGAAAATAGCTTCAAAGTTGGCAAGGGCCTCGCCCTGGAATGGAAAGTAATCTAATTTGTTTTAAATGAAGAACAGTGCTGGGATTATTTGCTTAGAAAATATGTTAAATTGTAAGCACAAGTAAGATGAACGGCCTCTATGATCTTACCATGATCACTTTCTGTCCCTGATCGTCCCCAATAACGGCGTCTGCGTTCAGGACTATGGGCGTGTCGCTCAATAACTGCTGCTATAAACCGAGTGTTACTGACTATGGTGAACAAAAACAAGAACAAAAAAAGAGAGAGAGAGGAAACAAAAGATAACTTCACGTACTCATCAAGCAGATCACTTCAAACACATTATAAAACAGCTTTTTATTACATTGTTGTCAAATTCCAAAACTGATCAAGCTTCTAAAGCAGTATGAAAGAACAGTAACTATTTTGATTCCCAGACAGCATTATAGATTAGGTAAAGGTAAAGGTTCCCCTCGCATATATCTGCTAGTGGTTCCCAACTCTAGGGGTGGTGCTCATCTCCGTTTCAAAGGCGAAGAGCCAGCACTGTCCGAAGACATCTCCATGATCATGTGGCTGGCAGGACTAAACACCAAAGGCGCACGGAACGCTGTTACCTTCCCACCAAAGGTGGTCCCTATTTTTTCTACTTGTATTTTTTACGTGCTTTCAAACTGCTAGGTTGGCAGAAGCTGGGACAAGTAATGGGAGCTCACCCCATTACGCGGCACTAGGGATTCGAACCGCTGAGCTGCCGACCTTTCTGATCGACAAGCTCGGTGTCTTAGCCACTGGACCATCATGTCCCTGCATTGTAAATTACTTAGAGTCAATTGGGTAACAAAATACACCTAAGGTATTTAAGGTATATCTTTAATATACCTTAAATACCTCTTTAAGGTATCTTAAAATGCAATATTTTTTTGCAAATCGGCAGGAAATATTAGCGGTAGTTAAAACCTGGTAAGGAAAACGCAGGAACATCTATAGCAGTGATGGTGAACCCTTTAGACACCGAGTGCCCAAACTGTGTGTGTGGGCATGTCCAAACTGAAAGGTGCGCGCGCATGTACAGACATGCTTTTTAATGTTTATATATTGAATTTTTACTTGGCTGTACACCGCCCTGAGTCCTCCGGGAGAAGGGCGGTATAAAAATAGAAATAAATAAATAAATGCTCGCATGTAAGGACATGTGCACATTCACAGACATGCATGGATGCACGGACATAGGTGGACATGAATGCATGTGCAGCAGAGATCTGAAGATCAGCTGGCCAGTGGGAAGTGGGGCATCCTAACACCAGCAGTGCAGCAAGAGATAAGATCTTTTTCTTTCGTGAGCTTCTGTTTTGTCATTTACAGGGAAACAGAAGCTCATGAAAGAAATGCCATTGAGGTCTGACTTGGGGCAACGGTGCGCGTGCCAGCGGGGAGGGCTCTGCGTGCCACCTCTGGCATGCTTACCATAACTTCGCCATCACGGATCTATAGAATAATAACTTTGTGTTTGATTGCTACATTTCCCTACAGTTTTCAAACCAGTTATTTATTTTATCAAGTGGTGGGTGGGTGGATCTTAATGGGAAGGCAACAATATACAGCCTCTCTTCAGAACTGACAGGGCCAAAACTGTAAAGCACTTTGCCCTCTTGAAATGATTACAGAGATGAATAATGTTACACGTCTATAGAAGGAAACTGCAGGGAAAAACTCGCATGCAGCCTCTCCCCATGTTTTCCTGCCCAGCCAGAATGGGATTGCTAAATACTCACTGATTCCTCTGTCTTCATGACTGTCCTCATCCCTTTCATCTCTCTCATTCTCCAGGTTGGACATGCGGACTGACATTTCTGCACACCGTTACAAACAGAAAAATGCAACTATTAAGAGAGAGAAGTTGCATTAGCCTGTAAGAGTGCAATGCTTTGAAAATGGCCTGGGTTGCCCCTTCTTGAAGGACAAAGTAGCAGAGGCCTGGAAATCATATAGCAATTATGGTTGAGGTTATGGCATAAAATTGTTGGCTTCCTTACCTCTCTCTTCTCTTTTAAGCCAGCTATATGTATGTACCATTTAAGTATAACATATACATATATATATATGACTCTGAAATATTCATATAATTCTGTAAAATATTAGCCACCCTGAGTCACTTTAAGAGTGAGATAGGCGGCATATAAATTTAATAAAGAAGTAAGTAAGTAAGTAAATAAATAAATAAAAATAGCCTCAGAATCCTTGATATTCTCTGAATTTGGCTGTTTACTTGCAGACCTTTTATTACCCAATTAGATAACATTATCAGTGCACAATCAAACACAACAACCAGTGCACAACCAGTACAATAACCAATCTCAGAGGGTACTAAGGACTTTTCAATTCAACCCTGAGTAACATATTCTCTTTTATGGGAAATAATAGCTCTTTTAGAAATGTTGGAAAGTGATGATCACAATTAAACATCGTCCTTGCACTAATGGCAATACTTTCATAATTCCTGTTTTCCCAATTATTTATACAATGTCAGTTGATCTTTTCATGGAATTACATAGATAAATGCTAGAAAATGGTTAGAATTATAATCAGCAGGTAACATGCTCTCTTTTGAATTTTATTATTAAGAAGGCAAAATGCTAAACAGTGAGACTATATAATGTGTTTATATAAAAGGATGTACCTAGAAAATGTCATTTTGTCTTTTGTACAACTGCAGCAAAAACATGGATTTAGAACTTCCTAAAAACTACTAAATGTGTCGATAAAGGATCCATAAGGCGTGCACATCTATCCTAGAAAGCTAATTGCATATCTAACATGCTCTAGAATCAGTTGAAGGAATAAATATTTACAAGATTCCAGGAGAGGCTTAATAAAACCAGTGCAATTTTAACTTCTCTATCCAGCAGAGGTCAGTAGTGCCTATTCTATATTATCAGAGCAATGTGAACAAAATATATTCTGTAGGACATATGCTTATAATTCAATTTGAGATTATCAGAAGGTTTGCACAAAATCAAAAGAGTCAGGACCAGAAAACACTTGCAATTCTATTCCATAACAAAGATTTGTTCAGCTTACCTTGGGCTGCAAGTGGAGACATATGCTGATGACTTCGGCGATGGATCTGATGACGATAGGCGTAGACTGCGAGAACCAACACCATTATGCATCCCATAATACCTCCTGCTACGGGACCAACTGGAGCGCTTTTTATCATATTCAAAGTTATCACTTCATCTCCTTTCATTTCAGAGGGAGAAAAAAAATGAAAATAATGTGAAAATCTCCTGTGGAAGTTCAAATCCTGTAAAATAATCTAGATAATTGCTAGATTATGGATGCTGCCTGAAGTCTAACAGGTGACAAAGACACTCTGGAAAGGAAATCATGCCAGTTTTCAAAACAAGCCATGTGACCATTCCATTGCTCCATGTAAGAATATATTAAAAATTGTAAATTCCTATCCTAATTGATACACTACAATGGCATTTCATTTTACAGACTGCATGGATTAGAAGGCATCTGTTATACAGGATTAGTCCAATATATTCTGCTTCCCCAGCCAAAATTCTGTTATGCTAAAAAGAATCACAGTTTCACCCTGCGTGATTCTCAAAAAAATATATACCGTATATACTCGAGTATAAGCCGATCCGAATATAAGCCGAGGTACCTAATTTTACCACAAAAACTGGGAAAAACTATTGACTCGAGTATAAGCCGAGGGTGGGAAATGAGGCAGCTACTGGTCAATGTAAAAAATAAAGATAGAGCCAAGTAAAATAACATGAATATTTATTTGAACGAAAAACAATAAAAGTGCAAAAGGGGGTCCCCAAAAAGAATATGGTATCAAAAATACAGTATCTTTAAAAGTAACAGCAACCAAGCTAACGAGAGCTAAAATCCCTCAAAACTGGAGTTCTCCTCCTCATCATCTGTTTGTCCAAACAGAGCTTCAGCTACTTCAGCTTCTGTGATGTTATCCGCATATACGTTGTCGTCATCACTGAGTTCACAGTCGTCATCATCACTGCTGTCACTCTCATACAATGCGCTGTCTTCACTGCCATCCATAGCATTACTAATGCCACATTTCTTGAAGGCACGTTGCACCATGTCCTCTGGAATATCTTCCCATGCATCACGAACCCACTGTGCTATTAGTTCTATGTCTGGCTTTCTCAGATTTCCAACTTTTGTCAGACGAGCTTGACCAGATGTCATCCATTCATGCCACATCCTTCGCACATGGTCCTTGAAAGGTTTATTTAAACTGACATCTAGGGGCTGCAATACAGATGTAAGCCCACCTGGAATAACGGCCAAAGTGACTTGAGATGACTTTGCCAATTTTTTTATGTCATCAGATGTGTGGGCTCTGAACATATCCCAAACTAACAGTGATCTTCTAGTCCAGTCCCCACTCCTCAAGCAAGAGATCCTATACTGTTTCAGACAAAGGATTGTCCAGTCTGTTCTTTAAAAACCCTCCAGGAATGAAGTGTCCAATAAGGTTCAAATTGCAAGTACCGGTAGTCCTCAATTTAAGACTGCAATTGAGCCCAAAACATTGTTTTGTTATTTTTCCCTAACCGTGTATGTATCCCCCTGCCCCCCATTTTACGTCAGGCTGCCATCAAAGCGAAGCACGGCTGAATATTATTATTATTATTATTATTATTATTATTATTATTATTATTATTATTATTATTATTATTATCATTATCATTATCATTATCATCATCATCATCATCATCATTATTATTATTATCATTATCATTATTATCATTATTATCATCATCATTATTATTATTATTATTATTATTATTATTATTATCATTATCATTATTATCATTATCATCATCATCATTATTATTATTATTATTATCATTATCATTATCATTATTATCATTATCATCATCATTATTATTATTATTATTATTATCATTATTATTATTATTATTATATGATGATGATGATTTTTTTGCATTGGACAGAGCGAGCTTCAGTTTACCAAACTTTGTATCTTTTAATGAAACGTGTTAGTCTGGAAGGGACTGTTTGAACTCACAAAACACTTGCAACTTTTAGTTCCGTGCTGAGGATTTTTGGAAAGCAGCCCAGCAATATTTATTTATTGCTCGGACTGCTCTTATTTTCACTCCCCCTTTTCTTTTCTTTTCCTTCCCTCTCTCCCTTCTCTGCCTCTCTTTCGTCCCCCACCTCCCGGGATCCTTGCGGGTCGAAGGTTCTGCCCTGCCTTACACCAGCCGCCCACCTATGCCAAGGTCTCCCTGGCTCTTTCGCTCTCTGTAAGCAGCGGCTTCTCGGCAGCGTCGCCCCCCTCCCCTCCATGGATCGGCTCCTTCCCCAGCACTGAAGGCATCCTTAGGAATACACCTCCACCTCCCGGAAAATAAAAGAGGCAGAGAAGGTAAATCGCCCGCCCGTTCGGAAAGGAAGGAGAGGACTCCAATGGAAGAAGGAGAGGAGAATTACCAATAACAAACACAAAGCGCTGGGTTAGAGGTGCCTTGTCATGTACAAGGAGATCAGAGAGGGCAACCACATGAAACAATAATCAGACTCAAAGCAGGCTGCTTATTTGCCATTTGCTCTGGGTAGAACGGGTTTTTGTTTTTTTAAAAAAATTGGTTTGGAGAAGGAAAGCTAATTTGCTGATCTGCGTGAGGGTCGGTTTCTTTTGCCTCCCTTCTTCTTCCTCCTCCTTCTTCCCACCCTAGCTTGCAATGCCCCATCTCTCCTCCTCCTCCTCCTCCTGCCCCCTCTCGGGGAGAAATTGTTTGTTCTTGCCGTATTTCTCCGCTTTCCAAGAGGCTTTTCTTTTCACCTCTTTCTCCCCACCTCCCCAATTTCCATAGGGGAAAAAACCCTAGGAAAACTTGGCAAAAATAAAATAAAATAAAAAGTACTGAGTGCAAATGTTTTTTTTATACTGTAGTTGGAGTTTTCCACGTTTCTTTCACATTCAAGGCAGCATTCTCCCCATCCTCGCTGCTTTTCCAAAACATGCTTTGAAACCTTTGCATTTTATTGGGATGTATTCGTGACAACGCCCCTCCGCCCCTCCGAGGCGAGAGGAGGCAGTAAGAGGAGGCGAGTGACAAACAAATAAAGAGAGTTCTTCTCGCCTTGGCGTTTGACACACTCGCCGTCCTCTCCGAAAAGCCGAAATTGAGTGCGGCGGCAGTGGGGGTGGGTGGGTGGGGAGGCCGCCGTGAAGTGCCGGCTGGGGAGCCGGGATTGAAGTGCCGGCAGGGCGAGCCCAAATGCTGCCGGCATGCTTTGCCAGCTCGGCCGGCTCGTTTTGGGCGGCGGCTGGCCTCCGGCGTTTTCTTCCGCCGCTTTTGATGGCGGCGGTGGTGGCGGAGGCGGAGGGGCGTTCGACATTTCGCCTCTCACTCGTCCTCCTCTTGCCCGCGGTGGGGGCGGAGGCGTTGTCACCTCGCCCTCCTCTCCGGCGAAATTGAGTGCGGCGGCAGGGGAGGCCGCCGTGAAGTGCGGCTGGGGGCCAGGAGCCAATCCCGGGCTCCCCAGCCGGCACTTCACGGCGGCCTCCCCACCCACCCCCACTGCCGCCGCACTCAATTTCGGCTGGAGAGGAGGCGAGTGACAACGCCAAGCGAAGAACTCTGTTGTTTGTCACTCTCGCCCGTGGAGGCGTTGTCACCTCGCCTCCTCTCCGGCCGAAATTGAGTGCGGCGGCAGGGGAGGCCGCGTGAAGTGCCGGCTGGGGGCCGGGATTGGCTCCCGGGCTCCCCAGCCGGCACTTCACGGCGGCCTCCCACCCACCCCCACTGCCGCCGCACTCAATTTCGGCTTTCGAGAGGAGGCGAGTGACAACGCCTCCGCCTCCGAGGCGAGTGACAAACAAATAAAGAGAGTTCTTCGCCTTGGCGTTTGTCACCTCGCCCTCCTCTCGGCCGAAATTGAGTGCGGCGGCAGTGGGGGTGGGTGGGGAGGCCGCTGTGAGTGCCGGCTGGGGGCCGGGATTGGCTCCTGGGCTCCCCAGCCGGCACTTCACGGCGGCCTCCCCACCCACCCACCCCCACTGCCGCCGCACTCAATTTCGGCTGGAGAGGAGGCGAGGTGACAACGCCTCCGCCCCCACCGCGGGCAAGAGGAGGACGAGTGAGAGGGGGGCGAAAATGTCGAACGCCCCCCCGCCCCGCCCCTCCGCTGACCACCGCCGCCGCCGCCATCAAAAAGCGGCGGAAGAAAACGCCGGAGGCCAGCCGCCGCCCCAAAACGAGCCGGCCGAGCTGGCAAAGCATGCCGGCAGCATTTGGGCTCGTCCTGCCGGCCCAGCTGTTCCCGAGGGCAAAAAACCCTCTCCCTGGGTCGGCTCTGCAAGGGTAGACTCGAGTATAAGCCGAGGGGGCGTTTTTCAGCACAAAAAACGTGCCGAAAAACTCGGCTTATACTCGAGTATATACGGTAATTGCTTTTTTTTTTATGTAGATCATCCAGACCAGATCTCAATACATTAAAAAAATCCAAATGGATCTTACCAATGGATCCCATGTCATCCGTATAGGGGCTTTTGGCACCCACAATACCCCCAAAGCATTCCTTCTGAAGAGCACAATAGGATTTATCAAGGTGAGTCTTTCCATCACTGTCCACCATGCACCACTCACAGTCTAAGACACCAAAACAATCTCTGCAAGATAAAAAAACAGCTGTGAAAATTTACTTGTTACAAGATTAAATAACTCTGAGACAAACGCATTTGTGAAGTCAGTCTTTTATAGCTAGGCCAACAGATAGGTTAGGCTATCTCACCTTGCTATCTCTTTGAGGAAGTGCAAATTTGCACTTGCAATGAAAAAGCAAATCTTTCTTTTTACCAGCTAAGCTGTTCTATAAACAAAATAATGATTGCTTGGTGCTAGATGTGAACCTGATATTTTACTTGTCCATTAATCAGAAATGACATTAATTTTTCTCCATCCTCCTTACTGTCCTTTTCTTCAAAGTGGAACAAGACAATTTCTGTTACTATTATTACACCAGTGCTATCCTGATTAAAATATGAGCAGCCTCAAGCAACCGTTTCCATAATGTCCGCCTAAGAATGCCCAAAGCAATGACTATTCAGCAATTTTTTCAGGTTCTAGGTTCAGGCAAGCTGCTGTAATTTAATTTCTTCATTGTTATGCAGGTCATTTTAAAGGTTTTGTAACTTTCAAAGGGTAGAATCTGAATCTGCAAAGAGGAGGAGCTGTATTTTTATTTTTTATTTATTTATTTATTTTGTCACACGGTATATATAAGCATAAGCATGAAATAACTATACAATATATAAGCATATATATAAGTATGAGTATGTAATAACTATATTAATTGGATATAACAAAAGGAAACAATAGGACAGGAACGGTAGGCACGCTTGTGCTCTTATGCACGCCTCTTACACACCTCTTAGGAATGGGTGAGGTCAATAGTAGACAGTTTTTGGTTGAAGCTTTGGGGATTTTGGGAAGAGACCACAGAGTCAGATAGTGTATTCCAAGCATTAACAACTCTGTTACTGAAGTCATATTTTCTGCAATCAAGATTGGAGTGGTTAACATTAAGCTTAAATCTATTGTGTGCTCGTGTATTGTTGCCATTGAAGCTGAAGTAGTCTTCGACAGGAAGGACATTGTAATAGATGATTCTATGAGTTAAACTCAGGTCATGTCGAAGGCGGCGTAGTTCTAAATTTTCTAAACCCAGGATTTCAAGTCTGGTGGCATAAGGTATTTTGTTGTAATCAGAGGAGTGGAGAACTCTTCTTGTAAAATATTTCTGGACACGTTCAATTGTATTGATGTCAGAAATGATAATAATTTATAATAATAAATGATAATAATAAAGAAATAATAAGAAATATCTTATTAGGTTAAATACAAATTCAGCTGATTTTATGATAGTTTTTATTTTAATTCTTCAGGCAGTTAAAAAATTTTTTATTGATTTCTTTAAGGAAAAAAAATAGTGTAACTTACCCACTCTCCATTCTTTGATTACACTGTGTATTGATACACTGAGGAAGAGCATCCTGTAGGCTGGAATCCACAGCAATAAAAGTCAGAGGTTCCTGATGCACTTCACAACTAGGGTTCCTAAAAATTTGGAAAGCAATGTACAAAAACTAGGTTTCAAAACCTCACTCAATAGTTATGTTACTTTATTATCTGAATAATACAGATAATTAAAACAATGGGATTGCCCATCTAACACCTTGAACAATATATATTATCATAACATTCTTAATAAGTTGCGAGCTATGCATTACCTGTTTTCTGCATTGGTAAGGTTGCCTGTACATTCATTGACTTCTAAAGGGCACTCACAAGGACATTCACATTCATTCTGTTCCATTCTTCAGGAAAAAAAATAAACAATAAATATATTTATTATCTCTTATTCCTTGTATATCTTGAATCTTGGGGTACAAAATAATTTTAATGTCAAATAGGGCCAACAGTGTTGTTTATAAGTTGTTAGGCTTATTACTAGCACACTTGTTGGCAATATAGATAAAGAGTTCTTTCCACACTTTACTAAGTTTTCGACGTCCACAATGATGGCAGCACAAAAAAGCCATAAGGATTATAACCAGGGATGGGCTCCTGGGGGTTCGGCACGGTTCGGGTGATCCTCTAGCCAAGGATCGCCAGGGTTCAGTGAACCCCAAATGCCATCCCTGGCTAGCCCCCCCTGCCCAGACATCCCACCCCACCCCTCCCAGGAGCCTCCACGCAGCCTGTTCATCATTCCAGGTAAGTGCAGGGATCGCACAGAGGGTCTGGGAGGGTCTGGGAGGGCAAAAAAGGGCTTACCGGAGGTCCTCCAAAGTTCGGGGGAACCTGTTTTCGCTTGAGGGAAACCTCCAGAGCCTGGGGAAAGTGAAAAACAGCGCCGCCCCCCCGCTGTGGTGCAGGCCCACCATAGCCACGCCCACCCAGCAATGGGCCAGCGAACTCATTGATAAAGGATCTAAAGCCCACCCCTGACTATAATTCCTCAACAGCTATGGTGATTTCATGTGAAGTAGCATGTAACTACTACAATTAATAGGCATGAGTAGCCTCATTTTTAACAATGTGGAAAATCATCGTTTAATACCTCAAGCAAGTATCACCAAAATCCAGAATTTAATTTAGCATTATCTACAATCTCTCATCATTCAGCTTCATAGATGTTCCTGAGTTTCAGTGTAAGAGAAAATAGAAATTCTCTGCATCTTGTTTCTTCTCACCAGGCCTATTTTCTTTATCAGACTTTTCACTTTTTAAAATTATACAAAGATAAAGATTGTCTCTTCTATTCTTTTTCCTTTCTGCAGTATCATCTTTGATACACGATGACCAAATCTCACCACCAGAATAGCCCAAAGATCTTACGCTGGTGATAAAATGGAAAGCCAATAAATTTTACAAATAAATAAATAAAAGATAGGAAGTGCCATACAGTATAGATCACCCGGCCCAGTATAGGAAGCATTTCCATGGTCTTGAAGGAAATGCATAAAATGTGATCCCAAATCAGGCTTAACCTGTCACCTAAACAGATTGACTGAACTAATTCACTAGATTATTTACTCAGGAATACAGGTAATCCTCGATTTACAACAGTTCATTTAGTGAGCTTTCAAAGTTACAACAGCACTGAAAAAAGTGATTTATGACCGTTTTTCAGTTATGACCTTTGCAGTATCCCCGTGGTCATGTGATCAAAATTCAGATGCTTGGCAAGTGGTTTACATTTATGACCACTGCTGTGTCCCAAGATTACATGAATCACCTTTTCTGACCTTCTGACAAGCCCAATCAATAGGGAAGCCAGATTCACTTAACAACCAGGTTACTAACTTATCAACTGCAATGATTCATTTAACAACTGAGACAAGAAAGGTAATAAAATGGGCAAAACTCACTTAGCAACAGGAATTTTGGGCTTAATTGTGGTCATAAGTCGAGGACTACCTGTAATATACAGACTGAAAGCATTTCTGGGTAGAGGCAGGTGCGAACTCTTTGTTGTCAAGAGACTATGTTGAGGTAACAAGCAATCTCTAATTCAGCAATCTCTAACAAGCAATCTCTAATTCAGTCCGTCAGTCCTGCAAAATGGCCACAGCTCAAGTGCTGACTAACAGGCTATATTTCAGACTGGAACTGCTACACACAGCTCATTCTTGGCCCACAGAAGTGCAGCTCTAGCCTAGCAAGCCAATAGTTATCCAACAAGCAGGTGAGGTTATGTATGTGACTGCCCTGCCTCCTCAAAAGAAAGTATAGCCCTGCCTTCTAAGGGATCTGCAACAAAACAGAAACCAGTCTGTTAACTATATAACAGGTCTAGTGATTGAAGGTGCTGGCCTAGAAAGCAGGAGATTATAAATTCTAGTCCCGCTTTAGGCATGAAAGCCGGCTGGGTGACTTTGGACAATCACACTCTCTCTCAGCCCAACTCACCTCACAGGGTGGTTGTTGTGGGGAAAATAGAAGGAAGCGGTATCAGATATGTTCATCCCCGTGAGTTACTTATAAAATCATAAAGGTAGGATAAAAATCTAATAAATAAATACATAAAAATACGGCTATGCTTCTGGGAGAAAGCAGGAGTCTCCTGGAGCCCACAAATCAAATGTTTGGATGTCAAAATGACCCAGGTATAGCTAGGGTTTTGCTTCTTCCTCACACAGAATATGCAGTTGTGCCCTTACATAGTAAATAAGCAACCTGCCTAGGCATTTTGTAAATAAGACTTAACATGCCTATTGAGTCACATGCTGTTTCATTCAGCTACTGCAAAAACCAAATGCACATTATCTAGAGGCCCTGCAATCCCTTCATTTTAAAGAAGCACAATCCGATGTATAATCCAATCATGTCTCATTTCAAATGTCCTCTTACCTGTGACAGTTCAGACAGAGCCTGTCTACCATACTGCAGGCACAGAAAGCAAGTGAGTCACAGGTTTCATTTACTATTCCAACAAAGGCATTGGTTCCAGGTATTCTTGTCAGCTTGTATTTAGAACAGTGGCTGCCGTGCACAAGATTTGTCAGATCACCCTAGGGGGAAGGAAAACAGATCAGACATGTGGCGGAAAACATGTTTCTCAGTGAAGTGAATTTTTCTTGTTACGACAAATGTTATCTGCTAGACTGTAAGCCTAACTGTTTCCCACTAAATGAACTCTCATCAGCAAGCAATACTTCAACATACAAAATAGCCCAACCAGATAAAAACGTAAATAAACTGTAGGCAATACATTTTTCTGACTAAAACAATGTAATCCAACTGGATGTCAGTTTTCTATGGGCGAGCAAGTATGGAATATACATATTTCATTTTGTTACCTTACCTTTTGAAAACAATTTTTTTCAAATCGAGAATAAGAAATCATGAGGCCCTATTAGCAAGCTTCTGATTCAAAGAATAACACTGAAACAGCAAACATCTATTACATTCTCCCTCTCACCTTTCCCAGTCATTAGAGAGAAGGAAGAGTACACTGTTCATTAATGCACTCAAATAATAATACTGGGATTACAGAGTGTCCCACATTCCATTTCGGCTAGGCATCCAAGCACTCTGTTGGATCCCAGCAAAGCTTCATCTGATCCAGCAACCTTTTCTCCACAGTGGCCAACCTCCTGAGATGTTTACGGAAGGTCTACAGCGCCTTCCTGCTGCTATTTCCTTGCAACAGGTTATTAGCACAAGGTTCCTCTGATCTTGAAGACTGCATATGATCATCATTAGTAACTTTTTTTCATTTCAAGTTATAGAATCCTTAGTGCCTTTTCTCATAGGGAAAATGTGCCAGCCCTCCGATAATTTCAATTCACACATATTTTTTTTTTAAAAAAACATTTTCTAGATTTGGAACAACCTTTTGAAATGCAGTGCAAAAAACTGTGCAGACTCTTTTAAATGTCGCTCCATTATAGATTTGCATAGATAAAGACTATTACATTTGACCTCAAGTATCAAACCTATGGTTTTCTCTGCACAGCTAACTTAATGCCACTTTCCTAACTGAACACCCTCTACATGAGTTTCATATTACTAGTCAGGCAGTCTACTGTATGGAATGACATCATCCAATATAATTTCTATGTTCCCAAAAGTGCATGGAAAGCATGCAGATTGATAACATTCTCAGGAACCTCTTCTGAAAACTTTTGTTTTTGCCCCATCCCTGAAGCAAAAAAACCACCTGCGTTTCAAAACCAATGCAAAACCCAATTTATTGTAACTTGCTGATGGTGTTTTTAAAATTTTGGTCTGGGATAAAGCAGACTGCCTAAAAGTTTAGCCATAATACTCACGTATTTAAGATGTATAAATAAACTGCCCCATGATGCCCCAATCAGACTATCAGACCAATGCTGCATTACAGGTTGTTATACTGTCTCTACTAAAATCTAAATAATATCCTATTTGGATATAAACAGTTTAATGAATGGGTTATATTAAACAACGTACCGTAAGGCTAGTATTAAATTTATAAAATCTCTGGACGGTTCTGTCACTGAAACTGTTACACAAATTTTTCTTCACAAAGTTTGGATGATTTAGGATATCATTTGCCACAAGAGGTTCCTACAGATAAAAAGTAGAAGACTGTTAACAGTTTCATAATTTTACAAATATCAGCAGTGGGTTTCTCTTGTTAAATTGGCAGTTATATCTATAAACGAACATACGTGAATTACAATGGAAATTGGGACTGGAACTTCCATCACTAAGCAATGTGATTGTAAAGTGCAATATCACAATTGCATCACTTAACAATGGCAATACTGGCAGTTCTGGTTGCCATCGTAACCCCACGACCACATGGGGTTTTTGCAGGCAAGCAGGTCAGTGGATGCATGGAGGGGCAGAAGACACTGCGAGTAGCTGCTTTGGACTGTCACTTGATGCTGAGGGGGAGCAGCATATGCAATGGGCAGGCACTATGGGGCACAGTCAGACAAAAATAGTGGGAGCAGGAGTGACTTCTAGCTTCCAACTGGCTTTCCCATTCACTTTGCTTGTGGGAAGCAAGCAGGGATCATGAAGAGCTTCCAGTGAATATTACATGCAATGGAGGAACGGATGGTGAAGATGATGGAATTTGCTGAGATGGCCAAAGATAGTTTTGATCAGAGAAAAGACATTATCTAAGTTTACTGCCAGCTGGAAATTCCTCACAGACTTTTTGCATGAAGCAGAATGAAATGAACATATATAGCTTTCATGATTATAAAAAAATTGATAATACAAAAAATTGAAAGCTGTGGGGTAACCATACAGCATGAGGTAACTTTATATTTATATCTGCTGTAAAGAAAATTAGAAGCTACTTCTTTATGTTTTCTTTTTTCCCTTTTTTTCTGCAATTTTCATTTTGTCTTTTATTTTCTTTATAATTAGTTTTTGTTAGTCGGATTCTGAAGATCTCTTGTATGGAGAATTAGTGCAGGGAAAGTGCCTTAGAGGGAGATCACAGCTTCAATATAAGGATATCTGCAAGAGGGCTCTAAAGGCCTTGGGAATGGACATTAATGACTGGGAAACCTTGACCTCTGATCGTTCAGCTTGGAGGCTAAAGATGCAGCATACTGTAGCCTTCTCCAGTTCGAAGAGACACTTGCTCGGCAGACTGAGGCAAAGAAGCAGTCCCAGAACCAGCAAAATCTGGGGGCTGGGCAGGGTACAGAATGTATCTGCTTTCAGTGTGGAAGGGATTGCTACTCTTGAATTGGCCTTTTTAGTCACACTAGATGCTGTTTTAGGACCTCTTCCAAAGCACGATACCATAGTCCTTTGAGACTGAAGGTTGCCAATGATGTTAGTTTTTGCTTCTCTTTATTAAAATCTCAATAAAACTTTTAAAAAACTGATTATGATCACATAACCATGACTTGCTGTGATGTCATAATTGCAAGCTGGGCACCAAACGCCCAGATCACAACCATAACTGTGAGGATCCTGCAACAGTTGCAACTTCGAACAGCTGCTGAACATGTGTGTTGTGGCTCCAGCCAGAGCCTGGCCCCCTGCCAGAAAGTGACTCAGAGAGTGAGGGGGAAGGGCTGTCAAGGCTCCCCTCTGCAGGGCCAGCCTCTCTGGCTCAGCTCCAGGAGCCAGAGGCAGGCCAGGTAGAGGAGGTGACGAAGCCTCTGTCTCCTGTATCCCCCCCCTCCCCACCCAGGCAACGCTTCCAGACCCAGCTGTGGACAGTCAGTCCTGGTTAGATCCCCGGTTTCGTAGACAAGAGAGGCGGGAACAATAGAAGAAGGGGTGGAGCCACACCCCACAGGGTATAAAAACAGGAGGGGCTGCCCTACTACTTCGTGACGGGCAAAACCAACTGACTGGAGAAAACTTGAGCTGAACTATTTGACTGAGCATTTGGCTTGGATTGCTGTTTGTTCCTAACTTCCTGGTTGCTCCGGTAACGAGCTTCTGACATGCCAGCATCAAGGAAGATAAAGAAAACCTTGGCAGACGCTCGCTGGTTTGCTGCCAGAGCTGATAGCTGCCGTGGACTAAATTGCCAGTTAACTGAGTCCGTTCACGTGCCTCCCGGACTGAGGTGGGGAAACAGAACAATGTGGTTGTAACTCAAGGACTACTTATATATCAAAACACCATGATGAAAGCAAACCTTGTGTGTAATATGTTGTTGTTCTACTGGAGCATGGCCTTTAGGATCAATAAGAGTTGGATGTGCCACAAGATACCCTCTGTCTTCCATAATAAAGCACCTATCAAAAAGCAAACAGTAAAATAAATAATAGATCAGAATGTATGCATTCTTAAGTAGTTGGGTGTATAGTTTGCCAATGCAAAAAGACACATTTGTTTATTTATCTAGACATTCTATCTACATGCCATCCAAGTCCATATCAATTATTTCGAGATTCACAACAATAGAGCAATACAGAAACAACAAAATATAAAAACATAGCCTAAGAAAGTAATTAGGGATGGTAGGAATACATGGAAAATTACAAGTTCTAAACTTCTGATGCTTAGAACCTTTTTTTCAACTGTTCCTAATTTAGAACAAATCATTTTGTTCTTAACTGAAACAAACTAGGGAATATTTCAGCAGTAGAACTTTGTGTGTTACAAGAGCCTTAAGATTGACTTCTAATGTTTTTTTAAAGGCAGTTTCTAAAATACAGTGCGCTGCCAAACTATAGTTGGAGTTCTGTTTTTGACAGCTGTTGCAGCCAAGGCCAGTTTCAACATGGAAAAAGTAGACCCTACACTCACATGTATTTGGAATAAAGTTCTCCCAATTCTACAGCCATATAGAAACATTATTTGAGTGGGGGGAATTGTTATCTTTCACTAAAGATAGAAGCCAAGAGCAGAGTCTTCTTTTTTTAATCAATCACCTGGCAACCATAAACTCACACAATTGTGGAAAAGATGGAGGAAAAGGTCTTTGTATCTCTTTCATGTTCCATAATTTCATCAATAAACTTGCAATCTTACACACTTATCAAGGAAAGAAATGGTTAATATTTTTGAGTAGAGCTGCACTGTGTAAGCTTAATTTTATCAGGAAAATACTGAGTTATTTTGCATGATTTAGTGGGGGTTAAAGGAGAAAGAGGAATAGTTTGCCTCCCAATCTGTTCCAATCTCTAATCTTATTTTGCAAAAAAATAAAATAAAAAATCATGCCGTGATCAAGAACACAATCTCAAAGTGCTGTACTTGGGAAGATGGCAAATAACTTGTAGGCTGCCCCTTCCTACAGTACAGGTTCCTTCTGGAGCTATATAGTGCTACATGGTCTTTCATTGCAGCTTTCCTTGCTAGATACTTGTATTCTCTATTCCTTTTTTTTATGATTTCTCTTGCCTTCAGCCACTATTGCTTCTCATTGCTCAATGTGCTCCCTTTTCCTCCAGTTCATTCTGAAGCTTAAGAATCAGATAATAGTGTGGCAGAAGAAGGGAGATAATATACCTATAGACAATAGGTTGGGACAGAGGGACAACTGGCAGTGGTTAATGCTGATCATTTAATCAACTGATGCAGGAAGAAAATATCCCATCTCTTGGTCAAACTGGAAATCAAGCACTTCTTCAGATCTGAATACAGGTCATCTCAACGTCTGTTTTTGTTCATTGATGCATGTCATTCTTCAGTACAGGTAGCCTTCAACTTCAACTCACAATTGAGCCCAAAATTTATGTTGCTAAGTGAGAAATTTGTTAAGTGAGTTTGTTCCATTTTACGACTTTTCTCGCCACATTTCTTAAGTGAATCACTGCAGTTGTTAAATTAGTAACACAGTTGTTAAGTGAATCTGGCTTCCCCACTGACTTTGCTTGTTGGAAGGTCGCAAAAGCTGATCACATGACTCCGAGACATTGCAGCCGTCATAAATATGAGTCATTTGTCAAGCATGCTGCAATGGTCATAAAGTGTGAAAAATGGTAATTAATCACTTTTTTCAGTTGCTGTTCAGTTGAACAGCAACTAAATGAACTGTTGTAAATCAAGGACTACCTGTATATCAGGCAGTATTCATTTTTATCTTCCAATTTTATATACTTATCAAATATACCCTTAAGCATTCCATAAATCAAGTAATCTCTTGATTGAAAAAGCAAGTATCACTGTGAATTGGTTGATTTCAAAATTGAACTGCAAGCTATTCTCTTCTTGACCCAGATTAAAATACTTTCTTTCAGAATTAGGATTTTGACAATTTTAATTTTTCTTCTAACATCTAAAATTTTACCTTATTTTATTGCCTCCGTCTTGATTACAAACTGGTAACAGGTCCATTAGTACTTTATAGAAATACCGCAGAGTAAAATCAATGCCCATCACTGCAACAGAATGGCCAGAAGACATCTGTGAGCTGTAATCAGAAGAAGCACAAGACGACCTCTTGAGAGATGCAGAATTAAGTAAACAGCCAAAATATTGCTAAGAATCATGAATTGAAAGTAGTAAGGATTGTCTCCCTGAGCAAATTATAGCCTTTTAATCTTGGACTTTCACAAACAATCGGAGCAAGCATTTGTAACTTAATTCATCTAAGCAGATTCTCCTTCAGAAAACAAAAGAAAACAAATAAAAACTAAACAGTAACAGTTTTGTCTGGGTCCATATTATCTGCGCACGTGTCTGTTTGCATTCATGCTACTGTATACCATTTCAAGGTGGCAAGGAAGACAAAGCCAAAACAGTAAGCTATAACCAGAGAAAAATCAAGAACAAGAGGAAAAAGCAATTGCAAAAAGTGATATAGTTAAAAAAAAAATAGAGGCAGATACAACAGATGAGAGTCCTATCCTGCAGTGCTTTGGGTTTCCTGTAGAAGATGTGCTTCAGAATATATTGCATGGGAACACATTCCTATCACAATCTGGATTGTTCCTTAAAGCCTCTGTGGGTTTTTTCCCGACAGAATGATGAGGCGGCTGCAGGGAGGCATTCTTTGCAATTGTATGATCCCAGAAAAAGATGCAGATGTTTTAAAGAGTTATATTCTGGTACTGTAATTGTTCTCCTATGTATTGTATTCTGAAACACCTCTTCCAAATTAAATCTGAAATACCCAGTCCTACAATTGATAGCATACTTATATCAGCAGTAAGCAAACGGAAAGCTTTTAAGTAATCTATAAAGACCTACAGGGATGGCGCCAATGTTTGAAGTAGAAAATTCATTAATTTGGCTGCAATCGCAACATGTTGGTATGCAGTAGCTAATTTCACATGACAATCTAAGCTACCAATCTGTTTAAATGTATTTTCAATTAACCAACCTGCAGCTAGACTGTAAGCTTAACATATTGCAGTAGTTTACCAATCACATTATGCTACGCCAAAAACAAACAACTCGCTTAGTGGGATGTATGAATGCATATTTTTTTTCAACTAAAATTCAACTGACGGGTCCAATAAATTAATCAACTAAGATGAAATAGTATTTGGCAGGGTTTCTTCACCTTTATTTCTTTCCTTCCATATCATAAAATATTACCTACTTCTATATACCTCTATCTCATGAGAAGTCATGAGATATGTCACTAATTTTGTTTAAAACTGAATTAAAGTTTCAGCTGGCCAAATCTTTCTCAAGTGAATCAAGGAAATCATTTTATGATTAGTGAGGCTTGTCCTAATGCAAATTAGAATTTTACATGTCTCATCTCTTCAGTCTTATACATTTAACAATACATCAGTATGTTGAACAGAATACTATTTTAATTTTTTTAATGGGTATCATGTACACTATGATTTGACTTAATTTAAATCAAATTCCTGGCCAAAATTATTAGCAGGAAATGCTCAATTCACATATTATCTAATGTGAATAAAAAGAAAAACGAAAAACAGGATAAGACAAAATAAGAAAAGTGGAGATACAATTTTAGGAATTCTTAGGAAACTGTACAAGCATGCATTTCCAGAACATTTGCTACAGCTAAGTGAAGAGTACATTTAATTTAATGAAAAGTCCCACTAAAAGAGGATAAAGACAAACCCAACATTTGTATTTACTGGATTATCAAAATCCGACAGAAAAGGCATTTTGTACAACTTTTTTTTTTAAATCTGTACTACAATTTATCTAGTATTCTCTGGCAATGCACAAACCTCTCATCTCAGAAAACCTTGTTTTCAACATCCATTTTTCTCTTGTATAAATAATTATATACACGAGAAGCAAAACAAGAGCTCTGTTTATAGCATTTTTAATTCGAAACCTGATCTTTTTCTAAACCATATAAAAATGCTACAACACAACTGCTTTGTCGAAGTTGTAAGGGTGCTTTCCTGAAATTGGTACTTGTCTTCATTAAAATAGAGTGATGGCAGATAAACATCAAAAAAAGAAAAGAGCTGAAATGTAAACAAAAAAACAAAGCAATAGATACAATCCCTGGGCTCGGTACAGCCTCCAGGTCCCTCACAGCGTTCCAGCAGCTACAGAAATATAGACGCCTTATGCGAGTAGATGCTGTTTAAAGAATCAGATTCTTTTCAGCTTGTGGGGAACTGCATGGCCTTCAGACCTTCTGCCTATTAAAATTCTTCACAGCTTTTCATTTCCTCCCCTCACGAGAAAGGGAATATGAATTCCCTGCAAAGATACTAAAATTCCAAGTAGCTGAAAGGTCAAAAGCTCTGGTTGAGAAATAAATATGGACACCTAATTGCCCATCAAATTGGTTAGGAATTTTGGGTTTAGACCTGAAATCAGCTTATATTCAAATGTTCCTTTAGGGGATAAAATTCGGCTGGTGGAGAAAAGTCTCTTCTCTGAAAAGATAATTGTATCAGGACTGCCTTGTCAAACTAATTTTTTTTTTTTTGCAGTAGAGATTAAGGATCCGTGTGAGAATGCAAAAGAAAGGTCCTTTTCTGGCAAAAAGGTCTAGTTTTTATATGTTACTCCAAAATGCTATTAACAGAAATGTGGTGCAATATTATGCATCCAGGCTTTCTCCTAAGCTACCTGGGGGGGGACAGGGGGGACAAGTTGTAATTGAAACTTAAAGGGAATAAAACTGCAATATAGACAGAAGCGTCTCTAAATCAGTGGGAAGTAGCTATCCAAGACCTTTACAGTCTTTATATACCTGTAAGACATAAATGAAATATGAAATAAATAATGTTCACAAGCACACACACACTTGCTATAGCCAAAAATCAGGTGGTGCCCCTTTCCAGACTACTACATTTTATCAAAGGCATAATAATCTTTTGTGATGCATCTAATGAAGGTGAGCTGTTACTCGTGACAGCTTAGGGCTTTTGATAAAATGTTAATCTGAAAAGGGGCTATCAGACTCCTGATTTTTGGTCATCATAGACTAACAGGGCTCTGCACTTATAGTGTGTGTGTGTGTGTGTGTGTGTGTGTGTTTGTGTCTGTCTGTCTGTCTGTCTGTCTGTCTGTCTGTCTGTCTGTGTTCCTCATCAACCACTGATAGCAACCACCAATTCCCAATCAGCCTCTTTCTCAATTTGGATGTAATGTATACCATACACAATTTTACTTGCTTGTGCATTCTCAACCTCTCTTCCTTCCCTCTCCCCTTTCACCCCATAAATGTATGGCATATTATATCAAATTGGAGCTCAGGTAAAGAATGGTAGCACAATATCCAAAGACTTTAAGAAGTAAAGTATACATGCTTTTACTTTAAGTCCCCTGTTTCATTCTCTGAAATGTTCTCCTTTTTGTTGTATTCTCTGTATTTTATTTTGCTTTTAATTAGGTAGGTTTTACATTGTATTTTTTCCTATGTAAGCTTAATTGCTTAATTACAGAGGCATAGAAATATGCTGGATAAGTGAATAAATTCTCTGCAGTGGGAGAAACACTTTCCTAAGGCCATTTTTACATGGCATCATTTTCATTCCCCAATCCCTCCCAAGCATTTTGAAGCCAGCCGTATGATTATCTTCATTCCCACCAATTTCAGGATAGCATGGGATACTTTGAGCCAAACCATGTTCCCTCCAGCAACTAAAAGGATAATACAAAAACCATCATCAATCAATTTCCCATTCCCTGAGCTATGGTGGTCCCTAAGTAACAAACATTCCCTAACAGAAAGAATAAAAATTAAATTCCTAACCTCCATTTTCAACGCATTTAGTATGCATTTGTCTGACGGCTTGGCAAGAAAACTGAGTGGCTGTTATAGAGAACAAGCTGCTTGCTCACTAAATGTAATTCTTCCTGCATATAAATTTCAAGTAAAATCTGTGACAGTGCTAGGAATTCAAACTGTGGGGTTTTTTTTTTTTATGCCATGAAATTAAATAGAAATTAATCAGAAGACTAAGATGTGGCCGCGTATAAAATTGCCCAGACTAGCTATGGAATTCACATGGTGGCAGAAGTGATGAGACCTTATCTATGAGGCCCACTTCCAAATTGGCTCAATCTCCAAAACCCCTAGTATTATCAGAGGAGATGCCCCAGAAAGTTATCACAGGAACTCAGTGGTACAATATCTGTGGTGATTACCATAAATGCCTTGTATGGAAGGCTTCGTAGGATTCATCCAGTTTCAACTCTATCTAACAAACCAGGCCTTTTCAACATATGTTGGCTTTGCAAGATAATCCAGACAAGAAGTATGCCCAGATGAACTAACTTTATTGTAACATTACATTAGCAGAAACTTGTAAATCTGAAAATACATTTCTGCCCTATAGCTGTTACAGTGCAAAAAACCAGGGATATCTTGAGATGTTTGTCGTGCCCACATTCCTGCTGTGGTCTAAGCTGTTGCTTATCCAGTTGTTCCCCTGGCTTCAACTGTTTCTCGACTCCCAAGGTCATTCCCACATGTCCTTACATCTTGCCACCTCCTGGATGTGATTATTCCCACTTAACATTCTTGTATTATCATGAGTAAGACTCCCTATCACCCAACTACTAAACTCTGGCACATCATGACAATCTAAACAAGCCTTACCCATACACAAACCCAACAAATGAACCTGGAGGCCCAGGTCCTTATAAAAGATACTGGGTATGTGTTCTGTATATTGAAGCTTAAAAGATGCAGAAGTAGGAACAGCAGCTGTGAATAAATGATAATATCTTGCCCAGACGTGGAGGTCTGCTGATACCCATATTTTACTCCATAGCTCAAGATTGCATATTGTTGCCTTAGCAACTGAGACATGAAACGGCCATAAAAGACTGTCTTCGAAAGCCTGTACTTGCATGTATTTACAACAATGTGCAGAAGGGGAAAAAAATCCTCCTTCAGTCATCTGCTACTTTTATATCTGCTATTATAGTAAATAAACAATTCTGGTGAAGGGATATATATGTACAATGCTGAAGTTTTCTCTCCAATATATTTGCAGATGGATCAGTTTCAAAAGAAATCATTAAGGGCAACAGCAACCCTCCCTTTGAAGCCCTCTGGTTCAAGGATCTTATTTTGGCATGGAACTGCAGGAAATTTCTTCCCTTTTGCATGCAAAGCCCAGATGCAGACTTTTTTTATTATTATTCATGCACAGACAAAAGCTTCTTCCCTCTAACCTGGAATTTGCTTAAGCATTCCAAATTCCACTTGACCAGCAATCGGATCAGATATATACAAAGTTCCAGTCCTTCCACAAGAGCCAACTGTAGTTAAAAATGCTAGTAAACTTACTTATCCAAAAGAAGTTCAAGGTGGCACACAGGAAACAGGTCCAACCAGCCAACCCAACATCCAGAAATTTAGGACTGCAAACCCCATGGCTCTCAGCTATCACACTCAAAGATCAGAGATTACTAATGTAGTCTGAAAGATTTGGAGAGCTACAACTGCATGCTGTATTTTCTGAAGCTATCATTTACCATCCCTCTAGTACTTACTCCACTCCAGAAGTGTTAACACTAAAGTTCCCAGGAATCGAGAGGCCTTTTTACAAAATAAAAAAGAAGCTTTCTTTGGCAGTACATGGCCAGGAGAAAAATGCTAGAGATCAGCTGAGATGATAAAGAACATTATTTAAGATTAGCGAGAGAGAAGAGGCAATTGGACCAATATCACCACTTTGCCTTCTGGTCAATAGGTAATGTGAAAGAGACTGTTTTGTAATTCATAAATTCAGCACTCCATTTCCTGTCCCACCAAAGATGGGGGTGAAATGCTGATTTAGTTTATCTTTCCATAAATTAGTGGGCTAATTTATTTGGAGATCAAGATATGGTCATCACTGCTAAATACAAACATTACCTTGAGGAATGGACAGTATGACTGATGGTAACCACATAGCCTGCTCCGCCAACATCTAAATATGGCCCAGTTAAAGTAATTAATCCTGGATTGGCCACTGCATGGAGGTACCTATCAGAAAACAAAACCATCACTTTTGATGTAACAGAATAATTTCACATGACAAAAAGAACCTTGTAATATGCAAACTCGACCTCCGAAATATGAAAAAATACATAAAACC
This sequence comes from Ahaetulla prasina, assembly GCF_028640845.1. Lineage (NCBI taxonomy): Eukaryota > Metazoa > Chordata > Lepidosauria > Squamata > Colubridae > Ahaetulla > Ahaetulla prasina. The sequence goes on from NC_080541.1 coordinate 162,530,632, forward strand.
ATAGAAACACCAGGCAATGTTTAAAATCAGTCAAAGTCATCTATCAAATCTGTATCCCATATTTCATGGTTTTTTTAAAAGGCCAAATACTTTTAGGATTAGAATGTGTCAATAACATTAGGATGAATCGATAATTATTAAAAGATGACAGACATAAATTGGTGAGGCTCATTTCGGAGAACTGAATGTTCTAATGAACAGTTGTACTGAAAATATGAATTTGATTTTTCCTGTTTCGAGAATCATCTCTGGAAGTATCAAAGATATCAATTTCTTCCAATTGTAGGGGCAACCCTTCCACTCCTACCCTTCTGAACTTTTCAAATTTAAACAGAGTCTTTGTAGCTAGCTTTTTACAATTAAGTATGTATAAATATCTTAACTCTAAGGAAAAGTGGTAAAGAAATTGTGGGTTTTTTTTCCAATTCTCCTATACTTTGCTATTCCAGAGGATTAAAAACAAGGAAGAGATAGATTGACAGGATTGGCAGAAAGGACTGACAGCATGAGAAGCTAAGGGACAGGCATTCTGCATTCGGTTAAATTCATTGGCTTCTGCTTTGATTAGCAAAATGGCTTAGTTCTCAGAGAGCATGTGGAGTGGGATACATTTAGGAATTTCCTCATGGTTATTATCTCATTTACAGTGTATACAAAACATTTTCTTAAGCCAAGCTTGTGCATAATTAATAGACAACTTAAAATGGGATTACAGCATAGGAAATCTATAGCACAGGAGAACAACTTCTCAAAAATAGTGTGAGAAGCAACAATGCCACGAGGATCTGAAATTCATAAAGAGAACCCCAGAAGATAAGGGCTAATGCATTTTGTAAATAGCAGATTTTAGTATCTGTGTTCACTTGCTGTTCTTCCGGAGGGCAAAGAAAAAGAATTTACCTGCTAAAACAGCTGATCAAAATTTAATACATTAACAGAAACTATATTATTACACTTGAAGATATTTCATCCACCAGGGATTTTTCCCCCTATAAATCCATCATGGAATATTCACTCTCATTCAATATTATTAGCCTGAATGGTTTTCTTAAACCTTTCATAATGGGATCCTAAAACTCACCATTGTCTCCTAGTGGGATCAAATGCTTTGTCCATGAGGGAACCAGGATAAATTCTGAGCACCCCATTGGGCGTTGCTATGTAACGGCGGACAATGTAACTGTTCAAGCTACTCATTTCCATTTGTGTCATCCATTCATCTGTGACGTGACTGGTAGCCATTACTTCATTTCTGACAGAGAACTGCAAAACAAAGACAGAGCTAGCAGGGTTCCTTTAAAACTTGACTGAAAAGATAATAAGCTGCTTGCAGAGTTTCTTACAGATTCATCGGAGATAATCTAAACCCAATTACTACTTTAAAATCTTCTCTCACCAGATGGATCTAGCAGTGTTTTTTTTTAAAGTAAATCCTAACACTAATGAAATGCTGTTGGCAGTATTCACAATACTTAATGTTTTACTTTGAATCTAAATCCTTGTTGTACTTTTAATTTTCTACACTATCAAAATGAAGAGCATTTGGTTTTTTCCAGGTTTGTAACATTGACCCGATTTTCATATTGTTCACACTGCTATCTGACAAAACTTTTTTTTCCTGCTATCAAAAACCACTGTCTGTTGTACTTAGGTAAACAATTTGGGACCATGATCATAAATCATTATTTTGGAAATCCATTTTGGAATACAGCTGGCTTAGATTCTTTTTAAAAACAGTCTTAGTGAATATTGTTCTTTCTACTTCAAGCAAGAAATATTCCAAATTTAAATGTGCTACATTTTTCACATTCCCAAGAACGAAGTTTACCTGAGGTCAAAAATCAATAAAAAAAACCCACCACAGAACAAAGAATTAAAAAATGGTGCAACCCAAAGAACCATAAAAATCAGTTATCCGATCAAACAAAAATCCAAAAACCTAGCCAAATATTCATCCGAGGTCTTCAAAACCCAGCTGCTCCTTTCAAATCTCACATCAAAGAGATTCAACAAATCAAAACAACATCCTCAAGGACAGAAGCATCATAAGCAGTATGGAAGGTAGAATGGGCACAAAAATCATACTTTCAGCCCAGGGTTGGCAATGAGGCGGGTGTTGTCACTCAGATATGCTGTATAGTGTTCCACCATCCTCTTGGTCTCAGGCTGGCTTAGATGTTCATACGGAGACGAAAAACCACCTGCAGACAACATCACTGTAGGGCTTTCTGGAAAGACAGCAAAGGTAAATGATTTGAGTCACAAAATGTCCCCTAGTATCCAGCTACAGAAAATCCATTACCTAGCTGGACCCATCCACCCCTACCTGAACTGTAGTATAAGAGCATGTGTAATTTAAGGGACATGTAATTTAAGGGACGCGGTGGCTCAGGGGCTAGGACGTTGAGCTTGTCGATCGAAAGGTTGGCAGTTCAGCGGTTCAAATCCCTAGTACCGCGTAACGGGGTGAGCTCCCATTACTTGTCCCAGCTTCTGCCAACCTAGCAGTTTCGAAAGCACATAAAAAATGCAAGTGGAAAAAATAGGGACCACCTTTGGTGGGAAGGTAACCGTGTTCCGTGCGCCCTTGGTGTTGAGTCATGCCGACCACATGACCACGGAGACGTCTTCGGACAGTGCTGGCTCTTCGGCTTTGAAACGGAGATGAACACCGCCCCCTAGAGTTGGCAACGACTAGCACGTATGTGCGAGGGGAACCTTTACCTTTACCTTTAATTTAAGGGAGGGGGGGAAACCTCAAATGAAGTACTATTGTGCTTGTCACCACCAGGGTGCACTGTTGTAATGAAACTGTACTACTTAAAAACAATCTCTTAATTTCCTACCATTTCTATACAAGACGATTGAAACAGACGAAACAACCATCTTCAGGATATTATAGGAAAATGAAGTAGTTTGGATGGATGAGTGGAAATGGTAGACAACTACCTAGGCTGTAATAATGTGAAGTCCCTTCAATTCAATTTCAACTCCTGCTGACCTAGAGAGCATGCCTATTCAATTTTCTTGTGAAAACGATTTGCCTTTGACTTCTACTGGAATATTAGTTTCAGTCTCCAAGAGGTATCTCACTCAAATAATGATTCACCATGAAAAATGTGCACACATTTGCACACAGTGAAACTGTGTTCAAAGAAACATTCAATCAGATGCTACCACTTGCTGAGGTGGGATTAATATACATAGATCAGGTTATTTTAGGTACCTTGTACAATCAGCCCACCTAATAGTAAATAATGACAAAATAGCCAGTTGTGGAAAAACAGCTATCAAAAGCAAACTGGATGGTCAGGAATAAGCCTGGATCTATAATGTAGAATGTTACTTCTGGTATATTGAAGATGCCCGCAAGTCTCTTAATTGCCCACTAATGCAGGCAAAAGTCAGTGCTGATCAGCTAAGAACAGAGGTCTTCAAAGCTGGCAGCTTTAAGACTTGTGGACTTCAACTGCCAGAATTCTCCAGCCAGCTATGCTGGAGAGTTCTGGGAGTTAAGGTCCACAAGTCTTAAAGCTGCCAAGTTTGAAGACCTCTGGCTAAGAACAACAGAAACAGTAGTCCAGAGGCACTAGGATTTTTCAGTGTATGCATCAACTTTCACCAATCTAGTGATATCCAGATTCTGCTCTCATAATTCTCAGTCAGCATCTGGAAGTCACCAAGTAGGAAAGTACTGGTATACACACTATACAGGAAGTCCTTGGCTTACAACAGTTTGCTTAGTGACCATTCAAAGTCACAATGGCAGTGAAAAATGTGAGTTAGGACCATTTTTCAAAGTTACGAACTTTGAAGCATCTTCATGACCATGTGATCAAAATTCAGATGCTTGGCAACTGATTTATATTTATCACCTTTGCTTTTTGCAATCTTCTGACAAGCCAAGTCAATGGGGAAGCCAGATTCACTTAACAATCAGGTTACTAATTTATCAACTGCAGTGATTCATTTAACAACTGGACCAAGAAAGATCGTAAATTCAGGCAAAACTCACTTAAAAACTGTCTTTCTTAGCAACAGAAAATGTGGTAGTAAGTCGAGGACTATCTGTATTTAATATAACATCTTGTATGGAAAAAATAAGCTGGAAATATTTTTTCCTCACCTTCATATTGTTTATTAATTTTCCTCAGCTCTTTAAATGGATAGCAATAATAATTACTATACAATAACCCATTTTTTGTGAATAGTTTTCAAACAATGCATATTTAAGGGGATAATAGGAAAAAGATTGATAATGTCTATACTGAGGAATAAAATTGTGGAACTATATGATGAAAATCTTTTGTTTCAAAACAACTTATTATTTCTCTAACTTTAAATTTCCTGTTACAGCATGACCTGGAGCAAACTTCTAAAGTGAATGTGCCTGGTTTCACTGTATAAATTTATTCCGATTTCTTAAAAAAACAAAAAAAGACAATGCTTCACTGAATTCAAAAGTTTTAAACAGTTTTTAATATCTCTGAACTTGCCAATTAAAAATATTTCAAAGTCTATTCTCTCCAGAGTTCTAGCTTCTTTTTACAAAGATTGACAGTATTAAATATTTATAGCTAGGAATAAAATCTGCATAATTCCAAAATTACTAGGATACACCATGACTGGCATGAACTTCAATGTTTTCATGTTATTGCTAATGATTTATTTGACAGCCAGGAGAATCAAGCTCAGCTTTGAAATAGTGTATCAACACTACTCATACTTAACACATTCTGTTTTCTGGAAGGTAAGTTATGCAGCTGTCTATTTCCAAGATATATTTATTTCAGACAAAGAAATAGACAATCCCAAGACACTTCATTTCACTTGTACATTTAATTAATTTGCAGCCAGGTCCATTTGGCCAACAGTTGCTAGAATTCACTAAAATAGAGTGACTGAAAGGAAGACAAACTTTATATTGAATTAGACCCTTTGACCTTCTGGCTTAGTGTTGTTGATCCTGGCTGCCAGCAGTTCCCTAATGTTTCAAGCTTTTTCTAATCCTCTCTGAAGATGCCAAGGACTGAACCTAAGGTCTTCTACATACAAAAGAATGATATGATTCTTCCTGTTACTCAATTATCCATTAAGAACATTTAATTATATGCCAGAGTAAGGCAATCCACCTGAAAACAAAGGCATGAAGTCTATTAGTCAAATAGTGGGATTAGAAGAAAAAGATGTATCAAGGTAAAATGTGCATGACTAAAATCTTATCTGTTTATTTTCATTTTCTTGCTGATGGGGGAAAAAAATTCACTTTTTTATAGGTGTTCATCTTGACATCTCCCAGAACCTTAATTCTCTGGCTCCTAAGATCTGTAATCTTTGAGCCAGCTAGGAAGCTCAGCAATGCAGTTTCTCCATTTGTCTGAATAAAATTATGGAACCTCTCCCAACCAAACTGAATTACGTTTTTGACAATTTCTCTTTACATGGTCTCCATAAATTTTCTATTGGGTTCCCACAATTGCTAACAATTCTATCCTAATGCATAAACTAATAGTTTCAATGCAGTGGTGAAATGCTGCAAAATCTGCTACTGATTGCTGCGCATGCGCAGTGCATACCAAACACAGGCTTTGTGCGTATACGCACCGCAGGCGCTGTGGCGCAACACTGAAAAAGGAGGCTTATGAAGCCTTTTCTAAGGTAAGTAGAACAGTGAGGGGGGAAACAGCTGTGCCACGCGATTTAGATTCGCTGCTTTAGATTTAGATTTCCTGCTTTCTAGTGAATCTAAACCACACGGCACAGCGGATCATTGGAAATACCGGTTCATCCGAAACGGTAGCTTTTATTACTACCGGTTCAGATGAAACACTCTGAACCAGTAGCATTTCACCCGTTTCAATGTGTGATCCCTAAAAATTGTTGAACTATAACTATAACCCACCAATCTAAACCAGTGAATATCAGAAATGATGGGTGGTACTATCTACTGATATCTGGGGACAGAAATTCAAGGTTGTTACTGGCTTAGTATTAGCTGGAAATTTCTTCAAAACTATGCAACACAAGCTCATAGCATTGATGGTTTCCTATCCCCTGTATTAACTAAGATACTTGGTAAAGGTAAAGGTGCTCATCTCCATTTCAAAGCCGAAGAGCCAGCGCTGGCCGAAGATGTCTCCGTGGTCATGTGGCCAGCATGACTCAACGCCAAAGGCGCACGGAACGCTGTTACCTTCCCACAAAAGGTGGTCCCTATTTTTTCTACTTGCATTTTTACGTGCGTTTGAAACTGCTAGGTTGGCAGAAGCTGGGACAAGTAATGGGAGCTCACCCCGTTACATGGCAGCACTAGGGATTCGAACCGCTGAGCTACCGACCTTTCGATCGACAAACTCAACATCCTAGCCCCTGAGCCACCGCGTCCCTAAGATACTTGGATGGATACTTTAATATGTTTCAATAGTTAGCCTTTAAGGGTTTACAGGATTAGTGTCTAGGATTGCCGGGGGGAGGGGGGGGGAATCCTAGGATTAGTGTCCAAGCTTTGATTAAAAGGCAAGAAGATGCTTATTATATTGCACAAGTACCAAAGAGACATAAGGAACAATTGGTTTCTACAGTTAGAAGAGAGGCCAAAATGACACTTTTTGGGTTAAGATCAAGGGTAGTATTAACATGACTTCAATTCAGGAAAATCTAGCATTATGGTGATGCTAAATTTCATTTCTTTAAGCCTCTTTATGAACATTGTAATGTAGTTCACACTTTTAAAAACTATCTAGACGTAACCTAAAAGACAGTTTGATCCTAGAATAATTGTTATCCTGAAATGATTGAAATCCTACCTGAAAGAATTTCAAAAATGGATAAACAGGAATTCTGATAACTTATCAGAGCTAGTTGAACTTCTGTAAGAAAGGGTGGGACAGATTTTAGGAAAAGAAATACTTTACCTAAGGTTGCAAGTTGTTTGAAATGCAGACAAGCATTAGGCTGGCCCAAGAGATCCAGACGATGATAAAGGAGTTTACTACTGGGTACAGTGTTGAGGTTTTTAAGTTGTCTAACCGGTATTTCTGGTTGTATTACAACTATACACAAAATGAAAGAAGTGTCTTGAACCTAAAATATAAGTAAGCATGATTTAATAAGGAATGCATTCTATTTCAATTTAAGAAGCAAAACTGAAAGGTTTATAAATGTTTTAATGTACAGTAAGTAAACATTTCTGGTCTACATTTTCAAAGATCAGCACTTTCTTTAAACATTCCTTTCTTTTGGGCTCTTTGAGATTTGTGATTTTCCAATGTATTTATAACAGTGTAAGTTACCTAATATTCTGGATCAATTCTCCAAATTAATTCATCCAATTAGATTTATAAAGGATTTTCATATATGTTGACTATCAAATCATGACCAACATAGGCTTAACATGCTTTTATCTGAGAATCAGTTTAAATATTCAAAATTAACATGATCAATCCTTGCAGCAACCTTTCTTCACAGGAATGCATTCTATTAATTTCTGAAGATTGAGTGACGTAACAGTCATAAACAGGCATGAAGTTTATTTTTTTTCATTTACGTGGCATAGTTCTTAAGTATTTACCAAGATGCAACTCTCAGCCACAGCAAACACTAGACTTAAATCTTGATTCTGACTTGCCTGGAGGCATGTAATAAGACTCCTATTGCTTGGAAATCTAAGAAAAAGAATGCCTGTTTTTGCTGCAATTAAAAAATGCCTTCAGCGTCAATATATTATCATATCTTCAAGTGTCACTTACCATTTTCCAGGCATAACTCACATTGTAGGCATCTTTCCCAATTTCACGCAATTTGTTGACATGCCAAGACAGTGACGAATTCACAGGGACTGTAATAAGTTGACTGCCGAGGGGGAGGCTAAGTTGGCAACAAATAACATCCATCAACTACTCAAAATGGAAAACCAACCCAGTACTGGTTTTTAACTTTAAAGTGAGATCACTCAGGGAAGGGCTGCATGGAATTTATTTTTAATTAAAATAGAAATAGACTGCTTAGCTACATTCTATTTATTCTTCATAGTCAAAGCCAAAATGCTGGTTCTGATCACATGAATTGGTTGCAGATGAAAAATTTCAGCGCCAATATACAAGGAATGAACCCACCAAAGACACTGGTTGAAGGAGAAATGGTAAACAGTTGGTTGCTTAGTTTTACACATAGGCAAATGATAAAACTGGCCCATATCTGGTAGATAACTAACTCCTTCAAGGGAAAGGAAGACTCAAGAATCAAACAGAGCCTCACTTCATGTATTTCCACTAGCCAAGCTCTGTTCACACTAAAGGAACTGGAGGAGTCTGGAAAGTAGGTCCACAAAAGTTAGAGCCAGCAATTGGGGCTGGCAGAGGAAGCTATCCATTTTGCAAGAGTCCACCATCTCTCTGCTGGATGCAGGAAGGCAATGGAATCCTCCCCCTCTCTTCCACCAATCGCAATGCTCGCTTGCATGTGTTACTTAACATGCAAGGCAGGAGCGTAGTGTCCTCACTACACTCAAAAGAATATTGAAGTTTATTGTTCTTGCCTTCTCCAGGCTTCGAGTGCCAGAAAAGACACTTGCAGCCACAATCTGCAATATACAACTGAGACAGATGGTGTCCTGATGTCTTTTTTCAGCAGAGATGGAAGGAAGAGCAGAAGCCTTATTAAGAAATAATAGAAAACCAAAATTTGCAAGACTCCATAATATAGCCCAGGACTATGCAGTTGAATTATCTTGACACCCTTGCTCTTTGCTTTTATAACCAAACTTTTCCATGGCAGTTCTATTCTGTGTTTCTGAAGCAGAAGATAAAGCCAATCATGCAAGAAGCTATACAGCAGCAGCAACAGAAATGATGACTTGCTTATCACATAAGGCATTAAGGATCCCAATCGGTCTAGCATTTAGAGCCAGGAGTGTCACACTCAAGGCGGTGTCACATGATGTATCGGGACTTTTCCCTCTTTGCTAAAATGGGCCTGGGTGTGGCCAGCGCGTGAAGCATCCAGCCCGTGGGCCAGGAGTTTGACAGCTCTGATTTAGAGGACGTGGCTAGCCCAGGCTGGTTCTTGTGCCTAAAGCGGGACTAGAACTCAGAGTCTTCTGGTTTCTAGTCTGATACCTTCACCACTATACCAAAATGGCTCTCAAGCATACACTAAGCTTATATAAAGCTCAATTCAAAATCTTACCTGAGGATATTCTGTCGAACCAGTTCAAATTTTGGAATATTCTCATAATGTATTATATCTGTGTGAAGCGGTGGTTCAGAAAGCAAGTAGGGTCTGGTAAGAGAGGGGTGCATAAGCGTATACCCTAAAAATAAAAATAAAAAATACGCGATTTTGCACACACATTATATTGATGTGATGTTGGAAGGATGGCAAATATCAAATTAAATAATTACTCCGACAATGAAATCGTATTATCTTCCCATACAATAAGAACTGAATTATTACCTTTATCATCAATCAGAAATGTGTAGGAAGCCAAAGAATCTTGGTAATAGGTTACATCTTCCAAAATATAGGCTAGATTAACATCCACTCCAACAATTCCTAACAACAGATTTCCAAAGTAACATGGTTTGCTGACAGTCATTATCAGACCTGTTTAAAAATACACAAACACCAATAATTAGCAATAGGAAATCTGGAGCATCCGAGAACAACCAGCTCATGATTCAATAGGACTTTCAAAATAACTGTATATAGGCTTTCAGCTTTAATGGCTGAGGAAATTCACCAATGCTTTTCATTAACATTTATTAACAATCCACCAAGCTAGCACTATTTGTCATTCTTGTTTGGGATCTGCAATGAGGGGTGCCCAACTTTCAACAGCAAATTTTTTGGCTGCCTCAAGTGCTAACAGGACTGAATATGTATTTATTGTATCTCATCAGTAAAAGAACACTTAATATAACTAAGTTGCAAGTATAATTTTTTTACTTCATTTGTTGCAGCCGGGAAATCAGCAATATCTCCATTATAGTATCTGTTTTGACATTCTGTCATTCTGTGTTGGACTGAATATATGACCTTGGCCATTAGAAGTAGCCCTTAAAAATGTATCTGCAAGTTTACAGCCTAAATACTGTAACTTATTTCTAAAATAATTTCTTTAATCATCTTATCAATTTAATTGTAATTTTCACGCCAATTGGGATGGTGGGCCTGGAGGGATGAGGCCATGTCAAGGGCCAATCTGATTCAATCTGTTCCGTCATCACATAATTACAAGTATCAACAGCATTAAAATAAAAGTTTACATCTCTAAGCAAAAAGGGATGTAAGGAATTAAACAGTATTTTCAAACAATTAAAATGGATAAAACATTTCCAGTGTTGGAGCATTCACAACTTCAACTTGCCTGCAGAAGTTGTGAATGCTCCAACACTGGAAATTTTTAAGAAAATGTTGGATAGTCATTTGTCTGAAATGGTGTAGGGTTTCCTGCCTGGGCAGGGGGTTGGACTAGAAGACCTCCAAGGTCCCTTCCAACTCTGTTATTACGTTATGTTATGTTAAGGATGGACATAATTCATTTTACAGTAAGATTTACAGTACGTTGAGAAAAATCATGGTCCATGACTCCAGTGGAAGTTGAAAACAGCCAAGAATTAGTATTATTGGGGGGAGTGGGGATACTGCATAAGGATTTGCATTGCAAATGAATGTTCATGTTTTCTGGGCATTCCTATAACATAATATATATTCCCTTGTTCCCCTCCAAAGCAACAGTGAAACTGATACTTCACTTCCCAAATGACAGCAACAATTCTGAATAATATATTGTACTATACATAATGGTATCAGAAGAAAGGAAATTATAATAAATAATTATATGTAAATATGTACACCTCCCCTTCATCTCAGGTAGATCAAGACAGCATGCAGAGAGGTCTCAGACTAATCCAGGCACTCCCTGAACACATCTAAACCTGTTTAGCTTTAATAAAATCATTGTATCTCATTTCCAGTTTTTGGAAAACAAGCTGGTTCATTACATTCTTTTTGACAAAGTAAAAGCCAATCAAGCAAATGATATGGAACTCTAAAATACAAGCGTACAAAATTTTGGAAGTTTCTTGACAATTTGACCTATCTTCTCAACTAATATTGCCACGGTCCAGAAGGTATAAAAGAGTTTTTCAGACTATTCTTACTAATCTGTTCTGTTGCCACATCAGAAAAATATCTAGAAGCAAGCTGCCATTTCTGATGGTACTTTGTTTTTTGTAGCAGAGAAACCGGATTATACTCAACAAATAGCAAACAGGTTTGAATGAAGTTGCATGCATCCTTCAAAACTGACTTCAAAATTCTTGATTGTATTTACATACCCTCTTTCTTTCTTGCAAGCATGCATATCTTGTAATGTCAACACACTGTGGAAGTTAGTTTTTGTAACTGTACAAAATGTATCTTCCACAATTATACAGCAGTGATCCTGCCTCTGTGGTCCATGCTGTCCACCACACAACTATTTGTATTTCCCAACTAGAGACTGCTTGCTAGCTCAGTCTTTTTCTCCCTGTGTCCACAGCAAAGACTTTAGCCACCTCAGTCTTTCATTCCCAATGTTTACTGCCACTGAATTCCACTAATGTCACACAGTACTTCCAGGGCAGGGTTGTCAAACTCCTGGCCCGCAGGCCGGATGCATCACGTGCTGGCCACGCCCACACCCAATTTAGCGAAGGGGGGAAAGTCCCAAAACGTCATGTGATGCTGCCATGATGTTAGTTTGCTCCCTGCTCCTGTCATACAACTTACACTCTCTCAAAAGATACCTCCCTCTGGAGACCTCTCCCACTGGAATGAAAGACTTATTATTCAAGGATTTCAATCTAAGGACATTATAGATGTGAGTTTGTGTGAGGAGCTATCATTAATATTTTTCCATGTGGTACATACATAAAATAACTCAAACGGATTTTTTAAAAGATTTAAAATGTCTTAATTGTCAGAGTAAAATTATGGAATGCAACTGTAATTATCTTATTCACTGAAAACCATACAGTCTCATGTTTGTATCTTTTCTTTTCTTTACGCTGAGAGCATATGCACCAAGACAAATTCCTTGTGTGTCCAATCACACTTGGCCAATAAAAATTCTATTCTATTCTATTCTTAAATTTGGAAGTAGAGGGAAAGGGTCTTTGTTTCTTTATTTACCAAAGCTTCATTGTCACTAAATTCCCATAGGCTCTAAGTGGCTTGCAGAATGCCACAACTACAAATATAGCTTTAAACTACAAATAAAAAAAAACCCCAACAAATAACACTCCACAACCCATGACAGTGCCATCTTGTGGAGAGAGACTAAATCACCAGATCCTGAAGCATCTTTAAAAAGACTTAAGACTTTACAGCTGTTTGTAAACCCAACAAAGCAGAAGAGACCTGGATACCTGGAAGTAAGCTGTTCCAAAGGACAAGCAACATGGCTCACCCTCAGGTTGTTTCTTGAAAGAAAGTACCATCAGCAAGCCCCCTCTTCCTGATCTCACTGGGTGGTCAGTTTCCGTCTGGAGAAGCCAATCTCATAAGTATCGAAGCCTCAAGCCATGAAGAGCTTTAAGGATGACAATCAGCCCTTTGAATGGCATCCAGGTTTAACAGGGAGATTCCTGCATTTTCTGAAGGCTTACCCAGGGATCCATGAGTGCAAAAAGTTTGAAAAATACAGACATACAGTCTTTGAAAGTTAAGCCTTGCAATTTAAAAGTTATGTGTTCTGCATTTCCAAAGTTTCAAGATGCTTTCGAACAGTATAAAAACTTCAGCTATGAAAAATCAATACAACAACATCAATAGCTCCAGAAACATTTAGCATTCTAGAAGAGAGATGTTTTACACCTTTTCTTTAAGTTATAAATAGAATAGAATAACAGAGTTGGAAGGGACCTTGGAGGTCTTTTAGTCCAATCCCCTGCTCAGACAGGAAACGCTATATCATTTCAGACTAATGGTTGTCCAATCTCTTCAAAATTTCTAGTGTTGGAGCATTCACAACTTCTACAGGCAAGTTGTTCCACTGATTAATTGTTCTCTTAGTTCTAGATTGCTTCTCTCCTTGATTAGTTTCCGTCCATTTTGTTCTGCCCTCAGGTACTTTGGAGAATAGCTTGACTTTCTCTTTTTTATGGCAACCCCTGAGATATTGGAACACTGCTATCATATCTAGGGCCGGAATAGCTCAGGCTGTAAGGAGCCTGTTATTAGAACACAGTAGCCTGCAATTACTGCAGGTTCAAGCCCGGTCCAAGGTTGACTCAGCCTTCCATCCTTTATAAGGTAGGTAAAATGAGGACCTAGATTGTTGGGGGGGCAATAAGTTGACTTTGTAAATATACAAATAGAATGAGACTATTGCCTTATACACTGTAAGCCACCCTGAGTCTTCGGAGAAGGGCGGGATATAAATGTAAACCAAAAAAAAATGTCTCCCCTAGTCCTTCTTTTCATTAAACTAGACATACCCAATTCCTGCAACAGTTCTTTATATATTTTAGCCTCCAGTCCCCTAATCATCTTTGTTGCTCTTCTCTGCACTCTTTCTAGAGTCTCAACATCTTTTTTACATCATGGTGACCAAAATTGGATGCAGCATTCCAAGTGTGGTCTTACCAAAGCATTATAAAGCTGAAGCAATCTCACTATCATTTCACCGAGTATTGTACAACTTTGATAAAACTAAGATATAGGCTTTCCTTTTTTGTCATTTTCACTTTAACAATGACACATAAAAAAGGGATCACATTTATCTAAGATCCAAACTATGAAGTACATTAAAACACATAATACTGCTGATGAATAGACTGGGCATGTTCCTACATTCTATTAACTGTTAAAAGTAAAGAGGCAATGATGGAAGCAGAAATGATTTAATTTTCTTATCTTGTGTGCTATATATTCTTGATCTGGATTGGGAGCACTCTTCACTTACTTTTGAATAATGCATGACTATATAGAGCTACATACTACAAATTTAATGGAGCATGTAGTTTGACTTTAAGCTATCCTCATGGTGTCATTAAAGTTATAGTAGTCTGTGCTAAAAGTGATAAAAGTGTGACTCAGAATAATGATAAGCTTACTTTTTTTTAAAAAAAAATGGGAATAGTTTTATGTGTCAGTTAAAAGTTTGTAAAAGATGTTTCCACCCATTGTCAATTAATCAGAAATTTGTAGCAATCTGAGCCTCATAATATGTTTACCACAAGAAAAATGTTTCTTATACAATTTTACCCTAATCAATTTAACCCTAATCAATCAACAACTGGCAGATGACTTAATGAGTTTTACTGCAGGTTTGAAAGGAAACTACAGCCACCTATCTCCATAACCCCCATCTCAGACACACCAACAACAGCCAAGCCTCCTACAACTAACCCCATCCCATTGGGTTCACAACCCCTAGTGATCACAGAAAAGGAAGTGCAAGACCTATTTCACAGACAAAAGCCAGGAAAAGCTCCAGGCCTCCTTCTTGCTTAAAAGTCTATGCTGACCAATTGGCCTCCATCTTCACCCATATCTTCAATAAATCACTAGAGATGTGCCATGTTACTTCTTGCTTCAAACACTTTACCATCATCCCAGTGCTAAAGAAGCCCACCATCAAGGAACTGAATGACTACAGACCAGTTACTTTAACATCTGTAGTAATGAAAACCTTTGAAAGGCTAGTGCTTTCCTACTTGAAAACCATCACGGATCCACTGTTAGACCCCTTGCAATTTGCATACCGAGCAAATAGATCAACAGATGATGCTGTTAATATGGCTCTGCACTAATCCTACAACATCTTGAGTCTCCAAAGACCTATGCAAGGGTCTTCTTTGTAGACTTTAGTTCATCATTCAATACCATCATTCCAGACACTCTTCTAACTAAGCTAAACCAGCTACAGGTACCGGAACAGACTTGTAAGTGGATCACAAGCTTCCTAAAAAACAGGAAGCAGCAGGTGAAGCTAAGCAAGATCACATCAAATACCTGTACAATTAACACAGGGGCCCCCCAAGGCTGCGTGCTCTCCCCACTTCTCTTCTCTCTGTATACCAATGACTGCATCTCCAACGATCCATCTGTTAAGCTACTGAAGTTCGCAGATGACACAACAGTGATTGGTCTCATTCGAGACAATGACAAATCCGCATATAGACAAGAGGTCGAACGACTAGCCTTGTGGTGCGACCGAAACAATCTGAAACTGAACACACTCAAAACCGTAGAAATAGTGGTAGACCTTAGGAGAAACCCTTCCATACTTCCACCTCTCACAATACTAGACAACACAGTATCAACAGTAAAAACCTTTAAATTTTTAGGTTCTATCATATCGCAAGATCTAAAATGGACAGCTAACATCAAAAGCATCATCAAAAAAGGACAACAAAGAATGTTCTTTCTGCGCCAACTCAGTAAGCTCAAACTGCCCAAGGAGCTGCTGATTCAGTTCTACAGAGGAATTATTGAGTCTGTCTTTGCACCTCTATAACTGTCTGGTTCAGTTCTGCAACCCAACGAGAAAGACACAGACTTCAGAGGATAATTAGAACTACAGAAAAAATAATTGCTACTAACCTGCCTTCCATTCAGGACCTGTATACTGCACGAATCAAGAAGAGGGCCGTGAAAATATTTACAGATCCCTCACATCCTGGATATAAACTGTTTCAACTCCTACCCTCAAAATGACGCTATAGAGCACTGCACACCAGAACAACTAGACACAAGAACAGTTTTTTCCCAAAGGCCATCACTCTGCTAAACAAATAATTCCCTCAACACTGTCAAACTATTTACTAAATCTGCACTACTATTAATCTTCTCATCGTTCCCATCACCAATCTCTTTCCACTTATGACTGTATGATTGTAACTTTGTTGCTGGCAATCCTTATGATTTATATTGATATATTGACCATCATTTGTGTTGTAAATGTTGTACCTTGATGAAGGTATCTTTTCTTTTATGTACACTGAGAGCATTTGCACCAAGACAAATTCCTTGTGTGTCCAATCACACTTGGCCAATTAAAAATTCTATTCTATTCTATTCTATTTTGGGAGCTGAACTTCTTTCCAAGCTGAACTCCATCCGATTTGAACTGCCCAATAGATTTAATACTGATTAAGAACCAAAGTGGCTATTTTTAGGTTGTGATTGATAACCTCTAATATTAAAAGTTTAGATAAGCCTCTAAGCACCATATTAAAACACATCAATGAAGAATCCAGAAGAATACAAGCTCAGCACTAGGCTTAATTTCATTGCTACATTTTGAGTAAAATCACCCAACAGCAAAATCCAGCTCCAATTTTAGATATTCAAGTACTGTTATTACAACCTCATTATTTTGATCTAATAAGACACCCCAAGTAATTTAATTTTAATCCTAGGAAAATATGGATTTAGTGCCCTGTTCAACAAAAGTATCATTGAGAATATAATTATGTCCATGTCAGCACCAGCTAGTTAGATAACTTAGGTTTTGAGGGGAAATGGATCACAACAGTGAATTTCATTTTTGGCACAAATACAAAATACAGATGCCTTTTACATGTCACATCACCCCAATAGGCCTCCTATATGACATTGTTTTATTGTAGTACCGTCATGAATGCTTGTAACTAATGATATTATATGTGCTTTTTCATTGTTTTTTTTTAAAGGAGGGAGCTCTTACCATCTCCCATTTCATCAGAGAAGGGCAAACTGAAGACTGCTTCATCAATCATATGGTTTGGGAGATTTGTATAAAACCGTCCAACAGTTGTTTCCAAATTGCTCAGCTGATTCAGGACCATCATACTGCCCTTAGTTACAGGAAAAGCTGTTCGATCTGGGACTCCATACTTCGCTGAATTTTGTTCTGCAAGATCTCGAAGAAAGGCTAATTCTTTTAAGCCTGTCACACCCTCTGCAAAAATAGACATGGCACATAAACAGAGAGAAAAAATAAAGCATCTAGTTTATGAAACCATACTGAGAACTCAAACAGTGGAAATTATAAACTAGTCATTATGCAACTTAATGCATATATGAAAAAAAATCATGCCTTCTGGAAATTCAAAATATTGAATACACAACTGAAAGATGCTTAGTATTCCGAACACATCTCACCATTCATGAGAGCATAAGTAAGGATCATTACAGAGTTGTTAAGCAAACTATTTTCTTCATTGATGACACGAAGAGTAGTTTTTTTACTATCTTCAGATGAATCCCTTGATGTTATTCCAGCTGATAAGTAAATTATGACTGTATCTGTATCTAAGAAATATAAGAAGAGACCTGATGTGCATATAAACATATTAGGAAGTATTTGCAATAGTAGATTCTCAATGTTAAAATTATGCTTGTAATGAGTGAATCCATGATTTCTCATTGTCTTAAAAATACTCAAAACTTCTATTCCATTAATGTCTCTAGTTTTGGCATCCAATAAAAGAAACCTAATTAAGCCAATGTTGGCCAAATTTCACCACCAAATTATACAGAAACATTTTTTATTAACAATTCCTTTCCATTTTAGGCCAGACCATTAAGATTTAGGATCTCAATAAGGCAGCTAAGCCAGAGGAAAAGCAGACTGTTCTCATCTTCTCTTTTTGATATAAAAAAAGAGTGTATATACACATGCATTTACTTTGACTTTGAAAATTCTCAGGGTTGTTGTATAGATTAAGCTAAAAACAAAAACAAAATTCCAGGTAATGTTAGTAGAATTTAAGACAATCTCTTCTCCTCTGTCCATGCTAAAAAGAAAAATCCAAATCCAAAAAGGAAGAAAAAGGTCAGGAGCAAAGATATTAATTTTGTATAACAATATACTTACTTGCTTGAAGTTTACTGCTAGTGTTTGTATTTCGCATCAACTGAAATGCTTTCTGAAAGCCTGCTGCATGCTGGGTAGGGCTGTCAGATGATTTGATATTGCTAACAAAGGTGGACATTTTCCTTTTTGTCTCACTGGTAGCAGGAGACAGAAATGTCTTGTAGCACTGATCCAAAGAACAAGTTCTTACTGTGTCTGCCACAGTTAACACAGAAATCTGAAGAAAGATAAAAGAAAATTACTTCCTGTTTAGAGTTGTCTGCTTTTACACTGTGCTATAACGACAATAGGAAAGTCTATTTATTTCAACTGTTGAATCAAAACTAAAGGTGTGTGTCTATATAACTATGAAAAATCACATCTTTGTCAACAAACTATTATTTCTTATGTAAAATGTTTGCAATAATAATCAGAAACTGTCATTCAACTTTCAGAAATGAAAACATAGAGCAAATAGCATATTACTTTAGGAAACAGATTATTTTAGGGAACAAAAAGCATGAAGCCTACATTTTATGAGACTTTTGAATGAAATTCCAAGTAACAATCTTATTTCTAGTAATCATGAAAATTAAGTTTGCTCATGAAAAAATAAATCAACCTTTTTCTCCAGAATATGTAGCAAGAAGCTATAAGCATGCATGCCATACTAAGAGTTTCCTCCAATACCATTTCCAAAAATCAAAATGAAAGTGATGAAAGCTGTCTCATCTTATTTTTTAGTCTTCTTCTCCTCTGAGATAATCAGATTATGTCCAAATCCGTTCAGTTTTTCCCTTGCCATATTTGAAGCTTGAGAAACAGAGTGAGGGAGCCACTACCACTGGTTCCTGAATAGCCTTTCAGCGCTTCCATAGCAAAGTAATGAATTTTAATTAATTAATTAATTAATTTTAAACTTCTGTGATACAGTTGATGATGAGGGAAATCATTTGCCACTTGGGATCTAAAGTCCCTTGGGTTAAGGATTTTTAGATCAGGTGGTATGTAATACTTACTTTTTCCTTATTTGATCTCACCTGCTAGTTTCTATTTTTCTTTCCCATTGATAATAAAGGAATAGACATTCTTGATTCCAAAATGAGATTGGGATAAATATCATCCTACAGCTTCATAAGGCAATGGAGATAACTTTGATTCCTGCTCCTCCTTTCGGAATATTTGAGTTTTCAAGCAGAGGACTGGGTACTTTACACTCATAGAGCCTTCTATGGGCAATTATATACGAATCATCCCAACTCCAACCCCATTTCCAAAGTTGCTCTTTTTCCCAATACTTTGGGAAAAATTAGACAAACATCTGAAGGATCAAAACTAAGTTCTGACTTACCATTCTGAGTTAACTCACCTTATCATGTTCATCTATTGAGTTCAGAATAACCAGGGCTGCATCTTTAGCAATCTGCAGTTGTGTTTCTGTAACTGAAGCTCCATGATCTATAATGACAGCTACGTGCTTAGACTGAGGCCTAACTGTAGAGACGTAGACAGGCCTAAAAATAAAAGTTACAGGATGTTGTGCTTTACACTCATTAACAGAATTACAGCAGAACTAACTCAAGAGGTTTCATGCATTGTCCAAAGGGTTAGGTTTAGGTTTAGAGTTTGAATTAACTGTCTGTTGATCTTATGTTTACAGATTTATTTTGGTTTCAGCAAATTGCATGTCAGCCAATGATTTGCTTGTTTTCCAGAACATCTCATTTCCAAAAGCTACAATAATAGGGACATATCCAGATTTTTGAGAAGATAAAAATGGTGAAGAATTCAAATATTAGAAGGCAATGTTCTGACTAGAATTGGCTGAACAGCAAATTGACTGACATGCCAACAGTGCAAACCTTTTTAAAAAAAAAACCTCAGAAGTAAAGCTATAAAATCTCTATAGCTCAGGATTGAAATGAGGAGTCCTTGGTGCTCTCTGAGACTGGTTATTTTTTTGCCAACGTTTTATTACTGAAACTAGGTAACATCAATGCTAGTGATGACGATGTCACCTAGTTTGGGTAATGAAACATCTGCAAGAAAACTACCAAGCTGAGAGAGCACCAAGGACCTCTCCTAAAATCTCTGGACATTTTAAATAACTAAAAAAATGTGTTAACTGTTCTCCACTCTTGAAACTGGAAATGTTGGGAGTAAAATATGGCCATTATTTTTAAAGCATTCTTTGTAAATAGTCACTTTGTTATTTCACAGCATGTATGATGTTTGATAATTAAGCCATTATTAATTTTCAGTTTTTATTTGAAGCAGAGTTACATCTTGCTGAACCTCAAGGAATATAGCATGCCGATGCTTTGCATGCTCAAGGGATGCAGGCAAAAAAATTAACCTGAAAACAGAAGAAACAATTGGCATTGTAGAAATCGCAAAAGATGATTTTCTTCAGATACAGAATACATTAATTCTTCTTGGAAAAAAGCCGAGGAGGAAAAGGGAAGGTGAAAATGCATGTGTTTTTACCATGAAATCCCAACCAGTCTAATTTTTAAAATCCTAATCACTAGTTTCCAGTTTTTACTTCTTTATTTTTATGATTTTATAACCTTCATTGGAGTTAGTTTATTTCTAATTAGTGTATTTACAAATACAGAACAATCATATGTTGCCTATGTTATCATTTAAAAAAGAAAATTTATTTTTGTCCCAAATGTTGGCCTTTGTATTTCTACTCAGAATCCTATTATATTCTATCCTTTTACTTCCATGTAAGTAGGTATCATATAGATACTATCTATAATCCGGCACCTCAGTCTTTAATCCAACTATATCGGATTATACTGATTATCTTAATACAGCCTTTAGTATTTACTTTAACTAGTACAACTAGTAGAACTAATACTTTAGTACTAGTACAACTAATTATAGTGTTTGTTCATTAGAAATATTTTTTTTTACAAATAATCACTTTCATAAAATAGAATTGTAAGATAGCCCTGATATGTATCTATGTCATCTGATGCACTGATTCTGAATTAGGCAGATAAATTAATGCAATCTAATATAGTTGCTGGCATATTAAAAGACTATGCAAGAAGTGTAAAATTGTATTGCTGCATTAGGTTTAAGAGCTTTTTTCACCATGAATATAAGTCTAATGTCAAGGCCAATTTTTCTATTAATAATATGGAATGCAATTCATATAGGATGTGCTATGCAAGCTTTTTTATCTGTGTAAAATACTTTTGAAAAAATATTAATTTTTAGAGCAAAAAATGTTAAAAATGCCATAAGGGAAAAGAGAACAATTGCCATTTATTTTCTCCTGGATTGAGAAAGCTAAGAGAGACTACTGATGATCTTTGTTTAATGGCCACTAATTCAGTGACCATTCAGAATTTGCCAACATCACTGAACACATGGTACTTGAAGTTCCAGCCACTGTATAACTTCATGTCATTGTGGTCATGTCATTGTGGTCATGTCATTGTGATCTGGTTGCTCAGCAACTAGTCTGGATTTCTGACGATGGCAGCATCCTACGGACACATGATCATGATTTGTGATCTTTGCTGCCATCTTCTCACAAACAAAATCAATGGGGACCTGGCAGAAACTCAGGGGTCATGATCACATGAGGTCCTCACTGAACAACTCATGCTGTTCTCACTTAATGACTTTAAACCAGGGATTACCAGAATTACAGTCGTCAAGTAGAATAGTCAAATGATATCATACTTTACTTACTTCACTTAGAGACAAGAAATTACTGTTGTTAAGTGAAGGTTACCTGTAATGTTAATGGGATATAATTTTAAAAATCTATATTTTGTAAATTGGAAGATGGTGAAAGGCTTCACTCTGAATGAGTTCATCATGCTAATCTTGTCATTTGACATTTTGACATCCTTGGAATATAAATTCTCTTCTGGAATGACATTACTAATAAAAGTGTTTTTATCTCCAAAATGCTTATACTGAATTCATCAAAAACATACCTGCTGCGATGTTCATAATTGCCTTTACATCGGAATTTGTGAGCTGGAAACACAGTAAAAATACCTTCTTCTGAACTAAAGTACTGCCATTTGATTCCAGGGTTTGATTTCAAATTGTCAGCAAGGACTATTAAAAATATAATAAAACAGAAAAGGAAATTAACAGTATTATAAGGACAGGAAAAAATATCTTAAATATTATTTGATTAAAAGTTTTCTTAGTATGGCACCAGGCTGTCTGAAATGATACCTTTAGATAACTTTCATAAGGAATGTACAGTATGTGAAAGCCCAATGGTCATTAACCATAAGCCTACTTTATTTTCATGTGTTTAATAGTCTTGCCCTCATTAAAATAGGTGCATAGCTCCTACTGTTATTCTTTTCAGCAAATATTATGGTCCAGAGGCTACATCCAAATCTGCAAGACACAATACTGAGATAAACCAACAAATCTGCATATTATCCAATGGGATAAAGAATATCAGGGGCTTTCTTGGAGGAAAATTTTTGATATACTGTGTCTCAGATTTTATACCATTACAACAGAATATATATTTTAAAGTAACAGGGAGGTAATACTATGCTAATATGTGAAGGAACTTTACAAACCTTTCTGAGAAAAAACGAAGCACACACTCTCTCTCACATAGACTGAGGAAATAAAAATTTAGGATTTGAGAATAACCGGCTTGCATTCCTGCCGTTGAACTAGAATTAAAATATTCATCTGCTCTTATTTCAGTGCTGCTATTATGGAATTCAATTTGCTAGAATACTAAGAAGCAGACAGTTGTAAAGGGGAAATAGATTTGGGGTTGAGTTAAAAAGGAACAAGGAAGCTCTCCAGTCAAGATTATTTTAGAAATGGTTAAGGAACAGTAAGATGCTGGTGACCTCTGCAGCTCACACAGTCCTTGATTCATCAGTGCTGACAGTTACACATTTTCCTCCCTGTGGCTATGTAGATACTGATCATTTCATAGTCAGCCTTTCCAATAGACCACTTGGTGTCTTGCTGCTGAAAGAAGAGGCAAAGTAAGACACCTAATAAGCAAGTGGCTAATTATCAGCAGGCTTAAGGAGAGTTCTTCACAGATAGCAGAAAGGAAAGCCTTCTAATCAGTGGGGGTTTGCTCCCGGTTCGGTCCAGTTCTTACAAACCAGTAGTAATGATGGCGGAAGGCTCCACCCACCTGCCTGGATGTCACCACAGATGATCTGCGCATGCGCAGAAGCTTCTGTGCATGTGCACGCTCCCGTTGCAAACCGGTAATAAAGGTAAGCGGAACCCATCCCTGCTTCTAATCCTAATATTTCATTCTAAAGTATACAGCCTTTTCCCCAGAGCCCTAAACGAATAATTGCTCAAGAGTTGATACTGGTTGGAAAATAAGTTGTCAGAGGAAGAATGAGGGAATCAGTTTTGCATGAGACCCTAATGGTTCACTTCTGACTTCTGCAGAAAATTTGAATAGGAATACTCCAGTTGAGATGGTAGGAATACATCCTCACATTTCCACTTGCTCCAACTCATACATTTTACAGATCATACAGTACCTATGCTAGTTTACCAAATGAAAAAATGGAACTCCTTTGTAAACAACATTAAATGTACATTAAAGAATAAGTAATAATTCAAATCTATGTTCAAACCATAGCTATATATTTATATTGTATCAAGTTTCTAATTCATTTCTCACTTTTGTCACATTCCCATTTTTAAACGATTATGTTTCTTCTTTCCCCCAAGTATAACTCTTTCTCCAAGTGTCAAAAATCCATTAGAAACAGACGACTTCTTTATACTTTCTACTAGAATAATTCCCACAAGGAAGAGGTTCGGGTTTCCTTTGCTGAAATGAAAGGGGAATGTTCTAGAAATTGGCTTTCTGGCATGTTTTAAGATTTGCATTTGAGCTTCAAATTAACTGCACCGATTAAATATCATTCTTAAACAGAAAGATAAAAATGATGTTAGATATAATGAAGTTTTCTTCCCCTTTCAAGTAAATGCACATATTGCACACTTGGGACAATGTTATTCTCATCTTACAATTACAGAGTTAGGTACAGAAAAAATGTAGAGTAATTTATCCAAGGAAGCAAAGCAGCAGAGCAAGTAATATAACCTTTAGGGAATTTCATCCTAAATTCAAGTTCAGGTTACTTGCTCATTCTCACTTATTTTTGTAAATTGTGTTTTCTTAATTATTCAAACAGAACCTTTTCAAGGTTTGGTTTTTAATTTATTGAGTGAGGCATGATTTTAGTTGATATTTGAGCTTGGACAAGAAACAGCTGTTGGATACATTTTACCACTTAAACACCAGCTTTATTCGTGTTTATTTATTTAGTCTTTCTTAGACTGAATGATAATAAAAGAAAAACAAATTAGGTTTACGAACAAAACTCCTGTATGCTCAGTAAGTCTAGGGTTAAAAAAATTATTGATCCCAAATTATATAAAGTCTGCCAAAAGGGCTTTAAACACAGACTTTTAAAAACAGAAATCCTAGATATTTAAAATACAGCGACTAAAAGAAAAAATCACAGAGACCTTGATCTAGATACACACATATGTTTAGACTCTGGCAGATCTAAAAGTAGTAATTACACCAAAGATTCTCACACAATTCAGTTTCATGCCTTTTTAGGGACCTCCCATCTCAGTATCCATTAAATCCATATGCCTTTTTGCACTAGCATTAAAGTATTCACTGGGCCTTCACCTCCCACCTTCTCAGTGGTCTGCCACCAGTCTTCCCATGACACAAACATCCACCAATTTTCTCAGTGCCTTCCCATCAGCCCAAGATCTTCCTGCACACCCACCAATCTTCACAGCACCTTCTCTCCCTCCCGCCCTTTAGCCAGCTCAGCCTCAGTAATCTTTCAAGTCCAAGAGATCATCATTCTAAAATCGCCAGTTCTTTTGTGCTAATGATTTTTCTAAAACTTTTGTCTCATCCCATTCCACTTTGGAATTACCGAGGAGCCAAACGTGCTCTCAAAGATGACAATTATGATTTGATAGTGAATGCCAAGAGCCTGCAGTTGTCCGAGATGAAGAATACATAACCAGTAACTGAGCGATGGCTGCGATAGAGGGCTCAGCGTAGCCGGCGATTCGCTTGCTGTTAGAGCAGCGCGGCAATGCGGCAGTTTCAAACGGCTTCCCAGCTGTTGAGTGCTGATGCAACACTGCCCTTAGGGGCTGGAGGGATGGGGCGGCGGCGATCTATCACTCGCCCAAATGCCAGGCACCTGTGTAGAAGCTCGAGAGTCTGCAACAGTGGTGTCGGCATTTCCAGCCAAAGCTGAACTGGCCAGCACACAATGACAACAGTTGAACCGAATCAGAGAAAAACCTGCATTTCAGAAGTCCAGATGGGTCAGGAATGAGTTGAACAGAGAAATTGCCAATATGTCTCATCAGATCGACTGAGTCGAAAAACTGGAGCCAATGGAGGCACATGGAGGCGTGGCCATCAAAATTATGACTCAGTCTCCAGGCATATCAGACTGTATCAACCCATTCCTGGCCCATTCCGCAGCCTATTGGGAGAACATGTACTATCTGTTTATATACTTCTGCCCATTCCCTATGCTAAGCCTGCTAATAAAGGAAACATAGTTTATTTTATGTTTCTACAACAGGTTAACTACAACTATTGTAACAGTACTGCTACTGCAGCATAGTGGAACTACTTAGTTCAGAGGTGGGGAACTATGTGCTCTTTATGACTTGTGAACTTCATCTCCCAGAATTCCTGAGCCAGCCATTCTAAGAGTTGAAATTCACAAGTCATAAAAGGGACATAGTTCCCCACCCCGGCTTAGTGGAACTGCAGCCAGCTAGCTCATTTTCACTGCTTAGCTACTTTACTCTTTACGCTAGAGGTGTCCAACATGGGAAACTTTAAGATCTGTGGACTTCAACTCCCAAAATCCCCAAGTCATCATTCCTGCCTGAGGAATCTTAGGAAATGAAGTCCACAGGTCTTAAAGTTGTCAACATTGCCGCCCCCCCCCCCCCGCTTTATATCATCAGAAAACACACAGGTTGAGAGAATTAATGACTTGCTCCTTACTGCTTTGCACTATCACTAGTATAATCACTGGAAAGCATGCAACAACTTCACAGACCAACTTAATCAGATGAGAAGCCATTCTGGGCCTTCCTGACTGATAAAACAGTGCTCTCCAAGAAATATGCCTGCTAGAGGAATTGCTTTGCTGAACCCTGACTAAAGCTTTATCTTGGTGACAGAGTTGCCTGAACTATTTCACTGCTCAGCTCAATAGCCTCCTGGCTAAAAATCTAGTCATTCACTAGATCAATGCAAAATTTGCAGTGCAGCAGATTGTTTTTAAGAATAAGCTGGAGAAAGGGAGGGGTTTGTAAAAACACATACACACCCAAAACTTCCTTTCAATGACTTCTAAAAGATGAAAGAGTTTCCCATTTATAACAAAGGCAGGAAGTCTTGTCCTCAGTTTGAATTGGATTTGGTGCAGTGCTGCAGTGCAACCAAATATATATGCCTACAAGGCCAAACTATGATGTTGCCCAAGTATTACACAAACTGATCCTTGGTAACCTACTATCTCGACATGAAGGAACCCATGTAATATATTATACCAAAACATGAGATGTTTAATTGTGAGATAAATACAAAAAGTTAAGCAATATAATATTTCTCATAATAATTTAACTGGCTTTGGTTTTGCAAGACCAGTGATCCTTCTTGGCATAAGTAGAAATACTCAGGGGGATGAAACGTATTTATTTAAATATGCATGAAGGTAAAGCCTAAATTACAACAATCCTATAAATTAGGCACTTTCAGCAAGAATTTGCACACCATTTTTTTGGCTTGTTCTTGCTATAAGATTAAAGCTTCAACAACGGAAGATCAGACATGAAAACTGAGTCTCAATCTTATAACACAAGGGCCAATATTGAGGCATATTTCAAAGCTGGAAAGAATCTATGGCACTGTTAGATATAAAAGCTAATGGTATAGGCCAATAATGATCCAGACTTCCACTTTTGCAATAGATTTGGACAGAGAACATTAGGCAACAGATCACCCAAGGAATAAATCTTCCACCTCAATGACTTTTATATTTTTGATAGATTCGTATTTATTAGAATATGAAATTCACTTGTATTGCAAATCTGTTAATTACAAGATAACAGCATTGTTAAATGTGCTCTTTGGCAGCAGATTCAAATTTAAATCTGGTTGTTAAATCACTGTTTGACCATATCTGCATACTATTTCATTTCAGACAAAAATACGTATGTAAATGCATTTGTAAAAACTAATTGCTTTTGAATTAAGCTTTTCCCGTTTCTGCTACCAATATGGAATTTTTCTCCTAAAGGAACTATCTCCTTTTGATTGTTTCTAGAACATTGAACTAGAAATGTGGTACAGGGACTGCTTTTTTACAGACTATGTCACCCAACACTGATATTCAAGGGCAACTAATCGAAGCAACCTTGTGCAATAAATAAACTATGCTCTGTTTTTAGTAGAGGTTAGCCCTGAAGATGAATTTTTAACTGTTTCAATATGTTTTGGGTCTTGGAGTATTATCCTTATGTTCTGAATGTTATTATTTTCATAAAACAGTCATTATGCATTGTTCATCTTTGGTTCTCTCTTCACACCATGAATGAACTTTATAGCAAGCAAGAACTGCTATCATTTTATGCACGGTTTTGTCAATCTTTATTATAAGTTCAGAGGGAGTCCTGGTTATAGACTTGCTCCTTCATGGGAAGTGTCATCAAAGATTTAAACCCAAAACATGCTAGATAAACATCAATTTCATCTCGCTTGGCTTAACTTCAGCCAGTTTTAAACCATCTAAATCCCAACAGCCCTAAGCTTGTCCTCATTTTCCAGACTGAACAAGAGTTGTGTTTTTGTCCTTTATTTTTCTTAATTTATATTTTTTTTTCCATCTTTTTGTTTAGCTTTGTTTTGTTTCTGTCCATTTTTCTTTTGGATTTTAAAGAGTTGTGTGGTCTAGTTTGTGGTCTAGTGTGGTCTAGTCCAAAATATGGTTGTCCAGACCTTTGGCTTCCCTGGACTGCACTTAATGAAAATGAATTGTCTTGGGCAGCATATAAAATATAGAATATAGTTAATATGCATAAATAACACACCTTTAAAAATATTTTCGTTATCTTGTGGAGCCACATTAGTAGCCGTCCAGGGTTAGCCACGGGTTGGACACACCTGCTCTAGATGCTGTTGGATTCTGTTCCTGACCAATATCTCCATTTCCTATAGATGGAGATATACTGTATATAGTCTAGAAATCCAAATTGGTAAGCACTGTTTTTCATCAGACTATCAATTAAATATATAATTCAGTAATATATACTGTACATGCACAAAACAACAAATATTTATGCATAATGAAGTAAGGAGAAACAAAATAAACAAAGGATCAAAAACAATTATGAGGAAGTCCTAATATTAGACATAAAACTCAGTAAATCTATTTCCCCACCAATCGTTTCCACAGGATTTTTGTAAACTCTAGTCATTGCAACTCTATAGCACAGATACAGGTAAATCCAATGGCATAATTTTTGGCTTCCAACATTTTAGAGTTTTTTTCCTTTAAAATAATCTGACTACAAGACACTCATCAGATATTATCAGACAGATTTACATGCAAAATATATATTACGATGCTATATTGTTATACAACATCCAACATAGAAACAGAAAATCTGCTTTGTTTAACCTCTAGCTTGTTAATTATTACAAGGTTCTCACATCATCTGGCATTAAAAAAATATCTGAAAATCTCAACAGAGTTTTATCAGACATCACAGTTAGTGATTCTTGAAGAAACATGCAGCTTGACAAACACAGTTACAACTTGCAAACACAGTTAGCTTGCAATACCTTTGTCTGTCTCTGGTGAGTATGGAACCCTAACCCTAACCCTAACCCTAAGCCTAACCCCAAACTGGTTTTGTTGTAGATATCGGAAGATATTAAAGTGCAAGGTTACATTTTAAAGATTAAAGAAGGTGGAATGAAGAAAAATAGTGTCCTAAATCATATCTCTTAGGGTTTTCATCAAGAAAGAAAGCGAGGCATCTCTGTGGGAAATTCTTGCAGTTTGAGGAGCTGGGAGCTAAAAAAAAGGTGCATCTGAAGGAAGAAAGCATATTTCTTCAGCTGAAATAGTCCCTGCTTATCTCACAAAAGATTGTACATAGTAGTCATAGAGAAATAAGCACAGCTCTATAGCAAGATTGGTAGTTTTCCCCAAGGGGAGGCAAATGAACTAAACTAGCTGAAGGAAAAAGGGGGAAAAGGCTCAGAATTTTCCAAAGATAAGGAAGAAAGAAAGCAATTAACTTTCTAAGACTGTTTAACTTTCAGAGACAATCTATCCTTTGAAAAATGACCACATTATTCAAGAAGTAGACAATGGTTTCCCTACTGATTTCATGTATTAATCTTTTATCTTAATGGAGGGGGGGGAATTACTTCCTTGCCTTCTCAAAGGCAAAACATACAGAAAAGAATAAATTCCAAACATGAACAACAAAAAGATGAGTTCTTACATCTTTTCTCCCTGATCACTAAAAACAAGTTCACAGGCACATAATGCTTCCTTTGAAGCTTCATTGAAACAAACCAAGGTACAATTCCCAAAACCAGGAATATAAAAAAGTCGATGCCCTGGCAAACATTTTACACCATGGAACTTCTACAATGAGATATTATGGCTTTGGAAGCAGGTATTGGCGGCTGGGAGCTTAAGAGCAAAATGGATGTACTCATTTGGGATTTTATTTGCATGCAGATGTTGCAAACCTTTCTGAACTTTTCTTATGCAAGTGTTATTTGAAGGATATCCTTGGTGGGTAGGGCTTAATCAGCGGTTAAGCACACCTATTTTGGGAATGTTTCAAAAAGACTCATGTTAACCCAATAAGAACAGAATGCAGAGATGGAAGCAAGAATCTCAGTCTGTCTCCCTCTCCCCCTCTCTTCCTCCTCCCCTCTCTTATCCATTCACATGCAGATGGTCAGCAGTGATTTGTAAAGTTTGGTGGTGCTAGACAGATGGACAATTTACACCAGGCTACCAGAGATGAAAGCAGAAATGGAAATATTAATATTGAATCATGAAAAAACAATGGAACTGAACTGACAGAGAGGTCTATACCAGCAAACCATTTTCAATAACCAACTCCCCCCCCCCCCTTTCTCATGTTCAGTCACTCATTCCTGTTGATATAACCACTTCTGAAGCTGGTAAAAGGTAACAAAGCACTTTAAAGCCAGGCCATGACTTTATTGCAGTTTGATGTTTTCATATCAAAGAGTCTGCTGTAGGGTACCTTAATTTCCCTTCATTGAAGAAAGAAGTGAGGATAGTCCAGGAAGCAGGAAGCAGAAAAGGAAAAAGAGCAAGATTGATTTGCTAATGGGCCCATCTTCACAAGAATGTCTCTTTTTTGAAAAAAAAAATCCTAAATAAGGAATATCCCTATCAGTCTCAGTAAAAGGAGGAATGTAAAAAATTGGATTCCTTCAAACTTAACACATCTTAAAGCTTCAGCTTTGATCCGAGCAGCTCTTATCCTGTCTTCTGCGTCGTTTTCATTTATGAAAAAGAAAAATTTTAAATGAAAAGAAGTTGCAACATGGTACAACTATCGTCTAGAGTATTAGATGAAAAACCGTGGCCCCTCTTCCCAGTACATTAAAACCATTATTTACATTTGAAAGCAATGCCAAAAAGTAAAAACTACATTAACCAAAGGTTGAATCCCTTGTGAAAGTCTTACAGCCTTAGACAGGAAGACCACCCTTCCTCTTTTAAAAAGTAGCAAACAAATGGATCTATTCTCATGACAGAAACCCCATGGTGCATCAAAGAAGTAAAAAAGAAGAAGATTCAAGGCATCATCAAACATCAAAATTAAAGGTGGTGACTGCAGAAGAACTGCACGTTAGATAGAATTTTCTGAGATCATAAGCATTTTGGACTCTTGCTATTGGGAATTGACATAACTGATGGCAGAGCAGTTCAGAGAAGATGGAACGGTGGGGGGGGGGGGGGAGAATTCGCTGTAATCATCAACAATTCTTACATAGAATATTGAAATAAATCTATAACTAAAACCATTACTATAGGAAATCTACTTTCTATCATTATATCTTAAGTGAAAAATAATGTAGCAGGTTCAGAGGGGGGTAAAACTGGGTTGCTATGGCACTTGGTCTGAAGGTTTGGCAGTAAAATACAGCAACTTCTGCAAAACAGATGCTTTACATACCGGAATTTAAATCACGCCCAGGATTGAATGCTCTGCTATTCACGGTGGTGGACAATCTATCACAGCTAATGGTTCTAGACACGTTAGTGTTAAAATTGCCATCAAACCTGAAATGAGCCCAAGAGAAAAATAAATTAGACAAATAAGCATGTATACTTGTTTCAAATTTTTATAGGGACAGACAGGTTTTTTTCCCCATCACTGCCAACAGCCTTAAATGTCTAGAAAACTGGTCAACTTGATTTACAAACAGAGAGGCATCTTGGAAACAGACATCAAATAAATGGCAGTCTGCATCAAAGTAGCTACATTTGAAGGAAGAAAAGCTTTTGAGTTGTAGCAAATTCTACAATTCATCACTTTCATTTAAGTGGTATAATTGTTCTGCAGAAAGATCGGGATATTCCAGCTGTATGGGCTTCTTCACTTTGACCGAAATTTTCTTCTTCGAGGAAGTTTTTTTTTTTTTTAAATTGGCAGAGATGTTGTAGTAAGTTGCAACTAAAGCATCAAATCCAGATTTAGATCATAGTTTGAGAGGTACAAGACTTTTAACCTTTTGGCATTTACAAAGATTCCTAGACTCCTTATCTACAAGTCTCTATTGGGAAATGTCTTGAAAGTGAAAGTTGCAGCTATAGGAGAATAAGTACATTGGAAAAATAAGGGTGCCTTTATTATTTCATTCCTGATCCAAAATGAGCCAGCATCCATGCTTTGCCCCTGATCCAGATCAAACCTAAAATCTTATTTGGAGTGAAAGACACCCCCCTCCCAAAAAAATAAATAGCAGGTTTACATCTTTTGGTGGGTATGGATGGGAGAGCATGGTGGTGGCTTTTATGTGGTGTTATGAAAAAGACACATGTCAAAATGGATGTGCAGAAATGGTATGCATGAATGTTTGGAACAGCTAGAAAGACATACAGTATATGAGGAATGGAGAAAGCATATGCTGTCAACAGAATAAAACATGAATGTTCAGTAAGTTAATGAGGTTTTAGAGCACTAAATTAAAGTCTGACATTGCCTGTGTTCTCTGCTAAGAGCCAGAAAATATGAAATATCCCACTGCTTAATTTCTTTCCAAATCAATATTAGTAGCAGGATGGTAATATGGTAGAATAAGACTGTAGTTTTGGACATGTCATACAATCCAATCTTCAATAATTTGGTAATGAAATTTTGTTCTGTACATTGAAAGATTAATTTTCTGTTATTTAACTATGATGATATATTCAAAATCAAAGGATGAAATTATGGAAGGATAATTTAGATAAGTTTTTATTGAGTTTTCAAAACAAAAAATGTTGGTCACAAAATCAGAATTTCTCTGATTTGAACTATATTCATTATCAGATCAGATAAAAAATCAAAATTATTCCCAACCTTTTATACATTTATTCATCTTCCAAATGATATTGCAAAGGAAGGAAGGAAATGCTAAGTACGATGGGCAGCATATAAATTTAATAAATAAATAAATAAACTTTCTTTAACAATATCGCTTAACAGATAATAAACCCTTAATGTTCTAGTTGTACATTCCAATGTGTATTTTGGTTATATTCATGTAAGAACTGACTGAATAAAATGATCCATGCATTTCTCAGCCTACTAAAGTTTACTTAGAGTTAAATCAAATTTATCTTGTCGGGATTAAATGTTCCCTTAACAGTTAGTATGAAGTGCTGTAGATTCCTATAACAACTTTTTTATATCCCCAAAACTGTCCTCACTAAAAGGAACTCAAGAGTATAATTCTCAAACTGCTACATTATATTGTTATGTCCAACACCTTTACTAAACTGTTGGTTCTGCAACCAAGCAAAACAGATACAGACTTCAGAGGATAATTAGAATTGCAGAAAAAACAATTACTACCAACCTGCCTTCCATTGAGAACCTATATGGTACACGAGTCAAAAAGAGGGCTGTGAAAATATTTACAGACCCCTCACATCCTGGACATAAACTGTTTCAACTTCTACCCTCAAAACGACGCTATAGAGCACTGTACACCAGAATAACTAGACACAAGAACAGTTTTTCCCCGAATGCCATCACTCTGCTAAACAAATAATTCCCTCAACACTGTCAAACTATTTACTAAATCTGCATTACTATTAATCTTCTCATCGTTCCTATCACCCATCTCCTCCCACTTATGATTGTATGACTGTAACCTTATAGCTGGTATCCTTACGGTTTATATTGACTGTTTCCTAATATGATTTGATTGCTTATTTGTTCCTTATGACTATCATTAAGTGTTGTACCTTATGATTCTTGACAAATGTATCTTTTCTTTTATGTACACTGAGAGCGTATGCACTAAGATAAATTCCTTGTGTGTCCAATCACACTTGGCCAATAAAGAATTCTATTCTATTCCATTCTAAATGCTAAATCTGCTATCATAGTTAATAACTCTGACTAAAACCTGAATGAATAATTAAGTATATCTTTTGTCCTGAAAGGTGTTTTATTTATAAAAAGTGTTTAAATAATAATTATATGTTTACTGCATCAACGTGCAATCAATTCTCAATCTACAGCATTTAAATGTCGAATTTAGACAGAGAGAGGAGTTATTCTCTGTTAATTCATAAAATATAGATTTATAACACAAAGTTATTAATAAAAATTCAAAATGTATCTTTTTACAACAATGGGAGAGGAGGTTTTGGTGGTAAATAGTTTGTGCAATTTGAAATGATGCTTAATGTTGGCTCCAAGAGGAAATAACATCCAGCTCCACCCCAAATTGTCTTCTCTCCTACTTTTCTTTCTCTATACTACAGTATATGAAAACTCTTCCTTCTGGATTCACTTTAATGAACAACTGGTCGAAACTGCATCCCGAGGGGGGAAAACAGAACTGTGACTCCGCCTTTGATCTCTTC
Organism: Ahaetulla prasina; assembly: GCF_028640845.1. Taxonomy (NCBI): domain Eukaryota; kingdom Metazoa; phylum Chordata; class Lepidosauria; order Squamata; family Colubridae; genus Ahaetulla; species Ahaetulla prasina. The sequence goes on from NC_080541.1 coordinate 162,564,661, forward strand.
CCCATGGAGAAATTCACTCCCTGCCTAGCTTGCAAGATGTTCATTTGATTGACGTTTGCTCTGATGTGCAAAGCGCTTTGAACTTCAGACATTTAATTCCCATCAGGCAGCAGTCATTTTTATTCTCCTTCAACAAGATTTACAAGCAGAAGATCAGCAAATGGAGAAGATAAAATAAATTTGCAGAAGCTTTGAATCTTACATCAAAATAGTGTTCATGTAAGCGCCAACTGGATTTTATTCACTATTCACAAATAAATCAACTTGTATGCAGTTTCAGTTTTATAAAACGAAGAGAGCAAAATGGGCATATAAAATGCTAGTCATCAGCTGGATGTGGTTACTATATTAAGATCCCCTGTTATTTTGCCATATTTTCTGTCAATTTCTCATGAATACACTTCATTCTCGTGTTCCCCAATACCAGCTGCAGAACAAGGTCATTCAGAAACCACAGTTTTCTTTAGAGTGCTGAAACTAATATGTTTTATTAATGGCCAGCCCTATTCTTGTAATCAATATTTTATTTGCATACTGCAGAACTAAAATATATAAAGCAAACAGCATTTTTGAAAAGTTCCAACTGAGTCTTAATCTAAGCTAATAATAGATGCCTGCTTTGAAGGCACATAAGTACATAAGTTAACCAAGATTCCTGTGACTAACTCGTGGTCTACCCAAACACTGGATAAAAGAAATGCAGTTCTATGGCACTATCCTGATACTGAATTTAGCATGAGAACATCTGATACTAGGATTTCTGTTGTATTATTGAATTAATTTAGTAATTGGGAAGAGCTGAAAGAGACTAATGTTAAACACTGTAGCGGCATAATTGTATTCTTTGCTAAATATTGCCAATCATGTCCTTCCCTAAATTTTACATACTTCCATAAATACCACCAACATATTCAGTAGTTACCAATTACTATAATTTAATTTGTATCTAACAATATATATGTATACCCTCCTTTACAAGATCACCAGACTTTCCTAATCTTTGTAAGTATCTTTGCATACTGTTAGGATTATCCTGTACTAAAACCAAACCATTTTAGCATTCCTAATAATGTAACTGCACACACAACTTAAAAGATCAGTATAGGAATTTCCTTATCTCTCCATTTCACAGCCCAGGAGAGGACAGGTAAACAAAAGAAAGAGCTGCGATAAAGCTAAAGCTGCAATAGCAAATATTTAAGCAGCTATTTTATAAGAGTGAGCCAGGTTACTTTCTAAAGGAATTATCGTAAATGATCTTCAAAAATAGATCTATAAGTTTACCTATGTAAATATTACATGTAAATGTATCTAAGGCAGAGTGGCTAAGTAACAAGAGGTAAATATTTCTCCAGTGCAATTTTTTCATCAAGTGAGATAAATAAAAGCAATCCTTAAAATGAATAATCTTTTTTTTAAAAAACCACTAACATTAATTAAAATACAGAAAAAATTTAGGCACATGGAAGCTGAATGTATGAGTTACTAAGGATTTAATATGCTACCAATTTTTAAAGTTCTGAATAATTATCTCAAGACAGTGGTGAAATCCAAATTATTTTACTACCAGTTCTGTGGGCATAGCTTGGTGGCGTGGTGTGACATGGTGGCTGTGGCTTGGTGGGTGTGGCAGGGGAAGGATAATTCAAAATCTCCATTCCCTCCCCACTCTGGGGCCAGCCGGAGGTGGTATTTGCTGATTCTCCGAACTGCTCAAAATTTTTGCTACTGGTTCTCCAGAACCTGTCAGAACCTGCTGGATTTCACCCGTCTTAAGATATTTAACAGTTTTAAATAGATTTATACTAACCATGATGGCCCTTCTGAAGTAGTGGCTAAAAGTGCTGTGAAAATTTTTTATCATTTCTAGCGCTGCCTTAGGCCTGGAAGTCAGTTCTGGGAGTTGAAGTCCAAAGGCCATAAAGGGGCCATAGTTACCTACCCCTGATGTAAGGATAGCAATTATAAAAGATTTCTGAAAATGTTGTCAAGAAACATGCATGAACTTAGCCATGCAGTTTCCAGGAGTCAACACTGGGTTTGATAATAAAAAACAGTGCCTCCTAAAAGCACTGAGCCATCAAAATAAAATATCTATAAAGCATTCAGCACAGTTTTATCGGTTTTCCTAGGGGGAAAAAAACCAGCCTCCACAGGATTATCTCATATTAGCTGGGACTAGAAAGAAAGAACAAACTTTGTTATCTCAACTATCTCTTCCAATTCTAAGGAGCAAAAGAGAACTTGGAATGGTGTTCTTTCTAAACAATGAAGAATACAATTGATGTCACAGATTTGTACCTCATGTCTTTCCATTTCGCAATATTTTTTCAGATCTATAAATTGTTAGAGGTTGTTGCCCACAACTACATGAAATGAACAACTGCAGTATGGTATAAATACCTCTACTCCATCCTTTAGAATGAAGTTATGTATTCCCTGCACACAATTCAAATGTATTTTACTGATGTGTAAAATTCAAATGTATTTACTGATTTCCGTACAGCTACTTCAAAGTCTTCAGTGACTGCATCTCGACACTCCCCTGAATAAGAGTTCCTTTAAGATTAGGCTCTGCTATTTTTGGCATGGCTTAAAATAAGATGAGACAGGTGAAGTTTTGATCTTCTCAAAATTGCCATTATAAGCCAATTTAAGTTTATTAAAATATACAAATAATATAATTATTTGTAGTAATTTTGTATTTATAGCAGTTTATCATTATAATTCTGGAAGTCTTAATCCAGTAAAACAGAAGTATGTTTTATAAGGCTGCATAAAAGCTGTTTGTTTATAGGAAATTCACTTGCGGACTTTGGCAGATGTCCACTCAGACACTGGCAATTAATGCAATATATAACTGCAATAAGAGGTGTATAATTTCTTCTAATGCCTATTAATAATATTTAAACATGTGGAAGCCACTTTTGGCACTAAATAATGTGCTTAAGCAAGACCTTTAATAAAAACTATGAATCTAGTGAGTTTGTTCATACAAATTAAGGTAGTGGTGCTTATGTCTAGCCCTCAAAGTTTCAACTATTGCAGTACCCCTATAGTTGCAGGTCACAATTTTGGCATTGGGCAACCAGTTGTACTTACAACAGTTGCAGTATTGCACAGTACCATGATTGCTATATGTGAGCTTCCCTGCCAGCTACCCATAAGCGAAGTCGTTCCCATACGTTGCTCATGCCACTTCTCCCAGAAAAAGCATATGGGAAAAAGGATCTCATACTTCTTGGCACATGCCCACCTGCCTGCATTCTGTATCATCTGCCCACGGCCTTTGGCAACCTGCCCACACTCCATAGCACCTGCCCACACGTCTTGCCTAGGATTCCTGCTTCTTCTCGTTTAAGAATCACACAATTAAACAGTGAAGTCATGTGACACCACCCTTTATGACTGCATTCCTTGTCCCAACTGTGACCAAGGACTACCTGCATTACCTGTTTATAGATTTTTTTGTGGACTGATGAGTCTTCATCAGTCAATTTATTAACTTTTATAACGTTTTTTCCCCACATTCAGGTTAGCATTATTTTAAAATAACCAGCAATAATCATTATTCCTCAAACAATTGTTTGTTATATATTAGGGCTTATGACTGACTGACAGATTGACTGGCAGATAGATAGATATTTCTATTTCCTGAGAGCTAGTGTGGTATAGTAATTGAAGTTCTGGACTGTGATTGGGGAAACCCAAATTATATTCTCTTTTAGACATTGGTGACTTTAGACAATTCATTTTTGTCAGGCAGAATAGAATAGAATAGAATAGAATAGAATAGAATAGAATAGAATAGAATAGAATAGAATAGAATAGAATTCTTTATTGGCCAAGTGTGACTGGACATACAAGGAATTTGCCTTTGGTGCATATGCTCTCAGTGTACATAAAAAGACAAGATACACTTGGCAAGAATCACAAGGCACAACACCCAGCAACAGTCTTACGGTACAATAAGTAATCAAATCATACTAGGAAACAATCAATATCAATATAAATCACAAGGATATAAGCAATAGTTAGTCATTCAGTCACAAGTGGGAGGAAATGGGCAACAGGAACGATGAGAAGACCAATAGCAATAGTAATGCAGCCTTAGTGAATAGTTTGACAGTTTGAGGGAATTATTGTTTAGCAGAATGATGGTGTTCGGGGAACAACTGTTCTTGTATCTAGTTGTCTTGGTGTACAGTGCTCTATAGTGTCGTTTTGAGGGTAGGAGTTGAAACAATTTATGTCCGGAATGCGAGGGGGTCTATAAATATTTTCACAGCCCTCTTTTTGACTCATGTAGTATACAGGTCCTCAATGGAAGGCAGGTTGGTAGCAATTGTTTTTTCTGCAGTTCTAATTATCCTCTGAAGTCTGTGTCTGTCTTGTTGGGTTGCAGAACCAAACCAGACAGTTATAGAGGTGCAGATGACAGACTTAATAGTTCCCCTGTAAAACTGGGAATCTGGGAAGTAAAAAAAAAAAATCTACCATCCTGCATTGGATCAGCATATATTATTGTCCATAACATTCAATGAACAGGCTTTTATCCTGCAGCGGGTTGAGTCCAGCTGATAATAATAGTAATATATTCCTTTTATTTATATCCCATACTTTCCTTGCTATCATAATACATTTGCACAAGTCTTTGCACAATATTTTAATTGTGCTACTTATACAATACTTCATGTATTTGCAAGTAAAACCCAAATTCCATCACTGGAATTTCTTCTTTTTTCCTATGACTAATGACGCCTATTGGGTAGGTACAAGAAAAGAAGGAAGTGCACATGAAAAAATATCTGATTTCGTCCCAGATGTTCTATATAAAATATATAATTTATTCAATACCATATAAATTGTATAGATTTCTTTCAGCAACTCATTCCAGAGAGATTTCATGGAAGACCATAACCATAACCCTATACCATTTTTCCTTGTTCACGGTTCCCATGCTATCAACATTCAATGTGGAACCACTTCTGAAGTTTCTCCTCAAAGCCTTTATACTTTAAATATGGTCTTCTTTGTTCTTTCTTAATATACCGTAGATCTTCTTAATCTAATATCAGATCCAATGACCACCAAACAAACAAACCAATTTTCCATCTCCCATAGAAAATATTTTGAATACTTACTCCATCATAGATGGTGGAATGGTGCAACAGTCCTGAATTGCTGTAAGAGGAGATGTCAAATGAGCAGTGTATGAAGCTTCCACTACATGCTTGTTTCGATTTACCACATCCAAGTAACGGTTAAACTTTTCCCGAATTTTTTTGGCTAGCTGGAAAATTTAAAGAGAAGAACAAAATCAAAACAGTGTTTCAATATTTATATTCTATATTCATAATGCAGAATATGCTCAATTGCAAGAGAAAGCAATTGATTCTGAAATATATTTACATTCATATTTATATTTAATCAATGAAATTAAACAGCTTATAGATAAACCAACAAATATGGGAACAACTGCAAGAGATTTATTGAAATCGTTTCATTTTCTGTTTCTGAGTGTTTTTAAGATCTCCAAATTTTTCAGTTCAGCCATGTTTTCTGACACAGAACTTAAACCAATCTCTCATTAAAGTCAAATAGATATCACTCATAAATTAAATCTACTGAAATCTAAGTAATGAATTTATTAGCTGGAAAAATCTTATATGAATATGCATATGAATACAGTGCATTTCATATTCGTTGATACGCTATATGAGATTGAAAAAAAGTAATGGTAATAACCCTACAGTATTCAAGTAGCATTAACAATTGAATCAGATCTCTTTTTAAAATGGTGGTAGATATATCAGATCTATACCGGGGTCTCCAACCTTGGTCCCTTTACGACTTCTGGACTTCAACTCCCAGAGTCCCTCAGCCAGCAAAGCTAAAGTCCACAAGTCTTAAAGGGACCAAGGTTGGAGACCCCGATCTATACCATAGAAAATTGTCATAAAAAGCTGGAATTTTCCATGATAATTCAGAATGTACTCATCCAGATCGTCCAGAAAATAGACTTTTATTGGTTGTGTCCAAAGTCAGGAAATTCTAGCTTCAAAAAGACTTTCAAAGGTCCAGGAAGCTAAGAATCTACTGCAAAATGAGAATCTACTGCATGGCTGGGCAATTTATGAGAAACTGGGAATATAAGAAACTAGAGGGCTTATGCCCCAACCCCTTCCCCACTGCCCTGCTCCTTCTGCTGTCCCACACCCTCTCACTGCTGCTGCAACTCTGTCCCACCCTCTGATGTTCCAACGTTGATGCCACGCTGATGCCCCACCTGTTGTGACCTAGGCCCAAGTAGTTATTACCAGACGCAATCAGTCCTAAACAAACATATTTGATTAGAACAGCTGAGAATTACTTCATTCTCATCTTAGTCCAAATTAATTCCAAAACAAATCCTTCAGAAAAAGTCCTTCTGCCTTATCACAAAGCTTTGTTTTCTTTGGTACCCTGCCAAAGGCTTTTCTTGGCAAAGCCCCACAAAATTCAGGAACAAGAGATGCCGACTAGAAACAATTGTTGCTTTTCTACAAAGAGCCCAAGAGCCCTTGCTGCTCTTTTAAGCCTTATGGGAGGGGCAAATCATTTCCTGGCCTTACTCCCGAGTTGTCCTTTTTGCTTTAGCTTGCTCTTGCCTTCTGGCAGCTCTTTGCATGCGTGCACTGGGAACAGGTTCCTCCTGTTCCTCTGCCTCTCTGCTGTTCGCCTCTAAAGGCTCCGGAGTCTGCGCATCACTCCCAGATGGCCCTGGCCTCATCTCTGCCTTCAATGCAGAACCTTCGTCCGGACCTTTCCCTGACTCCAAGACTGACCCATTGTCTTCCCCAGCCTCCTCACTGACTGACTCCGCTGCCAGCTCCACAGGCTGCTGGTGGACCGCACCACCACCCTCTGCCAATATCCCATCTCCCACTACCAATACCATGGGCCATACTGGGACTGCCTGCAGGCCGGATGTAGCTTGCAGGTCATAAAATGCCCAGGTCTGATCTACTGGATCCTCACCCCCATTGGTCTATCACCCAGAAAATGTAGAATTCCTTAATTTCTAGACCATTTATATTTGTTTGCTTCTAATTTCTGCTCTGCTAGCCTGCTCAATGTGGAAATGTTAAATCACTACAGAGCATACTTATGCAAGAACATAGGTTTGCTGCAATTGACAGATGGCATTGTGCAGATAAACAATCACTGTCATTTATTCCAAATGCTACTATTGGTTGAATTGAATAAGCACAGTCAGCATGGTTGATACAGCAACTACCACTATACCACAATGAAAACAGTAGCTCTGCAGTAGACATGTCCTTTATTTCAATAGTTTTCTTTACACATCTTGTTCTGAACAAAAATACATCTGTAAGCAACTTGTTAAACAAGAATATATTCTGTATGTACATACACACACACACACACGTGTATATGTAGAATTTTCTGCACAGTTACTAACTGATTGTGTTACCTAATTCAGCGCTGAAAATTATATGGTTTTCCTCAGTCCATTTGAAGTTTTCTTCATAATTCTTATTCTGAATCCTTAAGCCGCCTATAGTTTATGGTCTGAATGAAGAATAATCTTACAATAATTTACAGCTCAAAGCAAAATGTTCAAATGTTCAGCAACTTATTTTAAGTACATTCTGCCTTCAGAAAAAAAAGGCTAGATTTATTTAATTAGTGCTGGGTAATTAGTTGATACTTTTTAATCCTCCTCATTCTATTTCTCCATATACCTAAATTTTACAAAAGGAAATGATTTAAAAATACAGCTCCATTTGTACATATAAATATGTAATTTGTTTGTGTATTATGTCTGCATTTGATAAATGTCTTCCCTAACTATTAATAACAGGCCATTTCATCATGATTTACCTTCTTGTGTGAATAATTAGGCCTAAAGTGATAAGTGCAGGGGCCCTGCCTCAATTATCTATCAAATTGTATGACTCAATTAAGGCTCTCCAAGGACACCCTTTTTAACAAAAACATTCAAATAAAATGACTTGTAGCATTATATTTAATTGCCATTATAGAATGATTTATTACTAATACTCCAGAGGTTTATTGCCCAATCTAAGTTATGGATTTCTTTCAACTAGAATGCCACACATAGTTGAATGTTTATGTGGGGTGAGAGTTTGTCAACGTCAATGTTGTCTCTATCATAAGTGGCTTACACATTAGGATTAAAAGATCAACTAGCTGTTCAAAACAAGCAAGACAATCATGAAAAGAATGCATGGCACAGGTTGGGGAGAATGGCAACATAAACCAGCAGCCCCCAAACTTTTGGGCACCAGGGACCTGTTCCCTGGAGAGAGGTTTCTCCATAGACTGGAGGGGGCGTGCTTTTGCATACTGCCTGCATCTCATGGATGGGACTTCACTTGTTTGCATGCTTTGCTTGTTTCTGGCATGGCACAGACCGGTGCCTTCCACAGACTGGGAATTGGGAACCCCTGACAAATAATAAAAAAAATCCAACATAAAAAGAATAAAAACAATAACTCTCCAGTCCCCTGGCAACAACAAGCAATCAAAGGAGCCACTTGATGGGATCCACTGCTCTCTGGGTTCTCCAGGCCCATTTGGCAAAATCATGTCTTTGGAATTTTGTGAAAGAGTGTCCAATCGGGGGCCAGTCTAATCTCTGCAAGGATGATGTTCCAAGGAGAGGGAGCCCCTTCAATGTTGCTTAAGGTAGGACTTCCGGTGGTGCCGCAGGCATTGGAGACAGTCCTTTTGGACCATCAGCCCTGTGATCTCGTTAAAGTCGTTCAGACAGCGCTCATCAGCTGTCTGATGGCTTGGAAACCTTTCCCTCGGGAAAAGAGGGAAAGGTGAGCTGCTAGGCGGAGGTAGAGCTCCCTGAGAGCCCCAGAAAAAATTCTAGGGGCAAAAAGGGTGAGAGCTCCCTATTTAAGCCTGGCGAAAGTTCCGGATCCAGGATCCTCTGCATTGATTTATTAATGCAGAACAAAATGCCACAACCATCTCTGCTATCAAGATGAAGATCAATCTTAATTTACTTTAAGAAGACAGAGCAAAGGCAGGAGGTCAGGCTGATGTAAGCACCAGACCTCAACTCGATCTTTGAATGGTACTTGAGAAGAAAGGAAATGGCGCCTCTGCTTAATAGGGCGTGAAAACAAAAGTTAAGGAAGTCTTCGTTAGCATCGTTAGCGCCCTTAACTTTGTTTAAACTTGCTGGATTTTATACTTATGTGAAGAAGTGTTAAAGAGAAAAGTTGAAGGACTGCAGAATTGATTTACCCAACCCAAATAAGGAGTTTATGAACAGATTTGACTTTTTTGCAAAGTATAAAGTTTAAGTAAGATGGCTTCTGTGCAATTAAAGCCTGCTGTTTTTAAGAAAACTGGTGCCTCGTTAGCTCAAATATATAAATTACAAGAAGAGTTGAAGGAATTTCTAAAGGCTCAAATTTTTGCTATAGACCAAAAGTTCAAGGAAATTGCAGAGAAAATAATGAAAGTTAAAGATACTCTTGAAGCTCAGGACGAAGAAATAAAAGAAGATACGGTGGCAACATTTAAAAGTTTTCTTGAATACACAAATCAGCTGGATGAAAGAGTTGAAGAAGTTAATCAAGTTAATTTGGACTTAAAAAATAAAATAGAGGAGCTTCAGACTAAGATAGAGACTGCAGATGAAGAATGAGTTTTATTGCAATATAGAGTAATGGAATCTGCATTAAGAGTGAGAGGTTTGAAAGAAAATAAGCGAGAGAATTTAAAAGATGTCTTTGCAGAGGTTTTTGCACAGATGATTGGACAGAAACCTGTAGATCTTAAAACGCAAATTGAAAATATCTATCCTGTTAATTCATGGGTTGCAAGAGAAAGACAGTTACCAAGAGATATAGTGATTTATTTTACAACTCGGAAGATTAGGACTGAGATTTTACAAGCTTCTTATAAAAATAAAACTCAAATGTTAGGACAAGAGGTATTAGTGCTAAAAGAAATTTCCTCAAAAATTTTAAGAAATAGAAAAGAGTTTGCTTTTTTTGGTGGACAAATTTAGAAATCGTCAGATACGGTTTAGATGGGATGTTCCAGCTGGACTAACAGTAAATTATCCAGGAGAGAAATATCGACTTAATACGGTGCTTAAAGCAAGAGATTTTTATACTAACGTATTAAAGGCTGGAACTCCACCACTGCTAGAAGTTAAAATGGGAAGGGAAGTGGAAGTGGTTAAAAAGTGTGAGAAGGTAGCAAAGCAAATACAATCTAAAGTAGAGGCTGTGACTAAGGAAGAAAGGTTGAAAGCAGCAGGGGAAGAGCAAAGAATGATTGTAATTACTAAATGTAAAGAACAAGGAGTAAAGAAGCAACAATTTCAAACGAAAAGAGTTTCTTTTTATGGGAAAGGGTAAATCACAAGCAAAAATTTTGGATATAAAAAGTAGAAAGGATAATTTATAATTGGCTTTAGTAAGTAGTTAATTAGATAAGTATAAAACTCAGGAAAAAATTTTTTTCTTATTTAAAATGCTTTATAGATGGTATTTGAAAATTAAATTGGGGTGTATATGTCTTAATCTGTAATTTAAATGTGGGAGATATATTATATTGATGTTATTTTATTATATATGGTGGATTTAGTTATGTTGGACAAAAACTGATGTTGGGTCATATAAAGTGTTGGGGGAAAAGTAAAAAAAGAAATGGAATTGGTTAAGGCTTGTATGACAAAATGATTATAAAATATTTGGTAACTCATTGATATGGAAATATAGGGGAGGAAAAAATTGGGTTAAATGTTAATTGTATATAAGTTAAAAAGTTAAGAGAGAAAATTTTATAAAATGTTAAAGTTTGGTTGATTATATAAAAAAAAATCTAGAAGATAATGTTTATTTAGTAATTGACATTACTAGGTATGGATGCTAAAAGTACTGAACTGTTGGAAGCGGTGGAAATTTCAGTGTACCTGAATGAATACCCACAAGAAAATATACTGGAATGAATAAGATGGACTGACTGCAATTAGAACAATTATTGGATGAAGAAATATCAAATATCTTATGAATGAACATTTCCTTTTTTTTCTTTATTATGGAGAAGGAGAGTTGAGGTTATGTGGGAGGGATGGGAATTTATGGATAATTAGTGTATTTTAGCTTATGATTGTTAGATCTTATACCCTGTATTTTGCTCTGTGAAGTCCGGGGGGGTGGGGGGTGCAGATGGGTGGGGGAGGGGAGTGGGATGTATTGAAAAAATTCTTTGTAAAACTTTTTAATAAAAAAAAATGTTGCTTAAGGTACTTCCGTAAGCAACATTCCCTGCCTTCCGGCTCTGATGGGTAAGGTGGATGTAACCAGGAAGAGACGGTCATTCAGATATACTGGTCCCTAGCCATGAAGGGATTTAAAGGTGACAAATAGCACCCATCAGCAAATAGGCAGTCAATGCAGTTGATGAAAAAGGGGTGACACATGTATATTGCATAGAATTCTGTACAATTATACAAAAGCCCAACAGGTACAGAGCAATAATGTTCTCAATCAATGGTGAAAACCAATTTTTTTACTATCTTTTTTTAAAAAAAATATTTTTACTGTAGGCGTGGCTTGGTGGGCGTGGCAGGGGAAGGACACTGCAAAATCTCCATTCCCACCCCACTCCAAGGGAAAGATACTGCAAAATCCCCATTCCCACCCCACTCCAAGGGCAGGATACTGCAAAATCTCCATTCCCACCCCACTCTGGAGTCAACCAGAGATGGTAATTGCCGGTTCTCCAAACTATTCAAAATTTCCGCTACCGGTTCTCTGAACTGCTCAAAATTTCCACTACCAGTTCTCCAGAACCTGTCAGAAGTTGCTGGATTTCACCCTTGTTCTCAGTGGACATAATGTTTCACAGAGCAGGCCCAGCTACCATAAAGTCATGTATCCCACAAATTGACAGTGCATTATAGTTGGGATCTGAGAACATTAACGTTCCCAGAGAACAACATAAGCCACATAAACAGAAATATAGGTCAATCTGGCTCCTGTACAATTGGTCAAGAAATGATGGGCTACATATATTGGCAATCTTAGCTGAATCCCAGCTAAGAAACATACATCTCATTTCCAGCACAGTATTATTATTAATCGTTTCCTTTTCTTTTTTTCTTGATTGCGTTTGTATCTTTTGTTTGACCTGGAAAATTGTGGCTAATGATAACTACAGTTTAACAATGAAACAATTTTTCATTCACTTTATAAGCCAGGAGTTAATATTATAGTAAATATGATCAGTGAATCCAAAATAATTCTCTTCCTTCTGATGAATAAGGATGACTTTTTAGCTTTGCCTTGGTTTTAAGAGCTTGATTTTTTGTTTGTTTGTTTTGTATTAATATCAATTGTTTAATCATTACTTCAAAAAAATAAAAATTGATCAGGAACAACCTTTTTCACAAAATAGCAGAATACAAAATTCTATCCATGGAATTAGAAAGTTTTTATTGTAATTTAATGAAACGCACAAAAAACTGAAATGCTCAAAAATAAAATTATATGTTAAGAATGAGCCATGGTGGTGCAGTGGTTAGAGTGCACTATTGAAGGCTACTTCTGCTGACTGCTGACTGCAATTTGGCAGTTCAAATCTCACCAGGCTCAAGGTTGACTCAACCTTCCATCCTTGGTGGGTAAAATGAGGACCCAAATTGTTGGGGGCAATATGCTGACTCTGTAAAACCGCTTAGAGAGGGCTGTAAAGCACTATGAATCCAATGGTGGGTTGCTACCAGTTCTACCCGGTTCAGGTGAACCATTAGTGGCGATGGTGAAATGAGAGTGTATTGGTTCGCTCCGACTGTCAGCTGGGCCCTCCCGCCTACCCCGAGCTATCCCTACCTATATTCATTCATTTTTAACCCAGCTGATAGGCATGGCAGAACGGATTGCTGTGCCTCAGCTGTTTGGAAATGGAATGCACTTGTGCAGAGCACAAGTTTGGTATGCGTGAGAGCGAAGCGAGCACGTGCGAGCAAATTGCATGCAAATCACGTGTGCGAAGCGAACTGATGGTAACACCGGTTGAAATCCACCACTGTGTAAAGCGGTATATAAGTGCTATTGCTATCTAGAATTTCATTTTGTATCATTTTTCTTTTTTACAACCCTGTAGTCCCTTAATTCGGGGTAGTTTAATAGAAAAAGTGGACACTTCACTGCTTCCTAAATCAGAAGGGAATTCATCTGAGAAAACATTGTCTTAAAATAATGTTGCAGCAGTATTTGGGGGGAATAATGCGAATCAAAGCTATTGGTCCTCCTGACTGATTTATAACATTTTCACTCAACTTTTTCAGCCTTAAAACAATTGCAAAGCATACTGGAGGATGATGCATGATTTCAAAATGCTATTGTTGATCTTTCAATATTCATTTTAATATTATGGAATTCCTTTTCAGTTTCTTCAGAGAAAGCTTACTCATTTGCATATATCTTTTAAGCTTTAAAAACTCTGCCTCCCTCTCTCTCTGATTTTTTTTTCCTTCCCTCAATTTTTTGGCCTCTTCAAATACTCGTACAAATACTTTCAAATATGCTTTATTCGTGCCAGCTGTAAAAAGGTTTAGAAAATTCATAATCAGCATAAATTAATCCAACACTTGTTTATGACCACTTGATAGAATGAATTTTATCAATACATATAACAGCGAAAACCACTCACTCATTAATCACAAAATCTCCAGAACTGTAAAGCCTACAAACTTGAAATTTGCCACATATGTTCCTCTTGGCTTCTAGGTGCTCACTAAGAAAGGATTTTTTGAAATGACCATCAGAGCATTAGTATTTCCTATATTATGATTAACATGCTCTGATGCTAAGGAGTTCTACTCCCCCTCCCCACCTGAAAAGAAATCTGTTCCAAATGCAAAACACAAGCAGAGGAGAGGAGTTTCACTTTCAGTTTTACTTTCACAACAGGAAGCAGCTTTAATACAGAATACTTGAGCTAAGCCACAGCCAGTCTCCTTCCTGTCTCCTTGCTCACACAGCAAATACTGTTTCACTTTCGAAACAGCCCTCTGATGCTAAAGGGTTCTACTCCCCCTCCCCACCTGAAAAGAAATCTGTTCCATGCTCTGATGCTAAGGAGTTCTACTCCACCTCCCCACCTGAAAAGAAATCTGTTCCAAATGCAAAACATAAGCAGCTGAGAGGAGTTTCACTTTCAGTTTCACTTTCACAGCAGCAGCCAGAGGATAGGATAGGAAGGCTTCTATGAGGCAAGCCTGAGGGAGAGAAGGGGGATAGGATAGGGTTCTGTGGGGGAAGGCTGAGGGAGAGAAGGGGATAGGAAGGCCGATAGTAACTACCCATTAATTTTCAAGCTGTAAGTGTCGATTTATTAAGCCCGATTACATAGTTGCCTAGCGAAGCACGGTTATCCAGATAGTACACTATATAACATACCCTTTCACAATTACAAGCAACACACGCAAAGCCGTGATTATCATATCTCCTATGGCTTACTGATTCTAAATCTAAATTCTAAGTTTAGTCATTATTGTATGTAATTCAAACTGTTTTGTTTGCAACATACCAGCAATTTGACAACAACTCTCTAGGAAGCATTTATCTCTTAATTTGTAGATGAATTTATGAAACAGCCTCATTCCCTATATCAGTGTTTATCAAGACACCTGAGGAATTCTGGGAGTTGAAGTCGATAAATCTTAAAAGTTTTAAGGTTGAAGAAACTGCCCAATTTGATGACAGATTGAATTACAGTCAGGAGATCTTTGGGAATGCCTGCTGTCTATCAGCTGTTTCTATAATGCTAACTCTTTCCTCAGTGATGTTGTTTACTCATTAGTGGCATTTGCTGACCTTTCATAAGCATATTTAAACAAGTTACGTATAAAATGCCTAAAATTTATTTCTGTAATGTGTATTAAGTAATACACTCCCCTCCATTTTTTTCTCAGCATGCCTTGCATTGTCATAGATCAGTGATGGCTAACCTTTTCTGGGCCGTGTGCCGAAAGCGTGTGCCCCAACCCCCAAAATGCAATGCGTGTGTGTCCCCGCGCATGTGTCCTGCCTCTATGAATGCGTGAGCGCCCCCTGCATGCATCCTGTTCACACGCCCCTTCCCTGTGCACACACCCCTTTCCCTGCCCATGCGCATGCAGGCCCCCCTCCACACCCCATTCATGTGTGCACACTCCTGCATGTGCAGCAGAGACGCAAAGACCAGCTGGCCAGCAAGAGGCATGCCTGCATGCGCAGCAGAGCTGAACTGGGGCAATGGCTCGCATGCCATCAGAGAGAGTTCTGCGTGCCACCTCTGGCACGCGTGCCGTAGGTTCGCTATCACGGTCATAGATCACTGGTTTATGTTTGTGTATAAGAAATGACCAATAAAATTAAACTAAAGAAAAAAAATGTGTACCTCAAACCAACTGAAGATCACTGTAAAGTTTTATACAGCCAGTCCTCAACTTAACAACAGTTAATTTAATGACCATTCAGTTACAACAGCAGTAAGAAAAGTAAATTGTGACCATTTTTCACATGACCACTGCAGCATTCCCATGGTCACATAATCAAAATTCACACATTTGGCAACTGGCTCATATTTATGACAGTTGTAGTGTCCCAGATTCATGTGATCACCTTTTGCAACCTCTGACAAGCAAAGTCAGTTGGGAAGCCAGATTCATTTAACAATCATTTTACTAACTTTAACAACTGTAGTGATTCATTTAACAACAGTGACAAGAAAGGCCATAAAATGGGGCAAAACTCACTTAATTGTTTAAATAACAGAAATTTTGGGCTCAACTATCATAAATTAAGGACTATATGTATATTGATTTTCTTTCCCCCCAAAACTCAAGAACAATGCAAAGAAACTATTTTACACATATAAATAAGAATAATTTAAGTAATGCAACTATTACTATAATTAATACAATTTAAGTAATGCAAATGAGCTTTTAAGGGATCACTTAAGACTATTGTAATATATTATAGTAATAACTATAGTTATTTTATCAGAAAAGGCCTGAATCAGAAAGTCCTTTCCTTTTTAACTGATTATAAGACTGCAGTATATCAAACTGAAATGTCTAATGCTGCAACAATTTTACTTTACTTTTAAAGGAACTTAATTTTTTGTATTATTGGATAATTAATACTTTTTCACTATTTCAATATGCTTGTGTTTGAATTCTTGGATGAAAGCTTCCCAAAATTGTCTGGAAGTCAAATTTAATAAAATAAATAAAATCGCCAGAGTACATTTTAATGTGACAGGACTCTTTTCCTTGGTCCAGTCAGATGGAAGAATTTGAAATTTCAACTTTAATACTGGGGTTTGCATCAGTCCGAACTGTAAAACAGATTTGCTTGGAAAAAAAAAACAGGCTAATTCCTTGGACTGTTAAAAAAAAAAACCAAAAAATCCTAAGCTTAAATAATGTACAATATAACTTGTCTATTTAGCTGTAATGCTAAACCAAACTTTGTGAGAATGTTTTTACATAAAAATAAAAGCTTCTCTCCTGCTGGGACAGAAAAGCACAGTGATTTGAAGCTCATGGGCATTATTCTCATTCATCAGGCTGAAGAGTGGCATCAGGAGCAAACACACAGAGAAAGACCTTAACAAAAGAATTGGAGTGAGTCAACAATCTGCCTAGCCAACATATTCAACAACATACACTGCATATCAATCTCCTGCCTGGCCTTATGAAAATAGGAAAACATTTTGCATAGAAGTTGCTCAAGATACCTAGGGAATAATACAAATTTATTCTTTGCAATATAACCACTATAGTGACTTTATTTATTTATTTATTTATTTATTTATTTATTTATTTATTTATTTATTTATTTATTTATTTATTTATTTATTTATTTATTTATTTATTTATTTATTTATTTATTTATTTATTTATTTATTTATTTACATTTATATCCCGCCCTTCTCCAAAGACTCAGGGCGGCTTACATTGTGTACATTACATTAGCGGGCAAGGCCCCCTCCCCACCTTCCTTGAGAGGCAGGCTCTCAGTTTCAATCAACATTCAAGCTGAGGAGGCAGAGTTGAGTTCAAGGAGATTACCCCCAACATTCTACCTTTTGTCTAGGCAGAAAAAGTGTTGGTCTTTTTAAAATTAAAGAGATAAGCCGGAAACTGAAGCTGTGGAAGAGAAATGGCATTCATTCCTTCTTCCCAGCTACTTCAGAAATAATCAACTGGAGTGGATCTGGAGGGGGAAGTCCAGGGATAATTTAAAACAGAGGGATATCTGTTTCTGTCTTTTTCTGAAAGAATAGGTGAAAAATATGTAGCTAAAAATGCTGCATACAATTCATTTTTATTTTGACTGTGTGGGCTTAAGTCTAATATTTTGTGTTTGGAGCTTATATTCTACGTACCAGCTCAGTAATTGTGTGCTTTTATTTATTTATAACGCTTTTAATACCACAATATTTTGCAGAGATACGTGCAATTTAGAGCCTTCTCATACAATGTTGGTCCTAAAATATGATTGGACCAAGCATCATCTTGCAGTTTGTCTAAAATCTTCTATTTCCTTCATACTTTGATGGAAGAACTTTTTAAATGGTGGCCTGCTATTTAAATTGCACTATATTTCCTCAGCCTTGCCACCGAATGCTTCACATGTACTATAACAAATTAAAACTAAAAAGGGATTTTTTTTTACATTCATTTTTAAAAATTGATTTTAGTGCTTGCTTGCAAGAATGGTCTATTTCCCCCAAAAAGGAAAGGATTCTGCTAGCTACATGTCTCAGAAGATAGTGCTACATCAATCACTCTTTTCTATTTAATAAAAAAAAATCAGAAAAGAAATAATGGGTTATAAAGCCCTCTTTGCCATATATTGACAAAGCTCAATAGGCAATGGCAGCAGAATCAAGGCAGAAACCAAGATGAAATGTGACGGTAGGCAGCTTTGTAGGAATAGGAGGTTGGGAATTCCAATCTTTCATCCTACCACCTAGGTCACCTTGGGACAACCACAAAAATAAACTGTTTTTGATTAGTGTCTAAAAACAATTTATATATTTTTCTTCCTGATTATTTCTAAAAAGTGTACTTGTTAGATCCATGACATCCAATATTCATATCCAGTTATTTTTCTGTTACAGAACTCCGTCAGGTTTTAATATTACGAACAGTCTACTGTTATCAAGGCATCCAAGTTATTCTAAACGTTTTCTTTATGGTAAGGTTATAACATATTCTTTTATGTGAGGGAATTTAACTTTTAAGGAAAGTGTTCTCTCTAGTATATAATGTTCTATGGACCATTTTAGGATGCTATTGGCATAGCTCCTCTCCTCCAGTCCTTAGCCACTTAAAGGCCACTATGCTTCACACATTGTGAAAGATGTTTGTTTCAAGCCAGTCTCTAGGCTGCTTCCACGGTAAGAGAGATAGTTCAGTGAGAATAGTGATTGTAAAGAGTCAGTCAAATTCATCACTCTATTACTTGTAAGTAAAGAAAAGAAGTTGCTTCTGGTTTTATACGTGCAATCTTTCTGCTGTGAGGGCCACCAATTTTGTTTTTTCAGGTTTTTTTAAATTAGTCTTCTGGTGTTTGCAGGAAATTAGCTATGATTGCAATAAAGGTGGAGTGCTGAAATTCCTTCCTTTTATTTTTGGGAATTTATAGAGGGTTTCTCCTCCCCCAATAAAATGACTTTCAGAGGCTATTCTCTTGCTCATTAAAACAACAACAACATATCAAATTTATTTCTACAATTTAGCAATGTCCCACTAAGATGGGAGCAATCTAACATAAAGCAGGCAGGCACCCAACCCAACACTGAGCCTATCACCCATCCTTGCTCTACAAAATGTGAATCAAAAGTGGCTGTTGTGGTCCTAATACTAAGAAATAATATACAGCCATAACTTAAAAAGTGCTCAATAAATTTGACTGTTCTTTTCCTGAATAAAATTATCAACCCTGTTATTAGAGAAATATATATTCAGCCAACAAGTGTAGCCAGCATTGTCTTGATCAATAAGAAACAGAGCTGCATTATCTTTGTATTAAAAGCAAGTAGCTAAAAAGGCACCTGTGCTTAATTTAAACTTAGGATAAAATGACAACAGATTTGCTTTTCAGTGTTTAAATGAGATTTGATTTGATCAGTATGTAAAACTGAATTAAAGGTCTAGCCTGGATGATTTGATTTGATCTAATTCAAGGTAGAAGAAGAATCAAATGCTGAGGATTCCAAATGAATAAATAGAAATAATTTTTCCAAAGTCAAAAGTTATAAGCCGTTCAGAGTCACTTTGATAGAGAGATAGGTAGTATATAAATTTAATAAATAAAATTAAATCAATAAATAAAAAAGTCAGAATTTATTCTACAGTGAGTGTGAAACATGAAGCAGAGCAAGATCAAGGCCATGGCCATAGCAGTAAGTGTGGGATAAGCAGTGAGTGTAATTTTGTTTGATAGGTGAATTTATTATTTCCGATTACAGGCAGTCTCTGAGTTACAAATGTGATATGCCCCTAAATCCGTCTTTAAGTAAAATTTGTAGGCAAGTATGAACAGATAGATATGGTTCTTATTTAGCAACAGCCATATATTTGTCTTAGTATATAGTATATAGTTTACTTTTACCTTGAAGTAGATATTAAGGAAGGTTGTACAAAGCTGTACAATGGTCTTGTAGCAGCTGAAACCCTCGGTAACAGTACAGTAAACTTTGATGAACCTTTCTCTAATTAGGAACTTGTTCTTCTAATTTTGCAATCCCTGTTTTATGAGTGGAAAGGCTTCAGCTAACTCTTCTGCCAAACCCCCTTTCGATTCTGGAGGTTTTAGGTCCTGTTCTTCTTCTCAAATGCTTTTCGGTTGTGATAGTTTTTCTTTTCTTTGATGCATCACCAGCACTTCCATCAGATTTTCCCTTTGAACGCATAGTTACAAAGTAAAGAAGAGAAATATTTAAGCCAAATACAAAGGCAAACACTCAACCCAGTGTTAAATGCCAATGTGGTCTCACTTAAAATGGTGGATGGCATTCTGTTTCCTTGAGCCAACAAAATACTGAAGGCGCACAACCTTTTCATAAGTGTTACACCAACTCGTGCATACATTCATTATTAACTTAAAATTTTAATATGATAGGCTTTATGGCAACATGTTCATAAGTATTAGTTGTCCATAAATCAGATGTTCTTAACTTAGGGACTATCTGTACAAATGTATGGCTAGCTAATGATAGCAAACCCTCAGTTTTCAATGTAAATGTGAAAGGTATTTTAACTAAACAAGATATTATTTAAATGGACATATTATTCTTTATTTTGAAAGAAAAGGTTGGTCTTCCTAAATAAGTTTTTTCACTTTCTAAGATCATTTAAAGTGAATACTCTGTAATTGCTATTTTAAAAAGTTGCCAGTAAAATATTTTCTCTCTCTTTGAGAAGAGAAAATATTGATTTTTGTGAGTGTGCACCCTACGTAGCAAAAATTGATTTCAGAGGTTTTCTGTTATTATGTGAGATCCATCTATGCTGCAGGCATTTTCTGTTTGAGGTTTTTTTTTTAAACATTCCATATTTCTTTAAATTCCATATTATTCTCATAGTATGAATTAATAAAGAAGTAGTAAAGCCTTATGGAGATATTGTACCTAACGGCAGATAAACCCAATGTGCTGGACAACGAATCACAGATTTTACCTCAGATATTTTCCTTGGTTGCCAGTGGTATGAAATGTAATTATCATTTTTGCACAAACCAACAGGTGCATTTCTTCACTGTTTTTGTTTTCAGAAATTATTGGGGGAAAAAACTACCAGAAATTTTTTTAGCTGATGAACCAGCAACTGGTGCTTTTAGGATGATGCGTCCAAAGACAAATGACCCACAAGAAGAGGAAAAACTGATAGAGGATTAGGTTTGCTTACAATACACCCTCACATTTGTTTTAATATGATCGATTTGTATACATCAATTTGTATATATTACTTTCACTCATAAAGCTCTAGTACTTGTGATTCATTAGCCCTAAAAAGACTTAGTTATTATTAAAACCAAAGTGCTCACTTACTCTTTCGATCTTTTCAATCCTGAGCTTTTAACCATTGTAGCTGTACTCTATGGGGGACTCATCTATCTTCTCTGACACCTAAGAATTCATCACAATACTAAGAATGTTTATACATTTATTTATATCTAGTTAAGAGTTAAGCTATGCATCTAGGGAGGTGGTGTAAGTAATACCTATTGGAGGCTTTACTAGAAAACACTTCCAAACGAGTCTCTTCTTCTAAAATCCCTTGTATAATTTAACCCATATGATTTTAAATACTGTGCAGACCACCCACAAAATACTAGTGAAAGACATTATTCTTCAAAGAAAGCCAATGAAACAGTCTCTGGAAGGATCAAAATGTTTCCAAAGAGCCTAGATTTTATAGCTACTTCAACAATAAGTCCTTTTAGCTCTCAATTTCACACAAAATTCTCACAAATTCACACATATGCACAAATGTGACATGCTCCCAATAAACGGATGGTTACCCTGACTACAATTTTCAGGGCAGTCAGTGTATCTCAAGATGTTTTATAATTAAGTGTGTGACCACTAGATTTACTTATTTTATGGGCTTAGATGTAACCACTCACTGGCAGTCCAAGGTGAGAAGGAAATGCATGCAGGTAAATCAGCAAATTGATGAAGCAGGAAACAACCACAAAGCAATGCAGTAAAAGGAACATATGTTCTGCTATAGAAGTATCAGATCAAATTTTTATTAAAGTCATACACCAGCATATAGTAAAAATCTATTTAGTAGCTTTACTTATAAGAATTTATTAGTACACAGTTTCTCAACCTCAGCAATTTTAAGATGTGTGGACTTTTTAAAGCTAAAAAGGAAAGGACAAAACTTGCTTAAGAACAACTTCTACCAGTTAAATTCATTGGTACAGTTTGTAGATCATTTCAGATTTTCTGAAAAAGAGACAAAGGACAAGTCTGAACAAGTCCCTGCAGTTTTCTCTGCAAAAGGTTTTAGAAGTGGTTTGCCATTTTCTCCTCCTTTGCATTGGAAAGAATGACTGGCCCAAGGTCATCCAACTGGCTTTGTGTCTAATGGACTAGAATGGGTGTTGGCTTACCTGATATGCCCCTTCTTGGAGAAGTGGGAACGCCAGTCAGATGTGGGTTTTCCCTCCTGTCCCTCTGCAAGGACCGAGTTTGCTAATTTGTTTAGCCCCGCTTCTTCCTCTCCTCCCCAGCTTTTCAGCGAGGACGGGTAGCATACTGTCGTGTCTACCTGAAATGATAAACAATTAGTAGCCACCCAACCTGACACCCCAGGACCGGGAAGGAGCCCCAGGGTGGGGCTGACTGGTGTTCCCACTTCTCCAAGAAGGGGCGTATCAGGTAAGCCAGCGCCCATTCTCTCTGTAAGTGGGAATGCCAGTCAGATGTGGGACATACCAAAGCTGGTGTCCTCCTCGGATGGGAATGTGTTGGCTCCTGGAGACTAGTCGGCAAGAACTTGTTGCAGAACCCTTCTGCTGAATGCAGCGTCAGCAGACCCATACGCATCGAGTCAGTAATGACTGATAAATGGTGTCGGCATGGACCATGTGGCCACTTTGCAAATATCCAGTAATGATGCTTGCGTATTCCAGGCCACAGTGTGGCCGAGATGCGGAGTGGAATTGGAAGAGCCTGTCGTTGATATGCTGAAGCGATCGTCACCTGTTGTGACCCAGGTTCCTGGACCCAGACTCCTGGACTCGGATGATTCAGAAAGTGAGGGAGAAGACCTGGCAAGCCCTGCTTCTCTTGAGCCCTCTCCCTCCCTGGCACCCACTCAAAGGGAGGAGGAGGGGCCGGCAAGGCCTGATTCTCTGGAGCCTTCTTCTGATTTGGCAACGCCCCAAGAACAGTTTTGGAGTGATGCAAGGCTGCGGAGGTGTGACCGACGCGCGCAGCAGAAACAGCGTTGGGAGGAAGCCAAGTCATGATTGTCATGCAGTGACATCTGCAGAGACTATAAATAGGAGGCGGGACTTCCTGGTTTTTTGTCTTGGACAAAGTAATGAATTGGCGCGAGCTAACTGTCTCAATGGAGGGAAGAATATATTCGTGAGTAATTCTGGCCTTATCTATAATTTCCTCGTTATCTCCAGAAACTTGGCAGGCCCGTGGGTAGACGTGGCCAGGACATGTATCTATGTAAATAAAAGGAAAAAAAGAAGGCCTCTGACGGACTCTTTGCTGGGAGTATTAGGGGGAGGGAAACAGAACATCACCCTAAGCCACCTCCCAAGGGATCTAGGTGAAACTTTGGCCTCCAATGATGTCGGTTGGAATGATATGAACAATGCTTCAGACTTCCGAAATGAAGCCGTACGGGAGATGTAAATCTTTAATGCCCTGTGCACGTCCAAACTGTGCCAAAGGCGCTCCAGTTGATGCCTTGGAGAAGGGCAGAAGTCCGATAGGACAATCTCCTGAGCCCGGTGAAAGAATGAATTGATTTTAGGGACAAAGACTGGATCAAATCTGAGAACCACACGATCATTTTAGAAGATACAAAGGTCCTTCCTAATGGAGAGCGGGCGAACTCGGAAATGCGTCTGGCTGATGTGATGGTGACAAGGAAGGAGACTCTGAGCGATAAGAGACAGAATGATGTTCCTCGAAGTGGCTCAAATGGGGGTTTGGTCAGAGTCGTGAGGACAACGTTCAGACGCCAAGTTGGGAAGCGGTGGACCAGTGGGGGACACAAGTTGGAAGTGCCTTGCAGGAAATGCCGAATGAGGGGGGTCCTTGGCTGCTGCCGTGAAAGCCGCTCTGGCCAGAATGGAGGAGAGAGCCTCCACCTGTCTCCTCAACATGTTAGGGGTGAGCCCTGCCTCAAGCCCGTCTTGGAGAAAACTTAAGGATGTGGAACACTGATGCTTCCATAGGAACGATTGAATGAGACCCGCACCATGTGCAAAAGAAGTGCCAGGTGGCTTCATAGATACTGAAAGTGTCAGCCTGAGTAGGAAAATCTGAGGTATTGATGGTAGGATGTGTGGATGGGAATGTGGAGGTATGCCTCCGTTAAATCTATAGATGACAGAAAATCTCCTGGGCGTATGCTCTCCAGAATGGAGGAGAGAGCCCACCTGTCTCCTCAACATGTTAGGGGTGAGCCCTGCCTCAAGCCCGTCTTGGAGAAGGGCAGAAGTCCGATAGGACAATCTCCTGAGCCCGGTGAAAGAATGAATTGATTTTAGGGACAAAGACTGGATCAAATCTGAGAACCACACGATCATTTTAGAAGATACAAAGGTCCTTCCTAATGGAGAGCGGGCGAGCTCGGAAATGCGTCTGGCTGATGTGATGGTGACAAGGAAGGAGACTCTGAGCGATAAGAGACAGAATGATGTTCCTCGAAGTGGCTCAAATGGGGGTTTGGTCAGAGTCGTGAGGACAACGTTCAGACGCCAAGTTGGGAAGCGGTGGACCAGTGGGGGACACAAGTTGGAAGTGCCTTGCAGGAAATGCCGAATGAGGGGGGTCCTTGGCTGCTGCCGTGAAAGCCGCTCTGGCCAGAATGGAGGAGAGAGCCTCCACCTGTCTCCTCAACATGTTAGGGGTGAGCCCTGCCTCAAGCCCGTCTTGGAGAAAACTTAAGGATGTGGAACACTGATGCTTCCATAGGAACGATTGAATGAGACCCGCACCATGTGCAAAAGAAGTGCCAGGTGGCTTCATAGATACTGAAAGTGTCAGCCTGAGCATCCTGAGGAGGACGAGTGACCCCCAATCTAGTGGTGTTTTGGGCCTTTTATAAAAGAGAATGAAACATAAGTGGCTTGAATAGATCAATGAAAGAGGGTTGGTCAGGTTCCAGACCTCATCGTCTGACAAGGATTGGTCTCTGAGAATTTCCTCATCTGACAAAGAAGCCTGGCCCTCTTGTTCGTGATATACGCCAGCTTCTTCAAGATCTGCTGAGGCCTGGTATTGATCAGCCCTGTGAGCAAGTTCCAATCTTGCAGGTGGGTTGCCTGGAGTAAGGCACTGAGGCAATCCTTGTTTAATAGCCTCAGAAATCATAATCCCTAGTCTCCATGTTGTACCCAGGCCTGAAGCCGGACTGGCACGTGTCTAGATATTGGTGTTTTATCTGCTGTACACTGCCCTGAGTCTTCGGAGAAGGGCAGAAGTCCGATAGGACAATCTCCTGAGCCCGGTGAAAGAATGAATTGATTTTAGGGACAAAGACTGGATCAAATCTGAGAACCACACGATCATTTTAGAAGATACAAAGGTCCTTCCTAATGGAGAGCGGGCGAACTCGGAAATGCGTCTGGCTGATGTGATGGTGACAAGGAAGGAGACTCTGAGCGATAAGAGACAGAATGATGTTCCTCAAGTGGCTCAAATGGGGTTTGGTCAGAGTCGTGAGGACAACGTTCAGACGCCAAGTTGGGAAGCGGTGGACCAGTGGGGACACAAGTTGGAAGTGCCTTGCAGGAAATGCCGAATGAGGGGGTCCTTGGCTGCTGCCGTGAAAGCCGCTCTGGCCAGAATGGAGGTAAGGAGTGCATTTTAAACCAGCGATAGATGATGTACCGTTAAGGGACTTTAAATCTAGAATTGCCTGCCAACCCACGAGGATTTTCGTACTACAAAGAGCCAGGAGTAGAACCCTAGGGATCGGTTCAATTGCGGTGATAGAAAGGAGATGGTCGATGGCTGATTCTATAAGACTTCTGGAGGAGTGAATCCGAGGACCGAAAGGGCTGAGGGCGAACATACTGTTGGGTGTGGTAGTCACTTTGCCTGGAGACTGATGGCAAGATCTTTCATTTGTTTCTTGTTTCAATCAAAAGAGGTTCTAAAGGAGCTCCAAATAACTTGTCCCCGGAGTAAGGGGCTGCGGAGGCGTGACCGACGCGCGCAGCAGAAACAGCGTTGGGAGGAAGCCAAGTCATGATTGTCATGCAGTGACATCTGCAGAGACTATAAATAGGAGGCGGGACTTCCTGGTTTTTTGTCTTGGACAAAGTAATGAATTGGCGCGAGCTAACTGTCTCAATGGAGGGAAGAATATATTCGTGAGTAATTCTGGCCTTATCTATAATTTCCTCGTTATCTCCAGAAACTTGGCAGGCCCGTGGGTAGACGTGGCCAGGACATGTATCTATGTAAATAAAAGGAAAAAAGAAGGCCTCTGACGGACTCTTTGCTGGGAGTATTAGGGGGAGGGAAACAGAACATCACCCTAAGCCACCTCCCAAGGGATCTAGGTGAAACTTTGGCCTCCAATGATGTCGGTTGGAATGATATGAACAATGCTTCAGACTTCCGAAATGAAGCCGTACGGGAGATGTAAATCTTTAATGCCCTGTGCACGTCCAAACTGTGCCAAAGGCGCTCCAGTTGATGCCTTGGAGAAGGGCAGAAGTCCGATAGGACAATCTCCTGAGCCCGGTGAAAGAATGAATTGATTTTAGGGACAAAGACTGGATCAAATCTGAGAACCACACGATCATTTTAGAAGATACAAAGGTCCTTCCTAATGGAGAGCGGGCGAACTCGGAAATGCGTCTGGCTGATGTGATGGTGACAAGGAAGGAGACTCTGAGCGATAAGAGACAGAATGATGTTCCTCGAAGTGGCTCAAATGGGGGTTTGGTCAGAGTCGTGAGGACAACGTTCAGACGCCAAGTTGGGAAGCGGTGGACCAGTGGGGGACACAAGTTGGAAGTGCCTTGCAGGAAATGCCGAATGAGGGGGGTCCTTGGCTGCTGCCGTGAAAGCCGCTCTGGCCAGAATGGAGGAGAGAGCCTCCACCTGTCTCCTCCACATGTTAGGGGTGAGCCCTGCCTCAAGCCCGTCTTGGAGAAAACTTAAGGATGTGGAACACTGATGCTTCCATAGGAACGATTGAATGAGACCCGCACCATGTGCAAAAGAAGTGCCAGGTGGCTTCATAGATACTGAAAGTGTCAGCCTGAGTAGGAAATCTGAGGTATTGATGGTAGGATGTGTGGATGGGAATGTGGAGGTATGCCTCCGTTAAATCTATAGATGACAGAAAATCTCCTGGGCGTATGCTCTCCAGAATGGAGGTAAGGGAGTGCATTTTAAACCAGCGATAGATGATGTACCGGTTAAGGGACTTTAAATCTAGAATTGCCTGCCAACCCACCGAGGATTTTCGTACTACAAAGAGCCAGGAGTAGAACCCCTAGGGATCGGTTCAATTGCGGTGATAGAAAGGAGATGGTCGATGGCTGATTCTATAAGACTTCTGGAGGAGTGAATCCGAGAGACGGGACAGCGAATGAAAAACCTCGGGGGTTCAGAGGAGAATTCCAGAATGAGGCCATCTCACATGGTTGATATGACCCAGGTGTCAGAAGTTATGAGATCCCAGTTGGATGGAAAATGGGCCAAACGTGCGCCAACTGGCAGAGAAAGGAGTTTACTTGGGATGGCGGAAGGGACGCCCCCTGCCCCCCTGAAGGATTTATGAGGAAGCAATCTAGTCCCGTCTGACCTGAGTGTTGTGTTGCTGGGGTCCACTGGATGCAAAGAATCGTTGGGTGCGTTGTTGGCCGTATGGTGAATCCGAGGACCGAAAGGGCTGAGGGCGAACATACTGTTGGGTGTGGTAGTCACTTTGCCTGGAGACTGATGGCAAGATCTTTCATTTGTTTCTTGTTTCAATCAAAAGAGGTTCTAAAGGAGCTCCAAATAACTTGTCCCCGGAGTAAGGGGCTGCGGCGAGGCGCCACTTGTTACGGGTGTCAGCTTGCCATTGGCAAAGCCATAAGAACCGTCTCGAAGTGACTGATGCTCCCATGGCTTTGGCCGCGAATCTAGCGGCATTAAATGTGGCATCAGCTGAATATTCTAAGGACACCTTGATCTCGTTAAGGTCTTGGTGTGTACAAATATCAGATGGAG
Source organism: Ahaetulla prasina (assembly GCF_028640845.1). Classification (NCBI taxonomy): domain Eukaryota; kingdom Metazoa; phylum Chordata; class Lepidosauria; order Squamata; family Colubridae; genus Ahaetulla; species Ahaetulla prasina. Next base: position 162,592,660 of record NC_080541.1, read on the forward strand.
GAATCCTGGCCTGTAATTGTTTTAACCACAACAAGGAAGCCCTATCAAAAAAGGATGATGCAGTGGAGGCCTTGACAGCCCAAGCTGTCACCTGTTGGCCTTTAATCAGGATCCTCTCAGCACGTTTGTCCTCCAGTCAAAGAGATTCATCAGGTGGGCCTGTCAGAGGTGAAGAAGAGAACCGAGCGACTATGGGAGCATCCATAGTAGGAACCTGTAGGATACTGTCCAAGTTGTGAGCCACATTATATAGGCGTTTGTCCAATCTGCTAGGGTTGGGACCAGAACCAGGAATCGCCCATTGGCGGTGCACCACATCTTCAAAAAGTTTAGGAGCTGGAAATGTTTCTGTTCTATAGCAGGCTCCTTAAATAAAGCTTTAGCTGGATCTAGGTCAGCCTGAGCATCCTGAGGAGGACGAGTGACCCCCAATCTAGTGGTGTTTTGGGCCTTTTATAAAAGAGAATGAAACATAAGTGGCTTGAATAGATCAATGAAAGAGGGTTTGTCAGGTTCCAGACCTCATCGTCTGACAAGGATTGGTCTCTGAGAATTTCCTTATCTGACAAAGAAGCCTGGCCCTCTTGTTCGTGATATACGCCAGCTTCTTCAAGATCTGCTGAGGCCTGGTATTGATCAGCCCTGTGAGCAAGTTCCAATCTTGCAGGTGGGTTGCCTGGAGTAAGGCACTGAGGCAATCCTTGTTTAATAGCCTCAGAAATCATAATCCCTAGTCTCCATGTTGTACCCAGGCCTGAAGCCGGACTGGCACGTGTCTAGATATTGGTGTTTTATCTGCTGTACACTGCCCTGAGTCTTCGGAGAAGGGCGGTATAAAAATCTGAAAAATAAATAAATAAATAAATAAATAAGCCCAAAGGCTTGAGGCAATTGGAATTCTGGTGCTGGAAGGGTTCCCAGGCCTGAACCTGAAGGAACCAAATGGGAGGCTGCAGAAGCTGATGGCTGGCAGGGAATAGGCTGGCTGGATGGCTCTGGGAGAGGCTGGCAGGGCCCAGACTGGCTGGAAAATACTGGGTAGAGGAAATCGGGTGGTCAGGAGACCAGGCTGCTGAACCTCCGTGGGTGGATAAAGTCAACTGGGCTGAGCCCTCCGGTGGGAGAAGTCGATGGGGCTGTTTGGGCAGGAGGTGTGCCAGCCCTGGAGGCTGCTTGAAGCTGAGCTTTATTAATCATCCTCTCGAGTGCCCTATGCCTGTGCTCTTCTGCCTTGGAGGACTTGGAGGACCTCTCCTTGGAAGTTTTGGCTCTTGTCTTGGTGGATTGGGACCCTGAAGGACCCTCCCTGGGTCAGAACGATGTCTGGTCCATCCCCTTGAAGAAGCCTCCTGATTTGGATTGGTGTCCACCATTTTAGTTGCGGCCAATATCAAAATGGCCAAAAAGCGTGCCAGAAAATTCCCCGGGAGGGAGAGTAGAAAGAAGAGCCCCTGTTACTCACAGGTCCGTCGGCCAGCTGCTGCAGCAATCCGCAAGTGTCGGCTCGTGGCAGGGAACTGGTGGAATGCTTCCCCCAATCGCTCACCTTCTGGCAAAATGCAATACCGTCGGCATGGAAATAATCGTCGTGCTCAAAAGCTGCAGAGCAAAGGCTCTGTGCGCAGCTAAAATGCCCTCCCTGAAAGGGAAAATGGGCGCCAAGAGGAAGCAAGAGAAAACCACACTTGCTGAACTCCTGATCCGCCAGCCAGCAGGTTGAAACTTGCAACCACGGTCTTCGGCAGTATCAGGCTTAAGCCCTTCTCGCCAGAATAGCAGCCTCCCTGTAGGTGTTGAGAACAGAGCTGTAGGAAGAAATCCTGAATATATTAAATTACTCAGTCAGAGCAGGGGGTAGACACGACTGTCTTTCTGCGAGACCGAGTCGAAAAGCTGGGGAGAAGAGGAAGAGGCGGGGCTAAACAAATTAGCAGACTCGGTCCTTGCAAAGGGACTGGAAGGAAAACCCACATCTGACTAGCATTCCCACTGACAGAGAGAACTCACAGTCTCCTGGCTTCTAGCCTGATGTCTTAACTTCCAGACCAAACTTCTTATATGCCTCAGTTTTTCTTCATTACATGATGTTGTATAGCTAAAGATGAATAATTTTTTTAAAATCAAGAATATGCACCACCACCCTTTCCATTCTCTCATACAAATAATCCCTGGATCAAAGATCATGTGGTAAAAAGAATAAAGGTTGAACATAATTATCCTCCTCTTGCTATCCCTATTTGTAAATATGTCAGAGAAATGCATCCATTGGAGGATTCCTACATTAGCCTTTTAAATGTCTAGCATTTGACATTGTTAAGAGCTGCACTTCCTGGATGGAATAACAACTGTTATGAGAGTTTAAGAATTTGCTTGTACCAATGTCTCCAAGGTAAGTCGATCACAGCATGCTATTCCAATCTACACTAAGCAACAAGTATTTTTGTTATTTTTTTTTTCTATTGACAAGACGTAAAAAGAAATGTTTTCCCTGAGGCAAACTTCAAACTTCTGGGATTCTGCTCATATTTTCCTAGCTACCTTTCTGTCATGTAAACTTATTAGGACCACATTAAGCTTCTTTCTCTGGGAGGTACTGGCATTTTCCCTGGCAAAAAATATATATGATTTTTTTAACCAGGCTCTTGCTGTCTCTTCTAATGCTCTGATTCCATTTTAGGCTCCAAATATTGCACATATCTGATTTATTTGATATTTGCTTAGAGTATTATATGAACTTAACTATTGTGTCTTATTCAATAAATCAAGGTATAATCACACCACAGCTTAAGAGTGATGCATGGGCCCATTTACTGGCAATATTTGACATTAGCTGATTTAAGAAGGAACTCCTGTCAGTTCCTTGTTTGCAAGAAGTAAAGTGTATCATCAAACAACAACTGGTGCTTTCAACAGATTGGTAATATAACACATCTTCAGGGATGATGTTATAATTGCTAAGCAGCAATGTAATATTCTGGTTTGTACATTATTCCCCTAAACCATTTTGTGGCTTAATCAATGTGTTGATCAGAAAGTATAATAACCTTAGCAGTTATAATGGTTAACTCCATTTCTATTATACAAACTTCAGAATTGACCTTCCTACATGGAGAATATATCCCAGCACTGTAATGCAGGAACTGGGTAAATATTTTTTAAAATATATTTTTATCTACTTTATAGATAAGATCTACAGACAGAACGAATCTCAAACCATATCAGAAAGACTCCATCTGTCATATGAACAGATTTTGATGTCCAAAACTGTCACAATAGCTTATGGGAAATCATGCTGAAACATAATCAATCCCAAAAAGGGTTTAGTCTTCAAAAGTGAATGAGCCACTCTTAGCAAAGCCACTGGGGCACAGTCCTCCAATGCAGTAAAGATGGAGAGTGGAGAAATAAGAAATGTCTTTGTTCTTGTAGTGCAGGTACAAATGTGAGGTCATTCTTGATTTAACCAAATTTGCTTCTGATCTTCCTCCACAGTGCTCCAGAATTGCAATGTCTGCTTCATGCTTCTGAACTATCTGTAGCAGCTCATCAAGAGCCTGAATTTCACTTGTGTATTGGTACAGATCTTTATGTCACTCCATTTAGTGTGCCCCATCCTGGATGGGAGACCCTGCTTGCAATCACTCATGCCTTAATCATTTCTTAGTTAGGGTACTACAAAACACTTTATCTGAGTTTGCTCTTGAAAATCACCTGGAAACTACAGTTGTTCAGAATGCAGCAGCATAGATACCTATGGGTAAATCTTGAAATATTTAAGGTGAAATTGATATAAAATATTTTATAAATGGTATGGAATTCCATTGCTAATTACCAAAATAGACAAATCATATAACATTAAATGTTGAAAATATCCTAACAATGTTGTTAACAAAGAAGGAATATTTAATCATATCTAGTACAATGGTTGTATAAAAAAAATTCAAAAGTACTGAAAAAATATATTAAAATATTCAGGAAGTCCTAAAAATAAACTCTGAGCTGAAACCACACATATTTATTAGATATAATTCCAGAAACCATAAATGTAAAATATCACAATTACTGTATGCTGACTGCTGCAAGACCAAATTTGGTACAACATTAGAAAAGAGGAACCTTGCCAACAATAATAGATTGATTGACCAGAGTGAGAAAAATATAGCAATGGCAAAATTGAGAGTGTATACCTATTATAGAGGCCTAACCAAATCAATGCAGGAATGGATCCTTTCATCCTATATATTAGGGTTCTCCAATCCCTGGGCTACAGACCAGTACCTGTCTGTGGTCCATTTGGAACTGGGTTGTGCAAGCAGTAGGCGAGCATGTAAAGCTTTAGTTGTGCATGCGCGAGATTTGAGTTGCACACAGGAAAGCATCTCTTTCTCCTGCTGCCACCGCTGCTGATCCATGAGTCAGAAAGGTTGAGAACTGCTGCTATACATTATATAGCAAGCCAAATTTAGACAAATTTAAGCAAGTATCTGTTTGCAATTAAAAATATATTAAAACCACTTATACTAAAACTAACTAACCAAGTAAACAAAAAACCCTGGCGCCATAACTAAACTTTCAGATGCAGGCCACAAATTCATCTCATCAACCTTACCTTGTGCTTACAAGAAAAGCCAGATTTTAAATGGCTTTTTTTGGAAGATTTTAAAAAAAGAGGGGCTGCCAAATTTCAGGGGAAAGGATGATCCATAAGGCAGTGGCTGACATGGAAAAGGCACATAAGATGGAATATATAAAAGAAGAGACTAGTAATAATAATAATAATTATTATCATTATTAGATAAAATACGAGAATTAATGAAAATAGAGGGAATTAAGATTAGACAATATGAGTATAAAGTTAGAGCTTTTGCAGATGATGTAGTGGTTACGTTAACGAATCCTATAAATTCAAGTAGATTTTTGTTGGAAGTAATTGATAAATATGGAAAGGTATCAGGATTTAAAATAAATCAGAATAAAACAAAAGTGATAATTAAAAATATGTCTATACAACAGAAACAAAAACTAGAGGAAATGACAGGATTTGAGGTAGTAAAAAAGGTTAAATATTTAGGGGTCTATATTAGCTCATCGAACAAGAAACTTTATAAGAATAATTATGACTTGCTATGGCAAAAAGTTCAGAATGATATGAGTGGCTGGAAGAAATTGCAGTTATCCCTATTGGGAAGGATTGCGGCTATTAAAATGAATGTGTTACCTAGATTTTTGTTTCTGTTCCAGATGATACCAATAATTAAAAAGGATAAAAATTTGGAAGATTGGCAGATTGGGATTAATAAATTTATATGGCAGGGTAAAAAGGCGAGGTTAAAATGAAAATAATACAGGACTCACGGGAAAGAGGTGGTTTAAGAATGCCTAACTTTAAACTATATTATGAAGCAGTAACCCTTTCAGTAATAAGTGACTGGTTTAACTTAACAGAGGAAAGAATTTTGAATATAGAAGGTTATGACTTGTTATATGGATGGCATGCGATTTATTTTATGGAAAAAGTGGATAGGGCTTTTAAGAATCATGTGTTGAGAAGTGCTCTTTTGCAGGTCTGGGAAAAATATTCCTATAAATTAGATTACAAGATTCCTATATGGGCGAGCCCTAGACATGACATAGAGAATATAAATATAGAACAGAAACAGGAAATGATTACTTATAAAGAACTTTTGTATGCTGAAGGAGGTAGATTGCAATTAAAATCATTACAGGTATTAAATGAAGAAGGGAGGAATTATACTTGGTTTCAATATGGGCAAATAAGTGCTAGATGGAAAGAAGATCAAAAAATTGGTATAATGCAAAGGGAGGAAAATTTAATAAAGCAAATTAGAAATCAGACCCAGGAGCATATAAAGAGATTGTATAATGTGTTGCTTGAAATAGATTCGGAAAAGGATTTGGTAAAGGATTGTATGATAAAATGGGCACAGAATATTCAGGAACCAATAATGTTGGAAACATGGGAGAAAATTTGGGTTAGAAATGTTAAGTTTACACAAGCACAGAATTTAAGGGAAAATTTTTATAAGATGTTTTATAGATGGCATTTAGATCCCAAAAAATTATCATGTATGTATCCTAATATCCAAGCGAAATGTTGGAGGTGTGATTGTGATGATGCTACATATTTTCATATTTGGTGGACTTGCAAGAAAATTAAGGTCTTTTGGATAAGAATTTGGTGGATTATTCAAAATGTACTGAAGAAGAAGATAAAGTTCCTGCCACAATTTTTCCTTTTGGGAATTATAACGGATTGTACAGGGATTGAGACTAAATTGATTCTGAATTTAATAACAGCAGCAAGACTGTTGATTGGACAATACTGGAAGAAAGAAGAGATACCTACAATAGAAGAATGGATATGGAAAGGTATTAATTTGGCTGAGAGGGCTAGAATCGGAGCGGTTTTAAAAGGCAATACGCAGGAAAGATATTTAATTGAATGGAAAAATGGATTGATTATCTACAAAACAGATATCAGATTAAGAAATATCAGATTGCCTTTGAATAATTAGAAAGTTATTTTATGTAATGGGGAGGGGGTTGGGAGATGAAAAGCTTTGGATGTGGTTATTTGGATTGGAAGGGAAAATTTTATTCTATGTTTGGTTTATGTATAACAATACCTTGTGATTGACCCGGGAAGCCGGGGGGGGGGGAGGGAGGGGAGAAGGGTTTTTTTTGTTTTGTTTTTTGGGAGGGAGGGGGAAAAAAAGGGGGGAAAATGTTTTTGTTTTTTAAAACTCTTTCAATAAAAAAAAAAAGAAGAGACTAGGAGCATCTCCAACCTGTTCCATCTGAGAAGATGGGCACATATCCTTAAGAAGAGGGAGGTCCCGTAGATAACCTGGTCCCATGCTATATACGGTTTTAAAGGTATGTTTGAATTACACTTGGAAGGAAACTGTGAATCAATACAACTTGTGCCACTGGTGTGTAATATGGGTAAAGCTGAGGACACACATTATTATTCATGCCACTGCATTTTGACCCATTGTAACTTTCAGGTAGTCTTCAAAAGCAGCCCGATGTACAGCATATTGTAGGAAAGGGCACAACGGACACATAAGACAGATCTGTACAAAGCTGTCAAAGTCAAAAACGAAATATCACACAGGCTGGTGGGACCCAAAATCCAGAGTCACTCTGACTTGCCAGGGTTGCCAGGATCAAATCAAAGCCACTCCATTCATCCCGACAGCCTCCAGACACTCACCCAGACTGCAACAGCGTTCATCTGTCCATCTAGTGGTGGAAATGAATAACTGAATATCTTCAGCATTCTGATGATACTGAGCTAGTGGTGGGTTGCCTCCGGTTCGGACCGGTTCTATAGAACCAGTAATAAAACTGGCGCACTGACCCAAATGTCATCAAAACTCTTCTGTGCATGTGCAGAAGCTTCTTCGGCAGGCATGATGCGAACCGGTAGTAAAGATAAGTAGAACCCACCCCTGTACTGAATCCCATGCCATCAGATTATTTCCCCCAGAAATTTCATGTAGATATTAAAGAGGCAAGTAAAAAAACTGAAGCCCAGAGGAACATCCTTCATTCACCTCTTCTTCTCCACCAACACTGACTGGAACCAGAAAATAAATAGTAGAACACCACCACACAAAGTGCCTTCCATTCTCAACTACCAAAGTTGGTCCAGAAGAACAGCATGGTCAATGGCACTGAAAGCTCCTAAGAGGCCAGGGAGGCCAAATTGGTTGCATCACCCCATCCTAAGCTCTCCTAAACTCATCTACAAACACAAGTTTTTAAAGAAAAAGGTTACCAGACCAGTAACAAAAATAATAGATGAAAGGACTTAAAAGCAATTATCTTCAGTGTTCAGCGCATAAATGTCCTGAATGTAAGAAATGGATGGAAAGGAAGGGAAAGGGAGAATGTATCACTGGAAAGTTATCCTTTAATGTTTTTATTTATGCTTCTTACTTGTTTCTCTGTTTTATATCACTGTCGCTATCAAATTAGACTTCTTTCCCTTTTAATTGTCAGCAAACAATTTCTCTTTTAAAAAAGAGAAATAGTACTAGTCTACTCTCTTCAAATCTCCAGCTGAGCTAGATTACAAGTACTATCTTTCTTACTTATCCAGTTACAGCAACCTGACATAGGGCTAGATACAATGGGGTTAAACCTAAGGTTATCCATAGAGTAGGTAAGAGCAAGATAGATGAATGCCCACCTTAGACTGTTTCCTTGAATAGTTAATATACTTTTACAAATTCCTTTATTATCTTGTGTAAGGTCAATCGGGTTTAACCAATGGCAAAAAAATACACTAGCTAACATAATTTATATTAAAATCTTTACAATAAACCATTTAAATTATCAGTTACACGTCTAAAATATTTCCATTGCTCCTCCTCTTATGCCTTCTAAAAGCCTTTTTGGGTTCTTTTTTGTGTGGCAGTAACCCAGCTGAATTTACATTTAACAAAGTTACAGAGAAACTTCTGAAGAAGTGTCTAATGGAAAATTAATAATACCAAACATGTGTCGTTCAATGTCAAACTCCACTGCCAATCTATATACATAATAAGTGGCTTAGGAGAAGCAATGTTTGTAGAGCAAACTTTGACAGTTAAGCACACCTAGAGTGGTCTTCTCCATATCCAGTAAGTATATCAGTGGAGTTTGACACTGAAGGTCACATGCCTAGAATAAGTCCTATATGCGGCACAATTTACAGAAAAAGTGGCATCTGTCTCAGAAAGCAGAATCCCAAGATATTTCCATGTCTGTCTTAATCAGCACAGCCAAAAGGACTGTGTTAGCATCGTCTGGTGTTGACTGGGGAAAATTAAGCCAGTTGCTTCTCTAGGGTTGTTGTTGTTTTTTTTGGAGTTTTTTCTGCAGACTTTTTGTTTCCAAACAGTCCTTCTCTGTTGCCCTCCCCATCCTTGCATTCTTTGATCCACTTTCCCCCCACGGGCAAAAGAAAGGGAAAGTGTTTCCAGATGAACTCTCTTTGTTTGGCTTGGTCTTATTTACACTTCAGGGGGTTTGAATGCTCTTTTCTTGATGGAGAAAAACTTTACTGGAGAACTCTGAACTACTTTGAATGCACTATAACCACTAGCATTAAAATGAAATGTTTTGCAACCATCAGTGCTATTCAGTTAAGAAAAAACAATTTCAGCCTAATACTTTCAGGAATCCACCACTGTTTTCTAATGCAAAAATATGTTCAATTCTCAACGGAAACATTTATAAGTTAGCAATCTAACACAATGAAGTGAAAAAGCAAACAAACAAGGGGAAAAAATCCTACTGAATATGTAGACCTGGGAGAGAACATGAAAAAAAACATTAGTATAAGTATGTATTATTGTAGTATTGGTGGTTAAGCAACACTTTCCTACCTGTTGAACTTCACTTTCTCCGTTTGAGATTTTTTCTGTGTACACAAAGGAGTTGAATATCCGCTGCAACAAAATTAAGAAAGACCACTTAGACATCAAGGCACAATTATCATGGTTTTAACATATTCAGAATAAAAAGCAGTTGGAATCAGTACAGGTATTGTAAGGCAAAAGATTAAAGTTTAAAAGAATTATCATAATAGAGAATGAAAAACCACACCAGTTTCATTAGACACACATATGCTTCCTTAATTAAATTAAACATATGTTTGTGCTTTGGTAGAAAAAGACTAGGATATTGCATGCAGAGTGCCTGCTTATTGCGTTCAAATGGTACAAATTTTAAAAAGCTATGCTTTACATCTGAAATCTGATTTTGCCCAAGTATAGGAATTGTTTACATATACATTTAATTCAATGCAGCTTTTTAGAAATGTTTCCCCCCCCCTCCCAATCTCTTTACTTTCAGCTTTTCTTCTCTGTTGATCTCAATTCATTAGGAACCAGTCTAGACTTCTAAACTGCTTTTATTTAATATCAAGTAGAGGCCCCCATGGACATTTGCCATGATGGGAAGGGATGGGCTTGTAATTTCTTCTCCCAGTGCTGCTGATGTTCACATGGAATATCGCCACAGGCATAAGGCATCCCCCAAGTTTGAAACAAGGAACAATGTAGATATTGCATTGATGACCACTTTTGCACTGCTCTGCTTTTTTTTTTAACCAATTCAATTCCTTTTACACTTTTGCTTTTTTCTCTAGGTCAGTACCAGTGAGGAATATAAAATAAAAAACTTAAAAACAAGTTTTATTATTAATCACTGCCCTTAAATTATTCCTCTGGGAGGTCAAGGCTGGCATTTGTAGTCTTTTCTCCTTTTATATACCCAGATCTGAAAGGTTAAGTTGGATTCAGGCCGAATGGGACTCGAAGCTGGATCTATCCAATAGCTTATATTAACCATTATAGCAACTTCGTTCATATTTCACTGGAATAAAAGAAAGACGCCATCTTCTTTCTTTTCTAATAAGACAGAGGCAAGAAGTTGCTCACTGTTCAGGCACATCCTTGAACCAGAAACTTCCTAATATAATTCAGGAGCATTCAAATAGCACTGTAAGGTGAGGAAAAAGTTACCCTGAGGCCTACAGGCACCAGGAGCCTTATACTCTTGTTCCTTCTTTGCCACATACCATCAGTCAACCTAGGATCCAAAGGAAGATGGTAGATGAGAAGCATGTATAGAAAGCTGACGTGGAACCTTCAATCTCCTTTTCTCTCACCTGCATTTAATTGGTGGGGATTAGGAGGAGCCCCTGTGGTACACTGTTTAAAAGTGCAGTATTATATACAAACTCTGTCCGCAGCCTGGAATTCAATCCTCATGGGGCTATAGGTTGACTCATCCTTCCATCCTTCCGAGGTCCGTAAAATGATGTTTTACATCAGTGGTTCTCAACCTGTGAGGTCACAGGGGGTCCATGAAGACTTGAAGCAATGTTATAACTTAAATCTTAAGTTGAATCTTGAGGGTCTGTGGCCATGTTCCATGAGAACCACTGCTCTACACTGTAGACCAGAGAGTGCTGTAAAGCATTATGGGGTGGGTATAGAAGTCGAAATGCCATTGATATTGCTATCAGAGCCTCATCTCATCTAAGAGGGTCCAGACAACAGTATCTAAGCCAGGGGTCTGCAAACTTGGCTCTTTTGAGACTTGTGGACTTCAACTCCCAGAGTTCCTCAGCCAGCAAAGCTCCCAGGAACTCTGGGAGTTGAAGTCCATAAGTCTTAAAAGAGCCAAGTTTGCAGGCCCCTGACCTCAGCCAAAAGAGGAAGGCAGACTCTTGCCCTTCAGTCCATACCTTTTAACAGCCTTTGCTAGCAACTTAAAAAGGGAGTGGCTGTTTATAAATTAAGAAAAGAACAGTGCCTTGGGGGGTGGGGGGGGGAAGGCATCATATATTGCTCCAAACAGCTAATTCATTTTCTTCTTCCCTATAGGAAATACAAATATAGGAAGGCTTCGTTATCTGCTGTCTGTTCTGTTTGTAACCTCTTTCATGTTAATGGCATGACTAACTCTAAGGCCTATGGGCAAATCCAAAGAAAATATATACTTTTTAAAATTTATATATACATTGAATAACAAGGAATTACTTTTAAATCTTTAAATGTTTCATTACCAAACTAGATGTCACATAGTTCAACTCTGAGCTAGAATAGGCATTGGTCCTACCTGAATGTCCTTTCTCGATATGGTGGGACAGCATAAACACTTATATCTTATATTCCATTTTATGGAAAAACACATACTGACACTGTTAATGGAATGCACCTCTTAGTTAAACCATGTCCTTTCTTCTTTTAAGCCCATCTAGCATTTAATTCTGTACCATAAAAATATATCTTCTGACCCTAAAGTCAGAGGTTTAAAGTTAAATTTATACAAAACATTACTGCAAAATAGAATTTCTAATTTTACTTATTGAGAATGAACACACGCTCTTGTTCAGATGTACATCACTATTAAAAAAACACAATTAAAATATCAAGAGGGAACTGATAATTAAAATTAAAGAAGTATGGGATGGAAGATTGAAAATAATATTTTGAAGGGAAATGGACATGGATCAAATAAATCTCTGTAAAGATTTTGTTGTTTTCTATGGATGGAATTCTTATTGTCTTAAGTTCAGTTCAGTCCTCTGACCTCCACTTTACACTCAAGACAAGGAAGCAAGTGTTATACATATATAACATCAAATCAAATGAAGATATAAAAAGCAGATTGGCAAGGCAATTTTCCCCAGCAGTCTTTCAGCCATTATTCTACTGTGAAATAATCTTATATTTGTTCCACTGAGTTGATGATTGTCACTTTCCCTGATTTCTTTCCCTCTTGGGGATTTCAGGAATTTTAGAAATTTGAACTCTTGATTTCACAGCCACCCTTGAAGAGGGCACCAGTAAATCTTCTGAGTTTTCAGGTTTCAGTGAGCTTAAAGGGATTAAAAAAGTAAAATACAACTATTCTAAATGAGCAACAGTCAAGTGTCCTTCGTTCTACAGCTTCATTAAAAGCTCTGATCAGTTACTAACACTACATATATTGTCCATCTCACCCTATTAAGTTATGAACGTAGTTTAATATCAGAAGAAAAGACATTAAAGGGTAATCATTTTCTTTTCTAATCAAATTTCTGGACATCAAAAGAAACAAAGGAAATAGTCCCAACTAAAATTATGAGTTCCATCTATAGTGCAAAGCTAGTCTTTTACTTGAGCTTTATATTTAAAAATGATAAAACTGTTCTTTATTAAAGAAGAATTGTATTCTTTTTATTTTCTCTAGAAAGCCAAAGAAAATATGAAGTGCGATCTTATTGAACAGAGAAAAGGCAGGATCAAATTATTGTTATACAACAAGCAATGCAATAGTGATGAAGCAATGTTATTCTTAGACTTTCCAAAACCTTCCATTGAATACTTTGAATATGGTTAAGAAAAACTATCATAGGTAGTACCACATTCAATGTACAAACAAGAAGGAAGCTAGCCTTGCAAGAAGCAGCAGAGATGGCATATTAGTCTATCTGACACAAGTTTGTTTATGAAATATATTCAGCCATCAACTTTTCAAAAGTTATGAAATAAAGTTAGCATTTTGGGAAATCTCCAGGAATAAAGATAGGATAACATAATTCCCTTACTGCTAATATTATCCTATCTCCAGCTTTCCTTTTCTTGGGAAAATTGTTGAGAATTTGTTGTCAACAGTAGAACTCCCCCCTTCTCCCTCCCTCCCTCCCTCCACTATATAATTAATTTTATTTAATAAAGTGCATTTCGTATTTTATGGTAGATTTGTCTTTTTATTGATCTTTACAATGTAAATCATTTTCTGAGCCCAATGGTACATAAATACTATATATAAACAAACAAACATGCTTACTACAGGACCGTAAAAACTAAGAAAAAATCGAATTGTCACAATAGATAAAGCTTATTCATAAAACTTGTTCTGTTTGGCCTACTGTCCAAGAATTTGAACTGTTGAGGCCCAATTCTAACAAAAATAAATATTTGTAAAAGCCAGTGAGACAAAGAGAATAATTGCTCCAAGTTAGACTAATATTGTAATGAAAGACTTCTAGACTATAAAAATCAGAAGAAAGTCCCATAAGAGGCAGTGTATTTCTAGACATAACCTCTTGGAAACTCTTATTTACCCTCAATAAAGAAGAGCTGGAAACATACCAAATATGTCATCAAGGTACTTTTTTAAAGCCAAAAGAAGGGGAGAGCAAGAAAATTAGTTCCATATGCTAAAACAATTCAGCATTTAGTATATGTAATTTGACTAATGTTATAGTCTTGACAATGTACATGGCAATCTTTCAGAGAACTAAAGCTGATGTTATGCAATCTCTAAATATAAAGCAGATGGTAGGGCACCCCTCCCCCAGATACATTATTATTTGTCATCATGTTAAGACTGGGAGTAGAGAATAAAGAACATTTATTATACTCTACAACATAACAGTAATAATTCTCCAAAAAGATTCCTATATTCTCAGCAGAGACTAAGAACAGAGTCACATAAGATGTAAAAGTTACTTAAACCACCAAAGTCCAAACATGATGTCGAAGAATATGGAAACTAAATCAAATTATTTAAATGGAAAAGAGACAAATACATTTCCAAAAGAAAATAGCTATTTTCACATAAATAATGTCATTTTGTCATGTTGCAGACTAACTGTGATGGCTGAATAATAAAGTTGAGTCTGTACCAACTTCTGTCTGTTCAGTTATAGTCAGCGCCCTGAATTCTGTGCTGAATTCGATTTTTCAACCATCAATGTATTTATTTATAAGCCCTTAGCCCTTTCCCACCCCAGTTTCCAACAGTCTTACAAAAATCAGTTAAGATATTCCATTGCTCTCAGATATCTAGGACACAACACAAAAGAATTAGAGATGGGAAGGAGAAAGGCAAACATTTTTCTTAGAAATAAATATATAAATAAAAATTACCGGTATAATCATAAGGAAGATCAGGTATGAGAGGTAGAATGATGAAGGTCAGAGCATGAGATCAGACAGGGTTGTTGCAACACAAAAATGTCAATCCATCTCTCCCACTGAGAAACAAATTGTCACTCCATTTAAGTTACAAACATAGGCGAAAATGATTAATAACGTTTATGTCTTACACATATTATAAACACACATATATTTAGGAGCTGTGTCCTTGAATCTCTACTTGCCAGGTAAATTTGAGCAACTGTCTGGATTAAGCTTGACAGTAAACATGTTTTAGGAAAAAGGAACAAGAGTTAACAGGTCCTTGGGTGAATTTTGAAGGGAACTTAAACGATAATTATTGCTGGATGACACTTAAGGGAGAAAAAATGATAGATCCGACAGAGTTCGGCAGAATTGATATAAGGATCTTGACTTTATGTCAACAAGGGGAGAGAAACATAACTTAACCATCTTAGGTCAAGGATGAACAGCACCTCCTATACAACTACCATCAGTCACTCACTGCACTCTCCACAGTCTGTGCGCTCTCACTCCTCATACTGGTGGTGAGAACAAGGCTCCTCCATCTACCACAACCCTGCTTCCTCCACTGGGTTTATCAGTTTGCCTCCCCACTGGCCAAACCTGGCATGCTCCTTTCAGCAAATGTGTACATCCCAGGCAGGGGTTAAATGCTATTGGATCGGACCGGATTGGGTGAGTAGGTAGCAAAGATTGGGTCTGGTTCGCCAAACCGGATGCCCCATTCCCTGAGGCCCTGGAGCTGCCACCTGCTCGCCGCCTGCGAGGTCGGGTAATGCACCATTCCCCAACACCAGCCTTGCCCCAAAGCCGCTGCCCGCTCTTCCTTCGCCACACGGCGTGTACTTCCCTTCCTCCAGCGGCTGGCTGCCACGAAAGGCAAGCGTCCAAAAGTTACTGGAGCCACTCTCCTCCTTGAATATGCCACTGCCATCGCCACCTTGTTCCATGCGCCAGCTGCGCAAGCGCACACCCAACCTGCCGCTAATAAATGAATGGAAGCAGATGTTGGAGGACTTTGGGGAGACGACGGCGGTATCTTTGACCTGTCCCTGCTTAACCATCTCGTGACTGTTGTAGTTCCAGCTATGCCTCTCCCCTTGCCATTTGAGATCTTTATGGCTGGGATTGGCCCTATTTGGGCTATTGGGGAGAGGCGTGAGACTTGCTTGGGGACAGAGGAGGTCATGTGCCACGACCGATGCACCCCCACCCCCGTTCCAGGATGTTTGGATGAGGCTTGGGCAGACTGCCATCTAGACTGTCCTTTTTGTTTTTGTTTTCCATCTGAAGCCCATCCTAATTTTGGACTACCATCATATTATGACATTTCTGCTACTCGGAGATGGACCCTTCTTATTGCCGATTTTTATTTTTTATCTGTTTATCTTCAGTTGTTATGCGCTATTCGTCTTGTGAACTCTTGCGCCTGCGAGGTGCCCCCGCCTCGCAGGAATGGCCCGCCTCGTTATCAAGGGCCGGCCTCCATGACGGGTCTTGGGACCCACAGAGGTGGCATGCGAAAAAGAAGAGCTTGTGGGGTTTTTTAGAGAGGGAATTTTAAGGGTGGGAGGGTAAGGGCGGGTAATGGGGTAACCCGTCGGGTGAGGGGCCAGTTCCTGCACATGCTCGCGGTTTTCTCTATCAGGTTCGGAGGTTATGGGGGAGGAGTGTGTTCCTATCTGTGAGGGTAGTTCTATCGACACGGTAAGTGGGAGAGGCAGGTATGGCGGAAGCGAGGGGTCATATCAAGTTCCGGGAGCGCGTGCTCGATGTCTGAAAGCGATCACGCGCTCCGACCCCTTGGACTTCTCCGTTCCCGGATGGTCAGGATCCTCAGAGCTTGGGCCTTGGTTGATGTTGTGCAATGCCGGTCCGTGGTGAACAAAGCCCCCCTTGTCTGTGACCTTATACAGGGGGGTTCCGCGGACCTTATGGGCATTACGGAGACCTGGTTGGGCACTGAAGGGGGCGTGCCCCTTGTTGAGATGTGCCCACCGGGTTTCCGTGCATTCCATCAGCCGAGGCCCAGGGTAGGGGTGGGGGTGGCGGTTGTGATTAGAGAGAGTCTAGAGCCGAGGAGACCACTGTACCTCAGATTGCGGGTGCGAATCCTCTTTGTGAGATGGGGTCGTGGGTGTCAGATGGGTTTGCTGATCACGTACCTGGCTCCTTGCTGCGTGACAGCTGCCCTGCCCGAGCTCCTGGAGGTGCTGGCTGGGGTGGCAGTTGAGACCCCAGACTTTTAGTCATGGGGACTTTAACTGCCATCTTCCGGCTCGTCATCGACGGCAGCTCGGGAGTTCACGGCTTCCATGACGGCCTTGGACCTGACCCAAGTAGTTGATGGCCCTACTCACATTGGGGGTGGCACTCTGGATTTGATTTTTCTCTCTGGTCAGTGGTTGAGAGATCTGGACTTAAAGGAAATAGTCATTGAACCTTTGTCATGGTCAGATCACTCTCTTCTTCGCCTGGACTTTCTGACCGCCATTCACCACCGCAGGGAGGCGGAGCCGATATGTTGGTTCCGCCCCAGGCGCCTGATGGACCCGGATGGGTTCCGGACGGAGCTTGGGCCATTTCCTGAGGGTCTGGCTCACGGCTCGGCTGAGGAACTTGTTACGGCCTGGGAACGGGCCGCGGCGGGGGCCTTAGACCGTGTCGTGCCTTTGCGGCCTCTGACCCGGCGCAGGTCCCAACCGGCTCCTTGGTTCTCCGAGGAGCTGAGAGGGATGAAGCGCCGGAGAAGACGCCTAGAGAGCTCCTGGAGGTCTAGCTGTTCGGAAGCTGATTGGACACTAGTGAAGTCCTATACCAGGACTTACCTAGTGGCATTGAGGGAAGCGAGGCGTAGCTACGCCTCCTCCCTCATTGCATCGGCAGATAACCGCCCAGCCGCCCTGTTTCGGGTGACTCGCTCCCTCCTACACCAGGGGGAGCGGGATGACCCGTTGCAGGGACGTGCTGAGGAGTTTAACGGTTATCTATACGATAAAATCGTTCAGCTTCGGGATGGTCTGGACCAAGATTGCAGTGATGCGGGTGAGATGCTCGAGGGTGGTCTTGGTGACATTGTTTGGGATGAGTTTGACCCTGTGGCTCCCGAGGACATGGA